>NW_028136230.1:0-698981 GCF_964662115.1 Mustela nivalis
CATCATAGAGACTAGAATCAGAATCATACTTTTGGGAAAATTGGGCCCAGGATTTTTGTTTTGTTTTGCTTTGTTTTAAGATTTTATTTATTTATTTGACAGGCAGAGACCACAAGTAGGCAAAGAGGCAGAGGGGGGGGGAAAGCAGGCTCCCTGCTGAACAGAGAGCCTGATGCAGAGCTTGATCCCAGGATCCTGAGATCATGGCCTGAGCCGAAGGCAGAGGCTTAACCCACTGAGCTACCCAGGGGCCCCTGGGCCCAGGTTTTGATGGGTTCTTTCCTCAATCTTATAAAACCTATTTGAACTCTACTGGATGCCAGAACTGCTTAAAAATATTTGGTCCCTTGTAATTTTAACCTTCCAGTATTCAATGCACCTGATCCATGTAATATCCTATAGTATTTTTGTCAAATGAAGACTCTCAAAGTGTGTTTCTTGGGAGACACTTTTCAATTGGTTGCTTACATTTCTGCATTTATTATTTGTTCTAGGCCATCCTTTGAAGATGGTTGTATTGAATAGACTTGGAAGACAGAAATAGTATCTTTTTTTTTAACTTAACCTGTTGTGTTTGCAAATATTATCTGCCTCTGTTTTGATTCTTCTTGTGGGAACTGAGGCTCAGAACTGATATATAACTCCCACCCCTACACACACACACACACACACAAACACAAATACACACACACACACAAATACTGTTAATATTCTGGCTACCTCTATTGCTGTGAATAATAAACTATATTATTTCTGAACCATGAGTCTGCGTCTTCTATCAACACCCAAGAAACTACGGCAGACTCATACACCAGCTTTCAAATAAGGGAAAATAATCTCAGATGCTTTATATTTTTTGATAGTGTTACCTACTTCTGAACATATGACTGAACCCATATAAAGCTGGAGCCCTGACCATTTAGAGCTTCTTCTGTGGAAGAACTATGCATTCACTAGTAAACAAAAGTAGATTCATCTTTTTTTTTTTTTTCCTCCTGACACCATTTCCTCTCTCACACTGTTGCTCAAATTGGATGGAGTCTAAGGTCCTTTGAGGAAATTTTTGTTTAATGACTCAAAATAAAATAGGAAGAGTCTAAAGTGCTAAAAATACTTCTAGATAAAAGGTATAAGATAATGCCAGAAAGGATAGTAATTTTATCTAACAACTGCCTGTTCACCCCTTTTTTGTTCATTAACTAATCTCCAAATTCCTGACTAAATCCCTTTTGTAAGCCAGAATGTGAGCTAAAAACTGGGATTTTAAAAAATTTTCATTTGAAATCCAGTTAGTTAACATATATGGTTGTATTAGTTTCATGTGTATAATATAACATATAGCACTCAGTGCTCATCATGACAAGTGCTCTAATTAACCACCATCACTTATTTAATCCATCACTCCTTTCAGATCCCCTCAAGTAACCATCAGTTTGTTCTCCGTAATGAAATGTCTGTTTCTTGCTTTGTTTCTCTTTCTATGCCTTATTATTTCCCCTTTGCTTGTTTGTTTTGTTTCTTTTATTCCATATATGAGTAAAGGTATTTGTCTTTCTCTGACTGACTTATTTCACTTTTAGCATTATACTGTCTAGTTCCAACCATGTTATTGCAAATGGCAAGATTTCAGTCTTTTTTATGGCAGGATAATATTCCATTGTTTATACATACCACTTATTCTTTATTTATTCATCAATTGATGGATACTTGGGCGCTTTCCATATCTTAGCTTTATAAATAATGCTGCTATAAACATAGGGGTGCTAGCATCCCTTTGAATAAGTTTTCTTATATTCATTGGGTAAATACACACCAACAGGATTGTTGGATCACAAAGGACTTCTATTTTTAAATTTTATGGAAATTCCATACTGTTTTCAAATATGGCTGTATCAGTTTGCATCACCACCAACAGTTCACAATTGTTACTTTTTTTTTTAAGATTTTATTCATTTGACAGAGAGAGATCACAAGTAGAGAGAGAGAGAGGAGGGAGCAGGCTCCATGCCTGGCAGAGAGCCCGATGTGGGACTTGATCCCAGGACCCTGAGATCATGACCTGAGCTGAAGGCAGAGGCTTAACCCACTGAGCCACCCAGGCAGCCCCCACAAGTGTTACTTTTTCACATCCTCTCCAACACCTTTTGTTTCTTGCAGTGTTGATTTTAGCCATTCTGACAGGTGTGAGGTGGTATCTCTTTCTAGTTTTGCTTTGCAATTTCCTGATGATACATGATGATGGACATCTTTTCATGTATCTACTGAACATTTGAATGTGTTCTTTGGGGAAACACTTGTTCATGTCTTCTATCCATGGTTTTATTGGATTATTTGTTTTTGGATGTTGACTAAAAACTGGATATTAAGTAACACACAAGACAGGTTTCCTTGAGCTTAAATTTTATTTGCATGAGTATCATTAACAGGAAAAAATATGCATATGGGTATGTACAAGTGTGTTTATGTATACATCTATCTATCTATCCTCTATCCCATGTCTTCTAATTGTGGTAAATCCTGTAAGGTGGGGAATGGGATAGTCTGAAGAAATATGCTTCTGGATATGCTGGGTAAGCAAATTTAATTGCACTCAGATGCATTGGATATAAGTGAATCACTCAAATGAGTTATTTAATATTATATAGAAACAAATTAAAAGTTTATGTAGTTTAAAATAATAGGTAGTTAAAATAATTTTTTTGTTTGTTGTTTTTGTGTCTTTTTTTGTTTATATATACTATGGTGTGAATGTTTATGTCTCCCAAAATCATATTATGGAATCTAACTCTGGAAGTGATAGTATTAAAACTTAGGGGCCTTTGGGAGGTGATTAGGTCATAAGTGGGATTACAGTCCTTTTAAAGGAGACCCCAGTGAGTTCTCTTGATTCATTCATCATGTACGTTTACAGTGAGAAGATAGCCATCTATGAGGAAGTGGGCTCTCCCTGGATCTGCCCATTCCTTAATCTTGAACTTCTCCGTTCTAGAACTGTGAGAAATAAATTCCTGTTCTTTATAAGCTATTAAGTCTATATCATGTCCGTTATAGCAGCCTGCATGCAGAAGGACACTATGACCTAAAATGAGAGCAATAAATATAAAGTTTCAGTAAAGTCAGTTGGTACAATGTTTTGTTTTTTTTTTTTTACTTAGAGAAGACATGCTGCTTCATGTTAAACCTTGATATTGTATATGTTTCTTGAAGGGCCACTTCTTACTCCTTTGTGTGTTTTCCACAAAGTCCAGGATGATGCCTTACATAAAGGTAATATTTTATAAATACTGTTGGAAATATATACTTCTCTAAAATCTTATTTTGCCTACAGATTACTTGGATCCACTTTGTCTTGTGTAGAATATTTGAAATATATTAAGTACAGAATGTCTCTCTAAATAACATTTAGAATCATCATTAGTTTATGACTCCTGACTCATTTGTTTATGCAGTGATACTTACTTCAAGAACACTGAAGTTTGTAATATATTTTGAATTAATCACCAAGCTAGTTTATTTTAACTTATGAAAAAATAATTTCTCATGTTGGTTTAATTCTGCTCTTATGTTATGGTCATGACATTTTCATTAAAATAAAGTAGAAAATAGAAGTAAATAATTAATGAAAAATAAAAAATAATAAATAAAAAATAAAAGCAAATCTCTTGTGAAATGTTAAACTTTTCTTACTTATTTTGTTTTGCTTTTCCTCTACCATGCTGGCAAAGCTGTATGTTGCAGATAAGTATAATTTTCTAGGTGCTAGGTTTGTTACTTTTACTAAAATTTTCAAAATATAAGGAGTTGAATAGTCATGGATTGTTTATTAAACTCCTTATCTACACATATAAAAATAAAACAATGATGGTGACCTGGGTATTTCTAAAATTGTATTCTGTTTTTCCATATTATGGTTTACAATGTAATTAATAAAGATTCTGCATATATTAACATCCATCCCCTTCTATCTCATCTGTATGTCCATACAGAGCATGTATGATTTCTATTCATTTCTATGTTGTGGTGAAGAGATTGTCTGAAGTAGCCTATATTTATGCAGGTAGATCTTAAGCTACGGTGCTCTTGTTTATTTGCTTGTTCATGATCAGTATGTCTGAAAGATGATAACTATTGCATCAGGTGTGACGATTAAAAAATATTATTGTTGCCTGATACACTGTGATGAAATAGGTAAGTCGATTCATAATTTGTTAATTAAATTAGAAAAGAAATTCCTTTGGATTTGTTCTTTATTAAAGTTTTTTTTTAACGAATTCCTTGGGATGTTTTTTGTGTAATATATATCACATGCCTCAACCTTTAAATTTGAATGTAGAAAAGAGTTATCAGAATGAGCCTAGAAAATATTGTTATGGGGGCGCCTGGGTGGCTCAGTGGGTTAAGCCGCTGCCTTCGGCTCAGGTCATAATCTCAGAGTCCTGGGATCGAGTCCCACATTGGGCTCTCTGCTCAGCAGGGTGCCTGCTTCCTCCTCTCTTTCTGCCTGCCTCTCTGCCTACTTGTGATCTCTCTCTGTCAAATAAATAAATAAAATCTTAAAAAAAAAGAAAACATTGTTTTGAAATATTTTTGTTCTGTTATATTATGTTAACTTAGGAAATAATGGTAGTTATTTTTATTAGCATTTCCTACTTTCCACATGCCCTTACAGATGAGATATCATGTTTTTCCTACTCTTTTTATCGTGGTTGTTATATTCTTCATGATCAATAACAATCAATGAAAATTCCTAACATTAATTTTCTTTGGGAAAGTGATATTTTAGCAAGAATCCATGACCAAAAATTTTAGCTGTTGTTCTTCCAGGAGATGAGACTATCAATGTTCCCGAAATTTCAAGAAATAGAACTTATTAATTGTGTTGGTTGATGTTTATTGTCTCTGAACTTAGAGGTGCATAATTCAATTTAAAATTTATTTTGGGGGCGCCTGGGTGGCTCAGTGGGTTAAAGCCTCTGCCTTTGGCTCAGGTCATGATCCCAGGGTCCTGGGATCGAGCCCCGCATCGGGCTCTCTGCCTAGCAGGGAGCCTGCTTCCTCTTCCCTCTCTCTCTGCCTGCCTCTCTGCCTACTTGTGATCTCTATCTGTCAAATAAAATAAATAAAATCTTAAAAAAACGGAGTGGACCTTATGGGGGTGCTTATCTGAAATTGAGGGACATTATAAAAAAATAAAAAATAAAATTTATTTTGAATTGAAAACAAGATCTTACTGAAGTTTAGGCATCCCACTTTATATCAGGCCTCCAGTACATTCTAATTTATTTATAGAAAATATCATAAACATGAATGACACTTTTCCTATTGCATTTATATGAAACTGCAATGACTCAAAGATGTCAGATTTGAAAAGCACTACCTTTCTATAATTTCTGTTTCCTAGGAGGAATGGATATACCATTTTAGCTCAATTATCCAACAGTATTCAAAACCACCATGAATTTTAAAACATAGTTATTACATCCTAAAAATCAAGTATGAAAATGTATAAACAACCAAATCTCTATCTGTAAATGAAATACTCCCACACAGACGGGTTTTAAAACTTTCTAACTTAAGGAATTTGATAGCACAGACTCAGGGTAGTAGTTTCAGTGCCTACAGTATACTTTCAGGGAGAGAGTAATGTAAGCTCTGAGTCACTTTCTGCCTAGAGATGACCTAATAGTGGTTCTGGCATTGTTTGTTTGTTTTTGAAAATACGTTCCTGGGCGTCATTCAGAAAATGCAGAGTTTGGCATCTATATAAATTAAGGATGATCTTTTTGAACTTTTGTCTTTCATTACATCAAATTACCATAATTGGACAGAAATTCCACTAAATTAAGCATTGTTAGGAAATGTGTAAATTGGAGCTACTCAAATTAGTTGCTCTTTGAACTATGTGCTGTTGGTTCAGGATTAGATAAGGAGTTTGAAGGCAAACCTAAATCATTGCTTCCTTTTTTGAGAGATTCTCAGCATATTTTCTTAAAATTAGCTGAAATAAACAATGTGTTTAGTCGCAAAGTGATTTGCATTTTTGCACAAACTCCCTATCTCCTTGAGAATTATAACAAATATTTCATGAAACATCATTGATCTTTACTTTGTTACACTGCTGTAAAGTACATTCAGAGTTGCCAGTTAAAGGTGTTAGTGTTGAGATGAAATGTCATGCATTTTTCTTCACTTCCATGCAAATGAACACAGTAATTTATTAAGACACAATGAAGAAAAAAAAAATTGACAATGAGTTCCAGATTTCAAAAATCACTTGCCATTCAATCCAAATTGTGAGTTTGATCGTTTACTGAACACTTTATAATGCACCCCCGGTAATTTTACAGAGATTACTTTTTTCTTACCAATTCTTGATTATTCTGTCTTGCAATGCAGAGAAAGCTAACTAATTTAAAGAGTGCTGTGAAGTGTGTAAACCTGGTGATTCACAGACCTGTACCCCTGGGTATAAAAATATATGGTTATAAAAAATAAAAATTAAAAAAAAAGAAAAAAGAAAAAAGAAAAAAAAATAAAATAAACTTCCGTTAATTTTGATTGTTATAAACTTAAAATTGACTAATTTCCATATACAGAGTTTAAAATGTTCACAATTTACATTAAATATATATTCTGTGTATACCTTGGAAAAATTATACTGAAAATTGAAATTAAAATGATGTTGTATATAGCTGCAAGAAGCCGCCTGTCCCATTTCATCTTACTATATAAGTTGTGTAGGTAATTTATAAAATCCCTGCTGCATAACAAATCTATTTTTTGTTGGAATGGGTAGTAATGTTTCTTCTTATTTCGAAATAAGAGTTGGTCTATGAGTGCCTCTGCAACTGTATTTTTCCTAAATGGCTTCATGGTCTTGAACTGAGAAAGCTCAGAGCATTAAACATCAAAGTAATATATTTTGACATAATTAGACATCAAGGAAATGCAATTAAAATGACACTGAGATATCACTACACACTTACCAGAATGGCTAAAATAAAATATAATGACAAGCCCAAAAGAAAAAAATATACCATTTGATGATACACAATGGCAAGTTGTACCATAACTTAACCATCTCAGACTAGTGTAGTGTTAAATTTGTTTTTCTAAGCCATGTTTTGGGTCACTTACCACTTTTCAAGGATATAAAGTGCTATCATTTTACTTAAAACTGTGATATTTGGTCAGATTTAAATTTCAATTTATGTTAAAACATTCTGTAAACTGTGTTAGACTTTGACATTTGTTCCCTCAGTTCAGTGAATAACACTATATCATATTCTGAAAAATATGCTAATTTTTTATTATTTTGAAAAATATCCCTTTTTCCTCTTATGGTAATTATTAATATGAATTAATAGTAGAATTTGATATGGTCCAATATGACCATAAATACTTTATTGTATATTATCAAATTTAATAATGAATATAATGTACTTCTTTGGACAATTTTTAAAGACCAGTCTACTCTTGAAACAAAAAAAAATGGAGATGCACTTCTTTAGTTCACACAAATTTCATTTTATTATATATGACCTCAGATAAATTTCAACAAATCATAATTTATTAAAATCATGTCTACTTAAAAATCTCATAGAAGAGTTAAACCATCAAAAATAAAAATAAACACACACAACACACACACATCACCCATGTATTGGCAAATCACAATTGCTGTAACAATACATTAGGCATTCCACAGTTAAGGGCTATCAAAATTTCCATCAGTGACAAAAAGATTTGTATCCAAATGGACTGATTTTCCAGAATCCAAGAAAAAGTCTCCTAGGATTTATTTAAAGGTAAATATTTGAACAAATACTTCTTAAATTTAGGAAATTCAGAACATACGATTAAAGAATATTTGCAGTGCAGACTATATTCAATCCTTCCTTCAAAATGTGCCTTTGAGTACATAATTCTGTTTTCTCGATCTAAATTGAGCTGTCTTCCAAGGAAGTTTTCCAAAATGTGTGTCTCTGTGTGATAAATGTTCTAAGACCTAACATGCTTCATTGTATTTTTACTGTGCTCTCAAATTTAATCAATAATTTGGATTGATGTATAATACCTAGTTTCAAATATCTTTTCCATCTATAAAAACTCCCAGCTGTCTCTTTATATGCTATTACTATTGAGAATTGTGCTGTCAGTATTATTCTTGTACATTTTAGGTGATCTGTTCTTCTCTTGGGCATCATTTATGCTCTTCTCTGTTTTTGATATTCTTAAAACTCACCATAATGTATACGAGTGGTTTTTAGTGTGTGTAGTTTTTGTTTTGTTTTGTTTTGTTTCTGATATCTCGTGTTTGGCATCATTTTAAGTCTGGTATCTTTTATCTTTCTTTAATTCTCCAAAATTTATCTCAGTACTTATTTAAATATTTTCTTTATTTTTTTTTCTCTTCTGCTGTATTTGGGCAGAAGTCATTAATTTGTTTGTTTGTTTTTCCCAACTCATTTATTCATTTTACAGCTATATTCATCTTAGTCTCCATTTATTGTATTCTTTATTTCAACAATTTTCACTTAATTTATATTCACAGTATAGTATCTTTCTTTTCCTTGTATATGTATATCATTATTTTATCATATACTTTTAAGCTATTTTTAAAAATATTTTATTTATTTATTTGACAGTGAGAGATCACAAGTAGGCAGAGAGGCGGGCAGAAAGAGAGGAAGGGAAGCAGGCTACCTGCTGAGCAGAAAGCCCGATGTGGGGCTTGATCCAGGACTCTGAGATCATGACCTGAACGGAAGGCAGCGGCTTAACCCACTGAGCCACCCAGGCGCCCCTTTTAAGCTATTTTTTAAAAGTACAGTCATTCTTTTTTTTTTTTAAGTTTTTCTTTATTTATTTATTTGACAGAGAGAGATCACAAGTAGACGGAGGGCAGGCAGAGAGAGAGAGAGAGAGAGAGGGAAGCAGACTCCCTGCTGAGCAGAGAGCCTGATGCAGGACTTGATCCCAGGACCCTGAGATTATAACCTGAGCTGAAGGCAGTGGCTTAATCCACTGCGCCACCTAGGCGCCCCTAAGCTATTTTTTAAATTCCTGTTCCAATAACACTTGGATTGGCATATAAATTTAACCACATCATATTTTTTAGGTAAGTAATTGTACTTTTTATGTGCATAGTTATTTTGGTCCATAAGTTCAGCTCTTCTTAGGATCATCAAATCTCTGTAAAGTCTGGGTATGCTAGGATTTCCTAAGCAACAATAAAATACATTGAAACCTGGTAGCTTAATTATAATAATGTTTTCTTTCTCAATCATTCACAATAGTATTCCATTCTGAGTAGCTTCCTTCTATTTTGCAGCTATAGTGTTTGGAAAAACTTGAAATGTGATATCACTGTGATAATGTGAATTGGTCAGGGTTTTTCAGAGAATCGGGAAGAGAAAAAAAGGAAGATATTCTCCAGGGCCAACTCTAGAAGTGACTATTAAAACATTTTTTCAAATTTAATTGAACAAAACTCAGAAATGCCATCTCCAGTGAAATACAAAAAAGATTATATATAGTTCTGGGCACACACATCTCATTTGACCCAATGATGTATATCAATGAAAGACTGAAGGCCAATCACCACTCCATGGGAGAATTTAAAAATAAATTTACTAATGAGGCCAAGAATTCAGAATCACCAATACTTCAGAACTAATAATAACTGCCTTCACTTGATGTTATTCTATAAGATAAATCCTACGGTCAAGTTTCAATTTTAAATTCTTAAATCCTTATGAAGAAGCATCATTTGGAGGGAGCAGTTTTCATAATTTATCATCCATCAGCCTTTTTTAAAAGATTTTATTTATTTATTGGACACAGAGAGAGAGAAAGAGAGCGAGAGAGAGAGATCACAAGTAAGCAGAGAGGCAGGCAAGCAGGGAGGGAAGCAGGCTTCCTTTTGAGCAGTGCCCGATGTGGGGCTGGATCCCAGGACCCAGAGACCATGACTTGAGATGAAGGCAGAGGCTTAACCCACCACCCACGTGATGAGAGAGCCACTCAGGTGCCCCTCATCCATCAGTCTTAATTGATTGGAGGAAAATGTGTGGAGGAATAATGCCTTAGGGAGCTAATCTCTCTAAAGAATTTTCAAGTCTTTACCCCTTCAAGGTTTTGTACAGTTCTGATAGCCTCTAAACATCCAGCGGATTTCTACAGTGACAGGCCTGTTAAAACCTGTCTTCAAACCAGGAATAGAGCTTGAAACATACCAGTCAAGGGCAACTTTGAGTATTTTAAGGCGTTTATCATCATTTCTTTGTTTTTGGTTAATATCTGAAATAGTTCCATATTACACTTGCATAATTTCTCCAGAGCTGACTTTGAAGGAGGCATTCAGTTCCAGCTAGTTCCATATTTTGGCAAGAACTATACTTCTATATTAAAAAAAAAAAACATATTTTAGGGCGCCTGGGTGGCTCAGTGGGTTAAAATCTCTGCCTTCGGCTCAGGTCATGATTCCAGGTTCCTGGGATTGAGTCCCACAGTGGGCTCTCTTCTCAGCTGGGAGCATGCTTCCATTCCTCTCTCTCTGGCTGCCTCTCTGCCTTCCTATGATCTCTGTCAAGTAAATAAATAAAATTTTAAAAAAAACATATTTTATACCAGTTATTCATGTTTATTAACTATGATATCACAATACAAATAATACAAACAGTTGCTCTTTATTAATACCTTCAACCAAGATAAAAAAATATGTCATATTTTCTCCAAAAATTTTATATCATCTGATAGGTCAGATATATATAAAATTACATTTAAAGTTTTAAAAATATCAGCAAATATTTTCATTTAAATGCCAATTTGAAAAGAAATCTACTTTTCCAAACAGCTTCCCGTGTGGGGCCTGGAATTGGTGAGTCCCTCCTGTGGGGAATTGCAATGTGGAGTCTGTAATGGGCACTGAGCAGCAGGCGCCCCCTTCCAGCCTCCCCTTCTGGCATCCCCAGTCCACTTTACTGGGGCTTCCCTTCCTGCTTTTGCACAGTTCTAACCAGCTTGTGGTGGAACGTTGTGGAAAAACTGAAATACCAAATCCACTGCTTCTACTGCACCTGAGATACAGGGGCCCATGATTTAATTCTCCCACGAGTCTCTTGCTAACATGTGTCCTCTCCATGTTGGGTGACCTGGATCTGGGAGGGCTTGGACTCCATCCCAAAGTCTGATGTTCTCTCTGCTTCCGTGTCGTCGTGCTAACATGGTTGTTTGGAAGATTCATTTCCTCTGTGGTGATTTCAAAGTGCAGTCAGCTTGTTATAGCAGCACAAATACGTGCTGTCTCCACACTCAGATTCCCCAGCCGTCATTTCTTTACCACGTTTGCCACTTCACACGGGATGCTTCAGTGTGTTTGATCCCACACCAGGACAATGTCCTGCAGAACCACCACATAACCTGAAATGAGGAGATCATTACAGAACCCATCCAAGGGTTAGTGTTAGGAACCAGGGACATGGCAGGACTGACCTGAAGACCCCATGGAGAGCTGTCAGGGTGGCTGAGTTGACAGTGGAGGTGAGGGTGAGTGTCTGGCTCTGGCTTTGTGTCCAGGAGTCAGCTCTGTGTGGGTGTGTCCTTAGCTAGGCATGCAGATTTCTGCTCCTCTGAATCCTTTCCGGAGTTCCAAATGGCACAGTTTCCTTCTGGGCAGCAGGCTGAGTCCTCTGGGATTGCCCATGTGTCCCCAAATTGTAGGGCACCTACTGCAAGGCCTTTGGGGTCACAATCCTGAGAACCGAACCAAACCAAAGGTTATGGTTAGGGCCCACCACATGGCAGGCCCGATCTGCCAGCACTCTGTCCATCTTTCTGGGGGAGGAAGCAGTCGAGGGATTTGTTCAGGGTGAGTGTCAAGCTCCAGGTTTGCATCCAGTGGCCTGCTGAATATGGGGGTGTCCAGAGGTAGGAATGCAGATTTCAGTTCCTCTGAATCCTTTCTGGAGTTCCAAATGGCATGGTTCCTTTCAGGGTGGCAGGGTGAGTTTTATGGTGTTCCTCACTGTCCCCAATCTCTGAGGCTTTGGAGCCAGGCCGTCGGGGACACACCTCTCAGGACAGAATCTAGGCTTAAGAGTTTGTGCCTATGGGCATGGCTGCACTGATCTGAAAGCACTGTGGCGAGGATCACAGGGGTCTGAGTTGAGAGCATGGTTCAGGATCAGTATCAAGGTCTGGGTTTGTGTCCAGTGGACCGCTGAATGTGGGGGTGGTCTCAGATGTCCAAGACGATTTCCCCTACTCTGAATCCTTTCCAGCATTCCAAATAGCCTGGTTTCCTTCTGGGTGGCAAGCTGAAATCTCTGGGATTTCTCAGGTCTTGCCATTGCCCTTGCAAGGGCAAGATACTTTTTACAGTAAAAGAATTCACCAGATGAGCTGAACAGCAGAAAAGACACAGCTCAAGAGTTAATCAGTGAACAGGAATATCATGCCAAAAACTTCTTTGATAACACACTACAGAGCAAGGGAAGATAGGAGAGAAAGCTGAGATATAAAGGACAAACCCTCCAACTTTACAACATCATTCCCTACTTGTTTATTTCCATTGCTGTCAGCTCCTTCCCAGTCAAAAATATGTCACCTGAGCCAGCCTTTTTTCTTCCTGAGATTGGGGCACTGCAAAGCCCACCAGAGGGGCCAAGGGCACCCCTATACCTGCTGAGCTGAGCCCATTTGTACCCCAACCGTGAGGAGGTACCAGCCTGTCCCCCTGGTGCTCCATGGTCTGTGGCAGTCCTTCCTTCTGGACCCTGCTTTGCTGCTCTATTTTCGCTAACCCTGGTCTCAAACTAGGGATTGCTTCTGGAAGAGGAACTCAGGGAGATGAGGCTCAGGAGGGTCTCCCTGCCTGGAATCTTCGTGTGAGGAGTGCACAGCCAACAGATTTTGCCCAGGGACTTGCAAAATGCAGAGAGGCAGATTTCTTTTCTCTCTTTCTCTCTCTCTCTAGCCTCATACTAACCAGGAGTTCTTAGAACTTTCTTCAGTGACTTCTAGGTGTAGCTTGGCCACTTTTTCACAGAAAGGCCACTTGAGCATGATGAAACACACGTATAAGCAATTACATTAAAAAAAAAAAAAACAATAAGCCAATGCACACAGACCTTTGACAGCAGCACAGGACGCTCAAGGGACCAGAGTCCCTACCTTGGGCAATAGTGGTAGAGGCCGGGTTCTGCCATGCAGGTCCCTAGACCTTTGGCAGTTTCCACGATTGCAAATCCAGACATGCAGAATCCTGAGGGACAACCTACTAACTGCAAAAGAGCAAAAATTCATCATGATTCAGAGAGTGGAAATCCATTTGTACTGGAAAAGAAAGAAGTAGGCTTGCTGTGAATCCAGCAGGGAGGACAGGCATAGATAAAGGCTGGTGTATGGGTCACGGAAACTATTGTTTCTCAAGGGTCCTGCTGTCTCTGTAAAATGCTATGAGGACTGTCTCTTGGGGACCTCCTGCTTTCCTACCAGTGACACCCCCAGATTCTGCTTTGCTAGTCCCATGGATTCCTGGGGATACCCAGTTGATAAGCTATGCTGTCCTCATGACAACACTTGCTAATGGACTGAATGTTTGTGTCTTGTCCCAATTCAGATGTTGAAGCCCTGACCCTCAAGGAGTGCCATCAGGAGGTATGGGCTTTGAGAGGTGGTGAGGTCATGAGATTGGAACACTTGTGAATGAGATAAAAGCACTTCTGAGAAACGACCTGAGAGATTGTTCTGCCAGCTGTCATCCATGCAAGTCTACAACAGAAATATGGGCATTTGTAGATAATGAAGCAGTCTCTTGCTAGATATCAGATCTCCCAGGATCTTGCTTTTGGACTTCTCAGTCTCTAGAACTGCAAGGAATAGTACATGTTTTGCTGTTTCAGCCACCCAGTCTGTCATCATTTGTTGCAGCAACTTGAACTGAATAAAGCAGAGCCCAAATCCTGGTTAATCCCTGCTTCTACTCATTTCCCCTCAGAAAGAGCTTCTAATCCAGAACTGACCTCTGCTTTCCATACACGTGCTTCAGACTCCTTCTGTGAGAGCCCAGACTTTGTAAAAGACTCCTCCCTCATGGCAACCAGCATTCTGTGACTCCTGAGGACTGTCCTCCCTGACTGTATTGAGTCAATCAAACTGATTTTGATTCTGGAGTCCCAGGATCAAGGACTGCATCAGGCTCCCAGCTTCATGGGGAGTCCGCTTCTCCCTCTGACCTTCTCCCCTCTCATGCTCTCTCTCTCACTCTCTCTCTCTCTCTCTCTCTCTCAAATAAATAAATAAAAATCTTTTAAAAATCTGATTTTAACAGACCATAAGCTTGTTCTTGCTGGTCTTTGGAAGATTAGGCATTAGCCCTTCGGAGAAAGTTCTGAATGGCTGCTTCATGAAGGGGTGAACTGTGTCCCCAAAGTCTCTTTTTGCTGCCTTCTAATCACAGATGCTGAGACAAATCCTCCCAGGTGCTGGTTTTTCAAAGCACTTAATGCTTTGGCTTTGAAGTTCCTCACTTGACAGTTCTGCTTTAATCAGTTTGTGACAAAACAGCCAATTGGTGGTGGATGCAAAGTGCACTGATAAAGTTAATATCAGGAAACAATTTTTTGAGTGTCATGCATGTGCACGTGTGTGCACACACATATCCATGTGCTAAGCATTATGGTAAATGTCTGACAAGAACTAAAACATCAAAAAGTCAGGATACCCCAATAGCTGATATTTTTATTATTCCTACATCCTAAACTATGAAAAACAGGGTCAGAGAATAAGAAGTGGCAAAAAGAATCAAGATTTGAGGCAGTTCGATTTCTCAGCCAGCCTTGATCAATAGGCATGTACACCTGTGTCTAGTTTCAGCTCTGTGTAACCTTGCCATAACCTTGGATAAGCCATTCATCTCTCAAGTTCAGGTTCTTGGTCCAAGGAGGGAAGGGGCACAGGTTGAGTACCTCCAGTGGGACTTCCTGGCAGGCTTGTTCATCCAAGCATTCCTGTTTCAGTTTGAGTAATTGAAGCCAGTCTTTGTTTTACCGAAGGCCAAGCTTGTCCAGTGTGTCCATGCCACCAGCCAACAGCATTTGTCCATGCCATGTAACAACTGAGCAACATTCATAGGAATGGGGGGAGGAAAAGATGTCCACAGGTGTTGACAGATGTTCTGCATGGAGGAACAGGAGCTGGGGCCATCACCTGCTGTTTCTAGTGGCCTTCTCTGTCGAGTTAAAATAAATGGCAATTATTTGCAATGACAGGGGTGAAAGTAGAGGGTATTATGCCAAGCGAATAAGTCAGTCAGAGAAAGACAATTATCATATGATCTCACTCATATGTGGAGTTCAAGAAACAAACCAGAATCATAGGGGAGTAAAGGAAAAAAATAAAACAAGATGAAGTCAAAGAGGGAGACAAACCAGAAGAGACTTTAAAAAAAAAGATTTTTATTTACTTATTTGACAAACAGAGATCACAAGTAGGCAGAGAGGCAGGAAGAGCGAGAGAGGAGGATGCAGACTCCCCAGGGAGCAGAGAGCCTGATGTGGGGCTCGATCCCAGGACCCTGAGATCATAACCTGAGTTGAAGGCAGAGGCTTTAACCCACTGAGCCAGCCAGGTACCCCTCAGAAGAGACTCTTAATCACAGTAAACAAACTGAGGGTTCTTGGAGGGGAGAGGGATGGCTGGATGGGGTAACTGGGTGATGGACATTAAGGAAGGCATGTGATACAGTGAGCACTGGGTGTTACAAAAGACTGATGAATCACTAACCTGTATGTCTGAAACTAGTATTATATGTTAATTAATTGTATTTAGATTAAAATTTTCTTTAAAAATAATTTTAAAATAAAATAAGTAACAATCCAATAATGATCAGAGTTATCCAGCAGGGAGTATCAGATCTAGAAGTCAGTTAAATTTAAGGGGCTTGCCGAAGTTTAGGAGAGTCACGCTAGGTCATTTTCCTGTGTGGGGAAGTCTTCAGGGGCAGTTCCAAAGACAAAGATTATTAATATTTCTCCTTCCCCCATTCCTCCTAGAGCCAAAGATGTTTCCTCCACTCACCCACTGGCCCTGTATGTAGGTGTTGCTTTCTCTCTACCAATCAAAAAATCAGTGAGTAACTATAACTTCACCTTTTCCAATATCCCCCTACCCCCGACCTTTGGTCTTTAATGGCCATGGGCAACAGGGACAAAGACATTTTTTAAAAACTTACAGAGATCTATTATGCTCTACTACCTTGGCCCGCATGGGCCACTGCAAAGGGATTCTGTGAACCGTGTACTCAGATGAATGGTCATTATCTTCAAAAAGGCAGGGGCAGTGATAGACACAGGAACCAAAAAAGCAAGAGTTAACGGACCATCAGAATAATGGAGTACCAACACTTTTATGTCCTTGGCTTGAATCCTCAAGGTCCAGTGTCTCAACAGAATTTTCATTTTGGTCTCATCTGCCTCACTTGTCCACCCCTGGGCCAGTTGGCAGTTATACTGAGAACCGGAAATTTTCCTTAGAAGAGAGAAAGAGTATTTGTCAGGTAAACCAAGGAAATGTCCATTATAGGAAGTTAGGCCTTTTGTCATGGTACTCCATTAGCACCCTCCTGACTGTTAAAGAAAAAAAAAATATTGTGACACCCATTAAAGAGAGTAAGGAAGATTTTATTCAAGGGATGCTACTATGATGAGATTTTATTGTATAGTATGGGAGAGAAATCTGGCTCAGCTCAGACAAATGGAGATTTACAGCTAAAGAGCATGGTGGGGATCACTGAATGTAAAATTAAGATGGAACATCAAGGGTAAGGATGAAGGGATTCTGGCTAAACCATCTGGACAGTAATATTGTTGAAGGAAGGCTAGGGTCATAAACTATTGAGATCAGGGGATAAGGAATTTTTTAAAAGACTTATTAATACATTTTAGAGAGAGGGAGCAGGGGTAGGGGTAGAGGGAGAGGGAAAGAGAATTTTAATCAGACTCTTCACTGAGCATAGAGCCTGAGGTGAGGCTTAATCTCAGGACCGTGAGATCATGACCAGAGTAGAAACCAAGAGTCAAACGTACAACCAGCTGCACCAACCAGGTGCCCTGGGAATAAGGGATTGGATCAGATATTAAGGGTTATAGATACTGAAGCACCTGGGTGGCTTAGTTGGTTAAATCTCTGGCTTTGGCTTGGTCATGATCTGATCCCAGGATCAAGCCTGGCATTGGGCTTGCTGCTCAGTGGGGAGTCTGGTTCTCTCTCTCCCTCTGCTATTCCCCCTGCTCAGGCTCTCTCTCTGTCAAAATAAATAAATCTTAAAAAAAAAAAAGTGGTAAGATACCAGGGGTGAGAGATAAGGAATTTGATCAGATATCAAGAGTAGGATAGAAGATTGCTGAAAAATGACCAAGCAGATTTCTTGCTAAAACTGGGCTAAGTGGGCGGAGCCTAAGGTCAAGGCTAGACAGAAAGAGGACTCAGAGGAACTTGACTCGAGTCTGGTCAAGGAGAAAATCTTCATCAGCCATGACCATTGTATTTTCTGCAGTCACACATTTTACTAATTCTTTTATCAGACATTCAGTGAACGAGAAACATGAACGCAGCAGCAATAACATAACAAATGTAAGCGCTCTAGAAGAGACAAAGGCAGTATGGGAATCCACCTCATCAGATTTAGAATATGCATGACTCCATGACTGAATTACTACCACTGCTTGACTGTTGAGATTAAGATGTAGTACAGAGGATCAGAGGGAAGGGAGGGAAATCTGAATGGGAGTCATCAGAAAGGGAGACAAGCCATGAGGCACCTTTAACTATAGGAAACAAACTGAGAGTTGCTGGGGGGGAGGGGAGTGGGAGACATGGAGAAACTGGGTGATAGGCATTAAGGAGGACACGTGATGTGATGAGCACCAAGGGTTATCCACAACTGATGAGTTACTGAATTCTCTGAAACCAATGATGTACTATCTAATGGCTAATTGAATTTAAATATCTAAAAAAGGCACTTCAAAAAAAAAGATGTAGCATAACTCACAATATCCTTTGAGTGGAAGAATGTGCGGACTTTCCACACCTCTGCTGTCCAAGTCCCATGGCTAGTAGCCACATGTGGCTAATGACCACTTAAAAGGTGGCCAATTCAAATGGAGAAATGCTGTAAAAGCAGAATAAACACTGGCTTTCAAAGACATATTGTAACCAAAAGTCAGAGAGTATTGCCACCCTCACATCACAAACATCGCATGACTTCTACAGCTAATGAGAGTGGGACCCAAGATGAGAGAGGTCAACCTGAAAGTCCATGATGTCAGAAAGAACATGGAGAAGAAAGAGTCACAATCCTGGAGTGGATGGGCTGAGGACTGTCAGAATGCCTTTTTTTTTTTTTTTTGGTGATTCTGTATACGGACAAGGAGAATTCACTGGAGATGACATCTGTATGCCTCACATTTTCAAGGGAAAATTATGAAAACGCATATAGACCCACAGCCATAGTTTAATTATGTTTGAAATATATTCAGAACTACTCCAGTCAGTAAATTGCATATTTTCACATTTAGCTTCTCAATTTTCTCTTCGGCACCTCCCATTCTTGAAATCCCAACACAAATCACATCTCTTGCCTAAGGACCATAAACTACCTCACTATCAAAGGCTACAGTTCATTCATTCATTTGATTCATTCAAAGCAACCTAATCTTGAGTGATGTCTTAGGCGCTCTTCTAGGGACTGGTGACACGGTGAACAAAATAGGTAAAAATCTCACTTTCATGGAGCCTCTCTGGTATTTAGGGGAAAATCTTTCCTTATCAACATGAAAATACTTTTTATGGATGTTGCTTAGAATTTCAGTTTTTTTTTTTTTCTTGACAGTATCTCAGGTGATCATCTTTGAGGTGGTTCTCCTGAAAATATTTTTGGGGGGTACTGACTCGACTTTCTGAGTCAGACACTTTCCTAAAGACAGGGGTCAAAGGAAAAGTGACAACTGTCACTCTTGCAGTAAGAACAGGGATCACAATGCTTGAAACAGATATGCTGCTCAGCTGTCAGAAAGTCCACAAGGCTCCAAATGTGTGTGGCCAACTAACGGAACCTGTAACTCAGAGGTTATCATCCTGAGAGCAATGGGAAATCCCTCTAGTTAAGGACTCTCCTTGACGGAAGCTTGACAATGGCCTTGATTTACTTACTATGATGTTTAGGTAATTATACACATTAAGAAAAGTGCACAAGGCACTTACATTTCCATGATACCATCAAAGATATTGTTGTTTTATTAAAATGTTACATCTAGAGTTGTAACGTATAGAGTAGTTAAGTCAATCACTATGAGGTACAGGTGAGACTATTGTAACAGCCATACTTCCATAAAAAAGAAAATTTTTTTGTGGTTTCTGATCTAGGAATCAGCCAGTGAATAATTCTATATCAGTGTCCAGTTACCGGGCTAAACATGTAATCTATTTATATTTCTGAGGGTAAGCTGAATTGTGATCACTGAGCCAGCTGTATTCTAGTAACTACTCATTTACCCAACATAACAGATATAAGAAGGTAAAAGGCTTCTAAGGAGACTGGTTACTTATATTTTGAACCACATTTTGGCAGGTATAACTTGCAACTTGTGCTTAGTGGTAAGATTTCTGATATTTACTTTCTCCTTCCTTTGGCAAGTCAAGTTAGTTAAAAAGTAATTAGAGTAGAGTCCATTGTTTTTCTTAAATGCTTACAGAGATATAGAACTCTCAAGTTTCTTTACTAGACAGGATTAGATCACATTAGTGATAAAGATCAGAATGATTTACATTGCTAAAACGAGAACTTCCTGTCAGTTTGGAGAAAGCTCATTTTTATAACCATGGACTGCGGAGAACGATCTCATTTACACCTGCATCCAAGACAGCAAGATACCCGGGACGCCCCTGAACCAAGAAGGTGACAGACCTGTCCTCTGACAGCCCTGCAACAATGACGACAGACAGGGAGGGGTACACACGGAGATGGGGAGGCACTGTGCTCAGGGTAGAACCCACACTGGGAAAATACCTACTCTCCCCAAAACCGTCTACAGAGTCCTCACTCTGGCTCCCGAATTTCTGGACTCGGCGCAAGCCTGGAGTGGGTGTGGACACGGGAAGGACCCCGCAGGGCTGAGGTGGGGAGAGCACAAGCACCGAAGAAGGCTGATGCTCCCTGACTGCAGACCATCTGAGGAGCCCCAGGAACCGAATCCGCGAGCACACAAACACAGATGAGGACCGTGGAGCACCTGAGCCCAGAAAGGGGGGACCCCACAGCCCCCCGCACCGCACAGCAGGAGGCCACGTCTCCTCACACAAAACGACGGAAGCCCCAGTGTCTACACAGGGCGCCCTTCCTCTGTGGGGTCCTGAGACCACGAACCCCTTGACAGTCCACTCAGGCGGCTTCTCCTCAGCTCCTCCAGCATCTGGTCCTTAGGAGGTTGGACTGCTGCCAGTGTGGGCGCGTCCTCCACAATGGGTCCGGTCAGTGTGGATGCAGAGCCACACCCTCCTCAGCTTGTCCTGTCAGGGTGGGAGGCGCCCCACATTCTCCAGAAGTCTCCACAGTGGGTCCTGAAGAGGCGGGGCTCTGGTCCCAGCTGTGGCTGTGCAGCCTGGGCTCAGGGCGGGAGCTGGGGTCTGGCGCCCTCTGCAGGCGGTGCAAGGCAGTGCAGGACTGTGGGAGCTCACCCTTCAGTGGAAGGTCCTGCTCCCTCCCCGGGTCCAGCTGATGCCATTTCATTCCGGAAATTCAAGCTGCATGGAGCCCAATACCCCCCAACTTCCCCCCAAATAGCTAAGGAACAATGAATTGGAAACAATGTGGAATTACAACAGTCCTTGACCCAAACAGTGTCACTGAACATGGCCCTGATGCAGACCCACACTCTGACCTCAACTTGGTCTCAAGCCTGGACCCTACCCTAATCCAAGACCCTAACCCTAGCCCCCAACCCAAACTATGTTCACAAGAATCAAAAGGTAGAAACTGCAAATATCCATCAATGGCAAGTGCATAAGCAAAGTGTGGTGAAGGGTTTGAATTTGGGTTCAGGTTCAGGTTTTAGTCAGAGTTCTAGATCAGGCTTTGGGTTTAGTGTTAGGGTGAGGGTTTAGAGTGAAGGACAAGGGAACAGAGTTATAGTTTAGGGCTTTAAGTTTATGATTTAGGCTTTAAGACTCAGGGCTTATGGGATAAAGTTCAAGGTCAAATTTGGGGTTTGACTTCATGCTGAGATTTGGGTTCAGGTTTCATGACTTGGAGGTCTGGTTTAGGGTTTGAGTTCGTGGTTCAGGGCTTGGATCCAGGGCTCAGGTACAGGCTTTGGGTTCCATTCCAGGTTTGGGATTCAGGGTTCTAGTTTGGGCTTTAAGGTCAGCTTAGGTTTCAGTGTTGGTAGGGTTTAAGGTTAGGTTTAGGGATGACACATTTTCTTCAGTTGTCATCATGGACAAAAAAATTCTATCTGAAGTTTCTAAGTCAGAAATGTATTTCATCTGGGGGCGCCTGGGTGGCTCCGTGTGTTAAGCCTCTGCCTTGGGCTCAGGTCATGATCTCAGGGTCCTGGGATCGAGCCCTTCATCAGGCTCTCTGCTTTACGGGGAGCCTGCTTCCCCATCTTTCTCTCTGCCTGCCTCTCTGCCTACTTGTGATCTCTGTCTGTCAAATAAATAGAATTAGTAAAAGCTATTATATGATCTTTTACAAACCATTTCCTATCTTTGCCTTCTCATGTGCCAAGACAGACAAGGATTATTTAAAACCCTGAAGAGAGTGCTCTTGCTTTTAAATTGCGTGTAACCTTCGTGTAATAGATTTATGATTGATGATAGATTTAGTTAAAATATAACTATTTAAAATATTTACTCTCAGTAAACGATTTCAACCTATGCTCATTTAAGTAACTTGGTGCATAATCCCTTTTCTATTAAACCATAGTGCAAGGACCAATGCCACGTTTCCGAGAGAACCCCAAGCTATTTTTCTAGAATGGCCATATGCATATATATCAGGCGTCCTGTTTTCACTCCCTTTGTGGAGCACCTACCCTGGAGGTCATGTAATAACCAATGACCAAAAAACAAACAAAAAACCCAAACATCCAGGTCGAAGTGCTATCCCTGCCTGGAGTTGAGGAGACTGCTCAGACAGATCCCAGGCAGGCATCTCAGCCCAGGCCTGTGCCGGGGAAGCTGTTTCCTGGCTTTGGGCGCAATCTGGAAGCCAGCAAACTGACCCAAGAGTGCAGCTGGCCTTTAGGACTGATGATCTTTTCGCAGCCAGGCTGCCCGTGGACACCCGCTGAGGGAGCCAGGCTAGGAGTCTGCCCAGCGCAGGCGCTGGCAATGGGGCAGCATGCTAGGGCATAGCCCTGCACCCCAGCCAGGGCTCAGGCCCCTGGAGTGAGGGGGCAGGGCCGGCGCAGAGAAGGGTCTTTCCTAATTTCCAAAGCTGGAAGTGAGCTCTCAGAGGACTCAGGAGGGAGGGGGGCGGGGGCAGAGTGGGGGCGGCCAGGAGAAGGGGCTTTGCTAATTGCCCAGGCGGGAAGGAGGGGTGCACAGCGCCAGGGTGCTGTGCTGCAGCCCATTCGGGACTGCAGGAACCACCATACTCGCTGCCCCTGCGCTCACACGCTCCAGCTTAGCCCCAGAAGCCGCGGTGTCCCGTTCTCATTCCTGCCGCCTGCTGCCCCTCCCTGACCCATGGCTTCTCTGGAGGACCCTCTGCTCACAGGTAAAGTGACACCTCGACGCGCCCTCACCTGAAGCAGAAAACGCAGGACAGGAGCGGGGAGGGGGGGGGTGGTGGAGTGGTCGGGGCCCAGGCAACCGCCAACCCCAGGGCACCAGGACCACCCAGGACGCCGCGCCACACCCCCTCCGCAGGGGGTCGGGCCAGGACATCGCCACAGGAGGTACCACCCCCACCCCGCCAGCGGGCAGGCTAGCCCCCATAGTTCGGCACCCCACGTGCATGTCAGAGCCTCCTGCCATTCCCAGGGCACCAAGAACCCAGAGAGTGAGGCCTTGGGTGCTTTCTAGTGACAGATTCAAGGCAATTCTTCGACTTTGGGACTTCAGAGTTAACATAGTTTTCATTTGTGATTATTATTTTTGTGTGGGCCATAGCTTTTCTTTTGACCTATGGTTGTTTTCACTCCCGGTTCTGAAGAAGCCCCTAAATCCTAACCCTGTTGAGGACTCCGAAAGCTCTCAGAGCAGCAGTGCTGGGGGACAGTGTGGACACATGGTTTGGTTTCTCCTCTGGCCTGCTTCTGTGGCAGCCCCGCTCTGTCCTCCTCAGACTTCAGAGCAATATCTGAACAAGTGGAGAAGCGACCAGGGGGTCAGGAAGGTGGCCACCGAAGAGTGACTTCTCTGGAGGGTGGCTGAGCTAGCAAGTGAGCATGTTAGTCCAGCTCTGCCTGCATTCAGTATGGAGCTGAACAGGGGCCAGGGAAGGGGAGGAGGAGCAGAGAGCAGGGACAAAGGGACCAAAGAGGAGATTCAGATGAAGGGAAGTAATGGGGAGGAAAAAGAAGAAACTCTAGAAGACAGGCATGTAGAAAGGAAAAGGGATGAAGTGGGCATTGGGAAAGGGCACCACCAGGGAAGGAGAGAGGGGAAGGAAAGAGGGAGGAAAGAGGAAAGGGGAAAGGGAGAAGGGAGGAGTCAGCATGCCAGGGCTCCCCCTGCATCTGAAGAAGAGGTGGCTGGTCCAGCTTGTCAAACAGGGTGCTCACTCTTTGGCCCCAGTTTCTGCTCCCAGTGCTACTGGGCTTTGCAAGGAAGGCAGGCTGTCCCTTGAGACCTACTGGAGCCGACTGGAGCCCACAGGAGGATGGGAGAATTAAGATGCTACCGGGTCCTGTCCTGAGCTGCTCCCAGCCACCAGCCTCACCACATGGTGCAAGAGGGACCCCAGAACAAAGGAAGGATACAGGCCAGCATGTCTGCTGGTGGCCCTGGGCACTTAGCTCATCGCAGTGAACCACACCGCCTCCTCAACCCACGCTTTTAAAGCCTCCTTTTTCGTTTCTGGCTTTCATATCTGTAGGAACATGAGCCAGATCTAACTCATCTCCGACAGACAATTCTGACTCACCCCGTGTCAGATTTTTATGAGTGGCTGTGATAGAGTAAGATAGCAATGCTCCAACAAACGGACTGTTTCCTCCCACTTGACCTCAACAGTCTTATACATTTTCTTAGCGAAAACATCTTGTCTCCTTCCATTAAGCTCATAACGTGGTCTAATAGTATACATGCGCCTTCGGTAGATGCGAAGCGATACAGAGGTCCTTTTTTTTTTTTTTTTTAATTTTACAAGGTAAAGTCAGTGAACACATCCAACTTGACCAATACGTCTCTAAAATGTCAATCCAGGCAAAGCTTTTTCTGCCTACAGTTTGGAGCCTACGTAGTGACATTTTTAAAATGCTTTCAGTCCCTCAGTGAGGCTCTTAGAAGCTAGCCAGGGCTTACTACGTGCCAGGCACTGTGTCAGGTATTGGAGCTAAAGGGAAGGAGAGCTTGGAGGCTGGCTGGGGAAGGACATCCATGAAACAACCACAGCTAGAAACGGAGGCCAGTGCTAGAAAAGAGAGAGCAGGCTGCATGGAGAGTGTGTACCATGGGGCTTGTGAGCTCACAAATAAGTGGGAGTAACTGGAGTGGGGAGATGGGGGAGAGAAGAGGGTCTTCCCATCAATGGGAATCACCTGTGCTTGGAGGCAGGTGCCATGAGAGGTCTCCACAGGAAGAAGGAGGCAGTGTGGTTGAAGGGCAGAGAGATGGGGCAGAACAGGCATCAGTCAGTTGGAGGGGTATGAATAGACTGATGGGAGGATTATGGGTGCCTTTGGAGGACTGAGAATTTGTTAGAAGATCAGTGCAGATTTCTATGGAGACAAATGCCAGGAACTGATAGGTCTTTGAAAGGTCACTCTGGCTGCCTTTTGGCAAAGGGGTTGGTAAAAGGCACTTGCAGGTGTGAACACACCAGGTGGGAGGTGAGTGCAGAAAATCGGGTGAGGGAGCATGGGAACTTGGTCCGGGGGTATATAAGGGAGAATAGCCTTTAAGGAGTTCCACAAATTGGCACCAGCTGTGGCTTCATTACAGAGCTGGAAGGGGGAGGTGGGTGTGTCCTGGAGGTTACAGAAATTACATGAGAAAGGGAAGTCTTTTTAGATCTCTTTTTCAACTAGAGGAACTCTCACCTTATTGATAGAATTCCAGAGTGAGAACCAATGATATGAGGACATCTTTGAAATGTCTGAATATGTTCTTCGACATCTTTGCAAGTGACGAGGAGACCTTGGCCTTAGGAGGCCTTGGCCCTCTTTGTAGCCAGAAAGATTTCACCTACAGATTTGGGTTCTCCCTTTTAAAGTCAAGGAGTCAGTCCTTCCAAAGGACACCTCCTATCATTTTACCCTCTCATCATACCTCACGTGCTGGCATCTCCAAGACCCTCTGTTCCAGGTTGAGAGTATCCACTTTGGCCGGGCTGGTCTTGCCAAGAACACCACCACAGGAAATCTAGAGCCTGTAGTGCTATTAATAACATCATCTAAGACTGTGTTTGCTGCCCTCATGGCTTCTTCCCACCATGACTCACTGAAGCTTTTAACACATTGTATCCATTAAGCTATAGTTCCCAAAGCTCATCTTCTCTAGTGCCATTAATTTTTAGGGGACCAGGCAAACCTTAAACTTGTCCCCCCTAATTGGACCCCTGTTCCCCCACAATCTATTTGAAAGCCTTTCACCATGATTCTTGAATGAGATCTGAGACCACTGCTGGTACCTAACACTTCTTGGCACCTTGTCTGTTAGGTTCTTGGAAGAGGAGATGGCTATGGAGGTGAGTGGGAATGGGAGTGGGAGGATTTCTCCCTTCACTTCCCTTTTTGTGTTTTCAAATAATGGGTTTTGAGGGGGCCGGAAAGTTTAACCAGACCATTTATTTTCCATCTCCCATCGATAAAAAGTTTACCACTCCCCACTGGAAGAATTTATATCTTTCCTTTGAATCTACAGGAAAATCTCCCAAACCCAGACCACCACCATGTGGATTCAGCCATCTTCTGATTCACCTCCAGATTGTCTCCTTTTAACTGCTCAAGCCACAGGTTAAGGGCGAAATGTTCAATGCCCAAGCAATTAAGTGGGGAACACGTTTATCTAAGCAATTGCATGCAGCTCTCTATCTGCATACAGGGGGTCTCTCCCAAGCCTTTCCAACCTCAGCAAAAGAAGACAAAGCCCCAGCAGTCTGGGGTATATATCATTCATTCATTCCTGTGTTCAACACTCATGGCGGATCCCCAGCAAGACAGTGGGAGAGCAAGGACTGGAGAAATCCTGGAAGCTGAAGTCTGAGGAGGATTTCAAATTCAAGTCAGAGATGAAAGAAACATCTGGACTTGGTCCTCAGGTACATGCAGTATTCTGAACTGAGGCTAGAACCAGAGACCATTCTAATGAAAGGCCTCTACAGGTGGGCTCTCACAGGTGGGCCCCAACTCAGTTTCGTGTATATTCATTCATGAAATAGCTCTTTGGGTCAACATGCAGAAGAAAACCATTTCAGACAACTGACAATGAGGAGAGGAAAGGGAAGCCAAAAGGCTTGTGAATGGGGAGAGAGGAGGAGCCAGGACAGAAAACCAAGAATCCCTCCCTGCCCTCCTTGCTGCCAGGGAGGTCTGAGGGACTAGTTTCCACCTGGGATCCCAAGTCCAGAACAAAAGCAGCGGGGCCATGGCGGGGGAGGGAAGGGGGTCCTCAGCACGGGCGCATGGGGCTGCGGAAAGATGGGGGCTAGCGTGCCTGCTGGCGGGGGGCACCTCGCAAGGCGCTGTCCCCAGCCCGACCCCATGAGGACCCGGGTTTGGCGCAGCGTCCGGGGTGGTCCCGGTGCCCTGGGGTTCCGGGAGGCTGGGCCTCCACAACCTCCCTCTCCGCCCCCAGGTCGGGTCCGCGCTTTCTGCTCCAGGTGAGGGCGCGGCGCGGTGTCACTTTACCCCTGTGCAGAGGGTGGTCCGGAGAAGCCTTGGGGCAGGGAGGGGCAGCAGGCAGCAGGAGCGGGACAGCGGAGCCTCACAGGGGAGCGTACGGGCGGCGAGTCCGGTGGGTCCTGCAGTCCCGACTGGGCCGCAGCACAGCACCGCGGCGCTGCCCGCCCCTCCTCCGCCAGCCCCTCCACCTCCTCCCAGACTCTCAGCCACATCCTCTGTGAGCTCACTTCCAGCTTCAGCAATTAGCAAAGCGCCTTCTCCCCGCCGCCCTCCACCCGCCCCCGCCCCCCTCCCTCCTGAGTCCTCCCCGAGCTCCCTTTTCGCTTTGGCAATTAGCAAAGCCCCTTCTCCAGGCCGCCCCGCCCCCCTCCCTCCTGAGGCCCCGCCCTGGCTGTGGCGCGGGCGGAAGCCCCGGGGGCTGCAAGCTTTGCCGTTGTGGAGGACGCGCCCACACTGGCAGCAGTCCAACCTCCTAAGGACCAGATGCTGGAGGAGCTGAGGAGAAGCCGCCTGAGTGGACTGTCAAGGGTTTCGGGGTCTCAGGACCCCACAGAGGAAGGGCGCCCTGTGTAGACACTGGGGCTTCCGTCGTTTTGTGTGAGGAGACGTGGCCTCCTGCTGTGCTGTGCACGGGGCTGTGGGGTCCCCCCTTTCTGGGCTCGGGTGATCCTAGGTCCTCGTCTGTGTTTGTGTGCTCGCGGATTCGGTTCCTGGGGCTCCTCAGATGGTCTGCAGTCAGGGAGCGTCAGCCTTCTTTGGTGCTTGTGCTCTCCCCACCTCAGCCCTGCGGGGTCCTTCCCATGTCCACACCCACTCCAGGCTTGCGCCCAGTCCAGAAATTCGGGAGCCAGAGTGAGGACTCTGTAGACGGTTTTGGGGAGAGTAGGTATTTTCCCAGTGTGGGTTCTACCCTGAGCACAGTGCCTCCCCATCTCCGTGTGTACCCCTCCCTGTCTGTCGTCATGGTTGCAGGGCTGTCAGATGACAGGTCTGTCACCTTCTTGGTTCAGGGGCCTCCCGGGTATCTTGCTGTCTTGGATGCAGGTGTAAATGAGATCGTTCTCCGCAGTCTCTTTTTGATGGTTCCTTCCGAGCACCTAGGAGTGCCACTAATTTGTGCATATTGATTTTGTTCCTTGCAAGATCTTGAATTTATTTGTTCGATTGGCCTTAAACTCAATCTGCCAGTTATTTGACCAGCAGCATGGATTTAATTGGGAAGAGCAGAGAATGGCAGTCTGGGCTGAGCAAGCTAAGGTCCCATCACAGGCAAGTGCGAGAAACAAAGGAGAGGAACATTATTTCATGGAGGAGGAAGAAGTTGGGAAGGGTGCTTGAAGGAAAGTCCCTTGGAGAAAGGCAGGGTGATGGAGAATTCTCACCAGCTGAGCTGCAAAGCTCCTACAAAAAGTCAGGAGATGAACCTCCAGCTTCCCGTGTGGGGCCTGGAATTGGTGAGTCTCTCCTGTGGGGAATTGCAATGTGGAGTCTGTAATGGGCACTGAACAGCAGGCGCCCCCTTCCAGCCTCCCCTTCTGGCATCCCCAGTCCACTTTACTGGGGCTTCCCTTCCTGCTTTTGCACAGTTCTAACCAGCTTGTGGTGGAACGTTGTGGAAAAACTGAAATTCCAAATCCACTGCTTCTACTGCACCTGAGATACAGGGGCCCATGATTTAATTCTCCCACGAGTCTCTTGCTAACATGTGTCCTCTCCATGTTGGGTGACCTGGATCTGGGAGGGCTTGGACTCCATCCCAAAATCTGATGTTCTCTCTGCTTCCGTGTCGTCGTGCTAACATGGTTGTTTGGAAGATTCATTTCCTCTGTGGTGATTTCAAAGTGCAGTCAGCTTGTTATAGCAGCACAAATACGTGCTGTCTCCACACTCAGATTCCCCAGCCGTCATTTCTTTACCACGTTTGCCACTTCACACGGGATGCTTCAGTGTGTTTGATCCCACACCAGGACAATGTCCTGCAGAACCACCACATAACCTGAAATGAGGAGATCATTACAGAAACCATCCAAGGGTTAGTGTTAGGAACCAGGGACATGGCAGGACTGACCTGAAGACCCCATGGAGAGCTGTCTGGGTGGCTGAGTTGACAGTGGAGGTGAGGGTGAGTGTCTGGCTCTGGCTTTGTGTCCAGGAGTCAGCTCTGTGTGGGTGTGTCCTCAGCTAGGCATGCAGATTTCTGCTCCTCTGAATCCTTTCCGGAGTTCCAAATGGCACAGTTTCCTTCTGGGCAGCAGGCTGAGTCCTCTGGGATTGCCCATGTGTCCCCAAATTGTAGGGCACCTACTGCAAGGCCTTTGGGGTCACAATCCTGAGAACCGAACCAAACCAAAGGTTATGGTTAGGGCCCACCACATGGCAGGCCCGATCTGCCAGCACTCTGTCCATCTTTCTGGGGGAGGAAGCAGTCGAGGGATTTGTTCAGGGTGAGTGTCAAGCTCCAGGTTTGCATCCAGTGGCCTGCTGAATATGGGGGTGTCCAGAGGTAGGAATGCAGATTTCAGTTCCTCTGAATCCTTTCTGGAGTTCCAAATGGCATGGTTCCTTTCAGGGTGGCAGGGTGAGTTTTATGGTGTTCCTCACTGTCCCCAATCTCTGAGGCTTTGGAGCCAGGCCGTCGGGGACACACCTCTCAGGACAGAATCTAGGCTTAAGAGTTTGTGCCTATGGGCATGGCTGCACTGATCTGAAAGCACTGTGGCAAGGATCACAGGGGTCTGAGTTGAGAGCATGGTTCAGGATCAGTATCAAGGTCTGGGTTTGTGTCCAGTGGACCGCTGAATGTGGGGGTGGTCTCAGATGTCCAAGACGATTTCCCCTACTCTGAATCCTTTCCAGCATTCCAAATAGCCTGGTTTCCTTCTGGGTGGCAAGCTGAAATCTCTGGGATTTCTCAGGTCTTGCCATTGCCCTTGCAAGGGCAAGATACTTTTTACAGTAAAAGAATTCACCAGATGAGCTGAACAGCAGAAAAGACACAGCTCAAGAGTTAATCAGTGAACAGGAATATCATGCCAAAAACTTCTTTGATAACACACTACAGAGCAAGGGAAGATAGGAGAGAAAGCTGAGATATAAAGGACAAACCCTCCAACTTTCCAACATCATTCCCTACTTGTTTATTTCCATTGCTGTCAGCTCCTTCCCAGTCAAAAATATGTCACCTGAGCCAGCCTTTTTTCTTCCTGAGATTGGGGCACTGCAAAGCCCACCAGAGGGGCCAAGGGCACCCCTATACCTGCTGAGCTGAGCCCATTTGTACCCCAACTGTGAGGAGGTACCAGCCTGTCCCCCTGGTGCTCCATGGTCTGTGGCAGTCCTTCCTTCTGGACCCTGCTTTGCTGCTCTATTTTCGCTAACCCTGGTCTCAAACTAGGGATTGCTCCTGGAAGAGGAACTCAGGGAGATGAGGCTCAGGAGGGTCTCCCTGCCTGGAATCTTCGTGTGAGGAGTGCACAGCCAACAGATTTTGCCCAGGGACTTGCAAAATGCAGAGAGGCAGATTTCTTTTCTCTCTTTCTCTCTCTCTCTAGCCTCATACTAACCAGGAGTTCTTAGAACTTTCTTCAGTGACTTCTAGGTGTAGCTTGGCCACTTTTTCACAGAAAGGCCACTTGAGCATGATGAAACACACGTATAAGCAATTACATTAAAAAAAAAAAAACAATAAGCCAATGCACACAGACCTTTGACAGCAGCACAGGGCGCTCAAGGGACCAGAGTTCCTACCTTGGGCAATAGTGGTAGAGGCCGGGTTCTGCCATGCAGGTCCCTAGACCTTTGGCAGTTTCCACGATTGCAAATCCAGACATGCAGAATCCTGAGGGACAACCTACTAACTGCAAAAGAGCAAAAATTCATCAGGATTCAGAGAGTGGAAATCCATTTGTACTGGAAAAGAAAGAAGTAGGCTTGCTGTGAATCCAGCAGGGAGGACAGGCATAGATAAAGGCTGGTGTATGGGTCACGGAAACTATTGTTTCTCAAGGGTCCTGCTGTCTCTGTAAAATGCTATGAGGACTGTCTCTTGGGGACCTCCTGCTTTCCTACCAGTGACACCCCCAGATTCTGCTTTGCTAGTCCCATGGATTCCTGGGGATACCCAGTTGATAAGCTATGCTGTCCTCATGACAACACTTGCTAATGGACTGAATGTTTGTGTCTTGTCCCAATTCAGATGTTGAAGCCCTGACCCTCAAGGAGTGCCATCAGGAGGTATGGGCTTTGAGAGGTGGTGAGGTCATGAGATTGGAACACTTGTGAATGAGATAAAAGCACTTCTGAGAAACGACCTGAGAGATTGTTCTGCCAGCTGTCATCCATGCAAGTCTACAACAGAAATATGGGCATTTGTAGATAATGAAGCAGTCTCTTGCTAGATATCAGATCTCCCAGGATCTTGCTTTTGGACTTCTCAGTCTCTAGAACTGCAAGGAATAGTACATGTTTTGCTGTTTCAGCCACCCAGTCTGTCATCATTTGTTGCAGCAACTTGAACTGAATAAAGCAGAGCCCAAGTCCTGGTTAATCCCTGCTTCTACTCATTTCCCCTCAGAAAGAGCTTCTAATCCAGAACTGACCTCTGCTTTCCATACACGTGCTTCAGACTCCTTCTGTGAGAGCCCAGACTTTGTAAAAGACTCCTCCCTCATGGCAACCAGCATTCTGTGACTCCTGAGGACTGTCCTCCCTGACTGTATTGAGTCAATCAAACTGATTTTGATTCTGGAGTCCCAGGATCAAGGACTGCATCAGGCTCCCAGCTTCATGGGGAGTCCGCTTCTCCCTCTGACCTTCTCCCCTCTCATGCTCTCTCTCTCACTCTCTCTCTCTCTCTCAAATAAATAAATAAAAATCTTTTAAAAATCTGATTTTAACAGACCATAAGCTTGTTCTTGCTGGTCTTTGGAAGATTAGGCATTAGCCCTTCGGAGAAAGTTCTGAATGGCTGCTTCATGAAGGGGTGAACTGTGTCCCCAAAGTCTCTTTTTGCTGCCTTCTAATCACAGATGCTGAGACAAATCCTCCCAGGTGCTGGTTTTTCAAAGCACTTAATGCTTTGGCTTTGAAGTTCCTCACTTGACAGTTCTGCTTTAATCAGTTTGTGACAAAACAGCCAATTGGTGGTGGATGCAAAGTGCACTGATAAAGTTAATATCAGGGAACAATTTTTTGAGTGTCATGCATGTGCACGTGTGTGCACACACATATCCATGTGCTAAGCATTATGGTAAATGTCTGACAAGAACTAAAACATCAAAAAGTCAGGATACCCCATTAGCTGATATTTTTATTATTCCTACATCCTAAACTATGAAAAACAGGGTCAGAGAATAAGAAGTGGCAAAAAGAATCAAGATTTGAGGCAGTTCGATTTCTCAGCCAGCCTTGATCAATAGGCATGTACACCTGTGTCTAGTTTCAGCTCTGTGTAACCTTGCCATAACCTTGGATAAGCCATTCATCTCTCAAGTTCAGGTTCTTGGTCCAAGGAGGGAAGGGGCACAGGTTGAGTACCTCCAGTGGGACTTCCTGGCAGGCTTGTTCATCCAAGCATTCCTGTTTCAGTTTGAGTAATTGAAGCCAGTCTTTGTTTTACCGAAGGCCAAGCTTGTCCAGTGTGTCCATGCCACCAGCCAACAGCATTTGTCCATGCCATGTAACAACTGAGCAACATTCATAGGAATGGGGGGAGGAAAAGATGTCCACAGGTGTTGACAGATGTTCTGCATGGAGGAACAGGAGCTGGGGCCATCACCTGCTGTTTCTAGTGGCCTTCTCTGTCGAGTTAAAATAAATGGCAATTATTTGCAATGACAGGGGTGAAAGTAGAGGGTATTATGCCAAGCGAAATAAGTCAGTCAGAGAAAGACAATTATCATATGATCTCACTCATATGTGGAGTTCAAGAAACAAACCAGAATCATAGGGGAGTAAAGGAAAAAAATAAAACAAGATGAAGTCAAAGAGGAAGACAAACCAGAAGAGACTTTAAAAAAAAAAGATTTTTATTTACTTATTTGACAAACAGAGATCACAAGTAGGCAGAGAGGCAGGAAGAGCGAGAGAGGAGGATGCAGACTCCCCAGGGAGCAGAGAGCCTGATGTGGGGCTCGATCCCAGGACCCTGAGATCATAACCTGAGTTGAAGGCAGAGGCTTTAACCCACTGAGCCAGCCAGGTACCCCTCAGAAGAGACTCTTAATCACAGTAAACAAACTGAGGGTTCTTGGAGGGGAGAGGGATGGCTGGATGGGGTAACTGGGTGATGGACATTAAGGAAGGCATGTGATACAGTGAGCACTGGGTGTTACAAAAGACTGATGAATCACTAACCTGTATGTCTGAAACTAGTATTATATGTTAATTAATTGTATTTAGATTAAAATTTTCTTTAAAAATAATTTTAAAATAAAATAAGTAACAATCCAATAATGATCAGAGTTATCCAGCAGGGAGTATCAGATCTAGATGTCAGTTAAATTTAAGGGGCTTGCCGAAGTATAGGAGAGTCACGCTAGGTCATTTTCCTGTGTGGGGAAGTCTTCAGGGGCAGTTCCAAAGACAAAGATTATTAATATTTCTCCTTCCCCCATTCCTCCTAGAGCCAAAGATGTTTCCTCCACTCACCCACTGGCCCTGTATGTAGGTGTTGCTTTCTCTCTACCAATCAAAAAATCAGTGAGTAACTATAACTTCACCTTTTCCAATATCCCCCTACCCCCTACCTTTGGTCTTTAATGGCCATGGGCAACAGGGACAAAGACATTTTTTAAAAACTTACAGAGATCTATTATGCTCTACTACCTTGGCCCGCATGGGCCACTGCAAAGGGATTCTGTGAACCGTGTACTCAGATGAATGGTCATTATCTTCAAAAAGGCAGGGGCAGTGATAGACACAGGAACCAAAAAAGCAAGAGTTAACGGACCATCAGAATAATGGAGTACCAACACTTTTATGTCCTTGGCTTGAATCCTCAAGGTCCAGTGTCTCAACAGAATTTTCATTTTGGTCTCATCTGCCTCACTTGTCCACCCCTGGGCCAGTTGGCAGTTATACTGAGAACCGGAAATTTTCCTTAGAAGAGAGAAAGAGTATTTGTCAGGTAAACCAAGGAAATGTCCATTATAGGAAGTTAGGCCTTTTGTCATGGTACTCCATTAGCACCCTCCTGACTGTTAAAGAAAAAAAAATATTGTGACACCCATTAAAGAGAGTAAGGAAGATTTTATTCATGGGATGCTACTATGATGAGATTTTATTGTATAGTATGGGAGAGAAATCTGGCTCAGCTCAGACAAATGGAGATTTACAGCTAAAGAGCATGGTGGGGATCACTGAATGTAAAATTAAGATGGAACATCAAGGGTAAGGATGAAGGGATTCTGGCTAAACCATCTGGACAGTAATATTGTTGAAGGAAGGCTAGGGTCATAAACTATTGAGATCAGGGGATAAGGAATTTTTTAAAAGACTTATTAATACATTTTAGAGAGAGGGAGCAGGGGTAGGGGTAGAGGGAGAGGGAAAGAGAATTTTAATCAGACTCTTCACTGAGCATAGAGCCTGAGGTGAGGCTTAATCTCAGGACGGTGAGATCATGACCAGAGTAGAAACCAAGAGTCAAACGTACAACCAGCTGCACCAACCAGGTGCCCTGGGAATAAGGGATTGGATCAGATATTAAGGGTTATAGATACTGAAGCACCTGGGTGGCTTAGTTGGTTAAATCTCTGGCTTTGGCTTGGTCATGATCTGATCCCAGGATCAAGCCTGGCATTGGGCTTGCTGCTCAGTGGGGAGTCTGGTTCTCTCTCTCCCTCTGCTATTCCCCCTGCTCAGGCTCTCTCTCTGTCAAAATAAATAAATCTTAAAAAAAAAAAGTGGTAAGATACCAGGGGTGAGAGATAAGGAATTTGATCAGATATCAAGAGTAGGATAGAAGATTGCTGAAAAATGACCAAGCAGATTTCTTGCTAAAACTGGGCTAAGTGGGCGGAGCCTAAGGTCAAGGCTAGACAGAAAGAGGACTCAGAGGAACTTGACTCGAGTCTGGTCAAGGAGAAAATCTTCATCATCCATGACCATTGTATTTTCTGCAGTCACACATTTTACTAATTCTTTTATCAGACATTCAGTGAACGAGAAACATGAACGCAGCAGCAATAACATAACAAATGTAAGCGCTCTAGAAGAGACAAAGGCAGTATGGGAATCCACCTCATCAGATTTAGAATATGCATGACTCCATGACTGAATTACTACCACTGCTTGACTGTTGAGATTAAGATGTAGTACAGAGGATCAGAGGGAAGGGAGGGAAATCTGAATGGGAGTCATCAGAAAGGGAGACAAGCCATGAGGCACCTTTAACTATAGGAAACAAACTGAGAGTTGCTGGGGGGGAGGGGAGTGGGAGACATGGAGAAACTGGGTGATAGGCATTAAGGAGGACACGTGATGTGATGAGCACCAAGGGTTATCCACAACTGATGAGTTACTGAATTCTCTGAAACCAATGATGTACTATCTAATGGCTAATTGAATTTAAATATCTAAAAAAGGCACTTCAAAAAAAAAGATGTAGCATAACTCACAATATCCTTTGAGTGGAAGAATGTGCGGACTTTCCACACCTCTGCTGTCCAAGTCCCATGGCTAGTAGCCACATGTGGCTAATGACCACTTAAAAGGTGGCCAATTCAAATGGAGAAATGCTGTAAAAGCAGAATAAACACTGGCTTTCAAAGACATATTGTAACCAAAAGTCAGAGAGTATTGCCACCCTCACATCACAAACATCGCATGACTTCTACAGCTAATGAGAGTGGGACCCAAGATGAGAGAGGTCAACCTGAAAGTCCATGATGTCAGAAAGAACATGGAGAAGAAAGAGTCACAATCCTGGAGTGGATGGTCTGAAGACTGTCAGAATGCCTTTTTTTTTTTTTTTTTTTGGTGATTCTGTATACGGACAAGGAGAATTCATTGGAGATGACATCTGTATGCCTCACATTTTCAAGGGAAAATTATGAAAACGCATATAGACCCACAGCCATAGTTTAATTATGTTTGAAATATATTCAGAACTACTCCAGTCAGTAAATTGCATATTTTCACATTTAGCTTCTCAATTTTCTCTTCGGCACCTCCCATTCTTGAAATCCCAACACAAATCACATCTCTTGCCTAAGGACCATAAACTACCTCACTATCAAAGGCTACAGTTCATTCATTTATTTGATTCATTCAAAGCAACCTAATCTTGAGTGATGTCTTAGGCGCTCTTCTAGGGACTGGTGACACGGTGAACAAAATAGGTAAAAATCTCACTTTCATGGAGCCTCTCTGGTATTTAGGGGAAAATCTTTCCTTATCAACATGAAAATACTTTTTATGGATGTTGCTTAGAATTTCAGTTTTTTTTTTTTTCTTGACAGTATCTCAGGTGATCATCTTTGAGGTGGTTCTCCTGAAAATATTTTTGGGGGGTACTGACTCGACTTTCTGAGTCAGACACTTTCCTAAAGACAGGGGTCAAAGGAAAAGTGACAACTGTCACTCTTGCAGTAAGAACAGGGATCACAATGCTTGAAACAGATATGCTGCTCAGCTGTCAGAAAGTCCACAAGGCTCCAAATGTGTGTGGCCAACTAACGGAACCTGTAACTCAGAGGTTATCATCCTGAGAGCAATGGGAAATCCCTCTAGTTAAGGACTCTCCTTGACGGAAGCTTGACAATGGCCTTGATTTACTTACTATGATGTTTAGGTAATTATACACATTAAGAAAAGTGCACAAGGCACTTACATTTCCATGATACCATCAAAGATATTGTTGTTTTATTAAAATGTTACATCTAGAGTTGTAACGTATAGAGTAGTTAAGTCAATCACTATGAGGTACAGGTGAGACTATTGTAACAGCCATACTTCCATAAAAAAGAAAATTTTTTTGTGGTTTCTGATCTAGGAATCAGCCAGTGAATAATTCTATATCAGTGTCCAGTTACCGGGCTAAACATGTAATCTATTTATATTTCTGAGGGTAAGCTGAATTGTGATCACTGAGCCAGCTGTATTCTAGTAACTACTCATTTACCCAACATAACAGATATAAGAAGGTAAAAGGCTTCTAAGGAGACTGGTTACTTATATTTTGAACCACATTTTGGCAGGTATAACTTGCAACTTGTGCTTAGTGGTAAGATTTCTGATATTTACTTTCTCCTTCCTTTGGCAAGTCAAGTTAGTTAAAAAGTAATTAGAGTAGAGTCCATTGTTTTTCTTAAATGCTTACAGAGATATAGAACTCTCAAGTTTCTTTACTAGACAGGATTAGATCACATTAGTGATAAAGATCAGAATGATTTACATTGCTAAAACGAGAACTTCCTGTCAGTTTGGAGAAAGCTCATTTTTATAACCAACATATTGGCTGGGCTAGAGATTAATGAGTGCTATGGGTGGGGTGATGAATGTGATATATTCAATGACCTGTGGAATTTGTTCTGTAATTTCCCCACTCCTCTGGTCAGCAGAGCGTCTTCTTCAGTACCCAGCACTGCCCATAACTGCATTCAGAAAATCACTCTCCAAAAATGGTTATTTGTTTTGCCTTTTTTATAATTTTTTAAAACATTTGATTTATTTGCATGTCAGAGAGAGAGAATGAGAGCACAAGCAGGGGGAGCAGGAGAGGGAAGGGGAGAAGCAAGCTTCCTGCTTGGTGGGATTGCACAAGGGCTGAAGAAGACAGAATGGGAAGGGGACAAGGAGAATAGTGGGTTTCAGATTCTTGGGAACAGAGCCCACATCTATTTCTATGTTTATCTCACTGCTATAAACCCAGGTCACAGCAGAGTGCCTGCAGCAGAGTCATGGAAGTGCTCCAGAACTGATAACTATTGCTATTTATACTACTAACATTCCTCCACAAAGGGCCAAGTGTCATAGCTTCTCCCAGTTCCCCACACTGAACGCAATGAAGAATCAAACTATCGGGTGAAGGATGGCGAGGGGCATTTAACAGGACCCAGATCACAGGAGCCATATTGAATTGCAGGACCAGGGGTCTTACCAGTGACTAGGTATTCACTCCTCTTGAGAGGCTAGCTCCTTGGATCTCCCTCTTCAATCCTCTGAACCCATGTCTGGCATCAGAAACAAAAGTAAACATAACGTATCGCCCTTGTTTATTTTTTACTATTATTTGTTACAGAGGAAGAGAGAGATCACAAGCAAGGGGAGCTGCAGGCAGAGGGAAGGCAGGCCCCCCACTAGAGCCTGGTATGGGATCCAATCCCAGGACCCTGGGATCATGACCTGAACCAAAGGTAGATGCTTAACTGAGTAAGCTACCCAGGCGTCCCTTATTGTCCTTCTTTAAAATTTAATGTATTCTCTCTCCCTCTCTCTTTGTCCCCACTCTGTCACTCATACTCACACAATCACAGAGTCACAGACAATAGCAAGGCATTTCCCATTCTAATTCGCTAAGGCACTATGAGCTTAAGCTCAATAGAATCACTTTGCCAGCTGCTGCTCTACCATGCCCTGATCCCTTCTCTATCCCCAAGCTCGATCTGTAACTCAAGTGTCATGGTGGTGGCTCTTTCTGCCCTCCCTCCACAAGGCTGTCATCAGCACACTCTTCCCCGTGGCTCCACTCCCCAGCACTGGCTGCCTTTGGTCTACGGGTATGCCCTCTCCTAGAGCTTTTCCACTCTCCCTGAGGGGAAGACAACCCTTACTTCTCCCCGGTGGCTGTCACGTGTCCACTATATATTGTGACGATCAGCCCGATTAAGAGATTGGGAACTAAAAGACTGGCTTCTGCTTATGGATCAAACTAACTCTGGGGCTTGGGACACATGACAGCAGCACATGGTGGTAGAACTGAGATGGTTAGGGAGTTAATCTGCATTTTCACATCTGGTCAGCAGCAGAACAAAGAAGACACCCCAGATCTCCTATCTCCCAGAACAGTACTCTTCAAGTAACTTACAGCACCATCCTTCTCCAGCTTTGGAAGTGGCACTTTTCCAACCCCAAAGTCTTGATTCTAGGCAGCACTCCGAGAGATACTCCCTCCAGAATCACCCCTGGCTGGAAGTAGTGGTTGGCCAAGGCCTCCCAAATATCTTCCCTTCAGAGTTGCACTTGCATCAAACTCAAAACTGTGGCACGTACAGGACTTTCCTGTCGGCCTCTAGCTCTAATGACCTATTGGACTTCAGAGGTGCTCTTTTATACCCACTTACCTTATAACATCAACGTGTGACTCCTCTAGAATTCTCTCCATGGCTTTTCTCCTGTACTAATTGTTATGGACTGAATTGTGTCCCCACAAAAGTCATATGAAGAATTCCTAATCTCCAGTGTGACTGCATCTGGAGATAGGGCCTACCTAGAAGGAGGTACTGAAGGCTTGGTGAGGTCACAGGAGTCCTAATCTGCTAGGACTGGTGTCCTCATAAGGGTGTAACACATGAAAGCACTCCCCCTACCTCCCCTCTGGGGGCCCAGAGAGAAGAGGTCATCAGAGGGCACAGTTGAAAAGGTAGTGATCTATAGAACAACAAGAAAAAGCTCACTGGAGACCAACCTTGCTGGCACCTTGATCTGGAACTTCTGGCCTCCAGATCTGTGCAAAAATACATTTCTGACATTAAAGCTCTCCAGCCTGTGTTTGTCTGTCCCCGACGGCCTGGCTCCAAAGCCTCAGAGATTGGGGACAGTGAGGAACACCATAGGACTCACCCTGCCACCCTGAAAGGAACCATGCCATTTGGAACTCCAGAAAGGATTCAGAGGAACTGAAATCTGCATTCCTACCTCTGGACAGCCCCATATTCAGCAGGCCCCTGGATGCAAACCTGGAGCTTGACACTCAACCTGAACAAATCCCTCGACAGCCCCCTCCCCCAGAAAGATGGACAGAGTGCTGGCAGATCGGGCCTGCCATGTTGTGGTCCCTAACCATAACCTTTGGTTTGCTTTTCAAGATTCTGACCCCAAAGGCCTTGCAGTAGGTGCCCTACAATTTGGGGACACATGGGCAATCCCAGAGGACTCAGCCTGCTGCCCAGAAGGAAACTGTGCCATTTGGAACTCCGGAAAGGATTCAGAGGAGCAGAAATCTGCATGCCTAGCTGAGGACACACCCACACAGAGCTGACTCCTGGACACAAAGCCAGAGCCAGACACTCACCCTCACCTCCACTGTCAACTCAGCCACCCAGACAGCTCTCCATGGGGTCTTCAGATCAGCCCTGCCATGTCCCTGGTTCCTAACACTAACCCTTGGATGGTTTCTGTAATGATCTCCTCATTTCAGGTTATGTGGTGGTTCTGCAGGACATTGTCCTGGTGTGGGATCAAACACACTGAAGCATCCCGTGTGAAGTGGCAAACGTGGTAAAGAAATGACGGCTGGGGAATCTGAGTGTGGAGACAGCACGTATTTGTGCTGCTATAACAAGCTGACTGCACTTTGAAATCACCACAGAGGAAATGAATCTTCCAAATATCCATGTTAGCACGATGACACGGAAGCAGAGAGAACATCAGACTTTGGGATGGAGGCCAAGCCCTCCCAAATCCAGGTCACCCAACATGGAGAGGACACATGTTAGCAAGAGACTCGTGGGAGAATTAAATCATGGGCCCCTGTATCTCAGGTGCAGTAGAAGCAGTGGATTTGGAATTTCAGTTTTTCCACAACGTTCCACCACAAGCTGGTTAGAACTGTGCAAAAGCAGGAAGGGAAGCCCCAGTAAAGTGGACTGGGGATGCCAGAAGGGGAGGCTGGAAGGGGGCGCCTGCTGCTCAGTGCCCATTACAGACTCCACATTGCAATTCCCCACAGGAGAGACTCACCAATTCCAGGCCCCACACGGGAAGCTGGAGGTTCATCTCCTGACTTTTTGTAGGAGCTTTGCAGCTCAGCTGGTGAGAATTCTCCATCACCCTGCCTTTCTCCAAGGGACATTCCTTCAAGCACCCTTCCCAACTTCTTCCTCCTCCATGAAATAATGTTCCTCTCCTTTGTTTCTCGCACTTGCCTGTGATGGGACCTTAGCTTGCTCAGCCCAGACTGCCATTCTCTGCTCTTCCCAATTAAACCCATGCTGCTGGTCAAATAACTGGCAGATTGAGTTTAAGGCCAATTGAACTAATAAATTCAAAAACTTGCAAGGAACAAAATCAATATGCACAAATTAGTGGCACTCCTAGGTGCTCGGAAGGAACCATCAAAAAGAGACTGCGGAGAACGATCTCATTTACACCTGCATCCAAGACAGCAAGATACCCGGGAGGCCCCTGAACCAAGAAGGTGACAGACCTGTCATCTGACAGCCCCGCAACAATGACGACAGACAGGGAGGGGTACACACGGAGATGGGGAGGCACTGTGCTCAGGGTAGAACCCACACTGGGAAAATACCTACTCTCCCCAAAACCGTCTACAGAGTCCTCACTCTGGCTCCCGAATTTCTGGACTCGGCGCAAGCCTGGAGTGGGTGTGGACACGGGAAGGACCCCGCAGGGCTGAGGTGGGGAGAGCACAAGCACCTAAGCAGGCGGACACTCCCTGACTGCAGACCATCTGAGGAGCCCCAGGAACCGAATCCGCGAGCACACAAACACAGATGAGGACCTAGGATCACCCGAGCCCAGAAAGGGGGGACCCCACAGCCCCGTGCACAGCACAGCAGGAGGCCACGTCTCCTCACACAAAACGACGGAAGCCCCAGTGTCTACATAGGGCTCCCTTTCTCTGTGGGGTCCTGAGACCACGAACCCCTTGACAGTCCACTCAGGCGGCTTCTCCTCAGCTCCTCCAGCATCTGGTCCTTAGGAGGTTGGACTGCTGCCAGTGTGGGCGCGTCCTCCACAACGGGTCCGGTCAGTGTGGATGCAGAGCCACACCCTCCTCAGCTTGTCCTGTCAGGGTGGGAGGCGCCCCACATTCTCCAGAAGTCTCCACAGTGGGTCCTGAAGAGGCGGGGCTCTGGTCCCAGCTGTGGCTGTGCAGCCTGGGCTCAGGGCGGGAGCTGGGGTCTGGCGCCATCTGCAGGCGGTGCAAGGCAGTGCAGGACTGTGGGAGCTCACCCTTCAGTGGAAGGTCCTGCTCCCTCCCCGGGTCCAGCTGATGCCATTTCATTCCGGAAATTCAAGCTGCATGGAGCCCAATACCCCCCAACTTCCCCCCAAATAGCTAAGGAACAATGAATTGGAAACAATGTGGAATTACAACAGTCCTTGACCCAAACAGTGGCACTGAACATGGCCCTGATGCAGACCCACACTCTGACCTCAACTTGGTCTCAAGCCTGGACCCTACCCTAATCCAAGACCCTAACCCTAGCCCCCAACCCAAACAATGTTCACAAGAATCAAAAGGTAGAAACTGCAAATATCCATCAATGGCAAGTGCATATGCAAAGTGTGGTGAAGGGTTTGAATTTGGGTTCAGGTTCAGGTTTTAGTCAGAGTTCTAGATCAGGCTTTGGGTTTAGTGTTAGGGTGAGGGTTTAGAGTGAAGGACAAGGGAACAGAGTTATAGTTTAGGGCTTTAAGTTTATGATTTAGGCTTTAAGACTCAGGGCTTATGGGATAAAGTTCAAGGTCAAATTTGGGGTTTGACTTCATGCTGAGATTTGGGTTCAGGTTTCATGACTTGGAGGTCTGGTTTAGGGTTTGGGTTCGTGGTTCAGGGCTTGGATCCAGGGCTCAGGTACAGGCTTTGGGTTCCATTCCAGGTTTGGGATTCAGGGTTCTAGTTTGGGCTTTAAGGTCAGCTTAGGTTTCAGCGTTGGTAGGGTTTAAGGTTAGGTTTAGGGATGACACATTTTCTTCAGTTGTCATCATGGACAAAAAAATTCTATCTGAAGTTTCTAAGTCAGAAATGTATTTCATCTGGGGGCGCCTGGGTGGCACCGTGTGTTAAGCCTCTGCCTTGGGCTCAGGTCATGATCTCAGGGTCCTGGGATCGAGCCCTTCATCAGGCTCTCTGCTTTACGGGGAGCCTGCTTCCCCATCTTTCTCTCTGCCTGCCTCTCTGCCTACTTGTGATCTCTGTCTGTCAAATAAATAGAATTAGTAAAAGCTATTATATGATCTTTTACAAACCATTTCCTATCTTTGCATTCTCATGTGCCAAGACAGACAGGGGTTATTTAAAACCCTGAAGAGAGTGCTCTTGCTTTTAAATTGCCTGTAACCTTCGTGTAATAGATTTATGATTGATAATAGATTTAGTTAAAATATAACTATTTAAAATATTTACTCTCAGTAAATGATTTCAACCTATGCTCATTTAAGTAACTTGGTGCATAATCCCTTTTCTATTAAACCATAGTGCAAGGACCAATGCCGCGTTCCCGAGAGAACCCCAAGCTATTTTTCTAGAATGGCTGTATGCTATATATGGCGTCCTGTTTTCACTCCCTTTGTGGAGCACCTACCCTGGAGGTCATGTAATAACCAATGACCAAAAAAACAAACCAAAAACCCAAACATCCAGGTTGAAGTGCCATCCCTGCCTGGAGTGGAGGAGACTGCTCAGACAGATCCCAGGCAGGCATCTCAGCCCAGGCCTGTGCTGGGGAAGCTGGTTCCTGGCTTTGGGCGCAAACTGGAAGCCAGCAAACTGACCCAAGAGTGCAGCCGGCGTTTAGGACTGATGATCTTTTGGCAGCCAGGCTGCGCGTGGACACCCGCTCAGGGAGCCAGGCTAGGCGGCTGCCCAGCGCAGGCGCTGGCAATGCAGCAGCATGCCAGGGCTTAGCCCCGCACCCCAGCATGGGCTCCGGCCTCAGAAGTGAGGGGGCGGGGCCAGCGCAGAGAAGGGTCTTTGCTAATTTCCAAAGCTGGAAGTGAGCTCTCAGAGGACTCAGGAGGGAGGGGGGCGGGGGCGGGTCGGCGGCGGCCGGGAGAAGGGGCTTTGCTAATTGCCCAGCCGGGAAGGAGGGGCGCACAGCGCCAGGGTGCTGTACTGCAGCCCATTCGGGACTGCAGGACCCACCATACTCGCTGCCCCTGCACTCTCATGCTCCAGCCTAGCCCGTGAGGCCACGGTGTCCTGTTCCCATTCCCGCTGCCTGCTGCCCCTCCCCGCCCAATGGCTTCACTGGAGGACCCTCTGCTCACAGGTAAAGTGACACCACGACACGCCCTCACCTGAAGCAGAAAACGCAGTCCAGGAGCTGGGCGCAGCCTCCCGCCAACCCCAGGGCACCAGGACCACCCCAGATGCTGCGCCACACCCTGTCCGCAGGGGGTCAGGCCGGGACAGCGCCACAGGAGGTACCCCCCCCCTGCCAGCGGGCAGGCTAGCCCCCATAGTTCTGCACCCCCACGCGCTTTTCAGAGCCTCCTGCCATTCCCAGGGCACCCAGAACCCAGAGAGTGAGGCCTTGGGTGTTCTCTAGTGACAGATTCAAGGCAATTTTTCGACTTTGGGACTCAGAGTTAACATAGTTTTCATTTGTGATTATTATTTTTGTGTGGGGGCTGTCGCTTTTCTTTTGACCTATGGTTGTTTTCACTCCCGGTTCTGAAGAAGCCCCTAAATCCTAACCCTTTGAGGACTCAGAAAGCTCTCAGAGCAGCAGTGCTGGGGGACAGTGTGGACACATGGTTTGGTTTCTCCTCTGGCCTGCTTCTGTGGCAGCCCCGCTCTGTCCTCCTCAGACTTCAGAGCAATATCTGAACAAGTGGAGAAGCGACCAGGGGGTCAGGAAGGTGGCCACCGAAGAGTGACTTCTCTGGAGGGTGGCTGAGCTAGCAAGTGAGCATGTTAGTCCAGCTCTGCCTGCATTCAGTATGGAGCTGAACAGGGGCCAGGGAAGGGGAGGAGGAGCAGAGAGCAGGGACAAAGGGACCAAAGAGGAGATTCAGATGAAGGGAAGTAATGGGGAGGAAAGAGAAGAAACTCTAGAAGACAGGTATGTAGAAAGGAAAAGGGATGAAGTGGGCATTGGGAAAGGGCACCACCAGGGAAGGAGAGAGGGGAAGAAAAGAGGGAGGAAAGAGGAAAGGGGAAAGGGAGAAGGGAGGAGTCAGCATGCCAGGGCTCCCCCTGCATCTGAAGAAGAGGTGGCTGGTCCAGCTTGTCAAACAGGGTGCTCACTCTTTGGCCCCAGTTTCTGCTCCCAGTGCTACTGGGCTTTTCAAGGAAGGCAGGCTGTCCCTTGGGACCTACTGGAGCCCACTGGAGCCCACAGGAGGGTGGGAGAGGTAAGATGCCACCAGGTCCTGTCCTGAGCTGCTCCCAGCCACCAGCCTCACCACATGGTGCAAGAGGGACCCCAGAACAAAGGACGGACACAGGCCAGCATGTCTGCTGGTGGCCCTGGGCACTTAGCTCATCGCAGTGAACCACACGGCCTCCTCAACCCACGCTTTCAAAGCCTCCTTCTTCGCTTCTGGCTTTCATGTCTGTAGGAACATGAGCCAGATCTAACTCATCTCCGACAGACAATTCTGACTCACCCCGTGTCAGATTTTTATGAGTGGCTGTGATAGAGTAAGATAGCAATGCTCCAACAAACGGACTGTTTCCTCCCACTTGACCTCAACAGTCTTATACATTTTCTTAGCGAAAACATCTTGTCTCCTTCCATTAAGCTCATAACGTGGTCTAATAGTATACATGCGCCTTTGGTAGATGCGAAGCGATACAGAGGTCCTTTTTTTTTTTTAATTTTACAAGGTAAAGTCAGTGAACATATCCAACTTGACGAATACGTCTCTGAAATGTCAATCCAGGCAAAGCTTTTTCTGCCTACAGTTTGGAGCCTACGTGGTGACATTTTTAAAATGCTTTCAGTCCCTCAGTGAGGCTCTTAGAAGCTAGCCAGGGCTTACTACGTGCCAGGCACTGTGTCAGGTGTTGGAGCTAAAGGGAAGGAGAGCTTGGAGGCTGGCTGGGGAGGGACATCCATGACACAAGCACAGCTAGAAACGGAGGCCAGTGCTAGAAAAGAGAGAGCAGGCTGCATGGAGAGTGTGTACCATGGGGCTTGTGAGCTCACGAATAAGTGGGAGTAACTGGAGTGGGGAGATGGGGGAGAGAAGAGGGTCTTCCCATCAATGGGAATCACCTGTGCTTGGAGGCAGGTGCCATGAGAGGTCTCCACAGGAAGAAGGAGGCAGTGTGGTTGAAGGGCAGAGAGATGGGGCAGAACAGGCATCAGTCAGTTGGAGGGGTATGAATAGACTGATGGGAGGATTATGGGTGCCTTTGGAGGACTGAGAATTTGTTAGAAGATCAGTGCAGATTTCTATGGAGACAAATGCCAGGAACTGATAGGTCTTTGAAAGGTCACTCTGGCTGCCTTTTGGCAAAGGGGTTGGTAAAAGGCACTTGCAGGTGTGAACACACCAGGTGGGAGGTGAGTGCAGGAAATCGGGTGAGGGAGCATGGGAACTTGGTCCCGGGGTATATAAGGGAGAATAGCCTTTAAGGAGTTCCACAAATTGGCACCAGCTGTGGCTTCATTACAGAGCTGGAAGGGGGAGGTGGGTGTGTCCTGGAGGTTACAGAAATTACATGAGAAAGGGAAGTCTTTTTAGATCTCTTTTTCAACTAGAGGAACTCTCACCTTATTGATAGAATTCCAGAGTGGGAACCAATGATATGAGGACATCTTTGAAATGTCTGAATATGTTCTTCGACATCTTTGCAAGTGACGAGGAGACCTTGACCTTAGGAGGCCTTGGCCCTCTTTGTAGCCAGAAAGATTTCACCTACAGATTTGGGTTCTCCCTTTTAAAGTCAAGGAGTCAGTCCTTCCAAAGGACACCTCCTATCATTTTACCCTCTCATCATACCTCACGTGCTGGCATCTCCAAGACCCTCTGTTCCAGGTTGAGAGTATCCACTTTGGCCGGGCTGGTCTTGCCAAGAACACCACCACAGGAAATCTAGAGCCTGTAGTGCTATTAATAACATCATCTAAGACTGTGTTTGCTGCCCTCTTGGCCTCTTCCCACCATGACTCACTGAAGCTTTTTACACATTGTATCCATTATGCTATAGTTCCCAAAGCTCATCTTCTCTAGTGCCATTAGTTTTTATGGGACCAGGCAAACCTTAAACTTGTCCCCCTTAATTGGATCCCTGTGCCCCCACACTCTCTTTGAATGCCTTTCACCATGATTCTTGAATGAGATCTGAGACCACTGCTGGTACCTAACACTTCTTGGCACCTTGTCTGCTAGGTTCTTGGAAGAGGAGGTGGCTATGGAGGTGAGTGGGAATGGGAGTGGGAGGATTTCTCCCTTCACTTCCCTTTTTGTGTTTTCAAATAATGGGTTTTGAGGGGGAGGGAAAGGTTAACCAGACCATTTATTTTCCATCTCCCATCGATAAAATGTCACACAGGAGAGAGGTGGCAGAAACGCACTTTCAGGTTAATTTTTTTACAAGGAAGATTGACTTATGAACCTACTTTGTTATTTCCTTTCATTCAATTTCCCTGTACCTCCTTTTCTATGAAGTGTAACGGTAACCCATTATTATTTTTATTGTTGGCACGTGCTTTGTGAACCATAAAGTGTACCCTATAAATGGGAGCGCTTTTCTTTTTTTTTTTTTTGTAGTTTACGAAAAACTAATATTTTTTAAATTAATTTTTTATTTATTTTCAGCATAACAGTATTCATTCTTTTTGCACCACACCCAGTGCTCCATGCAAGCAGTGCCCTCTATGATACCCAACACCTGGTACCCCAACCTCCAAATCCCCCGCCCCTTCAAAACCCTCAGATTGTTTTTCAGAGTCCATAGTCTCTCATGATTCAGCTCCCCTTCCAATTTCCCCCACCTCCCTTCTCGTCTCTAACTCCCCATGTCCATGAAAAACTAATTTAAAAACATTCATCCACCAGAGTACCCAAAGGGCTCCCATATAAACTATCTGTCGTTACATTATGTCCCGATGTGGAGCTCGATCCCAGGATCCTGAGATCATGACCTGAACTGAAGGCAGAGGCTTTAACACACTGAGCCACCAGCCCCAATGTATTCTCTTCAGTACCAGAATTTGTAACCAATTGACAGATGAAAAAGGAGGCAGTCAAGTGAAAATCAATAGGTCTTAGACCTGCAAGAAATTTGAATTAGATGCATTCAGCTACTCAGGCACTGTTTCACATTTTCAGATCTCTGCAGAAAAGGAGTTAACCTTTTTACAGCATGTAAAAGAGAAGACTATAACACATACTATGTGTAAGCATGTAAATATCAAAAAATATCCCATTAGTTGCTAAGACACACAGGGCCTATATTTTCTCTCAAATTCATGAATATGTAGGAGCAATAAGTGAGAAGTGAATGTATACTTTTCACTTCGAAGTCTTTTAGAAATCTAAAATATGACTTTCTATGGTTTGTGTCTCCGTATTCCTTTATTGCCAGTTTGAACAAATCCACATGCTTTGATTCAAAGGTAATAAATTCCTCTTATTTGGAAACATGATGTTTATTTTTATTCTCTCACCCTTAGCAGGTGGTTTCATTTTAGCACACTTCAGAGTTATAATTTCATGCTTATTAAAAACATTTATTATGATCTACATAGATGAATGAAACTTTTATTTTATTAAATTATTTGACAAAAATATGTTATTTTTAAAAATGTATTTCCTTTAGGGTTATTTTAGAGCGTTCAGAGAGGATCTAGGAGTGTGGTATTATGTAGTTTTTAAGTAGGTATGAAATGGTTATTTATAGGATTGTTTCTTTAAGGCTTATGTATATTGTCCATTATATGCTATAAAATATTTTGAAAGTAAATTTAAGGTATGTTTTACATAGTTTATTTTTTGGAAATAAATATTGAAATGACTTGTGAAATTCAGTATATTCTCAACATTAATTTATTTTGAAATTTACCAGTTGTCTACTGAACTATTATATGGCAGATATTACTTCAGACTACACTGGTAAATGAAATACTTGGCTTTGTAGAACTTTTATTTTAATGGGTGAGACAATTCAAAGCTATAAACCTTAATAAAAATTGCATAGTACATTCAAAAAGGATGAGTACAATGGGGAAAAAGAAAAACTCGATCAGGGTGAGAAAAATCAAGGTTGCTAGGCAGGGGATGGGGAGTTAAAATTTTTAATAGGAAGATCAGGGTAGTTACAATGAAGCTGACAATTGAACAAAAGTATGGAAAGGTGATGAATTTGCGCAGAACTATCAGTAATAAGGTCACTCCAGACAAAGGAATTGGCTATCTTGAAGGCCATAAGGTTGGATCATGCCTGGCATATCTGAGGAATAGCAAGGAGGCCACTGTGAGTGACTGAAGAGTAGCAGGGAAAGAGGTCACAGAGGTTAAATGAGTGGCTAGATCATGTAAAGCTTAGAAGTCATTGTAAAACTCTGGCTTTTATATTTGGAAACTTACTGTGTGATAGAATTTCTGCTAATAACTGAGAGTTCAATTGTCCATAAAATTTCAAGGACTCTTATTCTAGTAAGACAGAATGAAGAGAAAGAGTTCATATTTTCACATGGTGTAACAAATGCTCAGAGATGCAAGTGTAGGAAGCTATAGGATCACAGAAGAAGGCCCTAAAATCACACCAATATATTTGATGACTGTGACTATATATAAATTTGTATTTTCTAGATTTTTTATAGTCATGGAATCACACTGTATATACTATTCATTGCCTGGCTTTTCTTTTCTCAGCATCATTACTTTGAGAATCTCCAATTGTAAATAGTTCATTTTGATGTTGAATAGTAATCTCTTTAATGAATAGATCATAATTTTTCTTTGCTCTATGGATGGACATTGATGAACATTTCCACTGTTTTCAATTCTTAAAAATAAAGCTGATATGAAATTCATATACAAGTCCCTGTATGAACATAGGGCTTGTTTCTCTTGGTTAAATGCCTAGAAGTAAAATGGCTATTTTTGTAACTGCAACATATTTTGCATTTAAAAAAATTTTCAAACTATTTTCCAAAGTGGTTGTATCATGATATATGCCAACAACAGTTTAGATTTTTTGTTGCTTCTCAATCTAGCTCAGACCAAGTACAATTAGCCTTTATAATTTTAGCCATTCTAATAGATATGTAAGCATGTCTCATTATGATTTTAATTTGTATTTCTTTAATGTCTAAATGTTGAGAAATTTGTCATGTGCCTATAAGCCGTCCATATACTTTTGGTGACATGTCTCTTCCATTATTTCCTTCACATGTAAAATTGGATACTCTGTTTGGTTATTAGTAAGGTTTTTTATTTTTATTCATTTTTAAATAATCAGAGTAGATGTCCATTATCAGATATGTAATTTGCAAATCCCTTCTCCATCTTTACGGATTCTCAATGGAGCTTTGATAGCTGTGTCTTTCAAGAAATATGCTACTTCTTTCCTGGTACACGGAGGTATGACTAGAACATTATCAATGTTGACCTTTGCAAAGAAAATCATGGCTTAAGATATATGTAGTCTGCAGTTGTTGGGAGTGTTCACCATCCTTGCCTCTAACTCATCTCTCACTGCCCACACATTCAGATATAGGGGAATATTGATTGACAAAATATTAATTGCCAAATAACACTAGTTAGAGAATAAGAAAAATGCAGGCACCTGATTATATAATATTACATAAATAAAATGTGTTTTTATAAGTGCTATTGGAAGTAAATTCCTCAATACTTTAATCACACAGAATGATGGAATCCTAGATTTTTTTTTCTTGTATTTACTAAGAAAATGATCATGCCTCAAGTATATTAAAATGGTATAGGGAAAATTAAAAATTGTTTTAAGATGATTTGCGTGTGTTGTTCGTATGTGAGAGAGAAAGTGAGAGAGAAAGATAAAGAAAAAGAGAAAGGGAAAGACAGAGAGGTGGCTGCAGTGAATTGATGAGTTGGAGGATAGATTTTAAAGTTTTGTCTTTTGCTTTCTACATTTCTTTTTCCTTAGGTACAAGAGAACAATCAGTAATATCTCAGAAGCCTGCTGGTAACATCAGCAGAAAGAATTAGAGGTTCCCAGAAAATTAAGATGACATATAGTTTTCCTGACATAAGAAAATCATTTTTTGTCCCCAGCTATTTTCAATGATCTATACCCCACCTGTGTACTTGCCCAAGCACACTTCTTCCAAAACTTCCTGGGAGGTTCTTAAAAAGAAATGCAAAAACCTCACTCCTTAAGGATTTTGAGGGAACAAGGCAATGGGAAAACTAACAGTCACCACCAGACCAGGAAATAGCCTAAGCTATTGAGACAATAAATCAGTGGTAAAACTCCTAGTGCTATTTCAAAAGCAATCAAGGCCTTGCATTCCTTGTCCCAGAAAATGAGCCCAAGACCCCATCTAGTTTCTATCTGCTCTTGAAGCCTGCAGAGTCCCTTTCCCTTGTCCAACAGATACCTCTGCTTTATTCTAACGTTGAAGTTTCTGCCCTCGGTGGAATACAAGCTTCATTCAGGTGAACATGCAATACATATTGCACAAATACATATGTGGATGTGCATGCATCCACAACCTTATGACCAACCATACACGGGATAATAAAACTCTCCCTTCTGAGTATTCATCTTAAATACTAAATAAAAATCTCTCTCCTGTTCAAACAGTCAAGGCTTTGGAACTTATTCCCTGTGATCTCCTTGTATGTTGTAAACAAAGATTCCTTTGTTTGACAACTCCACCTGTTTCTGTGATTCACCAAAGACTGACCTCAGTTAGTTCAGTTACTGTAATGGCTTTCACTACTCTGATTCTACCTCTGCAAGTCTCCAAATTTAACTATTTTTTCTCCCAATTCCGCATGTTCTTGGCTTTAAACTGCAACTCTGAAGAGAAGATTTGCTTGTTTAAAAAAAAAATCAAGAAAAGGGAGTAGTAGTCAACATTGTTACTTTGAACTTCCTGCCCTACGGGGCTCTCCTGTTCTTTCTCTTTGACTTCCTGAACTAAAACGACAGAAATTTGGCAATACATCACTCCCCAATCCAGATTACTGCCAGAACAGTTTATACTCTTAGAAAAATATTAGTTTAAAAGATCACATAATTAAATACTTAAGCATGTAGTGTAATATAGTGGTTTACAAGAAATATATTTTGGTCATCTGAATATTTGGTTTTCAACCATGGCTACTGACTCACAGCTCCTACAACTCTTGGGATTTCCTGTGATAAGGGTGAGAGAGGTGTGTTTTGTTATGTTAATGAAGTGACCTTCAGACCTCACTCAAGGCAAGGGCTGTTTGCCTGAAGGACCAACCACTTGGTGAAAGCCTTCACAACTTTTTGCCCAACGTGCCTCCCCTTCCTCCCAATACAGGATTATCTGGGGAGGGAAGAGGATCTGGAGATTAGATCAGCAAATGACAATGATTTAGTCAGTCATGACTATGTCATGAAGCCTCCACAGAAAAGCTGAAAGGACTGGGTTCAGAAAGCTTTTAGTTTGTTAAATGTATGAAAAGGCAGGAAGAGTGGCAGTCTTACAGAAGGTAATAGAAGCTCTGTGCCCATTCTCCATACCTTGCCCTGTGCACTTCTTTATCTATCTATTGATTTAAATCTTCTATTTTATCTTTTAATAAGCTGGCAAACATAAAGTAAGTATTTTTCTGAGTTTTGTGAGTCCCTGTAGCAAATTAAAAGAACGTAAGAAGTAGGCCACTGGGACCTCCAACCTGTAGTTGCTCAGTCACAAGCACAGGTAATAACCTGGGGCCTACAGTGAGACTGGCATCTGAGGTGGGGTTGGAGATAGTCTTGGAGGACTGATCCCTTAACTGATGAAATCTTACACTATGTTCAGGTAGATAGTGTCAGAATTTAGTTGAATTCTTGGAGATCCTGCTGTTGTCTGAAAATTATTTGGCATTGTTGGTATGATGTCCTAAAACCCAAAAAGATATAGCTACCTCAAAATAAGAATACGGTTGACAGCTTATATATAATAAGTGAGTATTTCAGGGATTTAAAATATACCCAATAAATAATGTAAGGAAATAAGGAAAGATTTTGAAATAAAAACAAGAATAAGAACCTAGTGGTACTAATAGATTAAATATATGTAATCTAGTTGAATTAAGAATACAATGGATAGAATACCTAATGGATTCAATAGAGATAAGAAGTCACTTAAGGATATAGTCATCTGGATACCAGCAAAGCATTAAAATTATCAATATAAAAGAGGTGTAAGATGTAGGTGATGTGTGTGGAACAAAAGCTAGAGAAGAAATTAGATTTCCTTACTACTCATAGCCTGTTGACAAGTCCTTGAAGCTCCTCTGGGGACTCAGCTGCTTCCATGTGGACACATCCACTCAGGGCAAAAAGCATTCTTAGTCCACCCCCCAGGATACTGAAAATCTACTTTCACATGTAAAAATTACTTTGGAAACTTCTTTATCTCTACTCCCCACCCCTGCCCTCAAGATATACATTGGCAATCATCTCCCAAGCATATACCCACTGATACACATCAGAAGAGTCTCTTCCCTGAGTTTTTACTAAATAGTAATAAATGACCTTTCCCTAACAATAGCTAGCCCCCTCAAGGTCCTGGAAACCTTGTTTATAAAATACCTTGGAGGCTTGTGCTATCCCTAACCTCCTCCCAAATTGAAAGTATATAATCAGCCACTCTTCATGACCCTCTCTCTCTACTCCAAATAAATAAATAAATATTTTTAAATAAAATAAAATAAATGACTTTTTTTAAATGAAAGAAGAAAAAGGAAAGAAATATTTGAATATTAATGTACATCTATTTCTCAAGCATAAAATAGTCAAGACACTGGATTAAAACTTACATACAAGAAAAGAAAGAAAATATTCATAACTAGAGTTGACTCTATGAATCCCAAACTAGGGCATACATACCAAAGACACACAAAAAAAATCACAAGTGTTAGAGAGAAAAAAAAAATAATTCATTAATAAAGAAACAAGAATCAGACTGACAGAAATTTTTTAAATAACATCAGATATAAAAAAGAATGAAGTAATAGCTTTATTATCTTGAAAAAAATCACAAATGGAAACATTTAGATCCTTATAAAATGTCATTGGCATAGGAAGGCATAATAAAAAAAATATTTTCAGGAATACAGACCACAGATAATTTGCCTTAATTTGTGTAGGCAGCACTTAAATACTAATATTATTTTAACAGTTAAAATATACTCTATGATCTTTGAGGTTGGGGAAAAGAGGATGACCAAGTCATCTTGAAATAATTCAGTTTTATGAAAAAAGTAAAAAGATCAAAAAAAAGACTTGTAGAAAAGAGAGATAAAACATATGCAAATAAAAATAAATAAATAAATAAATAAACAGCTGGAGTGCCTGGGTGACTTAGTCGGTTCAAGTGTCTGCCTTCAGCTCAGGTGATGATCCCAGGGTCCTGGTATTGAGCCCTGCATCAGGCTCCCTGCTCAGTGGAGAGTCTGCTTCTCCCTCCCATTGAGAAAGAAAATTTGACTTATTTATTTGAGAGAGATAATCTTTAAATTTTACTTATTTATTTGAGAGAGAGTGAGAAAAGAAAAACATGCACACAGCCGAGGGAAAAACAGAGGGAGAGGGAGAAGCACGCCACTGAGCAGGGAACACCCTGCGGGGCTCTATCCCAGGACCCGGGTATTATGACCTGAGCTATAGGTAGACACTTAACTCAGGTACCCCAATAAATACAATCTTTAAAAAAAAATAAATAATAATAAAAATAAATAATATTTCAGATAGTATGATTTTTTTAATGTAAGACTTGGTATAAAAACAGGATGACATACTTGTCTAATTATAGCAAAAGACTTTGATAAGTTTAGATGCAGTAGTACATAAAAAATTTAACTTCTTTCATTAACTGATAATTTAATTAGATTAAATTAAGAGACATCAAAATTTAGAGAATCTAATAGTCCTGATCTATTAATAAATGTAGCCATCCTGACCCCAAAACAAGAGTCTTCAGTAAGTATATAAGCATAAGTTGAACATTTACACAAACAGGCCATTATTTAGGCCAGAAGTCTATGCCAATAAATTCCTAGAGTTAAATATCAGGCTATATTTTCCAAGAATAAGGCAATAAAATTAGAAAACAATGACCAAAATATTAAATTCATATAATTGGAAGTTAACTTCATACCTAAAAAGAAATAATACAGCTAATTCAGAAATTTTTAGAATTACACTACTTTGGTAATATCAACTCTCAAAATGAGTAACGGACAGGTGGGGCTAGCAAGAGACTCGTGGGAGGATTAAATCATGGGCCCCTGTATCTCAGGTGCAGTAGAAGCAGTGGATTTGGAATTTCAGTTTTTCCACAACGTTCCACCACAAGCTGGTTAGAACTGTGCAAAAGCAGGAAGGGAAGCCCCAGTAAAGTGGACTGGGGATGCCAGAAGGGGAGGCTGGAAGGGGGCGCCTGGTGCTCAGTGCCCATTACAGACCCCACATTGCAATCCCCCACAGGAGAGACTCACCAATTTTAGGCCCCACAGGGGAAGCTGGAGGTTCATCTCCTGACTTTTTGTAGGAGCTTTGCAGCTCAGCTGGTGAGAATTCTCCATCACCCTGCCTTTCTCCAAGGGACTTTCCTTCAAGCACCCTTCCCAACTTCTTCCTCCTCCATGAAATAATGTTCCTCTCCTTTGTTTCTCGCACTTGCCTGTGATGGGACCTTAGCTTGCTCAGCCCAGACTGCCATTCTCTGCTCTTCCCAATTAAACCCATGCTGCTGGTCAAATAACTGGCAGATTAAGTTTAAGGCCAATCGAACTAATAAATTCAAGAACTTGCAAGGAACAAAATCAATATGCACAAATTAGTGGCACTCCTAGGTGCTCGGAAGGACCCATCAGAAAGAGACTGCTGAGAACGATCTCATTTACACCTGCATCCAAGATAGCAAGATACCCAGGAGGTCCCTGAACCAAGAAAGTGACAGCCTTGCAACAATGACGACAGACAGGGAGGGGTACACACGGAGATGGGGAGGCACTGTGCTCAGGGAAGAACCCACACTGGGAAAATACCTACTCTCCCCAAAACCGGCTACAGAGTCCTCACTTTGGCTCCCGAATTTCCGGACTAGGCGCAAGCCTGGAGTGGGTGTGGATACGGGAAGGACCCCGCAGGGCTGAGGTGGGGAGAGCACGAGCACCAAAGCAGGGGGATGCTCCCTGACTGCAGACCATCTGAGGAGCCCAAGGAACCTAATCCGCGAGCACACAAACACAGACAAGGACCAAGGATCACCCGAGCCCAGAAAGGGGGGACCCCACAGCCCCGCGCACAGCACAGCAGGAGGCCACGTCTCCTCACACAAAACGACGGAAGCCCCAGTGTCTAAACAGGGCGCCCTTTCTCTGTGGGGTCCTTAGACCACGAACCCCTTGACAGTCCACTAAGGGACTTCTCCTCACCTCCTCCAGCGTCTGGTCCTTAGGAGGTTGGACTGCTGCCAGTGTGGGCGCGTCCTCCACAACGGGTCCGGTCAGTGTGGATGCAGAGCCACACCCTCCTCAGCTTGTCCTGTCAGGGTGGGAGGCGCCCCACATTCTCCAGAAGTCTCCACAGTGGGTCCTGAAAAGGCAGGGCTCAGGTCTCAGCTGTGGCTGTGCAGCCTGGGCTCAGGGCTGGTGCTGGGGTCTGGCACCCTCTGCAGGCGGTGCAAGGCAGTGCAGGACTGTGGGAGCTCACCCTTCAGTGGAAGGTCCTGCTCCCTCCCCGGGTCCAGCTGATGCCATTTCATTCCGGAAATTCAAGCTGCATGGAGCCCAATACCCCCCAACTTCCCCCCAAATAGCTAAGGAACAATGAATTGGAAACAATGTGGAATTACAACAGTCCTTGACCCAAACAGTGTCACTGAACATGGCCCTGATGCAGACCCACACTCTGACCTCAACTTGGTCTCAAGCCTGGACCCTACCCTAATCCAAGACCCTAACCCTAGCCCCCAACCCAAACAATGTTCACAAGAATCAAGAGGTACAAACTGCAAATATCCATCAATGGCAAGTGCATAAGCAAAGTGTGGTGAAGGGTTTGAATTTGGGTTCAGGTTCAGGTTTTAGTCAGAGTTCTAATCAGGCTTTGGGTTTAGTGTTAGGGTGAGGGTTTAGAGTGAAGGACAAGGGAACAGAGTTATAGTTTAGGGCTTTAAGTTTATGATTTAGGCTTTAAGACTCAGGGCTTATGGGATAAAGTTCAAGGTCAAATTTGGGGTTTGACTTCATGCTGAGATTTGGGTTCAGGTTTCATGACTTGGAGGTCTGGTTTAGGGTTTGGGTTCTTGGTTCAGGGCTTAGATCCAGGGCTCAGGTACAGGCTTTGGGTTCCATTCCAGGTTTGGGATTCAGGGTTCTAGTTTGGGCTTTAAGGTCAGCTTAGGTTTCAGTGTTGGTAGGGTTTAAGGTTAGTTTAGGGATGACACATTTTCTTCAGTTGTCATCATGGACAAAATAATTCTATCTGAAGTTTCTAAGTCAGAAATGTATTTCATCTGGGGGCGCCTGGGTGGCTCCGTGTGTTAAGCCTCTGCCTTGGGCTCAGGTCATGATCTCAGGGTCCTGGAATCGAGCCCTTCATCAGGCTCTCTGCTTGGCGGGGAGCCTGCTTCCCCATCTTTCTCTCTGCCTGCCTCTCTGCCTACTTGTGATCTCTGTCTGTCAAATAAATAGAATTAGTAAAAGCTATTATATGATCTTTTACAAACCATTTCCTATCTTTGCCTTCTCATGTGCCAAGACAGACAGGGATTATTTAAAACCCTGAAGAGAGTGCTCTTGCTTTTAAATTGCCTGTAACCTTCGTGTAATAGATTTATGATTGATGATAGATTTAGTTAAAATATAACTATTTAAAATATTTACTCTCAGTAAACGATTTCAACCTATGCTCATTTAAGTAACTTGGTGCATAATCCCTTTTCTATTAAACCATAGTGCAAGGACCAATGCCGCGTTTCCGAGAGAACCACAAGCTATTTTTCTAGAATGGCCATATGCATATATATCAGGCGTCCTGTTTTCACTCCCTTTGTGGAGCACCTACCCTGGAGGTCATGTAATAACCAATGACCAAAAAAACAAACCAAAAACCCAAACATCCAGGTTGAAGTGCCATCCCTGCCTGGAGTGGAGGAGACTGCTCAGACAGATCCCAGGCAGGCATCTCAGCCCAGGCCTGTGCTGGGGAAGCTGGTTCCTGGCTTTGGGCGCAAACTGGAAGCCAGCAAACTGACCCAAGAGTGCAGCTGGCCTTTAGGACTGATGATCTTTTCGCAGCCAGGCTGCCCGTGGACACCCGCTCAGAAAGCCAGGCTATGAGTCTGCCCAGCGCAGGCGCTGGCAATGGGGCAGCATGCTAGGGCATAGCCCTGCACCCCAGCCAGGGCTCAGGCCCCTGGAGTGAGGGGGCAGGGCCGGCGCAGAGAAGGGTCTTTGCTAATTTCCAAAGCTGGAAGTGAGCTCTCAGAGGACTCAGGAGGGAGGGGGGCGGGGGCGGGGCGGGGGGGGGGCCAGGAGAAGGGGCTTTGCTAATTGCCCAGGCGGGAAGGAGGGGCACACAGCTCCAGGGTGCTGTGCTGAAGCCCATTCGGGACTGCAGGACCCACCATACTCGCTGCCCCTGCGCTCCCACGCTCCAGCTTAGCCCCAGAGGCCACGGTGTCCCCTTCTCATTCCTGCTGCCTGCTGCCCCTCCCTGCCCCATGGCTTCTCTGGAGGACCCTCTGCTCACAGGTAAAGTGACACCTCGACGCGCCCTCACCTGAAGCAGAAAAGGCAGGACAGGAGCGGGGGGGGGGGGGGGGGGGGTGGGGAGGGGTGGAGTGGTCGGGGCCCAGGCTTCGGGCAACCCCAGGGCACCAGGACCACCCAGGACGCCGCGCCACACCCCCTACGCAGGGGGTCGTGCCAGGACAGCGCCACAGGAGGTACCCCCCCCCCTGCCAGCAGGCAGGCTAGCCCTCATAGTTCGGCACCCCCACGTGCAGGTCAGAGCCTCCTGCCATTCCCAGGGCACCCAGAACCCAGAGAGTGAGGCCTTGGGTGCTTTCTAGTGACAGATTCAAGGCAATTCTTCGACTTTGGGACTTCAGAGTTAACATAGTTTTCATTTGTGATTATTATTTTTGTGGGGGGGCCGTCGCTTTTCTTTTGACTATGCTTGTTTTCACTCCCAGTTCTGAAGAAGCCCCTAAATCCTAACCCTGTTGAGGACTCCGAAAGCTCTCAGAGCAGCAGTGCTGGGGGACAGTGTGGACACATGGTTTGGTTTCTCCTCTGGCCTGCTTCTGTGGCAGCCCCGCTCTGTCCTCCTCAGACTTCAGAGCAATATCTGAACAAGTGGAGAAGCGACCAGGGGGTCAGGAAGGTGGCCACCGAAGAGTGACTTCTCTGGAGGGTGGCTGAGCAAGCAAGTGAGCATGTTAGTCCAGCTCTGCCTGCATTCAGTATGGAGCTGAACAGGGGCCAGGGAAGGGGAGGAGGAGCAGAGAGCAGGGACAAAGGAACCAAAGAGGAGATTCAGATGAAGGGAAGTAATGGGGAAGAAAGAGAAGAAACTCTAGAAGACAGGTATGTAGAAAGGAAAAGGGATGAAGTGGGCATTGGGAAAGGGCACCACCAGGGAAGGAGAGAGGGGAAGGAAAGAGGGAGGAAAGAGGAAAGGGGAAAGGGAGAAGGGAGGAGTCAGCATGCCAGGGCTCCCCCTGCATCTGAAGAAGAGGTGGCTGGTCCAGCTTGTCAAACAGGGTGCTCACTCTTTGGCCCCAGTTTCTGCTCCCAGTGCTACTGGGCTTTTCCCGGAAGGCAGGCTGTCCCTTGGGACCTACTGGAGCCCACTGGAGCCCACAGGAGGGTGGGAGAAATAAGATGCCACCGGGTCCTGTCCTGAGCTTCTCCCAGCCACCAGCCTCACCACATGGTGAAAGAGGGACCCCAGAACAAAGGACGGACACAGGCCAGCATGTCTGCTGGTGGCCCTGGGCACTTAGCTCATCGCAGTGAACCACATCGCCTCCTCAACCCACGCTTTTAAAGCCTCCTTTTTCGTTTCTGGCTTTCATGTCTGTAGGAACATGAGCCAGATCTAACTCATCTCCGACAGACAATTCTGGCTCACCCTGTGTCAGATTTTTATGAGTGGCTGTGATAGAGTAAGATAGCAATGCTCCAACAAACGGACTGTTTCCTCCCACTTGACCTCAACAGTCTTATACATTTTCTTAGCGAAAACATCTTGTCTCCTTCCATTAAGCTCATAACGTGGTCTAATAGTATACATGCGCCTTCCTTAGATGCGAAGCGATACAGAGGTCCTTTTTTTTTTTTTTTAATTTTACAAGGTAAAGTCAGTGAACACATCCAACTTGACCAATACGTCTCTAAAATGTCAATCCAGGCAAAGCTTTTTCTGCCTACAGTTTGGAGCCTACGTGGTGACATTTTTAAAAAGCTTTCAGTCCCTCAGTGAGGCTCTTAGAAGCTAGCCAGGCCTTACTACGTGCCAGGCACTGTGTCAGGTGTTGGAGCTAAAGGGAAGGAGAGCTTGGAGGCTGGCTGGGGAAAGACATCCATGACACAAGCACAGCTAGAAACGGAGGCCAGTGCTAGAAAAGAGAGAGCAGGCTGCATGGAGAGTGTGTACCATGGGGCTTGTGAGCTCACGAATAAGTGGGAGTAACTGGAGTGGGGAGATGGGGGAGAGAAGAGGGTCTTCCCATCAATGGGAATCACCTGTGCTTGGAGGCAGGTGCCATGAGAGGTCTCCACAGGAAGAAGGAGGCCGTGTGGTTGAAGGGCAGAGAGATGGGGCAGAACAGGCATCAGTCAGTTGGAGGGGTATGAATAGACTGATGGGAGGATTATGGGTGCCTTTGGAGGACTGAGAATTTGTTAGAAGATCAGTGCAGATTTCTATGGAGACAAATGCCAGGAACTGATAGGTCTTTGAAAGGTCACTCTGGCTGCCTTTTGGCAAAGGGGTTGGTAAAAGGCACTTGCAGGTGTGAACACACCAGGTGGGAGGTGAGTGCAGGAAATCGGTTGAGGGAGTATGGGAACTTGGTCCCGGGGTATATAAGGGAGAATAGCCTTTAAGGAGTTCCACAAATTGGCACCAGCTGTGGCTTCATTACAGAGCTGGAAGGGGGAGGTGGGTGTGTCCTGGAGGTTACAGAAATTACATGAGAAAGGGAAGTCTTTTTAGATCTCTTTTTCAACTAGAGGAACTCTCACCTTATTGATAGAATTCCAGAGTGGGAACCAATGATATGAGGACATCTTTGAAATGTCTGAATATGTTCTTCGACATCTTTGCAAGTGACGAGGAGACCTTGACCTTAGGAGGCCTTGGCCCTCTTTGTAGCCAGAAAGATTTCACCTACAGATTTGGGTTCTCCCTTTTAAAGTCAAGGAGTCAGTCCTTCCAAAGGACACCTCCTATCATTTTACCCTCTCATCATACCTCACGTGCTGGCATCTCCAAGACCCTCTGTTCCAGGTTGAGAGTATCCACTTTGGCCGGGCTGGTCTTGCCAAGAACACCACCACAGGAAATCTAGAGCCTGTAGTGCATTAATAACATCATCTAAGACTGTGTTTGCTGCCCTCTTGGCCTCTTCCCACCATGACTCACTGAAGCTTTTAACACATTGTATCCATTAAGCTATAGTTCCCAAAGCTCATCTTCTCTAGTGCCATTAGTTTTTAGGGGACCAGGCAAACCTTAAACTTGTCCCCCCTAATTGGATCCCTGTGCCCCCACAATCTATTTGAAAGCCTTTCACCATGATTCTTGAATGAGATCTGAGACCACTGCTGGTACCTAACACTTCTTGGCACCTTGTCTGTTAGGTTCTTGGAAGAGGAGATGGCTATGGAGGTGAGTGGGAATGGGAGTGGGAGGATTTCTCCCTTCACTTCCCTTTTTGTGTTTTCAAATAATGGGTTTTGAGGGGGCGGGAAAGTTTAACCAGACCATTTATTTTCCATCTCCCATCGATAAAATGTTTACCACTCCACACTGGAAGAATTTATATCTTTCCTTTGAATCTCCAGGAAAATCTCCCAAACCCAGACCACCACCATGTGGATTCAGCCATCTTCTGATTCACCTCCAGATTGTCTCCTCCTAAATGCTCAAGCCACTGGTTAAGGGCGAAATGTTCAATGCCCAAGCAATTAAGTGGGGAACACGTTTATCTAAGCAATTGCATGCAGCTCTCTATCTGCATACAGGGGGTCTCTCCCAAGCATTTCCAACCTCAGCAAAAGAAGACAAAGCCCCAGCAGTCTGGGGTATATATCATTCATTCATTCCTGTGTTCAACACTTATGGCGGATCCCCAGCAAGACAGTGGGAGAGCAAGGACTGGAGAAATCCTGGAAGCTGAAGTCTGAGGAGGATTTCAAATTCAAGTCAGAGATGAAAGAAACATCTGGACTTGGTCCTCAGGTACATGCAGTATTCTGAACTGAGGCTAGAACCAGAGACCATTCTAATGAAAGGCCTCTACAGGTGGGCTCCAACTCAGTTTCGTGTATATTCATTCATGAAATAGCTCTTTGGGTCAACATGCAGAAGAAAACCATTTCAGAAAACTGACAATGAGGAGAGGAAAGGGAAGCCAGAAGGCTTGTGAATGGGGAGAGAGGAGGACCCAGGGCAGGAAACCAAGAATCCCTCCCTGCCCTCCTTGCTGCCAGGGAGGTCTGAGGGACTAGTTTCCACCTGGGATCCCAAGTCCAGAACAAAAGCAGCGGGGCCACGGCGGGGGAGGGAAGGGGGTCCTCAGCACGGGCGCATGGGGCTGCGGAAAGATGGGGGCTAGCGTGCCTGCTGGCGGGGGGCACCTCGCAAGGCGCTGTCCCCAGCCCGACCCCATGAGGACCCGGGTTTGGCGCAGCGTCCGGGGTGGTCCCGGTGCCCTGGGGTTCGCGGGAGGCTGGGCCTCCACACCCCCCTCTTCGCCCCCAGGTCGGGTCCGCGCTTTCTGCTCCAGGTGAGGGCGCAGCGCGGTGTCACTTTACCCCTGTGCAGAGGGTGGTCCGGAGAAGCCTTGGGGCGGGGAGGGGCACCAGGCAGCAGGAGCGGGACAGCGGAGCCTCACATGGGAGCGTATGGGGGGCGAGTCCGGTGGGTCCTGCAGTCCCGACTGAGCCGCAGCACAGCACCGCGGCGCTGCCCGCCCCTCCTCCGCCAGCCCCTCCACCTCCTCCCAGACTCTCAGCCACATCCTCTGTGAGCTCACTTCCAGCTTAGGCAATTAGCAAAGCGCCTTCTCCCCGCCGCCCTCCACCCGCCCCCGCCCCCCTCCCTCCTGAGTCCTCCGCGAGCTCCCTTTTCGCTTTGGCAATTAGCAAAGCCCCTTCTCTGCCCCGCCCCCGCCCCCTTTCCCTCCCTCCTGAGGCCCCGCCCTGGCTGGGGCGCGGGGGAAGCCCCGGGGGCTGCAAGCTTGACCAGCGCTGGCGCTGGGCAGCCTCCTAGCCTGGCTCCTTGAGCGGGTGTCCACCCGCGGCCTGGCTGCAAAAAGATCATCAGTCCTGTTAACCCTGGCTGCACTCTTCCGTCAGTTTGCTGGCTTCCAGATTGCGCCCAAAGCCAGGAACCAGCTTCCCCAACACAGGCCTGGGCTGAGATGCCTGCCCAGGATCTGTTTGAGCAGTCTACTCATCTCCAGGCAGGGATGGCACTTCCACATGGATGTTTGGGTTTTTTTATTGTTTTTTGGTCATTGGTTATTATTACATGACCTCCAGGGTAGGTGCTCCACAAAGGGAGTGAAAACAGGATGCATGATATACCCCTCACCTCCCATGCTGTCTTTCTCTTAAATAATAAGCACTGCTGAACTATCTTAGATTCTGTACCTTCTCTCCAGCCATGAACCTATCACTGTCTTTAACTCTTGAAAACTTCATTAGACAAATTAATGTGGTGAAGGAAGCAATATGAGAAAGCCTATTAATCTGATGAGCATGGAACTGAACAAACCCTATAGATACTTTCCCTTTGATTTCTAGCCTATCAATACCTACAGTGAGTCACATACACTCAAGATTATTGTTTTTATTGTATACTTCATATATTCATTGATTTTGGACTCGTTATCATTTTGTTGAAGTGTTAAACTATGGTAATAAACAAACTTTTAATTAACTTTTCCTCCTATGATACAAATATAACTTGCACTTGAGCTTTAGCTAATTTTATGTTCTAAAATTGCCAAAACAAAATGATCAAGGTTTCTAGATTATTTACTGTATTTTCTACTATATAATATTGTTCTATCTCTTCTGTATAAAGAAAATGAATGCTTGGGGCTCTTGGGTGGCTCAGTGTGTTAAAGCCTCTGCCTTCTGCTTAGGTCATGATCCCAGAGTCCTGGGATAGAGCCCCACATCAGGCTCTCTGCTCAGCAGGGACCCTGCTTCCCTTCCTTTCTCTCTGCCTGCCTCTCTGTCTACTTGTGATCTCTGTCTGTCAAATAAATAAATAAAATCTTTAAAAAAGAAAATGAATGCTTGATAACTAAATGAATGCTTTACTGAACAAATTAAATATGGCAATAGCATTTTATTTTATCATGCTTCACATATTAAACAATAATATTATATCACTAGTCTACAAATAATCTACTCGCATAGTCATTTGGAAGCTTTTAGCAAAAGAATTCTTCCTCCTGATTGTAGTATAAAAGCCACAGAAATATACAGAAGACTCCTAGGATAGAAAGTTAAATCCAGTTATCCGTGATGCCTTGAGGAGGACCTGACCTATGTATGTCCTGGGATGCACTAGTAACTGTTACATGTGATAGGATTATATTTAATATATACAGTTTCATTTACTTCACAAAGGACATATAAATTTGAGAATAAAATATTTGATGAATCTATAAAGTCTATATCTATTTGTAACTAATGTGGTAGAATTAAGATGTTAATTTGAAAAAAAATTCATTGAACACATACACATATTCAATTGTTTTTATATATATAAACAGCATTATTTATTTATGTAAATAAATGCATTGTCTGTAAAATCCATTTACTTATCAATCATAAGGGTAATTTTAAGTACTAAGAATAAGAAATATGTGAAAAGATAAGTGTTCAAGAGTGCAGTTTGTGGTAATTAATACAATATGATAGGCTCATGAAAAAGATATATTACTTGAACTTAAAAGCTTCTATAATTAAGCGATGACCACTTGAAATTTGTAATTAGTCTTGCTGCAGTTTTTCCTTGCACTTATTGCCCTTCCCCAGAAGTTCATTAAGAATTTCTGTGAATGTCCTTATGTTTAATCTCATTCATAGATTCCACTGCTGCTCACAAAACAAAGCCAAAAAGAGAGGTAACTCTATGTGGCACTCCATCCACAAGCAATACATTCATAAATAATTAAAAAGCTCTCTACTTCATTTGTTACCCATTCAGCTGATAATTTAAATGAGTAACTGAGGCCATTTTATCAGCACTTTTAATAGAATGCGACTCAGAAACTTCACAGTGTCATTTAAGAAGAAATGCTCACGTGTTAAGGTTTTTATTTTTTTAAATCAACAAAATAATTTTCAAATATTAAAAGCAAATGTCTCCTTTTCCTCCAAGTTTCCTTGCTATGTCAAAGTTACAAATAAATACATTAAAATCGTATTTTGAGTAGTAGATAAAAACAAAAGTTTTGAAACTGTGGGTTCAGTGTCTGGGTTAACTTGTATAAATATCTGAACTCAATGTATTTAGACTTTATTAGATTTTTTTTAGACTATTTAAAAATACATGCTGAGATAATGACAACATTATTTTATTCATTTTAATAAATAAATTATTTTATTTAATTATGTTTAGATATTTATTTATTAAATTAATGATTTAATATTTAATAATCTAAATTTGAAATATTTTAAATTCTAAAACTATTTATTTAATTAAATTGATATATTTAATATAAATAATAAATTATTTAATCATTATTATAATTATGCAATACATTATGTATTGTGTAATAATTGCATTTTAATAAATAAATAAATGTATTATTTACATTATTTTATTTTATTTTATTTTATTTTATTTACTTGACAAAGAGAGGGAGAACGCAAGCAAAGGGAGCTGCAGGCAGAAGGAGAGGGAGAAGTAGGCTCCCAGCTGAGTAGAAAGTTCAACCTGGGGTTCCATCCCACGACCCTGGGATCACCACCTGAGTCGAAGGCAGATGCTTAACTGACTGAGCCATCCAGATGCCCAAGGCTTTGTATTCTTCGCTTCTAAATATTGATGCTCCTTCATCTCTGGAGTTAGTAAATTGATGTTGAGAATTCATATCAAAGAATTGATAGTAGCTGTTAAACAGAAACATGTAATTTAGGGGAAAAAAAAGAACAGAAGGAAGAGAAAGGCCAAAAGTCAAAAGCACATTAATATAAAATTTAATTAGATAAAAAAGCTGATATTCCTGAAGGGGGCTAATAAAAGAGCTGCAAAGAGCTGATAGGATTAGGAAAATTGTCCACTCCTGGTCATTTCATAATTTTAAACTATTCCTTATTAATAAATATACTTAGTTCCAGAAACACAAGCACATAAGAACATTTCCACCAAGTTTCCTCTAACAGCATTTACAAATTAGACGTTCAAACAATGCAGTTCATTACATGTTGCATCTGTATCTTAAAGTTTAAACACATTCTGTGACACATTTTCCAACAATTAAAATTAAAAAATATATATATACATATATATCTATGTATATATATATATACCTTATCCCTATGGAAAAAATATATATATAGAGAGAGAAACCTTATCCCTAAATGAAACCTTTCTTTGTTTATTAGATTAAATAGGTAAATTAGCAACAACAACAACAACAAACAGCTAATATTATAGAGGTAGGAACAATTTACCTTTTCATTCATTGCTATTTTCTAAAAATTCCTATTTTATTTTTTTCTCAAGTCTGTCATAATAATTTTCTAAATCTCCTGCCTTTTTCAATTTTTTTCTTTTAGTGGAAATCTCTATTTCATATTTATTTTCTCTTCCTCCACTCTTTGCTCTAATAATTCAATGTATTATTAGATTTTCTGTTTTTCTCTTTATCCAGATATATCTTTTCTTTCTTTCTTTCTTTTTTAAATAATTTGATTTGCTGGCATTTTACATCAGTACATGCTTTCTTATGGATGTTAGAAATGTCTGTGGAACTACTAGAAGAATAAACTTTTTTACCTTTAAGAAGTTTACAGTCTAGAGTGCCTGGGTGGCTCAGTTGGTTAAGTGTCTTCCTTCAGCTTAGGTCATGATGCCAGGGTACTAGGATCCAGTCCTGCATCAGCTGCCTGCTCAGCAAGGAGTCTGGTTCTTCCTCTCCCTCTGCCCCTCCCTCTCTCTCTCTAATAAATAAATAAAATCTTTTAAAAAAAGACTTACTGAAATCTGAGACTGAATTACTAAATTCAGTCTTAATAGAAGACAGCTAAACAAAGCAATGATCACAACTGGAAAATTTAGCGAGATCATGATTTAACATTTTTGGTTGACACAGGACCTCTTTCAGTAACAACTTTCCCTAAATATCAATTTCTTTTTAAGGCAAAAAATTTTGACAAGAAATCCAGATCCTTCTGATCATTTTCATATCAATTTAAGGTGACATCCTCAGAGTATATAATCAAATATGTAATTATTCTATCTGTTGCCTTGTATATTGCCTGTATCTTTTTCAGACTCAAAGTTCCATTGAGGTAGAGTTTTTTTTTTTTTAAGCAGAGATTTTTAAAGTGTTTGATATATACAAGATGCTTAATAAGTGTTTACAAAGCCTATGTATTACAGAAGCTTTAAACAGGCTTTAAAATAATGTAGGTGATATTAGTGGTCATATCAAACAATTTTTAGGTTTCAGTCATGTAAATAACTACAATTCTCAGAGACAGAGAAACATACAAATGGTCTGGGTCCAGTAGGATAATGCTAGCATGTGTTGTAAATTCTCTTATATGACCTTATTCTTGCAAGAATTGGTTATGTGGCAGAAAAAAAGGTATCACTATCTTATACTTTATTATTTAAAGAGATTTATGGAAGTCTTAATTTCTTACACTACCCCTTTGTTTCAGTGGACCCAATTTCCGTGGTAATGGTGAGAGGAAAGTAGGCAATTTAGGCAGCAGCAAAAATCTCCTACAAGGCACTATAAAATAAGGCTTGTTCTAGATCATGGGTCTGTCCAAAGGGGAATGTTAAGGGGTAGAATGGATGATGGATGCATTGTGGACTTATAACTTTAAGATTAATACTGTTATGCCCCAATAATGGGTCTATGATTAAAGGAGCGAGACTGATGTAAAGCAAAGGTCAAGCAAAGCTTTATTTCATGCCAAGCATCAAGAATCTAACCAAACGTTCGGGGCCACACCTCTTATGAGAGAAGGAAACCCTTTGCTGTTTCACAGTCTAGCTTTTAAGGGCAAAGGCCATGCAGTCAGGCCTGGCCACGCACAGGTGACCAATGAGATTTTAACACACACAGGAAACTCCACAGTGAGGCTAGGTGACCAATTGAGGTTCAATTTACCCTAGTATAGACATTTGACCCAGCCTATTACACCTTGATTAGGATTGGTGCAAAAAAGGTTCCCAAAGGGCGGAGGAGTGGGGCATACTCCTTAGTATCTAGGGAGACAATATGCAAACACCGCCCCCCTCCCGCTGATTGATGTCTCCACCTGGCCTGACCCACCCTTGTATATGGGCTTTGTTACCTGGAGCTGATTTCCAGGACTTGTTTTTAAGTGAATCCCCTGGGGGAAGGGGAACAAGGACAGTTTAAGGGTTAACCTCAATGAAAGCCTCTTGCTAAAATATAAAAATATAAAATAGGTCCTTACATTACAACAACTCAGTAGGGAAAGTCCCAGTGTGGTGATAAAAGAAGTGAGGTAACTTGCATTGCACATTTTTTTTTAAAACGTGTAAGTTGTATTTTTCCGTGCCATTACATCATACTTTATCTTCATCTCTGTCTACTAGTTTAAAACTAGTTAAACAAACTCAACAATTTTTTTAAAAATATTTTATTTATTTATTTAAGAGCAAAAGCCAGAGAGAGAGAGAGAGAGAGCATGAGCAATATGGGGCTCGATCCCAGGACTCTTGAGATCCTGATCTGAACCAAAGGCAGACACTTAACTGACTAAGCAAATGAGACTCCCACAAACTCAACAATTTTATAAAATTTTTATTTGTTGGGGTGCCTGGCTGGAACAGTCAGTAAAATATATAAATCTTGATCTTGGAGTTGTACGTTTGAAATCCACCTTGGGTGTAGAGGTTTTATTTAAAAATAAAATATTTAAAAAAATTTTTTTTCATTTTTTTATTTAAGCCATTGTATGGCAGTGTTGATCACTATATTGTACACCTGAAACTAATATTAACCTTATTTTAACTAACTGGAATTTAAATAAAAACTTTAAAAATAAAATAAAAATAATAATCATAAAAATAAAAAAGAGGAAAAATTATTTGGCAGGCAATTTTCTTAATTGCATTATTATTTATTATTATCATAGTCTGTGTGTGTCGGTGGGAAGTGGCTGGTATTACAGTGAGTTCCATATCTGTGTTACACTGAGGTCCATGTCTGTAGTCAGTCTTTTTTTTCTTTTAGTTTATTTTCAGGGATCCAAAATTCATTGTTTATGCACCACACCCAGTGCTTCATGTAATAAATTCCCTCCTTAATACCCACCACTGGGCTCACCCAACCACCTGCCACCCTCCTCTTCAAAACCCTCAGTTTGTTTCTCAGAGTCCACAGTCTCTCATGGTTTGTCTCTCCCTCCGATTTCCCCCAGCACACTTCTCTCCATCTCCCAGTGTCCTCCACGTTATTCCTTATGTATTGATTCTTATAAGAACTTTTATTTCTTTCCCTATTCTGCTTTGCATATGCTTACCTTAGATGTTAAAATGTTATAAACCTCTCCTGCCTGGTCCATTTTCTCTCTCTTCTCTCATGATTTCTCATGCTCTCCCTGCCAACCCCACATGCCTTACAATATCTGGATATGACTAATTTCTTCCTGAGCTACTTTATTCTACTCTGCCATATGGTTGCCCTTCCCTCTTCTGTACCATAACTTCTATCCCCTGCATTTGTGCTTTAAGAATACCTAATTCTTTTCACTGCATCTGTATCTTTGAGGTCAATACTCAGTAGTGCAATTGCTAGGTCATAGGCTAGCTCTATTTTACTGGAAAGAAGGGCCATATGCACCCCAGTGTTCATAGCAGCAATGTCCACTATAGCCATTCTGTTGAAAGAGCCAAGATCCCCTTCAACAGACAAATGGATAAAGAAGATGAGATCTATGGATACAATGGAATATCACTCAGCCATCAGAAAGGATGAATACCCAACTTTTGCATCAACATGGATGGGAATGTAGGTGATTATGTTAAGTGAAATAAGTCAAGCAGTGAAAGTCAATCATCATATGGTTTCACTTATTTGTGGAACCTAAGGAATAGCATGGAGGACATTAGGAGAAGGAAAGGAAAAATGAAGTGGGGGTATTGGAAGGGGAAATGAAACATGAAAAACTATGGACTCCAAGAAACAAACTGAGGGTTTTAAAGATGAGAAGGATGTGCGGATGGGTGAGCCTGGTGATGGGTATTAAGGAGTGCACATATTGCATGGGGCATTGGGTGTTTTACACAAACAATGAATCATGGAACACTACTTAAAAAACTAATGATGTATTGTATGGTAACTAACATAACATAATTAAAAAAAAAGGAGGGGGACAATACCTAACACTCAATCTTTGCTAGTTTCTTGTTTACCTCCTTTTAAGAGTAAGCTCATTAGTGTTTTTTGTTTCTTTGTTTGTTTTTGTCTCAACTAAAAGAAGAAAATAATACACATTATTTTGAAAACTTTTTGAACAGTGTACAAACGTTAGTCAAGTCCACAATGTCTCATCTCTTCTTCCTCCTAACATGGCTAAGATGAAAAACCCTTTATCTGGGAAAAGATCATTCTCCTGCCACCTTGTGTAAGATTTTGGCTTTAGCTTAGATTATCCTTTCTTTCCTTTTCTGAAAATAAGTTGAAAATATTAATAGCCTCAGTTTCTTCTTCCAAAATATGACTGCTTCTTTACCAAGTGCAAAAGCAACCCATTTTGACCATAGTAAACAGCTTGGACCTACTTTTTTTGGCTCACTGTTTTAGTGAGACAAGTGGAGTGAAGATGACACACCATTTCCAAATGTATTAATAATTGGTAGACCATACTTCTAAATTGAAGTTTTGTTGCCATTAAACTATGACCAGACTCGCTATAATTACAGAGGTAAATTCTTTATATTTACTATATTTGAAATTACCATATAATACCAAAATAAAATTATGATTATGTGAAGAGTCTGTAATATTAAGAAGATGACTTTGAAATGATTGCTTATCTAAATGAAATTTCCCATTTTATAATCTTGTATAAGCTTCCGTTGTCATTTCCTATTTAAAATCTATTAGAAGGCACTCTTATTTTCCCTTAAGTGGGAAGTCAAATGTGGAACAAATTCATCCCAAAGGAACTGATTCTATATTCCACTGAAGACCAGGTGGCTTCCATGTGGCATTTTGCCTCTTGCATATTGTTCATCTCCTACAACAAATGGGGGTATGCTCTTTAGTAAACTAATTCAACTCAATTAGAGGCATTGTCTTCAAGGGATAACATCATAGAGACTAGAATCAGAATCATACTTTTGGGAAAATTGGGCCCAGGATTTTTGTTTTGTTTTGCTTTGTTTTAAGATTTTATTTATTTATTTGACAGGCAGAGACCACAAGTAGGCAAAGAGGCAGAGGGTGGGGGGGAAGCAGGCTCCCTGCTGAACAGAGAGCCTGATGCCGAGCTTGATCCCAGGATCCTGAGATCATGGCCTGAGCCGAAGGCAGAGGCTTAACCCACTGAGCTACCCAGGGGCCCCTGGGCCCAGGTTTTGATGGCTTCTTTCCTCAATCTTATAAAACCTATTTGAACTCTACTGGATGCCAGAACTGCTTAAAAATATTTGGTCCCTTGTAATTTTAACCTTCCAGTATTCAATGCACCTGATCCATGTAATATCCTATAGTATTTTTGTCAAATGAAGACTCTCAAAGTGTGTTTCTTGGGAGACACTTTTCAATTGGTTGCTTACATTTCTGCATTTATTATTTGTTCTAGGCCATCCTTTGAAGATGGTTGTATTGAATAGACTTGGAAGACAGAAATAGTATCTTTTTCTTTAACTTAACCTGTTGTGTTTGCAAATATTATCTGCCTCTGTTTTGATTCTTCTTGTGGGAACTGAGGCTCAGAACTGATATATAACTCCCATCCCTACACACACACAAACACACAAACACACACACAAACACACACACACACACACACACAAACACACACACACACACACAAATAATGTTAATATTCTGGCTACCTCTATTGCTGTGAATAATAAACTATATTATTTCTGAAACATGAGTCTGCGTCTTCTATCAACCCCCAAGAAACTACGGCAGACTCATACACCAGCTTTCAAATAAGGGAAAATAATCTCAGATGCTTTATATTTTTTGATAGTGTTACCTACTTCTGAACATATGACTGAGCACATATAAAGCTGGAGCCATGACCATTTAGAGCTTCTTCTTGGAAGAACTATGCATTCACTAGTAAACAATAGTAGTTTCATCTTTTTTTTTTTCCTCCTGGACACCATTTCCTGTCTCAAACTGTTGCTCAAATTGGATGGAGTCTAAGGTCCTTTGAGGAAATTTTTGTTTAATGATTCAAAATAAAATAGGAAGAGTCTAAAGTGCTAAAAATACTTCTAGATAAAAGGTATAAGATCATGCCAGAAAGGATAGTAATTTTATCTAACAACTGCCTGTTCACCCCTTTTTTGTTCATTAACTAATCTCCAAATTCCTGACTAAATCCCTTTTGTAAGCCAGAATGTGAGCTAAAAACTGGGATTTTAAAAAATTTTCATTTGAAATCCAATTAGTTAACATATATGGTTGTATTAGATTCATGTGTACAATATAACATATAGCACTCAGTGCTCATCATGACAAGTGCTCTAATTAACCCCCATCACTTATTTAATCCATCACTCCTTTCAGATCCCCTCAAGTAACCATCAGTTTGTTCTCCGTAATGAAATGTCTGTTTCTTGCTTTGTTTCTCTTTCTATGTCTTATTATTTCCCCTTTGCTTGTTTGTTTTGTTTCTTTTATTCCATATATGAGTAAAGGTATTTGTCTTTCTCTGACTGACTTATTTCACTTTTAGCATTATACTGTCTAGTTCCAACCATGTTATTGCAAATGGCAAGATTTCAGTCTTTTTTATGGCAGAATAATATTCCATTGTATATAGATACCACTTATTCTTTATTTATTCATCAATTGATGGATACTTGGGCGCTTTCCATATCTTAGCTTTATAAATAATGCTGCTATAAACATAGGGGTGCTAGCATCCCTTTGAATAAGTTTTCTTATATTCATTGGGTAAATACACACCAACAGGATTGTTGGATCACAAAGGACTTCTATTTTTAAATTTTATGGAAATTCCATACTGTTTTCAAATATGGCTGTATCAGTTTGCATCACCACCAACAGTTCACAATTGTTACTTTTTCTTTTTTTTTTTAAGATTTTATTCATTTGACAGAGAGAGATCACAAGTAGAGAGAGAGAGAAGAGGGAGCAGGCTCCATGCCTGGCAGAGAGCCCGATGTGGGACTTGATCCCAGGACCCTGAGATCATGGTCTGAGCTGAAGGCAGAGGCTTAACCCACTGAGCCACCCAGGCAGCCCCCACAAGTGTTACTTTTTCACATCCTCTCCAACACCTTTTGTTTCTTGTAGTGTTGATTTTAGCCATTCTGACAGGTGTGAGGTTGTATCTCTTTCTAGTTTTGCTTTGCAATTTCCTGATGATACATGATGATGGACATCTTTTCATGTATCTACTGAACATTTGAATGTGTTCTTTGGGGAAACACTTGTTCATGTCTTCTATCCATGTTTTTATTGGATTATTTGTTTTTGGATGTTGACTAAAAACTGGATATTAAGTAACACACAAGACAGGTTTCCTTGAGCTTAAATTTTATTTGCATGAGTATCATTAACAGGAAAAAATATGCATATATGTATGTACAAGTGTGTTTATGTATACATCTATCTATCTATCCTCTATCCCATGTCTTCTAATTGTGGTAAATCCTGTGAGGTGGGGAATGGGATAGTCTGAAGAAATATGCTTCTGGATATGCTGGGTAAGCAAATTTAATTGCACTCAGATGCATTGGATATAAGTGAATCACTCAAATGAGTTATTTAATATTATATAGAAACAAATTAAAAGTTTATGTAGTTGAAAATAATAGGTAGTTAAAATAATTTTTTTGTTTGTTGTTTTTGTGTCTTTTTTTGTTTATATATACTATGGTGTGAATGTTTATGTCTCCCAAAATCATATTATGAAATCTAACTCTGTAAGTGCTAGTATTAAAACATAGGGGCCTTTGGGAGGTGATTAGGTCATAAGTGGGATTACAGTCCTTTTAAAGGAGACCCCAGTGAGTTCTCTTGATTCATTCATCATGTACGTTTACAGTGAGAAGATAGCCATCTATGAGGAAGTGGGCTCTCCCTGGATCTGCCCATTCCTTAATCTTGAACTTCTCCGTTCTAGAACTGTGAGAAATAAATTCCTGTTCTTTATAAGCTATTAAGTCTATATCATGTCCGTTATAGCAGCCTGCATGCAGAAGGACACTATGACCTAAAATGAGAGCAATAAATATAAAGTTTCAGTAAAGTCAGTTGGTACAATGTTTTTTTTTTTTTTTTAATTAGAGAAGACATGCTGCTTCATGTTAAACCTTGATATTGTATATGTTTCTTGAAGGGCCACTTCTTACTCCTTTGTGTGTTTTCCACAAAGTCCAGGATGATGCCTTACATAAAGGTAATATTTTATAAATACTGTTGGAAATATATACTTCTCTAAAATCTTATTTTGCCTACAGATTACTTGGATCCACTTTGCCTTGTGTAGAATATTTGAAATATATTAAGAACAGAATGTCTCTCTAAATAACATTTAGAATCATCATTAGTTTATGACTCCTGACTGATTTGTTTATGCAGTGATACTTACTGCAAGAACACTGAAGTTTGTAATATAATTTTGAATTAATCACCAAGCTAGTTTATTTTAACTTCTGAAAAAATAATTTCTCATGTTGGTTTAATTCTGCTCTTATGTTATGGTCATGACATTTTCATTAAAATAAAGTAGAAAATAGAAGTAAATAATAAATGAAAAATAAAAATTAAAAAATAAAAAAATAAAAGCAAATCTCTTGTGAAATGTTAAACTTTTCTTACTTATTTTGTTTTGCTTTTCTTCTACCATGCTGGCAAAGCTGTATATTGCAGATAGGTACAATTTTCTAGGTGCTAGGTTTGTTACTTTTGCTAAAATTTTCAAAATATAAGGAGTTGAATAGTCATGGATTGTTTATTAAACTCCTTATCTACACATATAAAAATAAAACAATGATGGTGACCTGGGTATTTCTAAAATTGTATTCTGTTTTTCCATACTATGGTTTACAATGTAATTAATAAAGATTCTGCATATATTAACATCATCCCATTCTATCTCATCTGTATGTCCATACAGAGCATGTATGATTTCTATTCATTGCTATGTTGTGGTGAAGAGATTGTCTGAAGTAGCCTATATTTATGCAGGTAGATCTTAAGCTACGGTGCTCTTGTTTATTTGCTTGTTCGTGATCAGTATGTTTGAAAGATGGTAACTATTGCATCAGGTGTGACGATTAAAAAATATTATTGGTGCCTGATACACTGTGATAAAATAGGTAAGTCAATTCATAATTTGTTAATTAAATTAGAAAAGAAATTCCTTTGGATTTGTTCTTTATTAAGAGTTTTTTTTTTTTTTAACGAATGCCTTGGGATGTTTTTTGTGTAATATATATCACATGCCTCAACCTTTAAATTTGAATTTAGAAAAGAGTTATCAGAATGAGCCTAGAAAATATTGTTATGGGGGCGCCTGGGTGGCTCAGTGGGTTAAGCCGCTGCCTTCGGCTCAGGTCATAATCTCAGAGTCCTGGGATTGAGTCCCACATTGGGCTCTCTGCTCAGCAGGGTGCCTGCTTCTTCCTCTCTCTCTGCCTGCCTCTCTGCCTACTTGTGATCTCTCTCTGTCAAATAAATAAATAAAATCTTAAAAAAAAAGAAAACATTGTTTTGAAATATTTTTGTTCTGTTGTATTATGTTAACTTAGGAAATAATGGTAGTTATTTTTATTAGCATTTCCTACTTTCCACATGCCCTTACAGATGAGATATCATGTTTTTCCTACTCTTTTTATCGTGGTTGTTATATTCTTCATGATCAATAACAATCAATGAAAATTCATAACATTAATTTTCTTTGGGAAAGTGATATTTTAGCAGGAATCCATGACCAAAAATTTTAGCTGTTGTTCTTCCAGGAGATGAGACTATCAATGTTCCCAAAATTTCAAGAAATAGAACTTATTAATTGTGTTGGTTGATGTTTATTGTCTCTGAACTTAGAGGTGCATAATTCAATTTAAAATTTATTTTGGGGGCGCCTGGGTGGCTCAGTGGGTTAAAGCCTCTGCCTTTGGCTCAGGTCATGATCCCAGGGTCTTGGGATCGAGCCCCGCATCGGGCTCTCTGCCTAGCAGGGAGCCTGCTTCCTCTTCCCTCTCTCTCTGCCTGCCTCTCTGCCTACTTGTGATCTCTATCTGTCAAATAAAATAAATAAAATCTTAAAAAAAACGGAGTCCACCTTATGGGGGTGCTTATCTGAAATTGAGGGACATTATAAAAAAATAAAAAATAAAATTTATTTTGAATTGAAAACAAGATCTTACTGAAGTTTAGGCATCCCACTTTATATCAGGCCTCCAGTACATTCTAATTTATTTATAGAAAATATCATAAACATGAATGACACTTTTCCTATTGCATTTATATGAAACTGCAATGACTCAAAGATGTCAGATTTGAAAAGCACTACCTTTCTATAATTTCTGTTTCTTAGGAGGAATGGATATACCATTTTAGCTCAATTATCCAACAGTATTCAAAACCACCATGAATTTTAAAACATAGTTATTACACCCTAAAAATCAAGTATGAAAATGTATAAACAACCAAATCTCTATCTGTAAATGAAATACTCCCACACAGACGGGTTTTAAAACTTTCTAACTTAAGGAATTTGATAGCACAGACTCAGGGTAGTAGTTTCAGTGCCTACAGTATACTTTCAGGGAGAGAGTAATGTAAGCTCTGAGTCACTTTCTGCCTAGAGATGACCTAATAGTGGTTCTGGCATTGTTTGTTTGTTTTTGAAAATACGTTCCTGGGCGTCATTCAGAAAATGCATAGTTTGGCATCTATATAAATTAAGGATGATTTTTTTGAACTTTTGTCTTTCATTACATCAAATTAACATAATTGTACAGAAATTCCACTAAATTAAGCATTGTTAGGAAATGTGTAAATTGGAGCTACTCAAATTAGTTGCTCTTTGAACTATGTGCTGTTGGTTCAGGATTAGATAAGGAGTTTGAAGGCAAACCTAAATCATTGCTTCCTTTTTTGAGAGATTCTCAGCATATTTTCTTAAAATTAGCTGAAATAAACAATGTGTTTAGTCGCAAAGTGATTTGCATTTTTGCACAAACTCCCTATCTCCTTGAGAATTATAACAGATATTTCATGAAACATCATTGATCTTTACTTTGTTACACTGCTGTAAAGTACATTTAGAGTTGCCAGTTAAAGGTGTTAGTGTTGAGATGAAATGTCATGCATTTTTCTTCACTTCCATGCAAATGAACACAGTAAATTATTAAGACACAATGAAGAAAAAAAAATTGACAATGAGTTCCAGATTTTAAAAATCACTTGCCATTCAATCCAAATTGTGAGTTTGATCAGTTACCGAACACTTTATAATGCACCCCCGGTAATTTTACAGAGATTACTTTTTTCTTACCAATTCTTGATTATTCTGTCTTGCAATTCAGAGAAAGCTAACTAATTTAAAATAAACTTCCGTTAATTTTGATTGTTATAAACTTAAAATTGATTAATTTCCATATACAGAGTTTAAAATGTTCACAATTTACATTAAATATATATTCTGTGTATACCTTGGAAAAATTATACTGAAAATTGAAATTAAACTGATGTTGTATATAGCTGCAAGAAGCCGCCTGTCCCATTTCATCTTACTATATAAGTTGTGTCAGGTAATTTATAAAATCCCTGCTGCATAACAAATCTATTTTTTGTTGGAATGGGTAGTAATGTTTCTTCTTATTTCGAAATAAGAGTTGGTCTATGAGTGCCTCTGCAACTGTATTTTTCCTAAGTGGCTTCATGGTCCTGAACTGAGAAAGCTCAGAGCATTAAACATCAAAGTAATATATTTTGACACAATTAGACATCAAGGAAATGCAATTAAAATGACACTGAGAGGGCGCCTGGGTGGCTCAGTGGGTTAAGCCGCTGCCTTCGGCTCAGGTCATGATCTCAGGGTCCTGGGATCGAGTCCCGCATCGGGCTCTCTGCTCAGCAGGGAGCCTGCTTCCCCCCCTCTCTCTCTGCCTGCCTCTCCATCTACTTGTGATTTCTCTCTGTCAAATAAACAAATAAAATCTTTTAAAAAAAAATGACACTGAGATATCACTACACACTTACCAGAATGGCTAAAATAAAATATAATGACAAGCCCAAAAGAAAAAAATATACCATTTGATGATACACAATGGCAAGTTGTACCATAACTTAACCATCTCAGACTAGTGTAGTGTTAAATTTGTTTTTCTAAGCCATGTTTTGGGTCACTTACCACTTTTCAAGGATATAAAGTGCTATCATTTTACTTAAAACTGTGAAATTTGGTCAGATTTAAATTTCAATTTATGTTAAAACATTCTGTAAACTGTGTTAGACTTTGACATTTGTTCCCTCAGTTCAGTGAATAACACTATATCATATTCTGAAAAATACGCTAATTTTTATTTTGAAAAATATCCCTTTTTCCTCTTATGGTAATTATTAATATGAATTAATAGTAGAATTTGATATGGTCCAATATGACCATAAATACTTTATAGTATATTATCAAATTTAATAATAAATATAATGTACTTCTTTGGACAATTTTTAAAGACCAGTCTACTCTTAAAACAAAAAAAATGGAGATGCACTTCTTTAGTTCACACAAATTTCATTTTATTATATATAACCTCAGATAAATTTCAACAAATCATAATTTATTAAAATCATGTCTACTTAAAAATCTCATAGAAGAGTTAAACCATCAAAAATAAAAATAAACACACACAACACACACACATCACCCATGTATTGGCAAATCACAATTGCTGTAACAATACATTAGGCATTCCACAGTTAAGGGCTATCAAAATTTCCATCAGTGACAAAAAGATTTGTATCCAAATGGACTGATTTGCCAGAATCCAAGAAAAAGTCTCCTAGGATTTATTTAAAGGTAAATATTTGAACAAATACTTCTTAAATTTAGGAAATTCAGAACATACGATTAAAGAATATTTGCAGTGCAGACTATATTCAATCCTTCCTTCAAAATGTGCCTTTGAGTACATAATTCTGTTTTCTCGATCTAAATTGAGCTGTCTTCCAAGGAAGTTTTCCAAAATGTGTGTCTCTGTGTGATAAATGTTCTAAGACCTAACATGCTTCATTGTATTTTTACTGTGCTCTCAAATTTAATCAATAATTTGGATTGATGTATAATACCTAGTTTCAAATATCTTTTCCATCTATAAAAACTCCCAGCTGTCTCTTTATATGCTATTACTATTGAGAATTGTGCTGTCAGTATTATTCTTGTACATTTTAGGTGATCTGTTCTTCTCTTGGGCATCATTTATGCTCTTCTCTGTTTTTGATATTCTTAAAACTCACCATAATGTATACGAGTGGTTTTTAGTGTGTGTAGTTTTTGTTTTGTTTTGTTTTGTTTCTGATATCTCGTGTTTGGCATCATTTTAAGTCTGGTATCTTTTATCTTTCTTTAATTCTCCAAAATTTATCTCAGTACTTATTTAAATATTTTCTTTATTTTTTTTTCTCTTCTGCTGTATTTGGGCAGAAGTCATTAATTTGTTTGTTTGTTTTTCCCAACTCATTTATTCATTTTACAGCTATATTCATCTTAGTCTCCATTTATTGTATTCTTTATTTCAACAATTTTCACTTAATTTATATTCACAGTATAGTATCTTTCTTTTCCTTGTATAAGTATATCATTATTTTATCATATACTTTTAAGCTATTTTTAAAAATATTTTATTTATTTATTTGACAGTGAGAGATCACAAGTAGGCAGAGAGGTGGGCAGAGAGAGAGGAAGAGAAGCAGGCTACCTGCTGAGCAGAAAGCCCGATGTGGGGCTTGATCCCAGGACCCTGAGATCATGACCTGAACGGAAGGCAGCGGCTTAACCCACTGAGCCACCCAGGCGCCGCTTTTAAACTATTTTTTAAAAGTACAGTCATTCTTTTTTTTTTAAGATTTTATTTATTTATTTATTTGACAGAGAGAGATCACAAGTAGACAGAGGTTAGGCAGAGAGAAAGAGAGGGAAGCAGACTCCCTGCTGAGCAGAGAGCCTGATGCAGGACTTGATCCCAGGACCCTGAGATTATGACCTGAGCTGAAGGCAGTGGCTTAATCCACTGTGCCACCTAGGCGCCCCTAAGCTATTTTTTTAATTCCTGTTCCCATAACACTTGGATTGGCATATAAAGTTAACCACATCATATTTTTTAGGTAAGTAATTGTACTTTTTATGTGCATAGTTATTTTGGTCCATGAGTTCAGCTCTTCTTAGGATCATCAAATCTCTGTAAAGTCTGGGTATGCTAGGATTTCCTAAGCAACAATAAAATACATTGAAACCTGGTAGCTTAATTATAATAATGTTTTCTTTCTCAATCATTCACAATAGTATTCCATTCTGAGTAGCTTCCTTCTATTTTGCAGCTATAGTGTTTGGAAAAACTTGAATTATGATATTACTGTGATAATGTGAATTAGTCAGGGTTTTTCAGAGAATCGGGAAGAGAAAAAAAGGAAGATATTCTCCAGGGCCAACTCTAGAAGTGACTATTAAAACATCTGTCCAAATTCAATTGAACAAAACTCAGAAATGCCATCTCCAGTGAAATACAAAAAAGATTATATATAGTTCTGGGCACACACATCTCATTTGACCCAATGATGTATATCAATGAAAGACTGAAGGCCAATCACCACTCCATGGGAGAATTTAAAAATAAATTTACTAATGAGGCCAAGAATTCAGAATCACCAATACTTCAGAACTAATAATAACTGCCTTCACTTGATGTTATTCTATAAGATAAATCCTACGGTCAAGTTTCAATTTTAAATTCTTAAATCCTTATGAAGAAGCATCATTTGGAGGGAGCAGTTTTCATAATTTATCATCCATCAGCCTTTTTTAAAAGATTTTATTTATTTATTGGACACAGAGAGAGAGAAAGAGAGCGAGAGAGAGAGATCACAAGTAAGCAGAGAGGCAGGCAAGCAGGGAGGGAAGCAGGCTTCCTTTTGAGCAGTGCCCGATGTGGGGCTGGATCCCAGGACCCAGAGACCATGACTTGAGATGAAGGCAGAGGCTTAACCCACCACCCACGTGATGAGAGAGCCACTCAGGTGCCCCTCATCCATCAGTCTTAATTGATTGGAGGAAAATGTGTGGAGGAATAATGCCTTAGGGAGCTAATCTCTCTAAAGAATTTTCAAGTCTTTACCCCTTCAAGGTTTTGTACAGTTCTGATAGCCTCTAAACATCCAGCGGATTTCTACAGTGACAGGCCTGTTAAAACCTGTCTTCAAACCAGGAATAGAGCTTGAAACATACCAGTCAAGGGCAACTTTGAGTATTTTAAGGCGTTTATCATCATTTCTTTGTTTTTGGTTAATATCTGAAATAGTTCCATATTACACTTGGATAATTTCTCCAGAGCTGACTTTGAAGGAGGCATTCAGTTCCAGCTAGTTCCATATTTTGGCAAGAACTATACTTCTATATTAAAAAAAAAAAACATATTTTAGGGCGCCTGGGTGGCTCAGTGGGTTAAAATCTCTGCCTTCGGCTCAGGTCATGATTCCAGGTTCCTGGGATTGAGTCCCACAGTGGGATCTCTTCTCAGCTGGGAGCATGCTTCCATTCCTCTCTCTCTGGCTGCCTCTCTGCCTTCCTATGATCTCTGTCAAGTAAATAAATAAAATTTTTAAAAAAACATATTTTATACCAGTTATTCATGTTTATTAACTAAGATATCACAATACAAATAATACAAACAGTTGCTCTTTATTAATACCTTCAACCAAGATAAAAAAATATGTCATATTTTCTCCAAAAATTTTATATCATCTGATAGGTCAGATATATATATAAAATTACATTTAAAGTTTTAAAAATATCAGCAAATATTTTCATTTAAATGCCAATTTGAAAAGAAATCTACTTTTCCAAACACGACTTTTTATCCTATTTATTTAGAATTTTGTCAACAACTGATAAAATGTTTAGCGAGACTATAAATGTTAGATCGAAAAAAATGATTAATAGATGTAGGTTCAAATTATTGTGTTCCATTAAAAATGATTTAGTCTTTGATGAACATCTGTTTGGTAATATGTTGTATCCAGATATAGTCAATTAAAGACATATATAAAATTATAGGGAAATGACATCTTCCGTTCCATTATGAGTAGAGCTTTTAAAATGCTATTTGCCACAACCTGTCATCTTGTCATTATGTAGCATTATGTAGCAATTAAAAAATGTATACTCTTCACTTAGAAGTCTTTTGGAAATCTAAAATATGACTTCCTATGGTTTGTGTCTCCATATTGCTTTATTGCCAGTTAAAACAAATCCACATGCTTTGATTCAAAGGTAATAAATTCCTCTTATTTGGAAAAAGGATGTTTATTTTTGTTCTCTCACCCTTAGCAGGTGGTTTCATTTTAGCACACTTCAGAGTTATAATTTCATGCTTATTAAAAACATTTATTTTGATCTACATAGATGAATGAAACTTTTATTTTATTAAATTATTTGCCAAAAAATCTGTGAGTTTTTAAAATGTATTTCATTTGAAGGGTTATTTTAGAGCATTCAAAGAGGATCTAAGAGTGTGGTATTATGCAGTTTTTAAGTAGGTATGAAATGGTTAATTATAGGATTGTTTCTTTAGGCTTATGTATATTGTCCATTATATGCTATAAAATATTTTGAAAGTAAATTTAAAGTATGTTTTATGTAGTTTATTTTTTGGAAAAAAATATTGAAATGACTTATGAAATTCAGTATACTCTCAACATTAATTTATTTTGAAATTTACCAGTTGTCTACTGAACTATTATATGGCAGATATTACTTCAGACTACACTGGTAAATGAAATAATTGGCTTTGTAGAACTTTTATTTTAATGGGTGAGACAATTCAAAGCTATAAACCTTAATAAAAATGGCATAGTGCATTCAAAAAGGAAGAGTACAATGGGGAAAAAGAAAAATTCGATCAGGGTGAGAAAAATCAAGGTTGCTAGGCAGGGGATGGCGAGTTAAATCTTTTAATAGAAAGATCAGGGTACTTACAATGAAGCTGACAATTGAACAAATGTATGGAAAGGTGATGAATTTGCGCAGAACTATCAGCAATAAGGTCACTCCAGACAAAGGAATTGGCTATCTTGAAGGCCATAAGGTTGGATCATGCCTGGCATATCTGAGGAATAGCAAGGAGGCCACTGTGAGTGACTGAAGAGTAGCAGGGAAAGAGGTCACAGAGGTTAAATGAGTGGCTAGATCATGTAAAAGCTTAGAAGTCATTGTAAAACTCTGGCTTTTATATTTGGAAACTTACTGTGTGATAGAATTTCTGCTAATAACTGAGAGTTCAATTGTCCATAAACTTTCAAGGATTCTTATTCTAGTAAGACAGAATAAAGAGAAAGAGTTCATATTTTCACATGGTGTAACAAATGCTCGGAGATACAAGTGTAGGAAGCTATGGGAGCACAGAAGAAGGCACTAAAATCACACCATATATTTGATGACTGTGACTATATATAAATTTGTATTTTCTAGATTTTTTGTAGTCATGGAATCACACAGTATATACTATTCATTGCCTGGATTTTCTTTTCTCAGCATCATTACTTTGAGAATCTCCAATTGTCTTTGCTCTATTGATGGACATTGATGAACATTTCCACTGTTTTCAATTCTTAAAAATAAAGCTGATATGAAATTCACATACAAGTCCTTGTATGAACATAGGGTTTGTTTTTCTTGGTTAAATGCCTAGAATAAAATGGCTATTTGTGTAACTGCAACATATTTTTCATTTAAAAATTTTTGAAACTATTTTCCAAAGTGGTTGTATCATGATATATGCCAACAACAGTTTAGATTTTTTGTTGCTTCTCAATCTAGCTCAGACCAAGTACAATTAGCCTTTATAATTTTAGCCATTCTAATAGATATGTAAGCATGTCTCATTATGATTTTCATTTTTATTTCTTTAATGTTTAAATGTTGAGAAATTGGCCATGTGCTTATAAGCCATCCATATACTTTTGGTGACATGTCTCTTCCATTATTTCCTTCACATGTAAAATTGGATACTCTGTTTGGTTATTAGTAAGGTTTTTTATTTTTATTCATTTTTAAATAATCAGAGTAGATGTCCATTATCAGATATTTAATTTGCAAATCCCTTCTCCATCTTTATGGTTTCTCAATGGAGCTTTGATAGCTGTGTCTTTCAAGAAATATGCTACTTCTTTCCTGGTACACGGAGGTATGACTAGAACATTATCAATGTTGACCTTTGCAAAGAAAATCATGGCTTAAGATATATGTAGTCTGCAGTTGTTGGGAGTGTTCACCATCCTTGCCTCTAACTCATCTCTCACTGCCCACACATTCAGGTATAGGGGAATATTGATTGACAAAATATTAATTGCCAAATAACACTAGTTGGAGAATAAGAAAAATGCAGGCACCTGATTATATAATATTCCTTAAATAAAATATGTTTTTATAAGTGCTATTGGAAGTAAATTCCTCAATACTTTAATCACACAGAATGATGGAATCCTAGATTTTTTTTCCTTGTATTTACTAAGAAAATGATCATGCCTCAAGTATATTAAAATGGAATAGGGAAAATTAAAAATTGCTTTAAGTCGATTTGTGTGTGTTGTGCGTATGTGAGAGAGAAAGTGAGAGGGAAAGAGAAAGAGAGAAAAAGAGAAAGGGAAAGACAGAGAGGTGGCTGCAGTGAATTGATGAGTTGCAGGATAGATTTTAAAGTTTTGTCTTTTGCTTTCTACATTTCCTTTTCCTTAGGTTCAAGAGAACAATCAGTAATATCTCAGATGCCTGCTGGTAACATCAGCAGAAAGAGTTAGAGGTTCCTAGAAAATTAAAGAAGAGATATAGTTTTCCTGACATAAGAAAAGTCATTTTTTGTCCCCAGCTATTTTCAATGATCTATACCCCACCTGTGTACTTGCCCAAGCACACTTCTTCCAAAAATTCCTGGGAGGTTCTTACAAAGAAATGCAAAAACCTCACTCCTAAGGATTTTGAGGGAACAAGGCAATGGGAAAACTAACAGTCACCACCAGACCAGGAAATAGCCTAAGCTATTGAGACAATAAATCAGTGGTAAAACTCCTAGTGCTATTTCAAAAGCAATCAAGGCCTTTCATTCCTTGTCCCAGAAAATGAGCCCAAGACCCCATCTAGTTTCTATCTGCTCTTGAAGCCTGCAGAGTTCCTTTCCCTTGTCCAACAGTTACCTCTGCTTTATTCTAACATTGACGTTTCTGCCCTCGGTGGAATACAAGCTTCATTCAGGTGAACATGCAATACATATTGCACAAATACATATGTGGATGTGCATGCATCCACAACCTTATGACCAACCATACACGGGATAATAAAACTCTCCCTTCTGAGTATTCATTTTAAATACTAAATAAAAATCTCTCTCCTGTTCAAACAGTCAAGGCTTTGGAACTTATTCCCTGTGAACTCCTTGTATGTTGTAAACAAAGATTCCTTTGTTTGACAACTCCACCTGTTTCTGTGATTCACCAAAGACTGACCTCAGTTAGTTCCGTTACTGTAATGTAATATCAAGCATATCTAGTTAGTTGATCATTTTGTTCAAGTCTTACATATCTTACCAATATGATGACCATTTGTGTATGTAATCTTAAAATAAGGGTGTTGAAATTATTTTCCATTTGTCGTCCAAGGTAGAAGTTATGATTTTTGTTCTTAGTTTTTCCCTATATATCCCCAAATCTGTTGTTACGTATTAAAATTCAAGAATTATTATACTCCCGGGGCGCCTGGGTGGCTCAGTGGGTTAGGCCGCTGCCTTAGGCTCAGGTCATGATCTCAGGGTCCTGGGATCGAGTCCTGCATCGGGCTCTCTGCTCAGCAGGGAGCCTGCTTCCTCCTCTCTCTCTCTCTCTCTCTGCCTGCCTCTCTGCCTACTTGTGATCTCTCTCTGTCAAATAAATAATAAAATCTTTAAAAAAAAAAAAGAATTATTATACTCCCTGATGAATTCATCCTTTTACTCTTCTGTAATTTTGACTTGATCTTTATGTCTAATAATGAAATTTGCTTTAAAATCACTTTTCATTATCTTGATATAACCACCAAAGTTATAGTGTGATTAGAGTTAATATAGCATATTTTTTCTTTTACTTTTTAAAGCACTTCTATATTGAATCCTGACAAAGAAACAAAACAGATTTTTAACTCTGGAAGCATCTTTCTAAATTATCTTTTTTTTTTTTTAATGAAGCAGTAGCAATTTTTGTTAAGGGACCTAAACTGAAAGTAGGTTTAGAAATTTATTTATTTTTTTATTTATTTAGTAAAAGATTTTATTTTATTTATTGACAGCAAGAGAGAGAGAGAGAGAGAGAGAAGAAGCACACAAACAGGGGGAATCATGTGCAAAGGGAGAGGAAGAAGCAAGCTCCTTGGGGTGCAAGTAGTCCCATGCAGGGCTGGATCCCTGTACACTGGAATCATGACCTCAGCCAAAGGCAAACATCTGCTTAAACAACTAAGTCATCCAGGCACCCCTAGAAAATTTAAAAAAAAAAAAGACCTTTTAAAAACATTTTGTTTCTTTCTTGTTTTTTTTTTAATATTTTATTTATTTGACAGACAGAGAGACAGGAAGAGGAACTATAAGCAGGGCAGAGGGAAAAGGAGAAGCAGGTTTCCCACTGAGCAGAGAGCCTGATGTTGGGCTCCATCCCAGGACCCTGGGATCATGACCTGAAAAGAAGGGACACTTCTTGGAGGAAGCCACCCAGACACCTCTTTTCTTTGTTTTTAATATATGGCAACTGATGCTTCCCAGCCACGAGGAGCATATTACCCATTGATTAAATCTTTGATAACAACCTATTTAAAAGGTGTGTAAATATATACTTACTCAGATTTATACACTTTGTGTTTTCTTCATAGTTTGGGGCTGGACCCCATGGTCACAACACTGCTTCCAGTCTTTGCCTTCCCATCTTTTGATACCAGGTATTTGGTCAGCAAAGCAAATTAGTATCAAAATTAATAAGCCCTTGGCACCATATCTCTGGAGCAGGGCTTGCTCTTAGCCAAGGCCCAGAGCAGTTGACCTCCCCTCGCTAGTGCTATAGCCCCAAGGACTAGGTCCCTGCCACCAGAACTCAGTCTTACATGTTATGCTAAGCAGACAAAACCAAACCAGGAAAGCTCCAACAGCTTTCACTGGCCTGCCTCATCTCCAACTCTCTCGACGTCTAGGCAGTACCAGATGACAGGGAGGGGTGTTGGTCCAACATATGGGAGGGAAGGAAGTAGCCACGAGCAAGTACCTGCCTCTCTGTTCCTTTCTTTCATGAGCAGGTTGTAAGGAGGAGGAAGAGGAAGGGGAAGAGAGGTGAACTTCAAGGGGTGAAGGCCTCAGGTAGGCAGCTGGCTCCTGCCAGTAGGAAAGGGACAAAGGAGAAGGCAGTGAGTCTTGCAGGGAGGGTGAGGGGTAAGGGTTACAGCTTATGACGGAATCTGGACAGGAGTAATAGGGATACTAGTCATTTGAGTCCACCATTGGCAAGCTGGGCTGGGTGTCAGGGCAGATAGGCCTCCCTGGGCAACGGCACATGAGAGAAGGTGGAATTCTTCTCTGAGGAGCAGGTGAAGCTTTGGGTGTTGGGAAAGCATAGACAGTATTGTTCCAGGGCCAAGGACAGGTCCGGGTACTCCTGGTTGGAGGTCAAGGACACAGTATGATCCAGGTCTTCTACCAGCAGCTTGAAGGTACCACATGCCAGCCACCCCTCATTATTGTGTATAACTCTCTGGTGCACTTATTGGCTTATCCATCAAATGACTCCTTCAGCAGCTTAAAAACCACCTCCACAGGCACTCCAGGATATGGGAGGCTTCCAGAGTGAAAATTTTGCACAGGATCACCCCCAAAAGACCAGAAGTCACTCTGGTGGATGTAGATCTGGTCAAACATGGCCTTAGGGACCATCCACTTCACAGGCAGTCCACTGTTGGTTCTCATTTTATAGTAACTGATGTGGTGATATCTCTGGCAAGGCTGAAGTCTGAGATCTTCATCATGTTGTCCTTTGTCACCAGCACTTCCCTGGTGGCCAGGTCTTGGTGTATGCACTTCTTGGAGGCAAGGTACTCCATGCCTCAGGCTACCTGGTAGGCACAGGATACCGGGTGCTTGGAGGAGAGTTGCTCTGCTGCATTGTGGCTGATATTGTAACAGTACTCCAGGTCAGGAGGCCTCTGGGCCTGCAGGTACTCCTGTATGTTGTCTTTGGAGGCATATTCCATGATAGTGTACGAAGGACCATCCTGTGTGCAGGACCCAGCAGGTTGATGGTGTCCTTGTGCTGTCCAATCATCTTCATCATCTCCATTTCTGAGATTAGGTTTGACAGGTCTTTCTCTGCTGCATCTGACTTCAACATCTTCACAGACACTTTAGTCAAATGGTTGGATTTGTCTTTGTCCAGCCCAATGGCCTCCTCCAACACCACTTGCCCAAAGTAGGCCTCTCTTAGGGGTCTGCCTAAACTGCCTACAACCAGCCTGCCTCAAGGCAGTTATGAACTCTAGATTATCCTCAAAAACATTAAACCACAAGCTAAAAATTCTCTTCACTAGGTCTCTGTCGCAGGTCTAATTTTCTTATCTTTCATCATTTATCTTTTTCCTAATTCTTATTTTCAGTATAGTTTATTTGGCTTCCAGGTGTTTCCCCGGGTTTCTGTATGCTGTTTCATAGGGAAGAATTATCCTGTCATAAAATTATTTCTTGAGCATTCATTACATCTCTCAGTTAAAATGGGTTCTTTTATGGTATTGATTCATTTGAGTTTTCTCAAAATGGGAAGAATTTTCAAAATGGTGTTTTCCTCAAGGTTCAGAGTATGTCTTAGCCTCATCTTTACTCTTTTTGAAATTCACTTTTCAAATTCTTGTCCCTCTTTTTATCTTTTTAAATTAAAATGTTTTATTTTTACTATTTTTTTATTTGAGTGTAGTTGATAGTCAGTGTTACATTGGTTTCAGGTTTTCAATATCTCCATACATTATTCTATGATCACTACAAATATAGCCGCCATCTGTCACCATATAACACTATTATAATATCATTGACTATATTCTCTACACTGTCCCATATCTCTTTTTAAAATCTCTGATTGTTATGTTTTCTGTTATTCCAGTTTTCGACCATCATTTTACTTGGTTACTTTAATAAAATATGCCTGATTACACACTCTGTGCTGAAAACCATAGCATTTGATTTATAGTAGTCTTCTTCTTCTTCTTCTTCTTCTTCTTCTTCTTCTTCTTCTTCTTCTTCTTCTTCTTCTTCTTCTTCTTCATTAACATATAATGTATTATTAGCCCCAGGGGTACAGGTCTGTGAATCACCAGGTTTACACACTTCACAGCACTCACCACAGCACATACCCTCCCCAATGTTCATAACCCCACCACCCTCTCCCTAACCTCCCCACCCCCCCCCCGGCAACTCTCAGTTTGTTTTGTGAGATTAAGAGTCTCTTATGGTTTGTCTCCCTCCCGATCCCATCTTGTTTCATTTACTCTTTTCCTGTTCCCCAAACCCCCCACATTGCACCTCCATTTCCTCATATCAGGGAGATCATATGATAGTGCCTTTCTCTGGTTGACTTATTTTGCTAAGCATAATACCCTCCAGTTCCATCCATGTCAACGCAAATGGCAAGATTTCATTTCTTTTGATGGCTGAGTAGTATTCCATTGTGTATATATATATATATATATATATATATATATATATATATAATTCATTTGTTGATGGACATCTATGTTCTTTCCATAGTTTGCCTATTGTGGATATTACTGCTATAAACATTTGGTGCACATGCCCCTTTGGATCATATAGCAGTCTTCTTTACCTCTATCAGAACCCCAGGAAGCTTTATTTATTTATTTACTCACATAAACAGATGATCCAACACAACGTTTTTTGATGTTCCAATGTATTATAATGTCTTACCGCTTAACACTATGCTTACTGCTCTCTTTCACTGTCTGACTAAATCCTCATCATCACTATGCCATTTAATGAGAAAGAACATTTGAACTCAGAGTTCTCTCCATATCAGGGAATGAAGACTCCACCCTTCTGTTTGTGCAGGTAAAATAAATGTTGATGTCTGTCCTGCACATACCCCATCCTGTTCACCAGAATATTCACCATCAAAATATATACACAATGAAAACCATACCTCACCACTTCTATTACCACCCAGCATGCTAAAAACACCATCATATGTTCCTGAATTATTGACTTGATTGATAACCCCACTTCCACACATACTGCACTTCTTTCTCCCTGCAAATTTATTTTGGTACAGCAATTTAACCTAAAAATCAAGTCAAATGATTTTATTCTGCTGTTGAGGGTCTTTTGGTATCTTCCCCTTTCATATTAAATAAAAACTGAAGGCGTTTCAATGTACTAGAAGGTCATACATCAATACGTTCTTCCTCTCTCCACCACTATGAACTCCTCATTGGCCTCCTTGCTTTTCCTCAAAAGTAACAGACAAGCTGTTCACACAAAGTCTATATACTTACTTGCTCTGCCTAGAGCAATCTTTTCCTTTAATATTTGTATAACACTCTCCTTCACTTCCTGGGTCTTTGTGCAAATAACATCTCATAAATGAGATATAACCACCCAACACAAAATAAAATTAACTTTCATCCCAGCATTCTCCAATGGCTTTTACCTTTCTTGTATTTCTTTGTATCACTTATCACCATCAACCATCAATCATTATTCTATTACTGGTTTATTTTCTTATTTGAGACAGAGAGAGAGAGAATTGGGAGGGTGCGCAGAGGAAGAAGAAAACACCCCACTGCCTAGAAAGCCTGCTGGGGAGTTACATCCCAGGACCCTGAGATCATGACCCAAGCCAAAGGCAGTCACTCAATGGACTGAGCCACCAAGGTGCCCCTCTATTATTGGTTTATTTCACTATTATATTTCAAAAGAATGTAAGCTCTTTGTGGTCAGGTATTTTATATGTTTTATTAATTGAAGTATTCTCAGAAAGGTAGCTGGCAGATTGTAAGGGCTCACTAAACTGTATTTTGTTGTTATTATTGGGCTCCTTTATGGGCTTTACCTCTTACGCTAGAAGTCTATCCTTCAGATGTAAGCGATAAGAATAGAGCCGTGCTGCCTGTTCAAATGTGTAAAAAGCCTGTATTAAGTGGATATTTTAAAAGCTAAATGAATGGCTTAATATTTGTATATAGGGGGAAAGGGAACATATTTTCCACAGTTTAGAAGTGGAGTTCTTTTATAGAGTTCTTGTACAAGCCTACACTATGGAACAATAATGGGCAGTTGTACATTACAATTATACAAACACTTTGGTAATTTATATCCTTTTTTTGTTATTCTTGACTGGATCATTTAATTCCTTAGGAGCATTATAGCATTTCAACTTTTCATGTTCAATAAACTTATTGGGGTTGCTACCTTTTTTATTCAAATGGAGAAATAGTCATGATTTAATCTAAATAAAGTGTTATTGATTGTGTTGTTTTCTAGGAATGAGTCGCACATGCTAGTTTAAAAGTTTTGTTAAAGTCCCAAGTCTGTCACTGATAAAAGCCTTTTGTAGATTAGTAACTTGATCAAAACGGAAAAGTTATGTAACACCAATTGTTATACTACCTTTGTTTCCATCTTGCATTGTAATAACACCCATCTTAACTCTATTTAAGACAAATCATTGCCAGATGGATTTCTGGCATTGATTGCAGGATATGAAATCTAGTATAACTAAAAGTTTTTGGTTTTAGTAGCATATAAATCAATTTAGAAAAATATATGTATTTGAATATAAGATAAAGTTTTAAATTATTTGGCAATAGTAAACTAAACTTTTTTTTTTGTAAATTTTTATTTTCTAAAATTTCATTGAGCTCTCTTGCAATAAGAAACAAGTTACAAAAAATTAAGGTTTATTTACCCCAATTCAAAATTATTAGGAATATAATCATAGAGGTTGAAGTATTTAAAATATTGAACCCAAAATGTTTTATTAGGTAAATTCATGAATGCTGAGCATTCACTGTTAAAATATACTAATACTATTGATAGACTGGTAGAAGCCTAAAATCAAATATTTATTAAATATTTATATCCATATCTTTTCATAGCTTGGTAATTCATTTCTCTAGCATTAAATAATATTCCATTGTTTGCATGTACTACACTTTCTTTGACCTTTCACTTATGGAAGGATATCTTGGTTGCTTCCAAGCTTTTGTCAGTTATGAATAAAACTACTATAGACATCTTTGTGGGTATAGATTTCATCTTCTTTGGATAAATACCAAGAGCTGCTACTGCTGAATCATCTGGCAAGAATATGTTTAGTTTTGTAAGAAACTGCCAAGTTGTTTTCCATTCTTTATTCTCAATACACATGGAAGAACATTCCTGTTGCTCCACATCCTCACCAACATTTCATGTTCTGTTGTCAGTGCTCTGGATTCTGGGTATGTACTGGTGTCTCTTTTTTGTTTTAATTTGCATTTTCCTGATGACCTTTGATGTGAAGCATCTTTTTATATGCTTATTTGCCATCTGTAATATTTTCTTTTGTGAGGTATCTGCTAAGGTCTTTGGCTCATTTTTAATCAGGTTTTTCCCCCATTGTTGAGTTTTAAGGGGTCTTTGTGTATTTTTGATTAACAGTCCTTTGCCAGATGTGTATTTTGCAAATTTTTTTTCATAGTCTGTGCTTTGCCTTTTCATTCTCTTGGCATTGTGTTTCACAGAGTAGACATTTTTAAATTCAGTGCTTGTGTTTTTTAGCTAAAGTTATTGCGAAAACCAAGGTCATTTAAATTTTCTTCTATATTACCTTCTACATGTTTCATGTTTAGGTTTATAATCCAATCTGAGTTCATTTTTGTGAAGAGTGTAGGATATCTGCCTGGATTTATTTTATTTTATATTTTTAGATTTAGCTTCACCATTGCTACAGAACCATTTGTTTAAAAGATTGTATTTTGCTCTCTTGTATTGCTTTTGCTTTTCTATTATATATGAAATATAATTGATAATATATATTCTGTTGCTTTAATCTAGTCTTTCTGTTGTATTACAATATCATGCTTACAATTATCGTTATGGTAAACTTTTTTTTAAGATTTTATTTATTTATTTGACAGAGAGAGAGATCACAAATGGGCAGAGAGACAGCCAGAGAGAGAGATGAGGAGAAGCAGGCTCCCTGCTGAGCAGAGAACCCAATGCGGGACTCGATCCCAGGCCCCTGGGATCATGACCTGAGCCAGAAGGCAGAGGCTTAACCCACTGAGCCACCCAGGCGCCCAATCGTTATGGTAAATTTTGAAGTCAGTCCTCAGTCTTTGTTCTCCTTCAACACTATGTTTACTATTGTGAGTCTTTGCCTCTCCATATAAACTTTAAAATAAGTTTGTTAATATTAAAAAAAAGAACTTGCTGGTATGCATTAATTGTATAGATAAACTTGGAAACCAGTGACCTCTTGAGCTTAGCAGGAGATAGACCATGGACATCAGTTGTCACAGTGGTGCCTCTGGCAGAACCTATTGCAAATCCCTAGGCAAAATGAGACCTCAAGGATCTGAGAGAATGTCTAAGAAGTACTTGATACATCCCTTGGGTATGGTTTATTGAAGTGTCCACCTGTCTGAAAGCTGGGGAATCTAGATAAGGGAGGGAAAATTAGTTATGATAAAACATATCAACAAACATCAATAAATTTTGTAAAACTAATTGTCATGGCTCATATACAATATGACCAACAGAGGGACCATCAGAAGGAAAGCATCAGTTATGTTTATTGTGAAATTTTTTATTCAAAATAAAGCAATGTGAGGGGAAGACACAATGAGAAAATTACCAGTTTTTAAATGGTAAACATCTTACAAAATGGAATAGGTTTTATATTCTAAGTAGTATATTGAAAAGTAAAACATTGGGGCGCCTGGGTTGCGCAGTGGGTTGGGCTGCTGCCTTCAGCTCGGGTCATGATCTCAGGGTCCTTGGATTGAGCCCCGCATCTGGCTCTCTGCTCCACAGCGAGCCTGCTTCCCCCCCCTCTCTCTCTGCCTGCCTCTCTGCCTACTTGTGATCTCTGTCTCTCAAATAAATATATAAAATCTTTAAAAAAAAAAAGAAAAGAGAAGTAAAACATTAAAAAATAAAATTTCAATGAAAAAAATTATTTAATTTTAAAAAAAGGTTAAAAATAGCAGAACCATTTTTCTTATAACTGGAAAATACACTGTATATACATCTATCAAAATAACTTGTCATGGGGGAGCCTGGGTGGCTCAGTAGGTAAAAGCATCTGCCTTCGGCTCAGGTCATGATCCTAGGATCCTTGGATCGAGGCCCACATCGGGCTCTCAGCTCAGCAGGGAGCCTGCTTCCTCCTCTCTCTCTCTGCCTGACTCTGCCTAATTGTGATCTCTGTCAAATAAATAAATAAAAACTTTTATAATAAATATTTGAAAAAATAACTTGTCATGTGTGAAATCAGGAGCATATGGAAAAAAATAATATCTGAGGACAATACTTCTGCCATGTTTTGTGCCTTGCTAATATTTTTAAACAGTCAGGCAACTTTTAGCCTTATTGAAATACCTGCTAAGATACCTGCAGTGCCTTTTGGAGCCCTATGACTATAAAAATTAATTGCAAATATTCAAAATGTTTACTATGGTGTCACTATTTAGGGCCACCACCAAGTATGTTTCAGAAGTAAGCATAACTGTTACTCTTCCATAAGGCAAAAGGGCATATTTTCAGGAGTTCCATCTGCTGTACCAGGAGGTGAATCAAGTAATGATTTTTGTCTATAAAATAATTCACTTTTCAATCTAACATTCCTCATTCCACATTATAATAATAAAAACTAGGAGGAGACTAAAACAAACAAACAACTACAACTACAACAACCAGCTTTTCCCACAGTGGAAAAGTAAATATAACCTTAGGAGTAGCCTGAAATTTATTTTTAAATATTTTTAAGATAAACGTTTTTGTTAGAAAACCATATATTTTATATTACTAAGAAATAACAGGCAACGTTTTATGAACTTCTAAAAAGTCTAGTTACTTGTATTTATCTATTAAGTCATCTCTTTATGAAGTAGAACATGATCACACCTCTTGTATCTACCCAAGTTTGTATGCTTTGGTTGTTTTATGTTTGCTATTTCCTTGCTTAATTTTTACAATATTTGATACATAATAGTATCTTTAAGTCCATCTATGGTTTCACAGAATTTGTTTGAACTTCATAAAAATGTACCATACTTTTTGCACTGTCCTTGTTTTACTTCTCTATTAGCTTTCCAAGTTTTATTCACTTTAGAGTGTGTAGCTATCATTTATTTTTACTCCTCCATAATGCTATGTTTACAAATTTGTATTTATCTGTACTTTTAAAAATATCTTAATTATATACCATTTCTCATCTCACGTAACACTCATGTTACTTCTACACTTATCAGATATTATGTAACGGAAAACCACAACTCAGCAACAATAGAACACCGTTTTTCAAAATTAAATGGCTTACCAGAATTCTTTAATTCTATCCTTTATTTGTATTAGATGACCCTTTATTCTGGTATTTGGCATTGTTCATATGGAGGAAAGCTTATAAGTTGATATTCCATAAATAGAAGTATTTATAATGATTGATTAATTATTTTCATTTAGAATGCATAGAATATGGTTGATTTAATATTTCTTTCTTACTCTCTGCCTGGAACATAGTGCTATCTATACAATAGCCACTAAAATATTAAGTTAATTACCTAGACTTTAAACTGCATATTAATAGGAATAGCATACAGAACTCTTCTCAGATTGGGACACCTGGGTGGCTCAGTCAGTTAAACGCCTGAGCCTTTAGCTCGGGTCATGATCTTAGGGTCCTGGGACTCAGTTCTGCAACAGATTTCCTGCTTAGCCGGGAGTTTGCTTCTCCCTCATCCTGCTGCTCCCCCTGCTTGTGCTCTCTCTCACTCTCTCTCTTACAAATAAATAAAATTAAAAAAATAAATTCTTCTCAGATAGCTAATATAGAATATCGTCTTTGTATTCATCAAAGGGAAAGTGCCATATAATAATGAAATCCAGACTACTTCAAATTCACTTTTTAACCAGTAAGAAAGTACTGGAAACAAGCCAAAAATGTCTTCAATGAATTAAAGAAATAGATTGATTTTCAATATCTTAATGTTTCTAATGTTAAATTGCAAGATTTTTATACTAGATATCAGTGTAAATATTCATTATACAAGGATATTCTAAAAATAAACCCGAGAAAACTACTTGATATATATGATGACAAAAACGAGTTTGACCAATGTCAGTTTGGGTAAAATTTACAACACCTACCACCTGAAACTCTTGTTCTATATGGTGCCATCTTGTGATGCTGGGCAGCGGCAGTGAGCCACAGCTCCCAGTCAGCTAGAAGATTACAGGGGTGAACACCTGATATTCTTACAAGCATTCTATATATAGAACATATATATAGAATATATATATTCTTCTTTTTTTAGTGTAATATTTAATAAATTGCATGTGATATTTGATACTTTGTTATAAAATAGGCTTTGCTTAAGATGATTTTGCCCAAATGCAGGCAAATGTAAGTGTTCTGAGTATGTTTAAATAAGCTTAAGGTAAGCTATGATATTTGATTGTTTAGGGGTATTAAATGAATTTTCAATTTTTTATGTGTTTCTCTGTACATAGCCCCCTTGTAAGCTGAGGAACATCTCTATATGTATATGTCGCCTTGGTATGGCTTACATATTATTGGCATGAAACATCTAGAACAGTACGTGTGCCATAGAATTGTCTACAACATCAAACAAGTTTCTTGAAAACTTGTGCCAAAGGGGTTATGTCTTTAAGGATTCTTATTTCAGAAGGGTTCTCTCAAACGTTAAGATTTTTCAGAAGTTAAGTGAAAATCTGACCAAACTAAACATTTTTCCATTTTCCCTAGTGAGCAAAGATAGCTAAAATCTATCTGCCATTTTCAACACTGTACTCAACGATTGTAATTCTAATTTAAGAACAGATTATTTATATCAAAACCACATGTTGGCCTAATCTTATACAATATTCATAAGTCACACTCAGACCCTTGGACACTTTTATTTGTTGAGTCTATATGGTACTACGGACATTCATCTTTTTTGACCTCATAGCTTCATGTATGTCTATACTTTTGAAAATACATGCATCATAGTTCCATTGTAAAATGTCTGGGTTATAAAATGTGCTATGCTATCAAAATGGTAATAAGAACATACAAATGACCTGATGTAATGAACTGGACCAGATTGCCAGATATCACATTTCATACCAGAAAGATTCAGTGGTAAGTTTTAAAATGGCCAGCTATACATTGACTGAATTATAACTCATTTAACTTCTTTCTTTGTGTACAGTATTATACATTAGTCAGTATTATAGTAAATAAGTACTTTGGACAGATGTAAATATGCTGTAATAAAAAATGTTTTTCTTCTTTCTTTTAGTCCTTTTTACTTGTGAGACTAGCCACAAATACCATGCCTCCCCCAAAATAATTTGCAATCCAAATTTATCTCTAAATGAATTTATTGCACAGAAAATATATATATATATATACACTTACAGTAGACATGTTCAAAAATAGTTACACAACAGCAGGGCCCTAAATGTAAGCAGTATAGTTGTTTTGTTTTGTTTTGTTTTTTTCTTTTATAAAAAAGAGGTTATGTGAAATATTGGGATTTTATTTCCAGGCCTAGTATTTCAAGACAGTTAACTACACTTACGGTGTCAACAGCCTCTTGTTGGCAGTACGATTTTATTGGCTCCATGGAATAACAGCAAGAATTTACTATTGCTTCTTTCTTTTATGACACACACAGAAAAAAAAAATTGACACATTTGCTCAAGACCAACCAGAATCATTTTAACCTATCAAAATTGATGGGAGGCCTTCACTGCCAAAGTCACTGCTGCGTTTTCACAATTCATTGCAGACAATCTGCTACTCCCATTATGATAAAGGAGAGAAGAGTCATAATCAGGGAAGAAAGCTAGATTAATACTTGAAATTATCATTGAATTATTTAGCCTGCTATAGGATTATTATTATTAGTGTCATTTGATAATTTCTCTCATTTTATTAAACACAACTGTGAGTAATTACGCTACCTAATATTTCTCTGTATTGGCTGACTAGCTAGCAAACATTCATGAAAATATCCATTAGCCACACATATAAAATGGTGCATTATGATGCTGTTGAATCAGAACATACCACTACCTGATCCTGTAGCTCTTTGAGGATTTGCAAATCAATTAATTCTATCTTTGTTGGATTCTTCCCATACAATTAGAAAATTTATAATCGAGTCCATGAACATTATTAGTTTTGCCATTTTAAACCAGCAATCACACTTTGATTTTTACAACAAAAGCAGAAATATAAACACACACATTTGGATCAGTTTTCTGTTAGTCTGTCTGGACTTCAAAATCCTATTCCTCAAGATGATGCACACCAAAGTTCTGGATTAAACAAGAAATTAGATGGCACCTGAACACTTGGTTTAATATTCTCAAAAGGACTATGCAACTTCTTTCTTACATTAAGACATTGTTTTACAAAGATCCACACTTTTATAATGTTAGTATTTTTAATAATCAATAAAGTCAATTAATCATGATTAAAAATCAAACATAAAAATTTCTACTTTTTGCTTTTGCCCCCTCCATTTAGAACTTATTTATAGCCTGATAATTCAAAGGTCCCTATGTTTATGAAAATCTGGACAGAAATAGCTCTAAGATCCCATTCAGAACTTGATATTAATCTAAGTCTTTTGGCTCCATTTATCCTGAGAGCAAAGAGTAGGACAAAGGATTTGAGTACTGTTAGTTTATCTGGGAGATTATCCAAGGTAGAAAAGAATGGGAAAGTGATACAGTGAAGAAGCAACTTTGTCAAAGAGGTACATTGTTGATATAATTGTTGTGGATAGAAAATGAAGGCTTGCTTTTACTGAAAGGTCCTGAGAAACTTCTTTAAGTTGTCCTCATGAAGACCTGAAAACTGACAATTTTACCTATGGTTCTTATTTCCACTTCACTGAGAGCTGTCCTCAGAGGACATTAACTCTCCTACACTTTTGGGTTGTGTTGGAGACATTCTAAAATGAGAGAGAGAACATGAGATGCTATCACTGTTAAGTAACTGCAATTTCCCATGGAACTATCCACCACAGGTTTGGCTATAATCAGGAGTTGGGCCTTGATATCAGAGGGATTTGAGGCAGTATCATTTTAGGTTAATCATTATATCTGAAATTTCCAAAAACTTCAACTGATGAAACTTTGATTATAAATCTATAAATATAACAATAAATCTACAGTATTCAAATTATTTTCATAGAAATACACAAACAAAGCATCAATTGACTAATATTTAAATGTTACAAAATACTGAACTGAAAGAATTTGGTCATATAACAACGTGTAAGAAGTAGAACTTAGGTTTAGGTTAGAAGTCAGGATGCATTTGGGACTCAGTTAAGAAATTGAATGGAGGGACGCCTGGGTGGCTCAGTGGGTTAAGCCTCTGCCTTCGGCTCGGGTCATGATCCCAGGGTCCTGGGACCGAGCCCCAAATCAGGCTCTCTGCTCAGCAGGGAGCCTGCTTCCTCCTCTCTCTCTCTGCCTGCCTCTCTGCCTGCTTTTCATCCCTCTCTGTCAAATAAATAAATAAAATCTTAAAAAGAAATTGAATGGATGTCTGACTACCTTATAGGTTTGCTAAAAATCAGTGACTTTGTGTTCACGTGTGGCTATGCAGGAATTTTTAACTTTCTCTAAGAAGTTATTAGATTTGATTATATAATGGCAGTAAAGAATGGGGAAAAGCAAAGTACAAACCCCATAAAGACAAAGACACTGAGTATGAGAAAAGAGTAATAGATAAGAAGAATCAATGCATTTGAGGAAAATGGGAATTGAAATACACAATGATTGTTGATTTTTTTAGATGGAGAAAACAAAACTAGCTTGCAAGAAGGAAATAACAGAAGACATGCTGTGATGTGATACAGAATCCTGGAAAAGGCAGTAACGTGGAATAAAGGAGTAGGGAGAGCATATCAGGTAATTTGGATAGGAAGGAGTTAGGAGATAATTGCTTGATAAATTTTATATGGCCCACTTAAATGCACAGATTTCTCTTCTTTAATTTATATGGAGAACAGGGTGTCCTTTCTCTTCCCTTTCAGAGCACCCGAGGTGTACTCTTTCAGACTGAAAACCTAAAAAGCTCAGGACTCAGTTGCTAAGCACAGCTGAGAGGACATATTTCAATTAAGATTTACAGTTTGCTGTAGGTAGTAGACTGTCAAAAGTGGTTTAACCATATTTTTCATTTAACAAGAAGACTACAGAGAGTGTTTTCTGGTGTTGGTTCAGAGTCTTAAGAAAGTCAAGTGAACTATCTTAGAGGTTTTCATGGCTTTTTATTCACAGTTGAAAAAATTGCTGTTGGAGTTCTCACTATTAAGCCCACATTTCTGGCAGAAAGATAGAGGTAAAAGAGAATGATATCTTGTACGACTGATACTTTGTCATAAGGTTACAATGTAACTAGAAAAGAGACAATAAAATATTTGATGTTGTTTTAAGTTTCCTTGTTGTCAATCCCTCAGTGCTTTCTGATATTAAAGGAAAGAGTAGATGGATATTGACCTGGCAACTATCAACACCTGTCAGTCTCTCTTGGATAACCAATATCTCTATAATCTCTTCTTCCCAGTAAAAAAAATAAAATATATTCATAACCCACACTGTGCCATCTCAAGTTACTGCACCAAGATAAAATTACAATGATTTTCAGTTGTTCCAAATGGACAGAATACCCTTCCTTATGATATCATGTCTTATAAGATAGATAATTGGCATGCTACCAATATACCCAGATGTGACTGTGGAAGAGACAGGGAAAAAAATAATAATATTTATTTATTCCTTGGGTTGACCCTGTTTACACAGATGCATTACTATTAGAAAAGGTTGGTTTGGGACATTGGAATGAATTTACTTAATGGGTCTGTATGTAATTGGGTTGGAGGAAATTTTTAATTTCTACAAAAATTATTAGAATTCGATCTTATTCTCTTTTGTTGATTTTCACATGTTAACAAAGCCAACGTTTTTGTCTAGCAGACAAGATCTTAAATCCTAACAAAACTCAATTTTCCCTTTTTTTTTTTAAAGTTTGAGAGCCTCATGTTCTCTCATGCTGCTTTAAATACAACTCAAAAAAACAAAAGGAGCTAAATGGGGCAGTAAGACCAGACTTTTTATTTTATTTTATTTATCTTATTTTTAATTAAAAAATTAAAGATTGTATTTATTTATTTGAGAGAGAGAGAGAGCATGAGTGGGGCAGGGGGATGTAGCTGCAGAGAGAGACTGAGAAATATACTCCCTAATGAGCAGGAAGCCCAAAATGGGGCTCGATCCCAGGATCCTGACTGAGATCATGACCAGAGACAAAGGCAGATACATGTGCAAAATCCCTTTTTTTCTGGGAAACAATACTTTACAAGAGATGTTTGAAAAAGTACTGGGGAATCAACTTTAATCGGAGATACAAAAATTTAATTGACTTTTGTAAAGCTACAGGGATCCAAATGATGGGAATCCCAGCCCGTTTAGGTTGTGGACCACAGAGTATTCTTCTCTGAAATTTTTTATTTTCTTCCATGTCTACTAACTCCAGTCCAAGTTCACTGATCTCTTTTTAGATAGTGCAAAACATGGCAAAGAATACCAAACAAGTGCCCAATATTCTACATTTATTACATCATTTCTCACATATAGAAGTGTGTTATCAAGGCTGGTTCTGTGAACAAACCTAGTTATGCTAAAGTGTGTTTTGTTCTCCAAGAAATTAAATGCATGGTTATCACACAATTATAAAATACTTGTGTCAAGAATTTTTATTCAAAAATTAATAAGAGAAGCAGATATTAAAACTAGTTCACATGGTTATTTGGGATATAAGCAGAGTTGTGCAGCAGAAGTGCTCTGGGCCCATAATTTGGGTTATAGAATTTATGTTTTCTAATGAAAAATCACTAACTTGCATTATTGTTAACAAGAATCCTGTGCATTACCATCAGTTTTCTCCATTATAACCTCTTGCTCTACAGTTTGTAAATAACTTTGTCAATAGCAAGCTAATAAACAGGGTGACTCCAATGGATTGAGATAATCTCTAGAGTTTCTGCTACATAATGAACAGGACTCCATTGAAAGGACACCTAAGAATTTATTTTGCCCCAAAATTTGATCACTTTTTTCACTGTCCTTACCTATTTTCCAAACCTAGTCCTTTTGCTTCACCTTTCAGTCTACGGACAACCCTGTATCTGACTGACTTGTTAATTCTGGGAATGTCTTGCAGATTAATTTGCTTGCCCGAGGTGGTTCCTCTAATTGATGTCTAAGAACCCTAATTAGTTAAGAAAACTTTTTTTTAACATTTTCATTGCTATTTATTATTATTATTATTATTATTGCTAATATCTCTATTATAAATAATTCACAAGGGCATCTTTCTGACAAAAGACAAAGAGCTGGCTACTAGTAGAAAAAGTACATTTAACTCTGTCAGTGAAAGTGGTAAAGGGATTTGAGAAAATAAGGCAAAGCAGTGGAATTATGTGTTAAAACTTTAAATATTATAGACACATTTACTTAATTTCTAATACTGTTGTTGCTTATAATTAAATAAGATGTTTTCCATGAACCACGCATTACAGCAAATATATTGTTTATACAGATTAAATTTTCATCAAAAGGGACGCCTGGGTGGCTCAGTTGGTTAAGCAGCTGCCTTTGGCTCAGGTCATGATCCCAGCGTCCTGGGATCGAGTCCCGCATCGGGCTCCTTGCTCGGCCGGGAGCCTGCTTCTCCCTCTGCCTCTGCCTGCCATTCTGTCTGCCTGTGCTTGCTCTCTCGCCCACTCTCTCTGAGAAAGAAATAAAATCTTAAAATAAATAAATAAATTTTCATCAAAAAATTGTAAGTGTATTTTATTGTAGGATATGATAAGCATTTTGCAGATGAGAAAAGTGAAATTTAGAAAAGTATGTCTTTTCAAATCCCTTATACAATATCTGGCCTAGATAGAAGGATATACTATCACAATTGAGGAAGACAATTGAGATTACTTAAAATGATAAACTTTACTGTATAGGGATTTTTACAAGTTTGCCACAGATTCAGATTCTTTTAAAATATATATCTATTTTGTGTAAAGAGAATGCACTGAGAAGTAAAAAGAAAGTGATATATCAGTGCTATCAACTAATGGCTATAATATCATCACCTTATTTATGAACAATGAAACAGTGTGCAATATTTAAATAAATTTAAATAAATTCCTATTTATTTTATATATTTATAAATTTAAATAAATTTCTATTTATTTATTATTAAAGAAATTCCTCTAACAAACAGTATGTTTTGAAGGTTGCTAGCAGGAAAGTGTTGTACGACATGGAAGTAATCAGAAAATGTGATCTAAAATTCTGCTTTCAAGGGCGCCTGGGTGGCTCAGTGGGTTAAAATTCTGCTTTCAAGAAGCTATCACAGTAAGTACTGAGCATTAGCTATTATATGCTATGGATGAATAACTGAAATCTACATTTGAAACTAATGGTACACTATATGTTACCTAATTGAATTTTAAAAAGTTAATAAAAAAAAAACCACTATTTTATAAAACAATATTCCCAACAGGCTCTTTTGCTTTAAAATACTCACTTTGTAATGAGAGTCATTACTTTTGTCTAGCCAATTCTTACAGCACTGTTTATCCCTTCTCTGCTTTATCCCTTCCCAGTATCAATAAAGGCTCACTTGGGTTACATAGAAGCCATGAGAAGGCTTGTAATAGATCTGGCTGGTTTTCACCAGCAATTTGACCACCATGTGCACAGGAAGTCTATTGATAAAGTCTTTATTGCAATAAGTTGCAAATACATGGATGATTTTAAATCTCTTTCTTGAGGTCTTGTTTCATGATAATAAATTTAGGGTGGCTTATTGGAATGGATGTTATTAACATATCTTCATAGTTATAAGCACATGGAATTGTAAAATAGATGAATGAATGTGGCATTACTGACAACTGTCCTCATTTTGAAATCAAATTACAGTGTACTAAGATGAGGAAGCAAAGCAGATTTGGGATTATGAGTGAAATAATTTAAAAAAGTCTTGGGGTATGATCAGACTATTGGGTAATTCAGTAGAAAAATGTCAACTGATTGAGATTCTGTGTTCCCTGATTTCAGAGAGAAGTTAAGATAAATAAGTAACACGAGGAGACTAGGAAGCCAAACATAAGTGATAATTTTGTGCCAGGGTGTGTTTACATCTGTTTATCTTCTTGCTTTACCACTAAGGTTGCTCCTAGAGGAGAGTTTAAATATGTGTTGGAGCTAATCTCTGTGGATTACACAAGAAACCACATCCTACAGCTCTCCCTGAAACACCCCTTATGATTTCAATGTAATTTGGTTTTTGCATTTTTAGAAATAACAAAATACTTTGCAAACTCATCTACTTTATTACCATCACAAGTGAGTCAGCTGACTCCACATTTTAACACAGTGACAGTCACAGAGGAATGGAGGAATGAGTAGAGTTATCAATATATGTGCTTTTAAGAAGTATGACAGGGTAGCAGCTATTTCCAGGAACCAAAACATGGGTCAGCAGCTGTGCAGGAAAAGTGATGGAATAAATGACTCATTTCAGAGGAGTTCTATAACATATTAGTTCTATAATGTATCTTCAGCCCCCAATTACCCGCTTTGATCTAAAGATAAGGATTTACAGTTAAGGTCCCATTTATGATTTGACTGGTGTGGTCTGAATCATTTTTACTATTGTTTTGACTATTACTTGAAGCCTATAGTAGTACTTGGGATATGTGTTGTGTATTCTGTGAACATGTGCTATTTTTAGATTAGATAATTTCTGTCTCGAACCCCTGTTCATTTGTTTGTTTTTGTTTATTTGATAGTGGTTTCAGTAAATGGATATATCTGAAAAATTGCAAAGCCACTATTAAAACAAGTTATTATTATATATAGCATGGAATTGCACATTCCTCCTTTGAATCCGACAGAGCTTCACCATATCCTTAACAATTTGGGAAAAACATGCTATTATTTTTCTTTATAAAATTTCTCCTGTTAGGCTGTGATGGTTGTCATCAGCAGTAACTCCTCTGAAGGCTTTGTCAAAAGAGTTGAAAAAATTGGAAAGGTGTGTGAATGAAGCTGTTTGCTGAATATAAAGAAAAGAGCATTGAAGTACAATTCACACTCTTACTTCTCCTTCTATGCTTTCAGATGTTTGACATTTGAAAATTTTGCTTCTAGAAGAGATGCCCTATATAATTCTTACTTTAAGGAGCAAGTTGCTTTTATAATTTTTTTATTATTCTACCATTCCAGTATTTCCATTTAAATTAAATTCAATACCATTTAAAAAAAATCAAAAGTGCAGCCAGTATTCAATTCCTGGGCTAAATAATTTTAGAAAGCTTTGTGTTATTGAACCTACAGGGTTTTTCTGTAGTTTTAACTCTTTCTTTCTGTGATTTTTCCCATTAGTCACGTAAGTGACTGCAATATAACAGACATTGAGGATAAAGAAGGACTGAATAGAACAATCCTTGGCCTCATGAAGTTGAGAATCTAGCAAGGGAGTCAAACAATTCAATCATTCAGAGACAATTTATTGAGTGCCTGGCCTAAAATGAGCACAACAAAACCCCAGGCCAGAGGAATCATTTTAATGGGAGAGACAGATAATAGGTAAGCCAACTTTAAAAAAAAAATCGTACTGCTTTTTCTTTAATAGAGATGCATATTTGAACTAAATAAGCACATTTTTAAAAGAGCAGTGATTGAGAAGAGGTTTTTTAACTGAGTGGTCCGAAAGGGCCTCCCTGAAAAAGTCTGTTTTGAACAGATTTCTGAATAATATCAGCTAGGAAGCTGCGTAAAAATCTCAGGGATGGGTGATTTTTCCAGTCGAAAAACTGTAAAGGCTCCAAAGTCACAATAGAGCTATAAGTTTCTCTAATAAAGTAACTTCTGACAAAGAATGAGAAGAAATAACTAACCCAGGTTTGAAAGAAAAGGGACAGACTTTCTATGGAATTCATATTTAATTAAAGCTCTAAAGGACAAAAATACAATAGAGCAAAATTCTGGTCACGCTGATATACCTCACGAAAGTTCATAAACAAGGTGTGGGTAGCAAAGAGTGTGTGGGAATGTTGGTAAGAACAGTGGGGAAGAGTCATCCCTGAACATGTTCTTAAATGAAGCAATTCTTGGGTTGTATTAAAGGGTAAATTGGAGTTTGCCTAAGTGATTAGAGAAGGATGCCTCAGCTTATGGAAGTTCAAAGCCATAAAGATGTGATAAACTACTGCAGATATTTTCATGTATATTTGTTGTTGCTTCTAGTAATGGTGATCTAAAAACTCCTACTTAAGACAACTAAAAATCCAGACAAAATAGCTTTTAAAGTTAAAAATATCAGAATGATTATAAAAATAAGTGAGGGATTACTGGGCCAAAATACGAAATACAATGAGAGCCTAGAGATATATGCCCTGAAGCCATTTTAGCTATGAGAGCATTTGAAACTGCTAAAACACACTGAGCTGTGTTGTTAATAGACTCTTGATACTAGAGAAACAAATCCAGCAGCAATCAAATTTGAGGACTTTGGTACAACCCAAATTTAACTTGAGATCCCCAAAGCACAAGGAGAAGCAGAAATAAGACTATAGCCTACCTTGCCTTCTGTGTAAACTGAGAAAGCCAATCACTGAATTTGGAGTATGATTGTCTTGTAGAGTCTCAGATATAAGAGAAAATCCTACCAAGGAGGACCATACCGTTATTATAGCTCTTAATTATCCCTACTCAATAAGAGTTTCAAATATAATGTCTTGAACATAGCAAAATGTAACAAAGCACACAAAGAAAAACCATTAACAAGATTTGATAGACAAAATGGGATTAAGTATGATGTTAAAATGATCAATAAAGATTGTAAAATGGCTTGATTACTCTGCTCAAAGAAATGAAAGGGGAAGCAAATTGAACAAAAAACTGACACTAAAAATGATATTGAGAAAGGTTTTATAAATGAACCAAATGGATACTCTAGAACTTTAAAGATATGACAGCTAATTTAAGATACCACAGGGGTGCCTGGGTGGCTCACTTAATTAAACCTCCAATTCTTTTTCCTTTTTTTTTAACACCTTACTTTTATTTTATCTCTTTCAATTTGGCTCAGGTCATGATGTCATGGTTGTGAAATAGAGCCCAGAGTTGGGCTCTGTGCTGAGCCTGGAGCCTGCTTAAGATTCTTTTCCCTTCTTTTTCTATTCCTCCCTGCACTCTCACTTGCTCACTCTCTCTTGCTTGCAAATAAATAGATAGATAGATAGATAGATAATAGACAAAGAAAAATAAAAGCAGATTATGAAAATAAATATAAAGATTTTGAAATGAAAACAAGTTCAAAATAAAATAGAGAAGACCTACACAGCTAAAAGTTCATTCAGAAAATCTACTATTAAAGAAGTCAGTATGACACAGTGTTAAGATATCAAAAGATTTGAGCATGTACTTTACAGAAAGGGTAATCCAAATGGCCACTCATATATAAAAACTGTTTATCTTTATTATGAATCTGGAATTAAATTAAATTAAATTAAATTAAAAATAAATTAAAACCTAAAATGACATACTATTACACACTTACCATATTGGGCAACAGTAAAATTGCCTTGCAAGAATGTGAAAGAATGAAAGTGCCCATAATAAAAACATTTGAGGTAAGTTGGACAATATTTAGAAAACTTAAAAATAAAAATAAAAATTTGGTCCATTCCTAGAAATACAACATGGAACTAAATGAATATTTTCACCAGGATATGCAAACAGATGATTATAGCTATTTCATTCATAACGGCAGATCAGTAGTGGTCTATTTGCACAATGTTACATTAAATAAGAGAGAATATTAACAAACTGGGAGGAGGGGCTAGGTTGTTATCAGAAACAGATCTTCTATGGTGCTGATTATGTTCTATTTCTCAAAATCTTTAAGTTAAAAAAGTTTTCAAATTTATATCTAGATAGATAGATGATAGATAGACAGATATCCCAGAAGCTGCAATGCTAGGCTAAGACCAGGCTTTAAAGGGCTTTTCTATACTCTACTAAATACTTGAAACCATTCATTATATCATAGCTCAGTGTTCAAATCTCCATTTGTTTCCTCAGGTTCCTAATATTTACCTTAAGGTGACCTGATTCAGACTTTGGATCACCTTTGTCTAAATATTTCTATTTTAACAAAGTCCTTTTTAACACTGAGAGACTAAAACTTAGAAAAATACTCTGATTGTTATCTCACTAGGGTGGAAAATATATAGTTACCCATTAACTAATGATATCCATGTCTACATTAGATCCGTGGCATTTTTAATTCTTGGGAGCTTTTGGTTAAATGAAATTTTTAAGCTTCCTTTAAAGGAAGCTTTAAGCCATCACCACATGAATAAAATTAAAGAACCAAATGAAAACAGGCCAAGTATTTACAGAGTAATAGAATGTGCAGTGGAAAGAGTACAATTCTGAAATCATAAAGCCTAAATTAGTGTGATGCATTTTTGCTACCCATGTAATCATAAACCAGTTATCTAAATGTGTTAGCCTCAGTTTTTTCACCCATGAAATGGTGATGATAATACTTATTATGCAGCGTTGTTGTGTGGATGTGATGAAGCATGGAGCATGAGAGTCTCATATTCCATGCTAAAATGATAGCTATTTTTATACTTATAATAATTCTAGTAATAGTAATTAAATTGTTCAAAATGGTAATATTCATTTATATTGAGGCATTGTATTGACTATTATTAGACACATTTACCAACATAAATTTCATTTTACTTTACCCCCTCTGAGGATATATATTCCCTAATTCAATATGAATCTCCTTATGAATAATAATTATCATAATAAATATGCTGATTTTTCTTCTATTTGTTTTTAAGGAGGTATCCTTTACTGTTGAACATAAAGAAACTTAAGCAAGTCTGTCTTATTCAAACTTTGCATGCTGCTTTCTTATGAAACTAGATTATAGAGTTGTATGAAATAAATTCATGCAGTTAAGACATTGATGTTTGGAACACTGGGTGGTCAGTTTAGTATTTTAAAAGAAGATATTAAATTTAAACCTTAAAACTGAGCTCTTTCAGCCTTTTTTATAGACCATCCTTCATGCTTCATAAGTACTCCTCCATTGTAAACTAAGTAATAGTTTTTGTCACAGTGTATATACCAAAAATGGATTTTATATTCTATTATTTCAGAGTTAGTTGCAGTTTCTACTGCCTTACTTCCTTTTTTGAAAAATAGATTAATTCTACAAAAAGTTTTTTCCAGCTTTATTGAAAAAAATCGACATATTTGTAAATTTAAGAAGAGGAAGCAAAGCAGATTTGGGATTATGAGTGAAATAATTTAAAAAAGTCTTGGGGTATGATCAGACTATTGGGTAATTCAGTAGAAAAATGTCAACTGATTGAGATTCTGTGTTCCCTGATTTCAGAGAGAAGTTAAGATAAATAAGTAACACGAGGAGACTAGGAAGCCAAACATAAGTGATAATTTTGTGCCAGGGTGTGTTTACATCTGTTTATCTTCTTGCTTTACCACTAAGGTTGCTCCTAGAGGAGAGTTTAAATATGTGTTGGAGCTAATCTCTGTGGATTACACAAGAAACCACATCCTACAGCTCTCCCTGAAACACCCCTTATGATTTCAATGTAATTTGGTTTTTGCATTTTTAGAAATAACAAAATACTTTGCAAACTCATCTACTTTATTACCATCACAAGTGAGTCAGCAGACTCCACATTTTAACACAGTGACAGTCACAGAGGAATGGAGGAATGAGTAGAGTTATCAATATATGTGCTTTTAAGAAGTATGACAGGGTAGCAGCTATTTCCAGGAACCAAAACATGGGTCAGCAGCTGTGCAGGAAAAGTGATGGAATAAATGACTCATTTCAGAGGAGTTCTATAACATATTAGTTCTATAATGTATCTTCAGCCCCCAATTACCCGCTTTGATCTAAAGATAAGGATTTACAGTTAAGGTCCCATTTATGATTTGACTGGTGTGGTCTGAATCATTTTTACTATTGTTTTGACTATTACTTGAAGCCTATAGTAGTACTTGGGATATGTGTTGTGTATTCTGTGAACATGTGCTATTTTTAGATTAGATAATTTCTGTCTCGAACCCCTGTTCATTTGTTTGTTTTTGTTTATTTGATAGTGGTTTCAGTAAATGGATATATCTGAAAAATTGCAAAGCCACTATTAAAACAAGTTATTATTATATATAGCATGGAATTGCACATTCCTCCTTTGAATCCGACAGAGCTTCACCATATCCTTAACAATTTGGGAAAAACATGCTATTATTTTTCTTTATAAAATTTCTCCTGTTAGGCTGTGATGGTTGTCATCAGCAGTAACTCCTCTGAAGGCTTTGTCAAAAGAGTTGAAAAAATTGGAAAGGTGTGTGAATGAAGCTGTTTGCTGAATATAAAGAAAAGAGCATTGAAGTACAATTCACACTCTTACTTCTCCTTCTATGCTTTCAGATGTTTGACATTTGAAAATTTTGCTTCTAGAAGAGATGCCCTATATAATTCTTACTTTAAGGAGCAAGTTGCTTTTATAATTTTTTTATTATTCTACCATTCCAGTATTTCCATTTAAATTAAATTCAATACCATTTAAAAAAAATCAAAAGTGCAGCCAGTATTCAATTCCTGGGCTAAATAATTTTAGAAAGCTTTGTGTTATTGAACCTACAGGGTTTTTCTGTAGTTTTAACTCTTTCTTTCTGTGATTTTTCCCATTAGTCACGTAAGTGACTGCAATATAACAGACATTGAGGATAAAGAAGGACTGAATAGAACAATCCTTGGCCTCATGAAGTTGAGAATCTAGCAAGGGAGTCAAACAATTCAATCATTCAGAGACAATTTATTGAGTGCCTGGCCTAAAATGAGCACAACAAAACCCCAGGCCAGAGGAATCATTTTAATGGGAGAGATAGATAATAGGTAAGCCAACTTTAAAAAAAAAATTGTACTGCTTTTTCTTTAATAGAGATGCATATTTGAACTAAATAAGCACATTTTAAAAAGAGCAGTGATTGAGAAGAGGTTTTTTAACTGAGTGGTCCGAAAGGGCCTCCCTGAAAAAGTCTGTTTTGAACAGATTTCTGAATAATATCAGCTAGGAAGCTGCGTAAAAATCTCAGGGATGGGTGATTTTTCCAGTCGAAAAACTCTAAAGGCTCCAAAGTCACAATAGAGCTATAAGTTTCTCTAATAAAGTAACTTCTGACAAAGAATGAGAAGAAATAACTAACCCAGGTTTGAAAGAAAAGGGACAGACTTTCTATGGAATTCATATTTAATTAAAGCTCTAAAGGACAAAAATACAATAGAGCAAAATTCTGGTCACGCTGATATACCTCACGAAAGTTCATAAACAAGGTGTGGGTAGCAAAGAGTGTGTGGGAATGTTGGTAAGAACAGTGGGGAAGAGTCATCCCTGAACATGTTCTTAAATGAAGCAATTCTTGGGTTGTATTAAAGGGTAAATTGGAGTTTGCCTAAGTGATTAGAGAAGGATGCCTCAGCTTATGGAAGTTCAAAGCCATAAAGATGTGATAAACTACTGCAGATATTTTCATGTATATTTGTTGTTGCTTCTAGTAATGGTGATCTAAAAACTCCTACTTAAGACAACTAAAAATCCAGACAAAATAGCTTTTAAAGTTAAAAATATCAGAATGATTATAAAAATAAGTGAGGGATTACTGGGCCAAAATACGAAATACAATGAGAGCCTAGAGATATATGCCCTGAAGCCATTTTAGCTATGAGAGCATTTGAAACTGCTAAAATACACTGAGCTGTGTTGTTAATAGACTCTTGATACTAGAGAAACAAATCCAGCAGCAATCAAATTTGAGGACTTTGGTACAACCCAAATTTAACTTGAGATCCACAAAGCACAAGGAGAAGCAGAAATAAGACTATAGCCTACCTTGCCTTCTGTGTAAACTGAGAAAGCCAATCACTGAATTTGGAGTATGATTGTCTTGTAGAGTCTCAGATATAAGAGAAAATCCTACCAAGGAGGACCATACCGTTATTATAGCTCTTAATTATCCCTACTCAATAAGAGTTTCAAATATAATGTCTTGAACATAGCAAAATGTAACAAAGCACACAAAGAAAAACCATTAACAAGATTTGATAGACAAAATGGGATTAAGTATGATGTTAAAATGATCAATAAAGATTGTAAAATGGCTTGATTACTCTGCTCAAAGAAATGAGAGGGGAAGCAAATTGAACAAAAAACTGACACTAAAAATGATATTGAGAAAGGTTTTATAAATGAACCAAATGGATACTCTAGAACTTTAAAGATATGACAGCTAATTTAAGATACCACAGGGGTGCCTGGGTGGCTCACTTAATTAAACCTCCAATTCTTTTTCCTTTTTTTTTAACACCTTACTTTTATTTTATCTCTTTCAATTTGGCTCAGGTCATGATGTCATGGTTGTGAAATAGAGCCCAGAGTTGGGCTCTGTGCTGAGCCTGGAGCCTGCTTAAGATTCTTTTCCCTTCTTTTTCTATCCCTCCCTGCACTCTCACTTGCTCACTCTCTCTTGCTTGCAAATAAATAGATAGATAGATAGATAGATAGATAGATAATAGACAAAGAAAAATAAAAGCAGATTATGAAAATAAATATAAAGATTTTGAAATGAAAACAAGTTCAAAATAAAATAGAGAAGACCTACACAGCTAAAAGTTCATTCAGAAAATCTACTATTAAAGAAGTCAGTATGACACAGTGTTAAGATATCAAAAGAAATGAAATCTTGCCATTTGCGACAACATGGATGGAACTAGAGCGTATCATGCTTAGCGAAATAAGTCAAGCAGAGAAAGACAACTATCATATGATCTCCCTGATATGAGGAAGTGGTGATGCAACATGGGGGCTTTAGTGGGTAGGAGAAGAATAAATGAAACAAGATGGGATTGGGAGGGAGACAAACCATAAGTGACTCTTAATCTCACAAAACAAACTGAGGGTTGCTGGGGGGAGGGGGTTTGGGAGAAGGGGGTGGGATTATGGACATTTGGGAGGGTATGTGCTTTCGTGAGTGCTGTGAAGTGTGTAAACCTGGTGATTCACAGACCTGTACCCCTGGGGATAAAAATATATGTTTATAAAAAATAAAAAGTTAAAAAAAAAAAAAAGATTTGAGCATGTACTTTACAGAAAGGGTAATCCAAATGGCCACTCATATATAAAAACTGTTTATCTTTATTATGAATCTGGAATTAAATTAAATTAAATTAAAAATAAATTAAAACCTAAAATGACATACTATTACACACTTACCATATTGGGCAACAGTAAAATTGCCTTGCAAGAATGTGAAAGAATGAAAGTGCCCATAATAAAAACATTTGAGGTAAGTTGGACAATATTTAGAAAACTTAAAAATAAAAATAAAAATTTGGTCCATTCCTAGAAATACAACATGGAACTAAATGAATATTTTCACCAGGATATGCAAACAGATGATTATAGCTATTTCATTCATAACGGCAGTTCAGTAGTGGTCTATTTGCACAATGTTACATTAAATAAGAGAGAATATTAACAAACTGGGAGGAGGGGCTAGGTTGTTATCAGAAACAGATCTTCTATGGTGCTGATTATGTTCTATTTCTCAAAATCTTTAAGTTAAAAAAGTTTTCAAATTTATATCTAGATAGATAGATGATAGATAGACAGATATCCCAGAAGCTGCAATGCTAGGCTAAGACCAGGCTTTAAAGGGCTTTTCTATACTCTACTAAATACTTGAAACCATTCATTATATCATAGCTCAGTGTTCAAATCTCCATTTGTTTCCTCAGTTTCCTAATATTTACCTTAAGGTGACCTGATTCAGACTTTGGATCACCTTTGTCTAAATATTTCTATTTTAACAAAGTCCTTTTTAACACTGAGAGACTAAAACTTAGAAAAATACTCTGATTGTTATCTCACTAGGGTGGAAAATATATAGTTACCCATTAACTAATGATATCCATGTCTACATTAGATCCGTGGCATTTTTAATTCTTGGGAGCTTTTGGTTAAATGAAATTTTTAAGCTTCCTTTAAAGGAAGCTTTAAGCCATCACCACATGAATAAAATTAAAGAACCAAATGAAAACAGGCCAAGTATTTACAGAGTAATAGAATGTGCAGTGGAAAGAGTACAATTCTGAAATCATAAAGCCTAAATTAGTGTGATGCATTTTTGCTACCCATGTAATCATAAACCAGTTATCTAAATGTGTTAGCCTCAGTTTTTTCACCCATGAAATGGTGATGATAATACTTATTATGCAGCGTTGTTGTGTGGATGTGATGAAGCATGGAGCATGAGAGTCTCATATTCCATGCTAAAATGATAGCTATTTTTATACTTATAATAATTCTAGTAATAGTAATTAAATTGTTCAAAATGGTAATATTCATTTATATTGAGGCATTGTATTGACTATTATTAGACACATTTACCAACATAAATTTCATTTTACTTTACCCCCTCTGAGGATATATATTCCCTAATTCAATATGAATCTCCTTATGAATAATAATTATCATAATAAATATGCTGATTTTTCTTCTATTTGTTTTTAAGGAGGTATCCTTTACTGTTGAACATAAAGAAACTTAAGCAAGTCTGTCTTATTCAAACTTTGCATGCTGCTTTCTTATGAAACTAGATTATAGAGTTGTATGAAATAAATTCATGCAGTTAAGACATTGATGTTTGGAACACTGGGTGGTCAGTTTAGTATTTCAAAAGAAGATTTTAAATTTAAACCTTAAAACTGAGCTCTTTCAGCCTTTTTTATAGACCATCCTTCATGCTTCATAAGTACTCCTCCATTGTAAACTAAGTAATAGTTTTTGTCACAGTGTATATACCAAAAATGGATTTTATATTCTATTATTTCAGAGTTAGTTGCAGTTTCTACTGCCTTACTTCCTTTTTTGAAAAATAGATTAATTCTACAAAAAGTTTTTTCCAGCTTTATTGAAAAAAATCGACATATTTGTAAATTTAAGAAATGATTTCTTATAACATTGCGAACTTTTAACATTGTGTAAATTTTGTACAATTTGATAAATTGGTATACATCTTTATTGCAATATAATCTACACAAAAATGTTAATACATCTACTATCTCGTATAGTTGCCACTGATTTTTATGCATGTATCGTAAGGAATTTTAAGATCTACTCTCTTAGCAACTTTTATGTATATAGTATAGTAGATAGTATAGTAGAGATAAACTTCAGAGGTCTTGTGGGTTTTGTTCCAGACTGCCTCAATAAAGTGATTATCTCAATAAACTAAGTCAAATTATTATATTTTTTGGTTTCCCAGTGCATATAAAAAATTATGTTTCCCAGTGCATATAAAAAATAAAAACTATACTGCACTGTTCAAAAGCATTATGTTTTTAAAGAAAATCAATGTATATACCTTAAGTACACTAGTTCTGAGTTTTCAGTGGGTCATAATTACTGATCACAGATCACCATAACAAATACAATAATAATGAAAAAACTTGATATATTGCAAGAATTACCAACATGTGACAAAGAGACACAAAATGAACAAATGTTGTTAGAAAAATGGTGGCAGAGTTTATTAAAGGGAAGCACAATAAAAAAAAGTATGTATATCTTATTAACTATGATCATCATGCTGTACATTAGATCCCCAGAACTTTTTCATATTATAGTTGCAAGTTTGCACCCTTTGACCATCTTACTCCACCCCAGGTTCACCCCTTGTCAACTCAACTCTAAGTTTCCATTAGTTTTCCTTTTCCTCAGATTCTGTATGTAAGGGATATCATAATACATAAATTTAAAAAATATATAAAATCTTTGAAATATTTCACTTAGAATAATACCTTCAAGATCCATCCATGCTGTTGTAAATGGCAGTATTTCTTAATTTTTCATGGTTAAGTAGTATTCCGTAGTATATATTTACCATACTTATTTTACTCATTCATCCATTAATGGATACTGAAGTTATTTCCATCTCTTGCTTAGAGTTAATAATTTTATAATAAACATAAGAGTGCAGATATGTCTTTGAACAGTGACTTCGTTTTCTTTAGATAGATACCTAGAAGTGGGATTACTGAATCATATGGTAATTTTACTTTTAATAATATGAATAATCTCCATACTGTTTTCCATACAAATTTATATCCCTATTACAGTGCATAAGTTCCCCGTTTTCCCCAATATTTACCAAAATTGGTTAGTTTCAATTTTTTGGTAGTATATATTCTAATATCTTGCTGTGTTTTTCAGAGGTAAACAACAACAACAACAACATAAGGACTTTGCCCTGAGATTTTTACGTTGAGCACTTTTTAATGCTCCTGTTGGTCATTTATATAACTTTTTTGAAAAAAAAGTCTATTGAGATCCTTTTGCTATTTTTTTAATCATATATTTTTTTCTATTTGTATCTGTTGGTTATTAACCTCTTTTCAGATATAAGATTCGTAAGTATTTTCTTACATTCTGTGGATTGTGTTTTCATTCTCTCTCCCTTTTTTTGGCAATGCAGAAACGTTAGTTTGATGTAATACCATTTATTTATTTTTGCTTTTTTTGCTTGTGTTTTTGGTCTGGTATCCAAAAAACTATTGGCAAGACCAATGTCAAGGAGAATTTTTCCTATGTTTTCCTTTAGGAAATTTAGTTTCATGCATCACCTTTAAGTCTTTAATCTATTTCAAGTTCAGACTTATGAGTGATATAAGGTTCCCTTTTCATACTGTTTATGTGACTATTCAGTTTTAAATATCATTTATTGAACAGACTATCTTTCCCCATTACATATGTTGGCCCCTGTCAAATATTAGGTGACTGTATGAAAGGATTTATTTCTGGACTCTCAATTCTGTTCTACTTGTTTATTGGTCTGTTTTTATGCCAGTATACTTTATTGTTTTGAGCATGAGGGCTTTGTAGTATAGTTTCAAATCAAGAAGTGTAATCTCCCTTCTTCATTCTTTCTCAGAACTGCTTTGATTATTTGTTGTCTTTCATGGTCTCATATAAACTTTAGGATTCTTTACTTACTTCTGTAAAACAATAATATTGGATTTTTTTAAAGATTTTTAATTTATTTATTTGACAGAGAGAGATGACAAGCAGGCAGAGAGGCAGGCAGAGAGAGAAGAGGAAGCAGGCTTCCTGCTGAGCAGAGAGCCTGATGCGGGGCTCGATCCCAGGACCCTGGGATCATGACCAGAGCCGAAGGCAGCGGCTTAACCCACTGAGCCAACCACGCGCCCCTAACATTGGATTTTTGATAGGAATTGGATTTACAGATGGTTTACGGTAGTATGGACATTTTAACAATGTTAATTCTTACCATTCATAAATATGAGCTATCTTTCCATTTCTGTCACCTTCAATTTCTTTATCAATGTCATAGTTTATGGAGTACAGATCTTTCATCTTCTTAGTTAAATCTATTCCTAAGTATTTTATTATTTTTGATGCTATTGTGAATTAGATTGTTTTCTTTATTTTTTCAGATAGTTCATCATTAGAATGTTAAAATGCTCCTGTCTTGTGCTTACTTTGGCAGCACATATACTAAAATTGGAATGATGCAGAGAAGATTAGCGTGATCACTGAACAAGGATGACATGACAAACTGGGAAGCAGTCCATAAAAAAAAAAGAAACAAAACAAAATTCTTTTCTTTTATATATTGATCTTGTATTTGGTAATTTTACTAAATTTGTTTATTCAAATTTATTGTGAATTTTTTAGGATTTTTTAACATGTAAGTTCATGTTATCCAAAAAAAGAAAATTTTACTTCTTCCTCTTTTTTTTTTTTTTTTTGGAGTCTCTTGTTTCTTTGTGTTCCTTGTTTCTCTGGCTAGGACATCCACTACTGTGTCAAATGAGAGTAGTGAAAATGGACACACTTGTCTTTCTTCTGATCTTTAAGGGGAAAACTTTCAAAAGTTTTGATTGAATATGAGATTAGCTCTGGGCTTGCAATCTGTGTTTTTTCTTTAATGGGTTTTTTAAATTATTTTTAAAAATTTTTTATATAATGTGTTTTAATCCCTAGGGGTACAGGTCTGTGAATCACCAGGTTTACACATTTCACAGCACTCACCATCACTCACCATAGCATCTGCCCTCTCCAATGTCCATACCCCAACACACCTCCCCCCAGCAACCCTCAGTCTGTTTTGTGAGATTCAGTCTTTTATGGTTTGTCTCCCTCCTAATACCATCTTTTTTTATTTTTCTTTTCGTACGCCCGAAACTGCCTATGTTGCATCTCCACTTCATCATATCAGGGAGATCATATGATAGTTGTCTTTCTCAGATTGATTTATTTCGCCAAGCACAATACCCTCTAGTTCCATCCACGTCATCACAAATAGCAGGATTTCATTTCTTTTGATGGCTGCATAGTATTCCATTGAACATATATACCACATCTTATTTATTGATTCATCTGTTGAAGGACATTTAGTTTCTTTCCATAGTTTAACTATTGTGGACATTGCTGCTATAAACATTTGGGTGCATGTGCCCCTTCAGAATGCCACGTTTGTATCTGTAGGGTATATACCCAGTACTACAAGCACTGGGTCATAGGGTAGTTCTATTTTCAGCTTTTTGAGGCACGTCCACGCTGTTTTCCAGAGTGGTTGCACCAGCTTGCATTCCCACATACAGTGTAGGAGGGTTGCCCTAACTCCACATCCTCGCCAGCATCTGTCATTGACGGACTTGTTCATTTTAGCCATTCTGAACGGTGTGAGGTGGTATCTCATTCTGGTTTTGATTTGTATTTCCCTGATGCCGAGTGGTGTGGAGCATTTTTTCATGTGTCTGTTGGCCATTTGGATGTATTCTTTGCAGAAATGTCTGTTCATGTCCTCTGCCCATTTCTTCATTGGATTATTTGTTTTTAGGGTGTTGAGTTTGATAAGCTCTTTATAGATTTTGGATACTGGCCCTTTATCTGGTATGTCATTTGCAAATATCTTCTCCCAGATAACTTCTGACAGTGATCTTTTGGCTTTGTTAACTGTTTCCTTTGCAGTGCAAAAGCTTTTGGATCTGATGAAATCCCAATAGTTCATTCTTGCCCTTGCTTCCCTTGCCTTTCGCGATGTTCCTAGGAAGAAGTTGCTGCTGCTGAGGTCAAAGAAGTTGCTACCTGTTCTCTCCTCAAGGACTATGATGGATTCCTTTCTCACATTATGCTTCTTCATCCATTTCCAGTCGATTATAATGTATGGTGTTAGGATGGTCCAATTTCATTTTCTGCATGTGGCTGTTCAATTTTCCAGACCCCAAGGCCAATGGCTCCTTCTCTTCCCCAGGGACAGTGTGCTGTGCCTTCCCCACACTTGCTCCTGGGGAGCGCAGTGACAGACGTGTGCAACCATGCATCTCTCTCATGCAGAGGGGATGCCCAGGCAAAGAGGATTTCGCTCCATGCGGGTTTATTACACCGTGCTGTGGAGACTGGCTCCGGCAAGCAGCAGGCAGCATCCCACAGACCCGACTCTGATTTCCCAAAGAATGCTGTGCTTTCCCAGAGGGGATGCCCGGGCAAAGAGGCTTTCACTCTATGTGGGTTTCTCCAAAAGTGCTGCGAATACTAGGCTAAGGCAAGCAACAAAAGCAGCCCACAGAACCGACTCTGATTTCCCAGCGACGGCCATGCTTTCGCAGAGGTTTTCAGCTTGGCGCGAACCTCACTTCGCTGCTGCTTCCTCAGCAAGGCTGTGGTCGTTCGCTCTGTCGCGGCAGGAAAGAAGTGCCGCGGGAGAGCTGGTGCCTCTTGGTCCTTGCTTTCCCGGGCTCCATGTTCGCGCCCGGGGTTCACCTTGCTAAGCCGAACTAAGCAGACACAGTCACAACCCTGCAGCAGCGTGCGTGGCCTAGCATGGCACTCTATGCCTATTACCATCTCCTGGCGTAGGTAAGGCTTTGCCTTTTGCTCCGGCGCTCGGGCAGACTCGGGGTCTAGGCCAGTGCCTTCACCATAGGAGAGAGGAGGCGACAGGATTCCTGCACCGGGCCCGAGCACTGGGATGGGGAATGGTGGGGACTGTCTCCACTCTTTCCCCGGCACACCCCCTGCCACCCACAATGCTGCCATATCTTGGTGGAAGACGGCATCTGACTGCACGTTTCTCCATGGGGTTGTTTCGGCGAGTTCCGGGTATGGCAACTGGTGGCAAGCCCAAGTCTGCCCTTGGGACAGGTGGCCAAGGAGATGCTTTCCCCTTGGGACCAGAGGCACAGGACAGGCCTGCCTTCTGCCCAGACTCCTTCCTCAGAGTGGAGCACGCACCCATGCCCTTGTCGTCCCCTCATGTCTCCTTAGCAGCCAGGCTTCAATCTCTCCGCACAGGGAGCATGGACACTTGTCTTCTCATGGCCTGCTGTTCGTGCCTCGGCAGGCTATTCTGACTCCCGAGCGTTTCCAGACCCCACGGCCAAGGGATCCTTCTCTTCCCCGGGGGCGGCGTGCTGTGCCTTCCCCAAAATTGCTCCTGGGGAGCGCGGTGACAGACGTGTGCAACCATGCTTCTATCTCAGGCAGAGGGGATGCTAGGGCAAAGAGGATTTCGCTCCATGCGGGTGTCTTCCACCATGTTGCCGAGACTCGCTCAGGCAAGCAGCAGCAGCATCCCCAAACCCAACTCTGATTTCCCAACGAATGCTGTGCTTTCCTAAGGGAGAGGCCCAGGCAAAGAGGCTTTCGCTGTATGCGGGTTTCTCCCACCGCGAGACTGGGCTAAGGGAAGCAGCAGCAGCCCGGACAACATTTCTCAGCGAATGCTGTGCTTTCGCAGAGGATTTGGTTTGGAGCGAACAGCACTTCGCCGCTGCTTCCTCAGTAAAGCTTCAGTCGCGTCAGGGAAGAAGAGCTGCGGGAGAGCTGTTGCCTCTTGGGCCTTGCTTTCCCTGGCTCCATGTTCGCGTCCTGGGTTCACCCTGCCAGGCACAGTCACAACCGTGCAGTAGCGCGCTTAGCCTAGGATGGCACTCCATGCACACTACCATCTCCCGGTGTAGGCATCGCTTGGCCTTTTACTCTGGCGCTCAGGCCGACTCGCGGACTAGGCCTGTGCTTTCCCCACAGGAAAGGAGAGGTGACAGGATCCCTGCACACCGCCCGTGCACTGAATAGGGAGCTTTGGGGGACTGTCACCACTCCTTCCCCTTAAAACCCGGGCCTCCTCCAAGCTTCTACATCCCGGAGGAAGACGGCATCTGATGGCCAGGTCTTTCTGGGAGTTGTTTCTCGAGTTTAGGGTAGGCGCCTGGTGGCAAGCCCATGGCTCCACCACGGTCAGGTGGCCAAGGAGCTGCTGTCTCCTTGGGCCCAAAGGCTCAGGACAGGCATGCTTTCTGCCCAGACTCCTTCCTCAGAGTGGAGCCCTTTCCCCTGCCCTAATCTTCCCCTCGTGTCTCCTTAGCAGCCCGGCTTCCTTCGCTCTGCAGTGACAGATGTGTCCCTTTCCTTAAGGCTCTTTCCTCAGGCACCACCGCGCTTTTCTCTCAGGCAGAGCGGTTGCCCAGGCAAAGAGAATTTCGCTCCATGCGGGTTTATTCCACCGTGCAGTGGAGACTAGCTCCGGCAAGCAGCAGGCAGCATCCCAAGACCCGACTCTGATTTCCCAGAGAATGCTGTGCTTTCCCAGAGGGGATGCCCCGGCAAAGAAGCCTTCGCTCTATGCGGGTTTCTCCCATCGTGCTGCGAATACTAGGCTAAGGCAAGCAACAAAACTAGCCCACAGAACCGACTCTGATTTCACAGCGACTGCTATGCTTTCGCAGAGGTTTTCAGCTGGGCGCAAACTGCACTTCGCTGCTGCTTCCTCAGCAAGGCTTTGGTCTTTCGCTCTGTCGCGGCAGGAAAGAAGAGCCGCGGGAGAGCTGGTGCCTCTTGGGCCTTGTTTTCCCGGGCTCCAAGTTCGCGCCCGGGGTTCACCTTGCTAAGCCGAACTAAGCAGATACAGCCACAACCCTGCAGCAGCGTGCGTGGCCTAGCATGACACTCTATGCCTATTACCATCTCCTGGCGTAGGTAAGGCTTTGCCTTTTGCTCCGGCGCTCGGGCAGACTCGGGGTCAAGGCCAGTGCCTTCACCACAGGAGAGAAGAGGCGACAGGATCCCTGCACAGGGCCCGAGCACTGGGATGGGGAACGGTGGGGACGGTCTCACTCTTTCCCCGGCACCCCCCCTGCCACCCACAATGCTGCCATATCTTGGTGGAAGAGGGCATCTGACTGCACGTTTCTCCATGGGGTTGTTTCTGCGAGTTCCGGGTATGGCACCTGGTGGCAAGCCCAAGTCTGCCCTTGGGACAGGTGGCCAAGGAGATGCTTTCCCCTTGGGACCAGAGGCACAGGACAGGCCTGCCTTCTGCCCAGACTCCTTCCTCAGAGTGGAGCACGCACCCATGCCCTTGTCGTCCCCTCATGTCTCCTTAGCAGCCAGGCTTCAATCTCTCCGCACAGGGAGCAGAGGACACTTGTCTTCTCATGGCCTGCTGTTCGTGCCTCGGCAGGCTATTCTGCTTCCCGAGCGTTTCCAGACCCCAAAGCCAAGGGATCCTTCTCTTCCCCGGGGGCGGCGTGCTGTGCCTTCCCCAAAATCGCTCCTGGGGAGCGCGGTGACAGCCGTGAGCAACCATGCTTCTCTATCAGGCAGAAAGGATGCTAGGGCAAAGAGGATTTCGCTCCATGAGGGTATCTTCCAACATGCTGCGGAGACTCGCTTAGGCAAGCAGCAGCAGCATCCCCAAAGCCAACTCTGATTTCCCAACGAATGCTGTGCTTTCCAAGGGGAGATGCCCAGGCAAAGGGGCTTTCGCTGTATGCGGGTTTCTTCCACCGCGAGACTGGGCTCAGGCACGCAGCAGCAGCCCCCAAAACATTTCTCGGGGAATGCTGTCCTTTCGCAGAGGCTTTGGTTTGGAGCAAACCGCACTTCGCCACTGCTTCCTCAGCAAGGCTTCTGTCGCGTCAGGGAAGATGAGCTTCGGGAGAGCTGGTGCCTCTTGGGCCTTGCTTTCCCTGGCTCCATGTTCGCGTCCTGGATTCACCCTGCCAGGCCGAACTACGCAGACACAGTCACAACCGTGCAGTAGCGCGCTTAGCCTAGGATGGCACTCCATGCACACTACCATCTCCCGGTGTAGGCACCGCTTGGCCTTTTACTCTGGCGTATTTTTTTGTAGGATCATGATAAGCATTTTGCAGATGAGAAAAGTGAAATTTAGAAAAGTATGTCTCTTCAAATCCCTCATACAATATCTGGCCTAGATAGAAGGATATACTATCACAATTGAGGAAGATAATTGAGATTACTTAAAATGATAAACTTTACTGTATAGGGTTTTTTACAAGTTTGCCACAGATTCACATTTTTTAAAATATATATCTATTTGTGTAAAGAGAATGCACTGAGAAGTAAAAAGATAGTGATATATCAGTGCTACCAACTAATGGCTATAATATCATCACCTTATTTATGAACAATGAAACAGTGTGTAATATTTAAATAAATTTAAATAAATTCCTATTTATTTTATATATTTATAAATTTAAATGAATTCCTATTTATTTATTATTAAAGAAATTCCTCTAACAAACAGTATGTTTTGAAGGTTGCTAGCAGGAAAGTGTTGTACGACATGGAAGTAATCAGAAAATGTGATCTAAAATTCTGCTTTCAAGGGCGCCTGGGTGGCTCAGTGGGTTAAAATTCTGCTTTCAAGAAGCTATAACAGTAAGTACTGAGCATTAGCTATTATATGCTATGGATGAATAACTGAAATCTACATTTGAAACTATTGGTACACTATATGTTACCTAATTGAATTTTAAAAAGTTAATAAAAAAAACCACTATTTTATAAAACAATATTCCCAACAGGCTCTTTTGCTTTAAAATACTCACTTTGTTTCCTCTCCGAGAGAACACCAAATGGCGGATGACGCCGGTGCTGCGGGAGGGCCCGGAGGGCCCGGGGGCCCTGGAATGGGAGGCCGAGGCAATTTCCGCGGTGGCTTCGGCAGAGGCATCCGGGGCCGGGGCCGGGGCCGGGGCCGTGGTCGGGGCCGGGGCCGAGGCCGCGGAGCTCGCGGGGGCAAGGCCGCGGACAAGGAGTGGATCCCCGTCACCAAGCTGGGCGCCTGGTCAAAGACAAGAAGATCAAGTCCCTGGAGGAGATCTATCTCTTCTCCCTGCCCATCAAGGAGTCTGAGATCATCGACTTCTTCCTGGGAGCCTCCCTCAAGGACGAGGTTTTGAAGATCATGCCTGTGCAGAAGCAGACGCGCGCGGGCCAGCGGACCAGGTTCAAGGCATTTGTCGCCATCGGAGATTACAATGGACACGTCGGTTTGGGTGTCAAGTGTTCCAAGGAGGTAGCCACTGCCATCCGCGGAGCCATCATTCTGGCGAAGCTTTCCATTGTCCCTGTGCGGCGAGGCTACTGGGGGAACAAGATCGGCAAGCCCCACACTGTCCCGTGCAAGGTGACTGGCCGCTGTGGCTCTGTGCTGGTGCGTCTCATCCCCGCCCCCAGAGGCACTGGCATTGTCTCGGCCCCTGTGCCCAAGAAACTGCTGATGATGGCTGGTATTGACGACTGCTACACCTCGGCCAGGGGCTGCACTGCCACCCTAGGGAACTTTGCCAAGGCTACTTTCGATGCCATCTCCAAGACCTACAGCTATCTCACCCCTGATCTCTGGAAGGAGACTGTGTTCACCAAGTCTCCCTATCAGGAGTTCACGGACCATCTTGTGAAGACCCACACCAGAGTCTCTGTTCAGAGGACCCAGGCTCCAGCTGTGGCTACTACATAGTTTTATACAAGAAAAATAAACTGAACTAAAGCTTGAAAAAAAAATACTCACTTTGTAATGAGAGTCATTACTTTTGTCTAGCCAAATCTTATAGCACTGTTTATCCCTTCCCTGCTTTATCCCTTCCCAGTATCAATAAAGGCTCACTTGGGTTACCTAGAAGCCATGAGAAAGCTTGTAATAGATCTGGCTGGTTTTCACCAGCAATTTGACCACCATGTGCACAGGGAAGTCTATTGATAAAGGCTTTATTGCAATAAGTTGCAAATACATGGATGATTTTGAATTCTCTTTCTTGAGGTCTTGTTTCATGATAATAAATTTAGGGTGGCTTATTGGAATGGATGTTATTAACATATCTTCATAGTTATAAGCACATGGAATTGTAAAATAGATGAATGAATGTGGCATTACTGACAACTGTCCTCATTTTGAAATCAAATTACAGTGTACTAAGATGAGGAAGCAAAGCAGATTTGGGATTATGAGTGAAATAATTTAAAAAAGTCTTGGGGTATGATCAGACTATTGGGTAATTCAGTAGAAAAATGTCTACTGATTGAGATTCTGTGTTCCCTGATTTCAGAGAGAAGTTAAGATAAATAAGTAACACGAGGAGACTAGGAAGCCAAACATAAGTGATAATTTTGTGCCAGGGTGTGTTTACATCTGTTTATCTTCTTGCTTTACCACTAAGGTTGCTCCTAGAGGAGAGTTTAAATATGTGTTGGAGCTAATCTCTGTGGATTACACAAGAAACCACATCCTACAGCTCTCCCTGAAACACCCCTTATGATTTCAATGTAATTTGGTTTTTGCATTTTTAGAAATAACAAAATACTTTGCAAACTCATCTACTTTATTACCATCACAAGTGAGTCAGCTGACTCCACATTTTAACACAGTGACAGTCACAGAGGAATGGAGGAATGAGTAGAGTTATCAATATATGTGCTTTTAAGAAGTATGACAGGGTAGCAGCTATTTCCAGGAACCAAAACATGGGTCAGCAGCTGTGCAGGAAAAGTGATGGAATAAATGACTCATTTCAGAGGAGTTCTATAACATATTAGTTCTATAATGTATCTTCAGCCCCCAATTACCCGCTTTGATCTAAAGATAAGGATTTACAGTTAAGGTCCCATTTATGATTTGACTGGTGTGGTCTGAATCATTTTTACTATTGTTTTGACTATTACTTGAAGCCTATAGTAGTACTTGGGATATGTGTTGTGTATTCTGTGAACATGTGCTATTTTTAGATTAGATAATTTCTGTCTCGAACCCCTGTTCATTTGTTTGTTTTTGTTTATTTGATAGTGGTTTCAGTAAATGGATATATCTGAAAAATTGCAAAGCCACTATTAAAACAAGTTATTATTATATATAGCATGGAATTGCACATTCCTCCTTTGAATCCGACAGAGCTTCACCATATCCTTAACAATTTGGGAAAAACATGCTATTATTTTTCTTTATAAAATTTCTCCTGTTAGGCTGTGATGGTTGTCATCAGCAGTAACTCCTCTGAAGGCTTTGTCAAAAGAGTTGAAAAAATTGGAAAGGTGTGTGAATGAAGCTGTTTGCTGAATATAAAGAAAAGAGCATTGAAGTACAATTCACACTCTTACTTCTCCTTCTATGCTTTCAGATGTTTGACATTTGAAAATTTTGCTTCTAGAAGAGATGCCCTATATAATTCTTACTTTAAGGAGCAAGTTGCTTTTATAATTTTTTTATTATTCTACCATTCCAGTATTTCCATTTAAATTAAATTCAATACCATTTAAAAAAAATCAAAAGTGCAGCCAGTATTCAATTCCTGGGCTAAATAATTTTAGAAAGCTTTGTGTTATTGAACCTACAGGGTTTTTCTGTAGTTTTAACTCTTTCTTTCTGTGATTTTTCCCATTAGTCACGTAAGTGACTGCAATATAACAGACATTGAGGATAAAGAAGGACTGAATAGAACAATCCTTGGCCTCATGAAGTTGAGAATCTAGCAAGGGAGTCAAACAATTCAATCATTCAGAGACAATTTATTGAGTGCCTGGCCTAAAATGAGCACAACAAAACCCCAGGCCAGAGGAATCATTTTAATGGGAGAGATAGATAATAGGTAAGCCAACTTTAAAAAAAAAAATCGTACTGCTTTTTCTTTAATAGAGATGCATATTTGAACTAAATAAGCACATTTTTAAAAGAGCAGTGATTGAGAAGAGGTTTTTTAACTGAGTGGTCCGAAAGGGCCTCCCTGAAAAAGTCTGTTTTGAACAGATTTCTGAATAATATCAGCTAGGAAGCTGCGTAAAAATCTCAGGGATGGGTGATTTTTCCAGTCGAAAAACTCTAAAGGCTCCAAAGTCACAATAGAGCTATAAGTTTCTCTAATAAAGTAACTTCTGACAAAGAATGAGAAGAAATAACTAACCCAGGTTTGAAAGAAAAGGGACAGACTTTCTATGGAATTCATATTTAATTAAAGCTCTAAAGGACAAAAATACAATAGAGCAAAATTCTGGTCACGCTGATATACCTCACGAAAGTTCATAAACAAGGTGTGGGTAGCAAAGAGTGTGTGGGAATGTTGGTAAGAACAGTGGGGAAGAGTCATCCCTGAACATGTTCTTAAATGAAGCAATTCTTGGGTTGTATTAAAGGGTAAATTGGAGTTTGCCTAAGTGATTAGAGAAGGATGCCTCAGCTTATGGAAGTTCAAAGCCATAAAGATGTGATAAACTACTGCAGATATTTTCATGTATATTTGTTGTTGCTTCTAGTAATGGTGATCTAAAAACTCCTACTTAAGACAACTAAAAATCCAGACAAAATAGCTTTTAAAGTTAAAAATATCAGAATGATTATAAAAATAAGTGAGGGATTACTGGGCCAAAATACGAAATACAATGAGAGCCTAGAGATATATGCCCTGAAGCCATTTTAGCTATGAGAGCATTTGAAACTGCTAAAACACACTGAGCTGTGTTGTTAATAGACTCTTGATACTAGAAAAACAAATCCAGCAGCAATCAAATTTGAGGACTTTGGTACAACCCAAATTTAACTTGAGATCCCCAAAGCACAAGGAGAAGCAGAAATAAGACTATAGCCTACCTTGCCTTCTGTGTAAACTGAGAAAGCCAATCACTGAATTTGGAGTATGATTGTCTTGTAGAGTCTCAGATATAAGAGAAAATCCTACCAAGGAGGACCATACCGTTATTATAGCTCTTAATTATCCCTACTCAATAAGAGTTTCAAATATAATGTCTTGAACATAGCAAAATGTAACAAAGCACACAAAGAAAAACCATTAACAAGATTTGATAGACAAAATGGGATTAAGTATGATGTTAAAATGATCAATAAAGATTGTAAAATGGCTTGATTACTCTGCTCAAAGAAATGAGAGGGGAAGCAAATTGAACAAAAAACTGACACTAAAAATGATATTGAGAAAGGTTTTATAAATGAACCAAATGGATACTCTAGAACTTTAAAGATATGACAGCTAATTTAAGATACCACAGGGGTGCCTGGGTGGCTCACTTAATTAAACCTCCAATTCTTTTTCCTTTTTTTTTAACACCTTAATTTTATTTTATCTCTTTCAATTTGGCTCAGGTCATGATGTCATGGTTGTGAAATAGAGCCCAGAGTTGGGCTCTGTGCTGAGCCTGGAGCCTGCTTAAGATTCTTTTCCCTTCTTTTTCTATCCCTCCCTGCACTCTCACTTGCTCACTCTCTCTTGCTTGCAAATAAATAGATAGATAGATAGATAGATAGATAATAGACAAAGAAAAATAAAAGCAGATTATGAAAATAAATATAAAGATTTTGAAATGAAAACAAGTTCAAAATAAAATAGAGAAGACCTACACAGCTAAAAGTTCATTCAGAAAATCTACTATTAAAGAAGTCAGTATGACACCGTGTTAAGATATCAAAAGAAATGAAATCTTGCCATTTGCGACAACATGGATGGAACTAGAGCGTATCATGCTTAGCGAAATAAGTCAAGCAGAGAAAGACAACTATCATATGATCTCCCTGATATGAGGAAGTGGTGATGCAACATGGGGGCTTTAGTGGGTAGGAGAAGAATAAATGAAACAAGATGGGATTGGGAGGGAGACAAACCATAAGTGACTCTTAATCTCACAAAACAAACTGAGGGTTGCTGGGGGGAGGGGGTTTGGGAGAAGGGGGTGGGATTATGGACATTTGGGAGGGTATGTGCTTTCGTGAGTGCTGTGAAGTGTGTAAACCTGGTGATTCACAGACCTGTACCCCTGGGGATAAAAATATATGTTTATAAAAAATAAAAAGTTAAAAAAAAAAAAAAAAGATTTGAGCATGTACTTTACAGAAAGGGTAATCCAAATGGCCACTCATATATAAAAACTGTTTATCTTTATTATGAATCTGGAATTAAATTAAATTAAATTAAAAATAAATTAAAACCTAAAATGACATACTATTACACACTTACCATATTGGGCAACAGTAAAATTGCCTTGCAAGAATGTGAAAGAATGAAAGTGCCCATAATAAAAACATTTGAGGTAAGTTGGACAATATTTAGAAAACTTAAAAATAAAAATAAAAATTTGGTCCATTCCTAGAAATACAACATGGAACTAAATGAATATTTTCACCAGGATATGCAAACAGATGATTATAGCTATTTCATTCATAACGGCAGTTCAGTAGTGGTCTATTTGCACAATGTTACATTAAATAAGAGAGAATATTAACAAACTGGGAGGAGGGGCTAGGTTGTTATCAGAAACAGATCTTCTATGGTGCTGATTATGTTCTATTTCTCAAAATCTTTAAGTTAAAAAAGTTTTCAAATTTATATCTAGATAGATAGATGATAGATAGACAGATATCCCAGAAGCTGCAATGCTAGGCTAAGACCAGGCTTTAAAGGGCTTTTCTATACTCTACTAAATACTTGAAACCATTCATTATATCATAGCTCAGTGTTCAAATCTCCATTTGTTTCCTCAGTTTCTTAATATTTACCTTAAGGTGACCTGATTCAGACTTTGGATCACCTTTGTCTAAATATTTCTATTTTAACAAAGTCCTTTTTAACACTGAGAGACTAAAACTTAGAAAAATACTCTGATTGTTATCTCACTAGGGTGGAAAATATATAGTTACCCATTAACTAATGATATCCATGTCTACATTAGATCCGTGGCATTTTTAATTCTTGGGAGCTTTTGGTTAAATGAAATTTTTAAGCTTCCTTTAAAGGAAGCTTTAAGCCATCACCACATGAATAAAATTAAAGAACCAAATGAAAACAGGCCAAGTATTTACAGAGTAATAGAATGTGCAGTGGAAAGAGTACAATTCTGAAATCATAAAGCCTAAATTAGTGTGATGCATTTTTGCTACCCATGTAATCATAAACCAGTTATCTAAATGTGTTAGCCTCAGTTTTTTCACCCATGAAATGGTGATGATAATACTTATTATGCAGCGTTGTTGTGTGGATGTGATGAAGCATGGAGCATGAGAGTCTCATATTCCATGCTAAAATGATAGCTATTTTTATACTTATAATAATTCTAGTAATAGTAATTAAATTGTTCAAAATGGTAATATTCATTTATATTGAGGCATTGTATTGACTATTATTAGACACATTTACCAACATAAATTTCATTTTACTTTACCCCCTCTGAGGATATATATTCCCTAATTCAATATGAATCTCCTTATGAATAATAATTATCATAATAAATATGCTGATTTTTCTTCTATTTGTTTTTAAGGAGGTATCCTTTACTGTTGAACATAAAGAAACTTAAGCAAGTCTGTCTTATTCAAACTTTGCATGCTGCTTTCTTATGAAACTAGATTATAGAGTTGTATGAAATAAATTCATGCAGTTAAGACATTGATGTTTGGAACACTGGGTGGTCAGTTTAGTATTTCAAAAGAAGATTTTAAATTTAAACCTTAAAACTGAGCTCTTTCAGCCTTTTTTATAGACCATCCTTCATGCTTCATAAGTACTCCTCCATTGTAAACTAAGTAATAGTTTTTGTCACAGTGTATATACCAAAAATGGATTTTATATTCTATTATTTCAGAGTTAGTTGCAGTTTCTACTGCCTTACTTCCTTTTTTGAAAAATAGATTAATTCTACAAAAAGTTTTTTCCAGCTTTATTGAAAAAAATCGACATATTTGTAAATTTAAGAAATGATTTCTTATAACATTGCAAACTTTTAACATTGTGTAAATTTTGTACAATTTGATAAATTGGTATACATCTTTATTGCAATATAATCTACACAAAAATGTTAATACATCTACTATCTCGTATAGTTGCCACTGTTTTTTATGCATGTATCGTAAGGAATTTTAAGATCTACTCTCTTAGCAACTTTTATGTATATAGTATAGTAGAGATAAACTTCAGAGGTCTTGTGGGTTTTGTTCCAGACTGCCTCAATAAAGTGATTATCTCAATAAACTAAGTCAAATTATTATATTTTTTGGTTTCCCAGTGCATATAAAAAATTATGTTTCCCAGTGCATATAAAAAATAAAAACTATACTGCACTGTTCAAAAGCATTATGTTTTTAAAGAAAATCAATGTATATACCTTAAGTACACTAGTTCTGAGTTTTCAGTGGGTCATAATTACTGATCACAGATCACCATAACAAATACAATAATAATGAAAAAACTTGATATATTGCAAGAATTACCAACATGTGACAAAGAGACACAAAATGAACAAATGTTGTTAGAAAAATGGTGGCAGCAGACCTCTTTTATACAAGATTGCTATAAACTTTCAACTTGTAAGAATGTGATATATGCAAAGTTTATTAAAGGGAAGCACAATAAAAAAAAGTATGTATATCTTATTAACTATGATCATCATGCTGTACATTAGATCCCCAGAACTTTTTCATATTATAGTTGCAAGTTTGCACCCTTTGACCATCTTACTCCACCCCAGGTTCACCCCTTGTCAACTCAACTCTAAGTTTCCATTAGTTTTCCTTTTCCTCAGATTCTGTATGTAAGGGATATCATAATACATAAATTTAAAAAATATATAAAATCTTTGAAATATTTCACTTAGAATAATACCTTCAAGATCCATCCATGCTGTTGTAAATGGCAGTATTTCTTAATTTTTCATGGTTAAGTAGTATTCCGTAGTATATATTTACCATACTTATTTTACTCATTCATCCATTAATGGATACTGAAGTTATTTCCATCTCTTGCTTAGAGTTAATAATTTTATAATAAACATAAGAGTGCAGATATGTCTTTGAACAGTGAACTTCGTTTTCTTTAGATAGATACCTAGAAGTGGGATTACTGAATCATATGGTAATTTTACTTTTAATAATATGAATAATCTCCATACTGTTTTCCATACAAATTTATATCCCTATTACAGTGCATAAGTTCCCCGTTTTCCCCAATATTTACCAAAATTGGTTAGTTTCAATTTTTTGGTAGTATATATTCTAATATCTTGCTGTGTTTTTCAGAGGTAAACAACAACAACAACAACATAAGCACTTTGCCCTGAGATTTTTACGTTGAGCACTTTTTAATGCTCCTGTTGGTCATTTATATAACTTTTTTGAAAAAAAAGTCTATTGAGATCCTTTTGCTATTTTTTTAATCATATATTTTTTTCTATTTGTATCTGTTGGTTATTAACCTCTTTTCAGATATAAGATTCGTAAGTATTTTCTTACATTCTGTGGATTGTGTTTTCATTCTCTCTCCCTTTTTTTGGCAATGCAGAAACGTTAGTTTGATGTAATACCATTTATTTATTTTTGCTTTTTTTGCTTGTGTTTTTGGTCTGGTATCCAAAAAACTATTGGCAAGACCAATGTCAAGGAGAATTTTTCCTATGTTTTCCTTTAGGAAATTTAGTTTCATGCATCACCTTTAAGTCTTTAATCTATTTCAAGTTCAGACTTATGAGTGATATAAGGTTCCCTTTTCATACTGTTTATGTGACTATTCAGTTTTAAATATCATTTATTGAACAGACTATCTTTCCCCATTACATATGTTGGCCCCTGTCAAATATTAGGTGACTGTATGAAAGGATTTATTTCTGGACTCTCAATTCTGTTCTACTTGTTTATTGGTCTGTTTTTATGCCAGTATACTTTATTGTTTTGAGCATGAGGGCTTTGTAGTATAGTTTCAAATCAAGAAGTGTAATCTCCCTTCTTCATTCTTTCTCAGAACTGCTTTGATTATTTGTTGTCTTTCATGGTCTCATATAAACTTTAGGATTCTTTACTTACTTCTGTAAAACAATAATATTGGGGTTTTTTTTAAGATTTTTAATTTATTTATTTGACAGAGAGAGATGACAAGCAGGCAGAGAGGCAGGCAGAGAGAGAAGAGGAAGCAGGCTTCCTGCTGAGCAGAGAGCCTGATGCGTGGCTTGATCCCAGGACCCTGGGATCATGGCCAGAGCTGAAGGCAGCGGCTTAACCCACTGAGCCACCCAGGCGCCCCTAACATTGGATTTTTGACAGGAATTGGATTTACAGATGGTTTACGGTAGTATGGACATTTTAACAATGTTAATTCTTACCATTCATAAATATGAGCTATCTTTCCATTTCTGTCACCTTCAATTTCTTTATCAATGTCATAGTTTATGGAGTACAGATCTTTCATCTTCTTAGTTAAATCTATTCCTAAGTATTTTATTATTTTTGATGCTATTGTGAATTAGATTGTTTTCTTTATTTTTTCAGATAGTTCATCATTAGAATGTTAAAATGCTCCTGTCTTGTGCTTACTTTGGCAGCACATATACTAAAATTGGAATGGTGCAGAGAAGATTAGCGTGATCACTGAACAAGGATGACATGACAAACTGGGAAGCAGTCCATAAAAAAAAAAAAGAAACAAAACAAAATTCTTTTCTTTTATATATTGATCTTGTATTTGGTAATTTTACTAAATTTGTTTATTCAAATTTTTTGTGAATTTTTTAGGATTTTTTAACATGTAAGTTCATGTTATCCAAAAAAAGAAAATTTTACTTCTTCCTTTTTTTTTTTTTTTTGGAGTCTCTTATTTCTATGTGTTCCTTGTTTCTCTGGCTAGGACATCCACTACTGTGTCAAATGAGAGTAGTGAAAATGGACACACTTGTCTTTCTTCTGATCTTTAAGGGGAAAACTTTCAAAAGTTTTGATTGAATATGAGATTAGCTCTGGGCTTGCAATCTGTGTTTTTTCTTTAATGGGTTTTTTAAATTATTTTTTAAAATTTTTTATATAATGTGTTTTTATCCCTAGGGGTACAGGTCTGTGATTCACAGCACTCACCATCACTCACCATAGCACCTGCCCTCTCCAATGTCCATACCCCCACCATCCTCTCCCAACACACCTCCCCCCAGCAACCCTCAGTCTGTTTTGTGAGATTCAGTCTTTTATGGTTTGTCTCCCTCCTAATACCATCTTTTTTTATTTTTTTTTCGTACGCCCGAAACTGCCTATGTTGCATCTCCACTTCATCATATCAGGGAGATCATATGATAGTTGTCTTTCTCAGATTGATTTATTTCGCCAAGCATAATACCCTCTAGTTCCATCCACGTCATCACAAATAGCAGGATTTCATTTTTTTTTTGATGGCTGCATAGTATTCCATTGAACATATATACCACATCTTATTTATTGATTCATCTGTTGAAGGACATTTAGTTTCTTTCCATAGTTTAACTATTGTGGACATTGCTGCTATAAACATTTGGGTGCATGTGCCCCTTCAGAATGCCACGTTTGTATCTGTAGGGTATATACCCAGTACTACAAGCACTGGGTCATAGGGTAGTTCTATTTTCAGCTTTTTGAGGCACATCCACGCTGTTTTCCAGAGTGGTTGCACCAGCTTGCATTCCCACATACAGTGTAGGAGGGTTGCCCTTTCTCCACATCCTCGCCAGCATCTGTCATTGACTGACTTGTTCATTTTAGCCATTCTGAACGGTGTGAGGTGGTATCTCATTCTGGTTTTGATTTGTATTTCCCTGATGCCGAGTGATGTGGAGCATTTTTTCATGTGTCTGTTGGCCATTTGAATGTATTCTTTGATGGAACATGATAGTGAGCTTAGGGAATCACCAAGTTAATGAAAGAGGTGCCTCTTGTAGGTGAAGTAAGAGTGAGAGAAAGAAAAGAGGGCTTATCCTAGATTGGAGAACTCGGGGCTGAAAAGGACCCTCATCTGGGAGCAGAGAAAGTGGTCCAGAATCAGAGGCACAGAGGACTCCCAACACCTTCCACAGAAGCGGAGCACCTAAAGACATAGTGCCATTACCCCTGGAAAATCTAGGCATGGAGGTATTCTCTTTAGGCAAATAGGCATCGGAGAATAGTTTGTCCATAGCCCAGTCACTGACTTCAAGAGGAAAAGCTATAACAGCTCTCGAAGCAGGCCGGATAGCTCAAGCAACAGCAGCCAAGCCAAAATCCTTATCCCCTGCATTTCTGAAAAATGACAGAGCAGCAGTTCTGTCTAGAACCAGGAGGTATTCAGAAGTCAATTGTTGGGTCCCGGGTTGTGTCCATCAGTTCAGACGTGGCCTTCAGATCAACTCATGATTCCAGGGCTTTGGCATTGACTCTGTTCTCAGGTTCTCTGCTCAGGGGCAAGTAAGCTTCTCCCTCTCCAGCTCAACCCCCTGATTGGGATCTCTCTGCCTCTCTATCCAAACGTGCATGTGCATGTTCGATATGATAACAAAGACAAAAACAGTGCACAATAATTGACTGGGGCCAAAGGATGTTTTATTGAATTTGGACCTAGGTTCCTATGGAGGGCAGCCAGGTATAGAGAACCTCCCACCATCCTAAAATGCCCGACCTTCGCTTGGAGCTTCCTTGTTCATTCTCCTGTTCTTTGCCTTCCTGGATCTCCTCACCAACCTGCAGCATCCGCTGTCTGTCGTGCTGTACTGACCCCTTGTTAACACATTGTGCATCCTCTCGGGGCTCCATTGGAACATGCCCATCTTCCTCAAGAGGCACTGTTTGCTTATCACATGTAACCATTTGGGGGATGGTCATGAGAGGGTGAAGGCAGGCTTGTGCTGCCACATCTCCATGCAGTTCCACAGAGGGTAGCTGATCCACCATGAGGGAGTGCTCAAGGTTCTTCCACATTCGAATCCTCTTCAATGCGTCCTTTTGCACATACAAGTTGTCTTCCTGAAATGGGCACGGAAGTCTTTCAGATGGCTTCATTGGGCTATGGGTCTCTTCCAACATGCTCTCCGTTGGCTTCTGTGGACTCCAAGAACATGAGTCCGTCCTGGACCTAAGGTTCTAGGGTGTAGACTCTGCCTTGGATGCATGGTCTTTTTGGAAGATTGGGAGGCCTTGTTGGCACCGTTTCTGGAGACCATTGAGGTACTCGTGTGCTTTCTGTGGAAGACTCCAGACATGTCTTTGGCACGGTTGTGGGGGTTCACTTTGAGCTTCCCTTGGGTGGACCTTTTCCTGTTGAGATGCTCCATGATTTGGTGGGAGGGTCTCACCCTTACGCAGGGCTCAGATTTCCTCCCCTGAGGCATTGCTTGCAGTCTGTTAGTTTCTTGGCTTGTCGTTGCTAAGATGGAATGCGGCATCTTGCCTTTCTCCGAGGTCCAGAGGGCTGGTGCTGACACTCACGACCAAATACTATGAATTGGGCCATGGAGAAGGTGACACCGACTCGCTTCGCAAACTGCCTTGGTGAGAGACCCAGGCGGCTCCAGCAGTTTGGGACGGCCTGGGGTCCTCTTGGCCCACCCATGACTACTCCAGTCAAGTGTAGTGATCAGGCCTGGGTTGATGAGGAGTGGTTGCTATGACCTCAAAGCTTTGTGACATCACAGATGCTGGCTTCACTGAAGCAGCTGTCCCTCTCCCATGACCTTGGTGTCCTATGGCTTTAAGTAGGAAGCCCCAGGAAGGACAAAACAAGAGCCCTCTGAACCTGATCAAGAACTCAGGATGTCTTGTGGGTTAATGTCAAACTTCCCCTTTCTGGAGACATAGAGGAAGGAAAATGACATTCAGTATACCTTCCTTTAGGCCAACATATCCCCGGAGACGGCAAGGTGTCCTTTTACACTACAATTTCTAGATATCTCAAGAAAAGGTGAGGTCGCAGGTATGAGCAGCTCTCCGTGGGGTTTTTCGTCCTGTGGGTGAGAGCGTACTTTGTCAGCGTCTTTTGCTTATGGGTCAGTGATGACTAAGGTACGGAAAGTCCCTTTCCGAGGTAAAAGGTGAGGGCATCGATATATGGTGCCGTCTGTGTCCTCGTCTCCTAGTGTTCTGAAACACGCGGCTAAGGGATGAGGCCTCTGTCTACCTGGCTTTCCCTTAAATACCTTTGAAAGTCTTTGAGGAGAGTGACCTTCTGCATCAGAGCTAACTCTCAGAGAGGTCTACCGAACCCGTTGTCATTATTAGTTAACTGTACTTGTTGTGGTAACGGGTATAGACATGTGGACCAAGACTCTTTAGTCAGAAGGAAAGGGACGGCGTATATAGACGGCTTGCAAGGCCCATTCGAGCAGACCTTTAGAGTGAGCCGCAATGCCCTTGCAAGGACTAGTGGATCAGGAAGTTTGGGTCCATTTCGGCACCTCAGTATTCCTCTGCCATCGAAGTGAATGAACCCCTGGACCTTGCCTTGACATGAATGTCCCATGCCCTGCTGTTGGGAAATGGAAAAGGCAAGCAGACAAAGGGAAATATCATATGGCTTCCCACAATATGTGCCTCGGGAGGAATACCTTGGCCCTAGTAAAGGAAGGGAATAATGAAGGGCAAGAAGTCAGAGAAGGAGACCCACCAGGAGTGACTCAGGACTCTGAGAATCCAGCTGAGGGCTACCAAAAAGAGAACTGATTAATGGGTGGTCAGGAGTTGTGGCATATATTAGGAGGAGCACTAGGACGTCCATGCAACTAAAGCATCCATGAATACTCTGTCAAAAATGGATGATGGATGATAGGCAGGCTTTCTCAACAGAACAGCAACAAGAACAACATCAATTCATAGGAAAACAATGTGGCCCTCTCAAAACCAAAGGAAGTCACAGGGAGAAAAGGAAAGAATTATATTGTTTATTATCTTTCCTTATTGAAATGACATGGGTGGGTTTCCTAAAATGTCCTTCTTTGAATTGGGTCTTTATCCATGTAAATTAGAGTTTACCCACCTCTTCCATCTCTGGATTTGATGAGAGGACATGACAATGCCTTCACTAAATACATAGAAGAGTGGCCCAAGCAAATGACTTGACCTGGCCTTCTGTGTGTTGGCAGGGGTTGGATTACTGCTTCAAAGGCTTCCGTCTAAACTAGAGAGCTGAGATTTTGTAGGTTTCCTGACCTAATCTTGGAATTTTCTATGTGTCTGGGAATTTATCCTTTTCTCTCAGTTCTTGGATTTGCTAGCATAAATGTGTGGCTATGCCTTTTCGGTTATTCTTTTTTCCTTGCTACCAGTTGTGATGTGGTTTCATACTTGCAACTGTGTGCTTGTCTCCCTGTTTTATCCCAGTAATGGCTTCTGCGGTTTGTTCGTGTTGTCAAAACTCAAGTGTGAGATCTCCTGATTTTTTTCCTATTGGTTTGTTTGTATTTCCTTAATTTTGATAATCACATGTCTGATTTCAATTTTTCTGTTAACTTTGGAGTTCGGTTTTTCTTCATCTTGTTCCTTCAGTCGTCCTTTTAGGTGGCTTTCTTTTTCGGTGGTTTTAAATTTTGGAAATGCACACATTTAACCCTATATTGTTTCCCCATAAAATGTTTTGGCATCCTCCTCTAAGTTTCTTAGAATTCCTTCGTTCGTGGCTCTTTCTTCTTTTCCTTTGAATTTTCTTTCTTGCATTCATTGTAGTTTGTGAGTGTGTTGTGTTTTCCACTTTTAGTGTCTGGCTTTATTTCCAATTTTAAAGTGATATCTTCCTGTTTTCATACCTTCGTGATCATAAGTGCACAGGATAGGTTTTGACTTCTCTTCCATGAATTACGACTGGATTTGGACTCGAGCTCTTGACCTGCGATAGACAAAGTTAGGTCTGCTGCTGGGAAGAACATATCTTATTGTCCTCAGAGATGCAATCTTACTCATGGACCCCCAAAGTTCAGGTGGTCTCGAATGCCCATGTGGACGTCTGTTATTCCTTAGCACCTTCCCATCCAGATAATCTGTCCTGTACTTAACCTGGATATCATAGTTGCCAACAGTATTGGATAAACGTCGCCATCTCCATTCCTGTGTGTTCATAGGCTTCCAACGTTTAGATACACCTTTTTTCATGGTGGATATGTTGGCAATTCTTCCAGGTTTCTGATGTTTTGATGCTCCATCAAGACAAAACACCTTCCGCTTAGCTTTTTTCTCTCGAAGGCATAAAATGACTCTCGCTGACTTAGGCACGAACACTTTGGCTCTCTTCTCCTTGGGAATAGCATAACCTACGTCTTCCCTGTTTCTTCACTTGCAAGCTATGAGTATCTTTATAGTCGAAGGAAATCTCCTATGGGCAACAGAAGGACGAGCCTGTTTAATATTTGCTGTTTTCTTATGGATGTTTCTATTTTTTTTTTTTTTGGAATTTCAACCACTGTTACAAACTGTTTGTATTGACGGGAGACTTTAGTCCTGAGTACTGAATGTATTATTGATAGGTAATAGTTCACTTTCTCATTTCGGTTGGCTTCTGACTTGGATTCTATTTGCCTTTCACCTATATGGTATTTTCTTGGGGTTGCTTCATTGGTACGATTCCTCGCTTCCTTCCCATATTTTGCATGTCTTATCTTTGTGTGTTTGCATGTGCATGTGTTAATGCTGTGTGGTGTGTGTGTGTTTCACATCACAATTATTATTAAAATACGAGAGAATGGAATTCGGTCTCTTGTGGGTAGCAATTCAATTTGACATGCCTTGAAATCTCACATTCCATTAGTTTCAGGAAATCTCCTTAAAGGAATGTCATCTCTTGTCCTCTTCAAGAATCCCGTGTTCTCACAAAACGGCCTTCCAACAAACAGCACCATTTGAATTCCTCATTAGATTCATAATGTTTGTCCCAATACCCTTTCTTTTTCGTATGTTTCTTGACTGTCATGAGTTAGTGAAATCGTCTGTTTATTGTCTTTCTGAGAATGATAGATGTGACAAAGTCCAATGCTCTCCGCAAGACTGCCATAAGAGACATGTGGAAGAATTCCTTCTTGCTTATGTCACAGTACAAATTGTGGTGACATGAAGACAGTGAGATGGTAGTAGTGTCTAATAACCTCATGCTTCTTCAACCATGAAGGCAACAAAAAGATGACCACAACAACTGCAGTGGGGTGGAAATTGACCTGAAGCCTACAAGGTAAACTCCACAGCGAAAGAGAACGGAAGTTGCAGAGATGATGGGAGAAGGTTGGAGACATGGCTCAGGGGAGATTTGGTTGGTTCGTGGATCAGAGGGCTGGAGTCCATGAAGAGGACCAAAGCACAGGAGAGCAGGGCACCCTGGGATCACACAAGGAACCTGTTTCCCAGTGCCGTTGACTGTGAGACGCAGAGGGTCTGAAGGGCACGAGTACTTGACAACACAAGTGTTGAGGGCTGAAGTTTTCCTATCAGCAGGCTTGGCAGACATCAACTTGAAAGAACACCATCTTTTTCCTGCATATGACACCAACAAGCGACCAGGAGCAGACAGCCTGGAGACAATGATCAGAGAGAGACAATACCAAGAGACGTAGTGGGAAGATGATGAGTCGTGGGAGTGATTCCGTGAAAGGCAGTGTTCGTGGAGATGACTCAATGTGGACATAATAAATTTTGGCTCTCACAACAGCAGCATCAAGACAGAGCTTGGCCAAGACAGGTATGTGAGGACAGAGACTCCCTAGCCAGCCAACACAAAATACCAACAGTGGAACACTTGGAGGATTGCCTTCCTCAGTCCAAGATGCTTAGTCCAAGGAGAACAGACTCTCCCATATGGGACGAGAAGAAAGCTTTGACCACATGCTCTCTTCTGAACACAGCATTCTGCAGGCCTGCGTTCTGTTGAGTTGGTAGAGTTTCTCCTTTCACAGGCACACCAGAGCCCACCAAGGTAAACCTCAGCATATTCAGCCCGGACCCTAAAAACAACAAACGGCCGGAAAGGAGAGCTACTGCAAATGACTGGCCTCCAGGACAGGGTCAGCCACAACACAAACAGCAGTGGCATGCCTGCCACATACACTCTCACAAACACACACACACGCATGCACTCAACAAACCTGAAGGGCGAGCCTTGGGTCACTCACGGATCACTTCCTCCTAAACAAATTACCCTCAGGTTAGAAAACAGAATGAGTTTAACGAATACAGAGAGGTGACAGAGACTTAGATCCAATGCAAAGATGGAAGAATCAATTGATTCCCAGGTAAAGGAAGAAGGAGTGATTACGACTAGGCAGTCAGAGTGAAACCTCTACATAGAGCACGCCCGATGCGGGATAGAAAGCTGTGGCCTGGATACTCGCTGTACATCAGAAAACATAGGAGACATCAGAGAGTCTCGAAACACAGAGATAAAACTGATAAAGATAAAAACACCTAAAGAACTCCTGAAGAGAAGATTGGCAGGAGACTGGATGCAAAGTTCAAGAACATGGTAGAAGTGGAGGATCCAATTAGGAACCGAGAAGAACAAGCCTAGAAAATAAGGATGCAAATTCTAAGAGAGAAGGCAGAATGATGGAACATGATAGTGAGCTTAGGGAATCTCTAAGGAAATGAAAGAGGTGCCTCTTGTAGGTGAAGTAAGAGTGAGAGAAAGAAAAGAGGGCTTATCCTAGATTGGAGAACTCGGGGCTGGAAAGGACCCTCATCTGGGAGCAGAGAAAGTGGTCCAGAATCAGAGGCACAGAGAACTCCCAACACCTTCCACAGAAGCGGAGCACCTAAGACATAGTGCCATTCCCCCCGGAAAATCTAGGCATGGAGGTATTGTCTTTAGGCAAATAGGCATCGGAGAATAGTTTGTCCATAGCCCAGTCACTGACTTCAAGAGGAAAAGCTATACCAGCTCTCGAAGCAGGCCGGATAGCTCAAGCAACAGCAGCCAAGCCAAAATCCTTATCCCCTGCATTTCTGAACAATGACAGAGCAGCGGTTCTGTCTAGAACCAGGAGGTATTCAGAAGTCAATTGTTGGGTCCCGGGTTGTGTCCATCAGTTCAGACGCGGCCTTCAGATCAACTCATGATTCCAGGGCCTTGGCATTGACTCTGTTCTCAGGTTCTCTGCTCAGGGGCAAGTAAGCTTCTCCCTCTCCAGCTCCACCCCCTGATTGGGATCTCTCTGCCTCTCTGTCCAAACGTGCATGTGCACGTTCGATAAGATAACAAAGACAAAAACAGTGCACAATAATTGACTGGGGCCAAAGGATGTTTTATTGAATTTGGACCTAGGTTCCTATGGAGGGCAGCCAGGTATAGAGAACCTCCCACCATCCTAAAATGCCCGACCTTCGCTTGGAGCTTCCTTGTTCATTCTCCTGTTCTTTGCCTTCCTGGATCTCCTCACCAACCTGCAGCATCCGCTGTCTGTCGTGCTGTACTGACCCCTTGTTAACACATTGTGCATCCTCTCGGGGCTCCATTGGAACATGCCCATCTTCCTCAAGAGGCACTGTTTGCTTATCGCATGTAACCATTTGGGGGATGGTCATGAGAGGGTGAAGGCAGGCTTGTGCTGCCACATCTCCATGCAGTTCCACAGAGGGTAGCTGATCCACCATGAGGGAGTGCTCAAGGTTCTTCCACATTCGAATCTTCTTCAATGCGTCCTTTTGCACATACAAGTTGTCTTCCTGAAATGGGCACGGAAGTCTTTCAGATGGCTTCACTGGGCTTGGGTCTCTTCCAACATGCTCTCCGTTGGCTTCTGTGGACTCCAAGAACATGAGTCCGTCCTGGACCTAAGGTTTTAGGGTGTAGAGTCTGCCTTGGATGAATGGTGTTTTGGAAGATTGGGAGGCCTTGTTGGCACCGTTTCTGGAGATCATCGAGGTACTCGTGTGCTTGCTGTGGAAGATTCCAGACATGTCTTTGGCACGGTTGCGGGGGTTCACTTTGAGCTTCCCTTGGGTGGACCTTTTCCTGTTGAGATGCTCCATGATTTGGTGGGAGGGTCTCACCCTTACGCAGGGCTCGGATTTCCTCCCCTGAGGCTTTGCTTGTGGTCTGTTAGTTTCTTGGCCTGTCGTGGCTAAGATGGAATGAGGGATCCTTGCCTTTCTCCGAGGTCCAGAGGGCTGGTGCTGACACTCACGACCAAATACTATGAATTGGGCCATGGAGAAGGTGACACCGACTCGCTTCGCAAACTGCCTTGGTGAGAGACCCAGGCGGCTCCAGAGGTTTGGGACGGCCTGGGGTCCTCTTGGCCCACCCATGACTACTCCAGTCAAGTGTAGTGATCAGGCCTGGGTTGATGAGGAGTGGTTGCTATGACCTCAAGGCTTTGTGACATCACAGATGCTGGCTTCACTGAAGCAGCTGTCCCTCTCCCATGACCTTGGTGTCCTATGGCTTTAAGTAGGAAGCCCCGGGAAGGACAGAACAAGAGCCCTCTGAACCTGATCAAGAACTCAGGATGTCTTGTGGGTTAATGTCCAACTTCCCCTTTCTGGAGACATAGAGGAAGGAAAATGACATTCAGTATACCTTCCTTTAGGCCAACATATCCCCAGAGACGGCAAGGTGTCCTTTTACACTACAATTTCTAGATATCTCAAGAAAAGGTGAGGCCTCGCGGGTATAAGCAGCTCTCCGTGGGGTTTGTCGTCCTGTGGGTGAGAGCGTACTTTGTCAGCGTCTTTTGCCTATGGGTCAGTGATGACTAAGATACGGAAAGTCCCTTTCCGAGGTAAAAGGTGAGGGCATCGCTATATGGTGCTGTCTGTGGCCTCGTCTCCTAGTGTTCTGAAACACGCGGCTAAGGGATGAGGCCTCTGTCTACCTGGCTTTCCCTTAAATACCTTTGCAAAGTCTTTGAGGAGAGTGATATTCTGCATCTGAGCTAACTCTCAATGAAGAGGCCTGGACCGAACCCGTTGTTATTATTAGTTAACTGTACTTGTTGTGGTAACGGGTATAAACATGTGGACCAAGACTCTTTAGTCAGAAGGAAAGGGACGGCCTATACCGAAGGCTTGCAAGGCCCATTCGAGCAGAACTTTGGAGTGAGCCGCAATGCCCTTGCAAGGACTAGTGGATCAGGAAGTTTGGGTCCATTTCGGCACCACAGTATTCCTCTGCCGTCGAGTGAATGAACCCCTGGACCTTGCCTTGACATGAATGTCCCATGCCCTGCTGTTGGGAAATGGAAAAGGCAAGCAAACAAAGGGAAATGTCATATGGCTACCCACAATATGTGCCTCGGGAGGAATACCTTGGCCCACTTAAGGAAGGGAATAATAAAGGGCAAGAAGTCAGAGAAGGAGACCCACCAGGAGTGACTCAGGACTCTGAGAATCCAGCTGAGGGCTATCGAAAAGAGAACTGATAAATGGGTGGTCAGGAGCTGTGGCATATATTAGGAGGAGCACTAGGACGTCCATGCAACTAAAGCATCCGTGAATACTCTGTCAAAAATGGATGATGGATGATAGGCAGGCTTTCTCAACAGATAGCAACAACAACATCAATTCATAGGAAAACAATGTGGCCCTCTCAAAACCAAAGGAAGTCACAGGGAGAAAAGGAAAGAATTATATTGTTTATTATCTTTCCTTATTGAAATGACATGGGTGGGTTTCCTAAAATGTCCTTCTTTGAATTGGGTCTTTATCCTTGTGAATTAGAGCTTACCCGCCTCTTCCATCTCTGGATTTGATGAGAGGACATGACAATGCCTTCACTAAATACCTAGAAGAGTGGCCCAGGAAAATGATCTTTTAGGCCAACCTTTCTCCAGAGATGGCAAAGTTTTCCTATTTCCTCTGAAATATCTAGAGATATCAGAAACAACAAGTCCTCTGGTATATCATCCCGTCTCTCTGAGGTTTGTCATCCTTTGCATGAGAGAGTGACATTATACATTATAGCTAATCCTTAAGGAGGAGCAATGGACAGCACTCCTTGTTACCATTATTTATCTCTACCTACTGTGTTAATGGGTATAACCCTGTTGACCAAGTCTCTTTAATCAAAGGAAAATTAATGGCTTATATCGATGGTCTGCAAGGCTCACTTGAACAGAACTGAGGATTGAGCTGCTATGTCCTTGCAAAGACTAGTGGATAAAGAAGGTGTGGTCCATATTGGCAACAGAGTATTCCTCAGCAATTAGGGAGGATGAACTCTTGATTCTTGCACTGGCATGAATGCCACAGGACTGGGTTTGTGAAATGAAATGGGCAAGGAGACATAGGGAAATATCATATGGCTTCTCTCATATGTGCCCTAGGACGAATACCACGGCCCTTAGTAGAAAGAAGGAAAAACTGAAGGGGATAAGTCAGAGAAGGAGACAAACCAGGAGTAACTCAGAACTCTGAGGAATCAAGCTGAGAGTCAAGGAAAAAAGAGACATGCAGGGAATGAGGGAACGGGCTAATGGGTGTTGAAGAGTTCTGGCATATCTTAGGCGGAGTACTAGGTCATATATGGAACTGAAGCATCAGTGAATACTCTGTCAAAAATGGATGATGGATGACAGGCTGGCTTCCTCAACAGTACAAAATAATACAAAAACAAGCTGGCCCTTTCAAATGCAGGTGAAGACAGACAGAGAAAAGGAAAGAATTATATTTTTATTATGTTTAATTATTGAAATGGAATATAATTTATTTCCTAAAATGTCATTATTTGAATTGGGTCTTTATACTAGTAAAGTGGAGTTCATCCACCTCCTCCATTTGTGGAATTGATGAGAAGAAAATGGCATTGCCTTCTCTAAATGTCTAGAAGAGTTGAACAGGAAATGATTTGCACCTCGCCATCTGTGTGTTGACAGGGGTTTGATTACTGCTTCAAATGCTTTAGTCACTACTACAGAGCTGAGATTTTGTAGGTTTCCTGACCTAATCTTTGGAGTGAATATGTGTCTTGGAATTTATCCTTTTCTCTCAGTTCTTTTCTTTTGGGTTTGCTTCATTAGTGCTATTCTTCACTTCCTCCCCATCTTTTGTGTGTCTTATCTGTGTGTGTGTGTGTGTGTGTGTGTGTGTGCTGAGTGTGTTTCAAATAACAATTATAATTAAATTGATGGAGATAGGAAGTCGGTATTTAATGGATAGCAGTTCCATTTGACATGCCTTGAAAACTCACATTCCCTCTCTTTCAGCCACATTTCCTACAAAGAATGTCATCTTTTGTCCTCTTTGATAAACACATATTTTCTCAAAACTGACCTCAACAAACACCACATTTTGTGTGCCTGGGTAGTGCCGTATTATTTGTCCATTTTTCCCTTGCTTTTTCATATGTCTCTTGACAGTCATGAGAGAGTGAAATTGTATGTTATTTGTCTTTCTGGGACTGATAGATGTGACGTAGGCTAATGCTCTCCACAATTCTGCCACATGAGGCAAGTGGAAAGAATTCATTCTTGCTTATGGCTGGGTAAGATTCTGTGGGGCTTTTTCAGGACAGTGAGATGGTAGTAGTGTCTGGTAACTCCAGACTTGTCTTTATCCAGGAACACAACAGGAAGATTACCACATCAACTTCAACATGGCAGAAATGAACTGGAGCCCACAAAGCAAACTCCATAGCAAAAGAGAGAATAAGTTGCAATCACTATGGGAGAAGATTGGAGACATGGTTTAGGGGAAAAGTGGAAAGTTGGTAATTCAGAAGGCAGTGAGACAATGCAATGGGCAAAGCCACAAGAGATCGGAGCACACTTGGAACCCACAAGGAGTACGTTCTCCAATTCCATTGATTCTGACCATCAGGGGGTCTGAATCATACTAGTTTATGCCAACAAAGGGCCTTGAGGCCTGGAGATTTTAGATCAGCAGCCTTGGCATATCAACTCAAAAGAACACTGTATTTCTCTGTCAGAGAACACCAACAAATAGCCAGGTGAAGACAGCCTGGAAACCACGATTAGAGACAATACCAGGTGACACAGTGGGAAGATGGTGGGTTCTGGCTGTACATTAGTGAGAGGCAGTGTTCTTGGAGATGATTTGATGGGGGCAAAAGAAATTTGGGGCTCTCGCACAGGCAGCATCAAGCCCGAGCTACTGGCCAAAGACAGGTTGGTGAGGGCTTTAATTGCCTCTCCTGCAAACACGAAATTCTAACCATGGAACACATAGGGTACTGTGTTCCTCAGTCCAACTTGCTTCATTTTAAGAGAACAGATTCTCCCATAGGGGACTAGAAGAAAGCCCTGTCCATAGGCTGTCCCCTGACCACAGAATGCTACAGGCATTCATTCTGTTGTGAAGGTTGAATTTCTCCTTTCACAGGCACACCAGATCCCACCAAGCTAAACCTCAGCCTATTCAGCCCAGACCCCAAACACACCAAAAGGCTGGCAAAGAGAGCCTCTGCAGATGACTGGTCTCAAGGACAGGGGGCAGCTATGATACAACAGCAGAGGGCATGCATGCCACACACACATACCTGAGACTCCCTCAAGGGCCAGCCCTTGGGCACTCCATGATATCTTATTTCTAAAGAAATTACCATCAGGATAAAAAACAGAATTGATTTTTCAAATACTGAGAAAGAGTCAGAGACCTATATCCAAGACAAAGATGGAAGAATCAATTGTTGCCAAGGAAGAAGACAAGAAATTATCATGGCCAGGTAATCGGAGTGAAACCTCACATATAACACGCCCAATGGAGGATTGAAAGCAGAAAGATATCAGGGAGTCTCAAAACACATAGATTAAACTGATAGAAATAAAATAAAGTAAAATAAAATAAAATAAAATAAAATAAATAAAGAATTTCTAAAGAAAAGATTGGTAGCAGACTGAAGGAAAAGTCCAAAAAAGCTGGCAGAAGCAAAGGACCAAATTTTTGACCTGGCAGAAAAGGAATGGTAAATAAGGAAACAAATCCAAAGAAAGAAGGAAGAATGATGAAACATGACAATGAGCTTAGGAAAGTCATTGACTCCAAGGAATAGAAAGAGGTGCTTATTGTAGGAGAAGTAGGAGTGAGAGAAAAAAAAAGAGGGCTGAACATGGATTTGAGAATTCAGAGCTAAAACTGTCCCTCATCTGGGAGCAGAAACAGAGATCCAGATTCAGAGGCAAGGAGGACTCACATCACCATCCACAGAAGCATGGAACCACAAGACATAGTTTCATTCAATGGAGGAATTCTCTTTACCTAAATATGTGTGGGAGTGTAGTTTGTACATAGCCAAATCACTTACCTCAAGAGGACAAACTATACCAGCTCTCAAAGCAGGTCAGGTAGCTCAAGCAACACCAGCCCAAGACAAAATCCATTTCCCCTGCATTTGTGAACAATGACAGAGCAGTGGTTCACGTCTAGAACTAGGACGTATTCAGAAGTCAAAGGTTGTGTCATGGATTGTGTCTATCAGTTCAGAGGCGGCCTTCAGCTCAACTCATGATCCCAGGGTCTTGGCATCGACTCTGGTCTCAGGTTCCCTGCTCAGGGGTAAGTCAGCTTTTCCCTCTCCAGCTCTACACCCTGATTGTGATCTCTCTGTCTCTCTGTCAAATATGTGCATGTGCATTGTTTGACAAAAAGACAAAAACACAACCGGGGTACAAGGATTGACTGTGGCCAGGGGATGTTTTCTTTAATTTGGACCTAGATCTCTATGGAAGGCAGCCAGGTTCAGAGAACCTCCCACCATCCTCAAATGCTAGACCTTCGCTCAGAGCTCCAATGTTCATTCTCCAGTTCCTTGTCTTCCTGAATATCCTCACCAACCTGTAGCATACGCTGTCTGTGGCTCTCTAATGGCCCTTTGTTGTCCCACTGTTCATCTTCTGCTGCCTCCATTAGAACACGCCCATCTTCCACAAGAGGCATTGTTTGCTTATCCCATGAAACTATTTGGGGGATGTTCATGAGAGGGTGAAGGCAGGCTTGTGCTGTCACATCTACATGTACTCCTCCAGAGGGTATCTGCACGACCCTGTGGGAATGCTCCAGGTTCTTTGACATTTGAATCCTCTTCAATGCGTCCTTTTGAAGATACAAGTTGTGTTCCTGAAACGGGCACGGAAGTCTTTCAGATGGCTTCACTTGGGCTATGGGTCTTTTCCAACATGCTCCATGCTTGCTCCTGTGGACTCCAAGTACATGAGTCCATTCTGGACCTAAGGTTCTAGGATGTAGAATCTGCTTTTGGTAAATCGTCAGTTTTGAAGATTTGGAAGTCATTTTGGCTCTATTTCTAGGGATGCTACAGCTACTCATTATAAGGTCCGCTAGGCCAGAGGGAGTCATTTTGTGTTTCTGCAGTAAACTTATATTGAACCCATGCTGTAAACAAAATTGACCCTACTCCTCCCAGAGGAGCTTACTCTCAAAGCCTAGATACAAGGGTGAATCAGGCCAGGTGAAGACATCCCATTAGAGGGGCACGCATATATCTACTAGGGTAAATTGAGATCCAATTGTCCACCCATGTGTTACCTAGCATTTTTGTTTTTGTGGTGTAGCAGACTTAGCACGACTGTGCAGTTTTTTCTGTATTGTTATCTCATTGGCCACGTCTGTATAGCCTGGCTAAACTACCACTATAAATGTTAGTCTCTGAGGCTGGGAGGGGTTGCCTCTTTGCAAGAGAAGGCCCTGACCGGTCAATATGATTCTCGATGCTTTGTGCAAAATTAACGTTTGCTTGACCTTCACTTTGTATCAGTCTCGCTCTTTTGAATAAGGACCCTATCTTTGGAGGGCCACCCGAATTCAAATGATGAGAACTGAAACAGCATTGGAATTTTTGGAAAAGCCTCTGGAGGTAAGATCATGGGATCCTGCATGGAGCTGCAGTGTACAGTCTCCTACCAATCTTCTCTTCAGGAGTTCTTTAGGTGCTTTTATCTTTATCAGTTTTATCTCTGTGGTTCGAGACTCTCTGATATCTCCTATGTTTTCTGACGTACAGCGAGTATCCAGGCCCCTGCTTTCAATCCCGCATCGGGCGTTTTCTATGTAGAGGGTTCACTCTGATTGCCTAGCCATAATCATTCCTTCTTCCTTTACCTGGGCATCAATTGATTTTTTCATCTTTGCATTGGATCTAAGTCTCTGTCACCTCTCTGTATTCGTTAAACTCATTCTGCTTTCTAACCTGAGGGTAATTTATTTAGGAGGAAGAGATCCGGAGTACCCAGGGCTGGCCCTTAAGGTTTGTTGAGTGCGTGCGTGTGTGTGTGTTTGTGAGTGTGTATGTGGCATGCATGCCACTGCTGTTTGTGTAGTGGCTGACCCTGTCCTGGAGGCCAGTCATTTGCTGTAGCTCTCCTTTCCGGCCGTTTGTTGTTTTTAGGGTCCGGGTTGAATATGCAGAGGTTTACCTTGGTGGGCTCTGGTGTGCCTGTGAAAGGAGAAATTCGAGCAACTCAGCAGAACGCAGGCCTGCAGAATGCTGTGTTCAGAAGAGAACATGTGGTCAAAGCTTTCTTCTCGTCCCCTATGGGAGAGTCGTTGTCCTTGGACTAAGCATCTTGGACTGAGGAAGGCAGTTTTCCAAGTATTCCACTGTCGGGATTTCAAGTTGGCTGGCTAGGCAGCCTATGTCCTCACATACCTGTCTTGGCCAGTAGCTTTGTCTTGATGCTGCTGTTGCGAGAGCCCAAAATTTATTATGTCCACATTGAGACATCTCCACGAACACTGCCTTTCACGGAATCACTCCCACTACTCACCATCTTCCCAGTGCGTGACTTAGTATTGTCTCTCTCTGATCATTGTCTCCAGGCTGTCTGCTCCTGGTCGCTTGTTGGTGTCATATGCAGGAAAAAGATGGTGTTCCTTCAAGTTGATGTCTGCCAAGCCTGCTGATAGGAAAACTTCAGCCTTCAACACTTGTGTTGTAAAGTACTCGTGCCCTTCAGACCCTCTGCGTCTCACAGTCAACGGCACTGGGAAACAGGTTCCTTGTGGGTTCCCAGTGTGCCCTGCTCTCCTGTGCCTTGGTCCTCTTCATGGACTCCAGCCCTCTGATCCACGAACCAACCAAATCTCCCCTGAGCCATGTCTCCAACCTTCTCCCATCATCTCTGCAACTTCCGTTCTCTTTCGCTGTGGAGTTTATCTTGTAGGCTTCAGGTCAATTTCCACCCCAATGCAGTTGTTGTGTTCATCTTCCTGTTGCCTTCATAGCTGAAGACAAGCATGAGGTTATTAGACACTACTACCATCTCACTCTCCTCCATGTCACCGCAATTCGTACTGAGACATAAGCAAGAAGGAATTCTTCCACTTGTCTCTTATGGCAGTCTTGCGGAGAGCATTGGACTTTGTCACATCTATCATTCTCAGAACGACATCAGACAGACGATTTCACTAACTCATGACACTCAAGAATCATACGAAAAAGAAAGGGTATTGGTACAAACAGTATGACTCTAATGAGAAATTCAAATGGTGCTGTTCTTTGGAAAGCAGTTTTGTGAGAACACGTGTTACTTGAAGAGGACAAGAGATGACATTCCTTGCAGGAGATTTCCTGAAACTGATGGAATGTGAGATTTCAAGGCATGTCAAATTGAATTGCTACCCACAAGAGACCGAATTCCATTCTCTCGTATTTTAATAATAATTGTGATGTGAAACACACACACACCACACAGCATTAACACATGCACATGCAAAATATGGGAAGGAAGCGAGGAATCGTACCAATGAAGCAACCCCAAGAAAATACCATATAGGTGAAAGGCAAATAGAATCCAAGTCAGAAGCCAACCGAAATGAGAAAGTGAACTATTACCTATCAATAATACATTCAGTATCAGGACTAAAGTCTCCCGTCAATACAAACAGTTTGTAAGAGTGGTTGAAATTCCAAATAAAAAAAAAAAAAGGTAGAAAACATCCATAAGAAAACAACAAATATTAAACTAGCTCGTCCTTCTGTTGACCATAGGAGATTTCCTTCGACTATAAAGATACTCATAGCTTGCAAGTGAAGAAACAGGGAAGACATAGGTTATGCTATTCCCAAGGAGAAGAGAGCCAAAGTGTTTGTGCATAAGTCAGCGAGAGTCATTTTATGCCTTCGAGAGACAAAAGATAAGCGGAAGTTGTTTTGTCTTGATGGAGCATCAAAACAACAGAAACCTGGAAGAATTGCCAACATATACACCACGAACAAGGGTGTATCTAAACGTTGGAAGGTATGAACACACAGGAAGGGAGATGGTAAATTTTATCCAATACTGTTGGCAATTATGATATCTACGTTAAGCACAGGACAGATCATCTGGATGGGAAGGTGCTAAGGAATAACAGACGTCCACATGGGCTCTCGAGACCACCTGAACTTTGGGGATCGATGAGAAAGATTGCGTCTCTGAGGACAATAAGATATGTTCTTCCCAGCAGCAGACCTAACTTTGTCTATCGCAGGTCATGAGCTCGAGTCCAAATCCAGTCGTAATTCATGGAAGAGAAGTCAAAACCTATCCTGTGCACTTATGATCACGAAGGTATGAAAACAGGAAGATATCACTTTCAAATTGGAAATACAGCCAGACACTAAAGTGGAAAACACAACACATTCACGAACTGCAATGAATGCAAGAAAGAAAATCCAAAGGAAAAGAAGAGCCATGAACGAAGGAATTCTAAGAAACTTAGAGGAGGATGCCAAAACATTTTATGGGGAAACCATATAGGGTTAAAAGCATGCATTTCCAAAATTTAAAAACACTGAAAAAGAAATCCCCCTATAAGGACGACTGAAAGAACAAGATGAAGAAAAACCGAACTCCAAAGTTAACAGAAAAATTGAAATCATACATGTGATTATCAAAATTAAGGAAATACAAACAAACCAATAGGAAATGAATCAGGAGACCTCACACTTCAGTTTTCACAACACGAACAAACCACAGAAGCCATTACTGGGATAAAACAGGGAGACAAGCACACAGCTGCAAGTATGAAACCACATGACAACTCGGAGAAAGGAAAAAAGAAAAACCAAAGAGGCACATCCACACATTTATGCTAGCAAATCCAAGAACTGAGAGAAAAGGATAAATTCGCAGACACATAGGAACATCCAAGTTAGGTCAGTAATCCTACAAAATCTCAGCTCTAGTAGTGACGGAACCATTTGAAGCAGTAATCCAACCCCAGCCAACACACAGAAGGCCAGGTCAAGACATTTTCTTGAGCCACTCCTCTAGGTATTTAGTGAAGGCATTGTGATGTCCTCTCATCAAATCCAGAGATGGAAGAGGTGGGTAAGCTCTAATTCACAAGGATAAAGACCCAATTCAAAAAAGGACATTTTAGGAAACCAATTCCATGTCATTTCAATAAAGGAAAGACAATAAACAATATAATTCTTTCCTTTTCTCCTGTGACTGCCTTTGGTTTAGAGAGGGCCATAATGTTTTCCTCTGAAATTATGTTGTTCTTGTTGCTGTTCTGTGGAGAAAGCCTGCCTATCATCCATCATCCGTTTTTGACAGAGTATTCAGGGATGCTTTAGTTGCATGTACGTCCAGTGCTCCTCTTAATATATTCCACAACTCCTGACTACCCATTAAGCAGTTCTCTTTTTGGTAAACCTCAGCTGGATTCTCAGAGTCCTGAGTCACTCCTGGTGGGTCTCCTTCTCTGACTTCTTGCCCGTCAGTATTCCCTTCCTTTTCCATTTCCCAACAGCAGGGCATGGGACATTCATGTCAAGGCAAGGTCCAGGGGTTCATTCACTTCGACGGCAGAGGAATACTGTGGTGCCGAAATGGACCCAAACTTCCTGATCCACTAGTCCTTGCAAAGGCATTGCGGCTCACTCCAAAAGTCTGCTCGAATGGGCCTTGCAAGCCGTCGGTATAGGCCGTCCCTTTCCTTCTGACTAAAGAGACTTGGTCCACATGTCTATACCCGTTACCACAACAAGTACAGTTAACTAATAATGACAACGGTTTCGGTCCAGGCCTCTTCAATGAGAGTTAGCTCTGATGCAGAAGGTCACTCCCTCGAAGTCTTTGCAAAGGTATTTAAGGGAAAGCCAGGTAGACAGAGGCCTCATCCCTTAGCCGTGTGTTTCAGAACACTAGGAGACTAGGCCCCAGACAGCACCATATATCGATGCCATCACCTTTTACCTCGGAAAGGGACTTTCCGTACCTTAGTCATCACAGACGCATAGGCGAAAGACGCTGACAAAGTACGCTCTCACCCACAGGACGAGAAAACCCACGGAGAGCTATTCATACCTGCGAGGCCTCACCTTTTCTTGAAATATCTAGAAATTGTAGTGGAAAAGGACACCTTGCCATCTCCGGGGATATGTTGGCCTAAAGGAAGGTATACTGAATGTCATTTTCCTTCCTCTATGTCTCCAGAAAGGGGAAGTTGGACATTAACCCACAAGACATCCTGAGTTCTTGATCAGGTTCAGAGGGCTCTTGTTCTGTCCTTCCTGGAGCTTCCTACTTAAAGCCATAGGACACCAAGGTCATGGGAGAGGGACAGCTGCTTCAGTGAAGCCAGCATCTGTGATGTCACAAAGCTTTGAGGTCATAGCAACCACTCCTCATCAACCCAGGCCTGATCACTACACTTGACTGGAGTAGTCATGGGTGGGCCAAGAGGACCCCAGGCCGTCCCAAACCTCTGGAGCTGCCTGGGTCTCTCACCAAGGCAGTTTGCGAAGCGAGTCGGTGTCACCTTCTCCATGGCCCAATTCATAGAGGAAAAAGGGATATTTTTCAAAATAAAAATTAGCGTATTTTTCAGAATATGATATAGTGTTATTCACTGAACTGAGGGAACAAATGTCAAAGTCTAACACAGTTTACAGAATGTTTTAACATAAATTGAAATTTAAATCTGACCAAATTTCACAGTTTTAAGTAAAATGATAGCACTTTATATCCTTGAAAAGTGGTAAGTGACCCAAAACATGGCTTAGAAAAACAAATTTAACACTACACTAGTCTGAGATGGTTAAGTTATGGTACAACTTGCCATTGTGTATCATCAAATGGTATATATTTTCTTTTGGGCTTGTCATTATATTTTATTTTAGCCATTCTGGTAAGTGTGTAGTGATATCTCAGTGTCATTTTAATTGCATTTCCTTGATGTCTAATTATGTCAAAATATATTACTTTGATGTTTAATGCTCTGAGCTTTCTCAGTTCAAGACCATGAAGCCACTTAGGAAAAATACAGTTGCAGAGGCACTCATAGACCAACTCTTATTTCGAAATAAGAAGAAACATTACTACCCATTCCAACAAAAATTAGATTTGTTATGCAGCAGGGATTTTATAAATTACCTACACAACTTATATAGTAAGATGAAATGGGACAGGCGGCTTCTTGCAGCTATATACAACATCATTTTAATTTCAATTTTCAGTATAATTTTTCCAAGGTATACACAGAATATATATTTAATGTAAATTGTGAACATTTTAAACTCTGTATATGGAAATTAGTCAATTTTAAGTTTATAACAATCAAAATTAACGGAAGTTTATTTTAAATTAGTTAGCTTTCTCTGCATTGCAAGACAGAATAATCAAGAATTGGTAAGAAAAAAGTAATCTCTGTAAAATTACCGGGGGTGCATTATAAAGTGTTCGGTAACCGATGGGGAGTTAGAGAGGAGAAGGGAGTTGGGGGAAATTGGAAGGGGAGGTGAACCATGAGAGACTATGGACTCTGAAAAACAATCTGAGGATTTTGAAGGGGTGGGGGGTGGGAGTTTGGGGTACTAGGTGGTGGGTATTATAAAGGGCACGAATTGCATGGAGCACTGGGTGTGGTGAAAAATAATGAATACTGTTATGCTGAAAATAAAAAATAAATTAAAAAAAAAAAACTCACAATTTGGATTGAATGGCAAGTGATTTTTAAAATCTGGAACTCATTGTCAATTTTTTTTCTTCATTGTGTCTTAATAAATTACTATGTTCATTTGCATGGAAGTGAAGAAAAATGCATGACATTTCATCTCAACACTAACACCTTTAACTGGCAACTCTGAATGTACTTTACAGCAGTGTAACAAAGTAAAGATCAATGATGTTTCATGAAATATTTGTTATAATTCTCAAGGAGATAGGGAGTTTGTGCAAAAATGCAAATCACTTTGCGACTAAACACATTGTTTATTTCAGCTAATTTTAAGAAAATATGCTGAGAATCTCTCAAAAAAGGAAGCAATGATTTAGGTTTGCCTTCAAACTCCTTATCTAATCCTGAACCAACAGCACATAGTTCAAAGAGCAACTAATTTGAGTAGCTCCAATTTACACATTTCCTAACAATGCTTAATTTAGTGGAATTTCTGTCCAATTATGGTAATTTGATGTAATGAAAGACAAAAGTTCAAAAAGATCATCCTTAATTTATATAGATGCCAAACTCTGCATTTTCTGAATGACGCCCAGGAACGTATTTTCAAAAACAAACAAACAATGCCAGAACCACTATTAGGTCATCTCTAGGCAGAAAGTGACTCAGAGCTTACATTACTCTCTCCCTGAAAGTATACTGTAGGCACTGAAACTACTACCCTGAGTCTGTGCTATCAAATTCCTTAAGTTAGAAAGTTTTAAAACCCGTCTGTGTGGGAGTATTTCATTTACAGATAGAGATTTGGTTGTTTATACATTTTCATACTTGATTTTTAGGATGTAATAACTATGTTTTAAAATTCATGGTGGTTTTGAATACTGTTGGATAATTGTGCTAAAATGGTATATCCATTCCTCCTAGGAAACAGAAATTATAGAAAGGTAGTGCTTTTCAAATCTGACATCTTTGAGTCATTGCAGTTTCATATAAATGCAATAGGAAAAGTGTCATTCATGTTTATGATATTTTCTATAAATAAATTAGAATGTACTGGAGGCCTGATATAAAGTGGGATGCCTAAACTTCAGTAAGATCTTGTTTTCAATTCAAAATAAATTTTATTTTTTATTTTTTTATAATGTCCCTCAATTTCAGATAAGCACCCCCATAAGGTCCACTCTGTTTTTTTTTTAAGAATTTATTTATTTTATTTGACAGATAGAGATCACAAGTAGGCAGAGAGGCAGGCAGAAAGAGAGGAGGAAGCAGGCTCCCTGCTAGGCAAAGAGCCCGATGCGGGGCTCGATCCCAGGACCCTGGGATCATGACCTGAGCCAAAGGCAGAGGCTTTAACCCACTGAGCCACCCAGGCGCCCCCAAAATAAATTTTAATTTGAATTATGCACCTCTAAGTTCAGAGACAATAAACATCAACCAACACAATTAATAAGTTCTATTTCTTAAAATTTCGGGAACATTGATAGTCTCATCTCCTGGAAGAACAACAGCTAAAATTTTTGGTCATGGATTCTTGCTAAAATATCACTTTCCCAAAGAAAATTAATGTTATGAATTTTTATTGATTGTTATTGATCATGAAGAATATAACAACCATGATAAAAAGAGTAGGAAAAACATGATATCTCATCTGTAAGGGCATGTGGAAAGTAGGAAATGCTAATAAAAATAACTACCATTATTTCCTAAGTTAACATAATATAACAGAACAAAAATATTTCAAAACAATGTTTTCTTTTTTTTTTTAAGATTTTATTTATTTATTTGACAGAGAGAGATCACAAGTAGGCAGAGAGGCAGGCAGAAAGAGAGGAGGAAGCAGGCACCCTGCTGAGCAGAGAGCCCAATGTGGGACTCGATCCAAGGACTCTGAGATTATGACCTGAGCCGAAGGCAGCGGCTTAACCCACTGAGCCACCCAGGCACCCCCATAACAATATTTTCTAGGCTCATTCTGATAACTCTTTTCTACATTCAAATTTAAAGGTTGAGGCATGTGATATATATTACACAAAAAACATCCCAAGGAATTCGTTAAAAAAAAAACTCTTAATAAAGAACAAATCCAAAGGAATTTCTTTTCTAATTTAATTAACAAATTATGAATCGACTTACCTATTTAATACAGCGTATCAGGCACCAATAATATTTTTTAATCGTCACACCTGATGCAATAGTTACCATCTTTCAGACATACTGATCACGAACAAGCAAATAAACAAGAGCACCGTAGCTTAAGATCTACCTGCATAAATATAGGCTACTTCAGACAATCTCTTCACCACAACATAGAAATGAATAGAAATCATACATGCTCTGTATGGACATACAGATGAGATAGAAGGGGATGGATGTTAATATATGCAGAATCTTTATTAATTACATTGTAAACCATAATATGGAAAAACAGAATACAATTTTAGAAATACCCAGGTCACCATCATTGTTTTATTTTTATATGTGTAGATAAGGAGTTTAATAAACAATCCATGACTATTCAACTCCTTATATTTTGAAAATTTTAGTAAAAGTAACAAACCTAGCACCTAGAAAATTATACTTATCTGCAACATACAGCTTTGCCAGCATGGTAGAGGAAAAGCAAAACAAAATAAGTAAGAAAAGTTTAACATTTCACAAGAGATTTGCTTTTATTTTTTATTTATTATTTTTTATTTTTCATTAATTATTTACTTCTATTTTCTACTTTATTTTAATGAAAATGTCATGACCATAACATAAGAGCAGAATAAAACCAACATGAGAAATTATTTTTTCATAAGTTAAAATAAACTAGCTTGGTGATTAATTCAAAATTATATTACAAACTTCAGTGTTCTTGAAGTAAGTATCACTGCATAAACAAATGAGTCAGGAGTCATAAACTAATGATGATTCTAAATGTTATTTAGAGAGACATTCTGTTCTTAATATATTTCAAATATTCTACACAAGACAAAGTGGATCCAAGTAATCTGTAGGCAAAATAAGATTTTAGAGAAGTATATATTTCCAACAGTATTTATAAAATATTACCTTTATGTAAGGCATCATCCTGGACTTTGTGGAAAACACACAAAGGAGTAAGAAGTGGCCCTTCAAGAAACATATACAATATCAAGGTTTAACATGAAGCAGCATGTCTTCTCTAAGTAAAAAAAAAAAACATTGTACCAACTGACTTTACTGAAACTTTATATTTATTGCTCTCATTTTAGGTCATAGTGTCCTTCTGCATGCAGGCTGCTATAACGGACATGATATAGACTTAATAGCTTATAAAGAACAGGAATTTATTTCTCACAGTTCTAGAACGGAGAAGTTCAAGATTAAGGAATGGGCAGATCCAGGGAGAGCCCACTTCCTCATAGATGGCTATCTTCTCACTGTAAACGTACATGATGAATGAATCAAGAGAACTCACTGGGGTCTCCTTTAAAAGGACTGTAATCCCACTTATGACCTAATCACCTCCCAAAGGCCCCTAAGTTTTAATACTATCACTTCCAGAGTTAGATTCCATAATATGATTTTGGGAGACATAAACATTCACACCATAGTATATATAAACAAAAAAAGACACAAAAACAACAAACAAAAAAATTATTTTAACTACCTATTATTTTCAACTACATAAACTTTTAATTTGTTTCTATATAATATTAAATAACTCATTTGAGTGATTCACTTATATCCAATGCATCTGAGTGCAATTAAATTTGCTTACCCAGCATATCCAGAAGCATATTTCTTCAGACTATCCCATTCCCCACCTTACAGGATTTACCACAATTAGAAGACATGGGATAGAGGATAGATAGATAGATGTATACATAAACACACTTGTACATACCCATATGCATATTTTTTCCTGTTAATGATACTCATGCAAATAAAATTTAAGCTCAAGGAAACCTGTCTTGTGTGTTACTTAATATCCAGTTTTTAGTCAACATCCAAAAACAAATAATCCAATAAAACCATGGATAGAAGACATGAACAAGTGTTTCCCCAAAGAACACATTCAAATGTTCAGTAGATACATGATGTGGTATATATGTTCAATGGAATACTATGCAGCCATCAAAAGAAATGAAATCCTGCTATTTGTGATGACGTGGATGGAACTAGAGGGTATTATGCTTGGCGAAATAAATCAATCTGAGAAAGACAACTATCATATGATCTCCCTGATATGATGAAGTGGAGATGCAACATAGGCAGTTTCGGGCATACGAAAAGAAAAATAAAAAAAGATGGTATTAGGAGGGAGACAAACCATAAAAGACTGAATCTCACAAAACAGACTGAGGGTTGCTGGGGGGAGGTGCGTTGGGAGAGGATGGTGGGGGTATGGACATTGGAGAGGGCAGGTGCTATGGTGAGTGATGGTGAGTGCTGTGAAATGTGTAAACCTGGTGATTCACAGACCTGTACCCCTAGGGATTAAAACACATTATATAAAAAATTTTAAAAAATAATTTAAAAAACCCATTAAAGAAAAAACACAGATTGCAAGCCCCGAGCTAATCTCATATTCAATCAAAACTTTTGAAAGTTTTCCCCTTAAAGATCAGAAGAAAGACAAGTGTGTCCATTTTCACTACTCTCATTTGACACAGTAGTGGATGTCCTAGCCAGAGAAACAAGGAACACATAGAAATAAGAGACTCCAAAAAAAAAAAAAAAAAAGGAAGAAGTAAAATTTTCTTTTTTTGGATAACATGAACTTACATGTTAAAAAATCCTAAAAAATTCACAATAAATTTGAATAAACAAATTTAGTAAAATTACCAAATACAAGATCAATATATAAAAGAAAAGAATTTTGTTTTGTTTCTTTTTTTTTTTTATGGACTGCTTCCCAGTTTGTCATGTCATCCTTGTTCAGTGATCACGCTAATCTTCTCTGCACCATTCCAATTTTAGTATATGTGCTGCCAAAGTAAGCACAAGACAGGAGCATTTTAACATTCTAATGATGAACTATCTGAAAAAATAAAGAAAACAATCTAATTCACAATAGTATCAAAAATAATAAAATACTTAGGAATAGATTTAACTAAGAAGATGAAAGATCTGTACTCCATAAACTATGACATTGATAAAGAAATTGAAGGTGACAGAAATGGAAAGATAGCTCATATTTATGAATGGTAAGAATTAACATTGTTAAAATGTCCATACTACCGAAACCATCTGTAAATCCAATTCCTATCAAAAATCCAATGTTAGGGGCGCGTGGTTGGCTCAGTGGGTTAAGCCGCTGCCTTCAGCTCTGGTCATGATCCCAGGGTCCTGGGATCAAGCCACGCATCAGGCTCTCTGCTCAGCAGGAAGCCTGCTTCCTCTTCTCTCTCTGCCTGCCTCTCTGCCTGCTTGTCATCTCTCTCTGTCAAATAAATAAATTAAAAATCTTAAAAAAAAAACCCAATATTATTGTTTTACAGAAGTAAGTAAAGAATCCTAAAGTTTATATGAGACCATGAAAGACAACAAATAATCAAAGCAGTTCTGAGAAAGAATGAAGAAGGGAGATTACACTTCTTGATTTGAAACTATACTACAAAGCCCTCATGCTCAAAACAATAAAGTATACTGGCATAAAAACAGACCAATAAACAAGTAGAACAGAATTGAGAGTCCAGAAATAAATCCTTTCATACAGTCACCTAATATTTGACAGGGGCCAACATATGTAATGGGGAAAGATAGTCTGTTCAATAAATGATATTTAAAACTGAATAGTCACATAAACAGTATGAAAAGGGAACCTTATATCACTCATAAGTCTGAACTTGAAATAGATTAAAGACTTAAAGGTGATGCATGAAACTAAATTTCCTAAAGGAAAACATAGGAAAAATTCTCCTTGACATTGGTCTTGCCAATAGTTTTTTGGATACCAGACCAAAAACACAAGCAAAAAAAGCAAAAATAAATAAATGGTATTACATCAAACTAACGTTTCTGCATTGCCAAAAAAAGGGAGAGAGAATGAAAACACAATCCACAGAATGTAAGAAAATACTTACGAATCTTATATCTGAAAAGAGGTTAATAACCAACAGATACAAATAGAAAAAAATATATGATTAAAAAAATAGCAAAAGGATCTCAATAGACTTTTTTTTCAAAAAAGTTATATAAATGACCAACAGGAGCATTAAAAAGTGCTCAACGTAAAAATCTCAGGGCAAAGTGCTTATGTTGTTGTTGTTGTTGTTTACCTCTGAAAAACACAGCAAGATATTAGAATATATACTACCAAAAAATTGAAACTAACCAATTTTGGTAAATATTGGGGAAAACGGGGAACTTATGCACTGTAATAGGGATATAAATTTGTATGGAAAACAGTATGGAGATTATTCATATTATTAAAAGTAAAATTACCATATGATTCAGTAATCCCACTTCTAGGTATCTATCTAAAGAAAACGAAGTTCACTGTTCAAAGACATATCTGCACTCTTATGTTTATTATAAAATTATTAACTCTAAGCAAGAGATGGAAATAACTTCAGTATCCATTAATGGATGAATGAGTAAAATAAGTATGGTAAATATATACTACGGAATACTACTTAACCATGAAAAATTAAGAAATACTGCCATTTACAACAGCATGGATGGATCTTGAAGGTATTATTCTAAGTGAAATATTTCAAAGATTTTATATATTTTTTTAATTTATGTATTATGATATCCCTTACATACAGAATCTGAGGAAAAGGAAAACTAATGGAAACTTAGAGTTGAGTTGACAAGGGGTGAACCTGGGGTGGAGTAAGGTGGTCCAAGGGTGCAAACTTGCAACTATAATATGAAAAAGTTCTGGGGATCTAATGTACAGCATGATGATCATAGTTAATAAGATATACATACTTTTTTTTATTGTGCTTCCCTTTAATAAACTTTGCATATATCACATTCTTACAAGTTGAAAGTTTATAGCAATCTTGTATAAAAGAGGTCTGCTGCCACCATTTTTCTAACAACATTTGTTCATTTTGTGTCTCTTTGTCACATGTTGGTAATTCTTGCAATATATCAAGTTTTTTCATTATTATTGTATTTGTTATGGTGATCTGTGATCAGTAATTATGACCCACTGAAAACTCAGAACTAGTGTACTTAAGGTATATACATTGATTTTCTTTAAAAACATAATGCTTTTGAACAGTGCAGTATAGTTTTTATTTTTTATATGCACTGGGAAACATAATTTTTTATATGCACTGGGAAACCAAAAAATATAATAATTTGACTTAGTTTATTGAGATAATCACTTTATTGAGGCAGTCTGGAACAAAACCCACAAGACCTCTGAAGTTTATCTCTACTATACTATATACATAAAAGTTGCTAAGAGAGTAGATCTTAAAATTCCTTACGATACATGCATAAAAAACAGTGGCAACTATACGAGATAGTAGATGTATTAACATTTTTGTGTAGATTATATTGCAATAAAGATGTATACCAATTTATCAAATTGTACAAAATTTACACAATGTTAAAAGTTTGCAATGTTATAAGAAATCATTTCTTAAATTTACAAATATGTCGATTTTTTTCAATAAAGCTGGAAAAAACTTTTTGTAGAATTAATCTATTTTTCAAAAAATGAAGTAAGGCAGTAGAAACTGCAACTAACTCTGAAATAATAGAATATAAAATCCATTTTTGTTATATACACTGTGACAAAAACTATTACTTAGTTTACAATGGAGGAGTACTTATGAAGCATGAAGGATGGTCTATAAAAAAGGCTGAAAGAGCTCAGTTTTAAGGTTTAAATTTAATATCTTCTTTTAAAATACTAAACTGACCACCCAGTGTTCCAAACATCAATGTCTTAACTGCATGAATTTATTTCATACAACTCTATAATCTAGTTTCATAAGAAAGCAGCATGCAAAGTTTGAATAAGACAGACTTGCTTAAGTTTCTTTATGTTCAACAGTAAAGGATACCTCCTTAAAAACAAATAGAAGAAAAATCAGCATATTTATTATGATAATTATTATTCATAAGGAGATTCATATTGAATTAGGGAATATATATCCTCAGAGGGGGTAAAGTAAAATGAAATTTATGTTGGTAAATGTGTCTAATAATAGTCAATACAATGCCTCAATATAAATGAATATTACCATTTTGAACAATTTAATTACTATTACTAGAATTATTATAAGTATAAAAATAGCTATCATTTTAGCATGGAATATGAGACTCTCATGCTCCATGCTTCATCACATCCACACAACAACGCTGCATAATAAGTATTATCATCACCATTTCATGGGTGAAAAAACTGAGGCTAACACATTTAGATAACTGGTTTATGATTACATGGGTAGCAAAAATGCATCACACTAATTTAGGCTTTATGATTTCAGAATTGTACTCTTTCCACTGCACATTCTATTACTCTGTAAATACTTGGCCTGTTTTCATTTGGTTCTTTAATTTTATTCATGTGGTGATGGCTTAAAGCTTCCTTTAAAGGAAGCTTAAAAATTTCATTTAACCAAAAGCTCCCAAGAATTAAAAATGCCACGGATCTAATGTAGACATGGATATCATTAGTTAATGGGTAACTATATATTTTCCACCCTAGTGAGATAACAATCAGAGTATTTTTCTAAGTTTTAGTCTCTCAGTGTTAAAAAGGACTTTGTTAAAATAGAAATATTTAGACAAAGGTGATCAAAAGTCTGAATCAGGTCACCTTAAGGTAAATATTAGGAAACTGAGGAAACAAATGGAGATTTGAACACTGAGCTATGATATAATGAATGGTTTCAAGTATTTAGTAGAGTATAGAAAAGCCCTTTAAAGCCTGGTCTTAGCCTAGCATTGCAGCTTCTGGGATATCTGTCTATCTATCATCTATCTATCTAGATATAAATTTGAAAACTTTTTTAACTTAAAGATTTTGAGAAATAGAACATAATCAGCACCATAGAAGATCTGTTTCTGATAACAACCTAGCCCCTCCTCCCAGTTTGTTAATATTCTCTCTTATTTAATGTAACATTGTGCAAATAGACCACTACTGAACTGCCGTTATGAATGAAATAGCTATAATCATCTGTTTGCATATCCTGGTGAAAATATTCATTTAGTTCCATGTTGTATTTCTAGGAATGGACCAAATTTTTATTTTTATTTTTAAGTTTTCTAAATATTGTCCAACTTACCTCAAATGTTTTTATTATGGGCACTTTCATTCTTTCACATTCTTGCAAGGCAATTTTACTGTTGCCCAATATGGTAAGTGTGTAATAGTATGTCATTTTAGGTTTTAATTTATTTTTAATTTAATTTAATTTAATTCCAGATTCATAATAAAGATAAACAGTTTTTATATATGAGTGGCCATTTGGATTACCCTTTCTGTAAAGTACATGCTCAAATCTTTTTTTTTTTTTTTAACTTTTTATTTTTTATAAACATATATTTTTATCCCCAGGGGTACAGGTCTGTGAATCACCAGGTTTACACACTTCACAGCACTCACGAAAGCACATACCCTCCCAAATGTCCATAATCCCACCCCCTTCTCCCAAACCCCCTCCCCCCAGCAACCCTCAGTTTGTTTTGTGAGATTAAGAGTCACTTATGGTTTGTCTCCCTCCCAATCCCATCTTGTTTCATTTATTCTTCTCCTACCCACTAAAGCCCCCATGTTGCATCACCACTTCCTCATATCAGGGAGATCATATGATAGTTGTCTTTCTCTGCTTGACTTATTTCGCTAAGCATGATACGCTCTAGTTCCATCCATGTTGTCGCAAATGGCAAGATTTCATTTCTTTTGATATCTTAACACTGTGTCATACTGACTTCTTTAATAGTAGATTTTCTGAATGAACTTTTAGCTGTGTAGGTCTTCTCTATTTTATTTTGAACTTGTTTTCATTTCAAAATCTTTATATTTATTTTCATAATCTGCTTTTATTTTTCTTTGTCTATTATCTATCTATCTATCTATCTATTTATTTGCAAGCAAGAGAGAGTGAGCAAGTGAGAGTGCAGGGAGGGATAGAAAAAGAAGGGAAAAGAATCTTAAGCAGGCTCCAGGCTCAGCACAGAGCCCAACTCTGGGCTCTATTTCACAACCATGACATCATGACCTGAGCCAAATTGAAAGAGATAAAATAAAAGTAAGGTGTTAAAAAAAAAGGAAAAAGAATTGGAGGTTTAATTAAGTGAGCCACCCAGGCACCCCTGTGGTATCTTAAATTAGCTGTCATATCTTTAAAGTTCTAGAGTATCCATTTGGTTCATTTATAAAACCTTTCTCAATATCATTTTTAGTGTCAGTTTTTTGTTCAATTTGCTTCCCCTCTCATTTCTTTGAGCAGAGTAATCAAGCCATTTTACAATCTTTATTGATCATTTTAACATCATACTTAATCCCATTTTGTCTATCAAATCTTGTTAATGGTTTTTCTTTGTGTGCTTTGTTACATTTTGCTATGTTCAAGACATTATATTTGAAACTCTTATTGAGTAGGGATAATTAAGAGCTATAATAACGGTATGGTCCTCCTTGGTAGGATTTTCTCTTATATCTGAGACTCTACAAGACAATCATACTCCAAATTCAGTGATTGGCTTTCTCAGTTTACACAGAAGGCAAGGTAGGCTATAGTCTTATTTCTGCTTCTCCTTGTGCTTTGGGGATCTCAACTTAAATTTGGGTTGTACCAAAGTCCTCAAATTTGATTGCTGCTGGATTTGTTTCTCTAGTATCAAGAGTCTATGAACAACACAGCTCAGTGTGTTTTAGCAGTTTCAAATGCTCTCATAGCTAAAATGGCTTCAGGGCATATATCTCTAGGCTCTCATTGTATTTCGTATTTTGGCCCAGTAATCCCTCACTTATTTTTATAATCATTCTGATATTTTTAACTTTAAAAGCTATTTTGTCTGGATTTTTAGTTGTCTTAAGTAGGAGTTTTTAGATCACCATTACTAGAAGCAACAACAAATATACATGAAAATATCTGCAGTAGTTTATCACATCTTTATGGCTTTGAACTTCCATAAGCTGAGGCATCCTTCTCTAATCACTTAGGCAAACTCCAATTTACCCTTTAATACAACCCAAGAATTGCTTCATTTAAGAACATGTTCAGGGATGACTCTTCCCCACTGTTCTTACCAACATTCCCACACACTCTTTGCTACCCACACCTTGTTTATGAACTTTCGTTAGGTATATCAGCGTGACCAGAATTTTGCTCTATTGTATTTTTGTCCTTTAGAGCTTTAATTAAATATGAATTCCATAGAAAGTCTGTCCCTTTTCTTTCAAACCTGGGTTAGTTATTTCTTCTCATTCTTTGTCAGAAGTTACTTTATTAGAGAAACTTATAGCTCTATTGTGACTTTGGAGCCTTTAGAGTTTTTCGACTGGAAAAATCACCCATCCCTGAGATTTTTACGCAGCTTCCTAGCTGATATTATTCAGAAATCTGTTCAAAACAGACTTTTTCAGGGAGGCCCTTTCGGACCACTCAGTTAAAAAACCTCTTCTCAATCACTGCTCTTTTTAAAATGTGCTTATTTAGTTCAAATATGCATCTCTATTAAAGAAAAAGCAGTACGATTTTTTTTTTAAAGTTGGCTTACCTATTATCTATCTCTCCCATTAAAATGATTCCTCTGGCCTGGGGTTTTGTTGTGCTCATTTTAGGCCAGGCACTCAATAAATTGTCTCTGAATGATTGAATTGTTTGACTCCCTTGCTAGATTCTCAACTTCATGAGGCCAAGGATTGTTCTATTCAGTCCTTCTTTATCCTCAATGTCTGTTATATTGCAGTCACTTACGTGACTAATGGGAAAAATCACAGAAAGAAAGAGTTAAAACTACAGAAAAACCCTGTAGGTTCAATAACACAAAGCTTTCTAAAATTATTTAGCCCAGGAATTGAATACTGGCTGCACTTTTGATTTTTTTTAAATGGTATTGAATTTAATTTAAATGGAAATACTGGAATGGTAGAATAATAAAAAAATTATAAAAGCAACTTGCTCCTTAAAGTAAGAATTATATAGGGCATCTCTTCTAGAAGCAAAATTTTCAAATGTCAAACATCTGAAAGCATAGAAGGAGAAGTAAGAGTGTGAATTGTACTTCAATGCTCTTTTCTTTATATTCAGCAAACAGCTTCATTCACACACCTTTCCAATTTTTTCAACTCTTTTGACAAAGCCTTCAGAGGAGTTACTGCTGATGACAACCATCACAGCCTAACAGGAGAAATTTTATAAAGAAAAATAATAGCATGTTTTTCCCAAATTGTTAAGGATATGGTGAAGCTCTGTCGGATTCAAAGGAGGAATGTGCAATTCCATGCTATATATAATAATAACTTGTTTTAATAGTGGCTTTGCAATTTTTCAGATATATCCATTTACTGAAACCACTATCAAATAAACAAAAACAAACAAATGAACAGGGGTTCGAGACAGAAATTATCTAATCTAAAAATAGCACATGTTCACAGAATACACAACACATATCCCAAGTACTACTATAGGCTTCAAGTAATAGTCAAAACAATAGTAAACATGATTCAGACCACACCAGTCAAATCATAAATGGGACCTTAACTGTAAATCCTTATCTTTAGATCAAAGCGGGTAATTGGGGGCTGAAGATACATTATAGAACTAATATGTTATAGAACTCCTCTGAAATGAGTCATTTATTCCATCACTTTTCCTGCACAGCTGCTGACCCATGTTTTGGTTCCTGGAAATAGCTGCTACCCTGTCATACTTCTTAAAAGCACATATATTGATAACTCTACTCATTCCTCCATTCCTCTGTGACTGTCACTGTGTTAAAATGTGGAGTCAGCTGACTCACTTGTGATGGTAATAAAGTAGATGAGTTTGCAAAGTATTTTGTTATTTCTAAAAATGCAAAAACCAAATTACATTGAAATCATAAGGGGTGTTTCAGGGAGAGCTGTAGGATGTGGTTTCTTGTGTAATCCACAGAGATTAGCTCCAACACATATTTAAACTCTCCTCTAGGAGCAACCTTAGTGGTAAAGCAAGAAGATAAACAGATGTAAACACACCCTGGCACAAAATTATCACTTATGTTTGGCTTCCTAGTCTCCTCGTGTTACTTATTTATCTTAACTTCTCTCTGAAATCAGGGAACACAGAATCTCAATCAGTAGACATTTTTCTACTGAATTACCCAATAGTCTGATCATACCCCAAGACTTTTTTAAATTATTTCACTCATAATCCCAAATCTGCTTTGCTTCCTCATCTTAGTACACTGTAATTTGATTTCAAAATGAGGACAGTTGTCAGTAATGCCACATTCATTCATCTATTTTACAATTCCATGTGCTTATAACTATGAAGATATGTTAATAACATCCATTCCAATAAGCCACCCTAAATTTATTATCATGAAACAAGACCTCAAGAAAGAGAATTCAAAATCATCCATGTATTTGCAACTTATTGCAATAAAGCCTTTATCAATAGACTTCCCTGTGCACATGGTGGTCAAATTGCTGGTGAAAACCAGCCAGATCTATTACAAGCTTTCTCATGGCTTCTAGGTAACCCAAGTGAGCCTTTATTGATACTGGGAAGGGATAAAGCAGGGAAGGGATAAACAGTGCTATAAGATTTGGCTAGACAAAAGTAATGACTCTCATTACAAAGTGAGTATTTTTTTTTCAAGCTTTAGTTCAGTTTATTTTTCTTGTATAAAACTATGTAGTAGCCACAGCTGGAGCCTGGGTCCTCTGAACAGAGACTCTGGTGTGGGTCTTCACAAGATGGTCCGTGAACTCCTGATAGGGAGACTTGGTAAACACAGTCTCCTTCCAGAGATCAGGGGTGAGATAGCTGTAGGTCTTGGAGATGGCATCGAAAGTAGCCTTGGCAAAGTTCCCTAGGGTGGCAGTGCAGCCCCTGGCCGAGGTGTAGCAGTCGTCAATACCAGCCATCATCAGCAGTTTCTTGGGCACAGGGGCCGAGACAATGCCAGTGCCTCTGGGGGCGGGGATGAGACGCACCAGCACAGAGCCACAGCGGCCAGTCACCTTGCACGGGACAGTGTGGGGCTTGCCGATCTTGTTCCCCCAGTAGCCTCGCCGCACAGGGACAATGGAAAGCTTCGCCAGAATGATGGCTCCGCGGATGGCAGTGGCTACCTCCTTGGAACACTTGACACCCAAACCGACGTGTCCATTGTAATCTCCGATGGCGACAAATGCCTTGAACCTGGTCCGCTGGCCCGCGCGCGTCTGCTTCTGCACAGGCATGATCTTCAAAACCTCGTCCTTGAGGGAGGCTCCCAGGAAGAAGTCGATGATCTCAGACTCCTTGATGGGCAGGGAGAAGAGATAGATCTCCTCCAGGGACTTGATCTTCTTGTCTTTGACCAGACGCCCAGCTTGGTGACGGGGATCCACTCCTTGTCCGCGGCCTTGCCCCCGCGAGCTCCGCGGCCTCGGCCCCGGCCCCGACCACGGCCCCGGCCCCGGCCCCGGCCCCGGCCCCGGATGCCTCTGCGGAAGCCACCGCGGAAATTGCCTCGGCCTCCCATTCCAGGGCCCCCGGGCCCTCCGGGCCCTCCCGCAGCACCGGCGTCATCCGCCATTTGGTGTTCTCTCGGAGAGGAAACAAAGTGAGTATTTTAAAGCAAAAGAGCCTGTTGGGAATATTGTTTTATAAAATAGTGGTTTTTTTTATTAACTTTTTAAAATTCAATTAGGTAACATATAGTGTACCAATAGTTTCAAATGTAGATTTCAGTTATTCATCCATAGCATATAATAGCTAATGCTCAGTACTTACTGTTATAGCTTCTTGAAAGCAGAATTTTAACCCACTGAGCCACCCAGGCGCCCTTGAAAGCAGAATTTTAGATCACATTTTCTGATTACTTCCATGTCGTACAACACTTTCCTGCTAGCAACCTTCAAAACATACTGTTTGTTAGAGGAATTTCTTTAATAATAAATAAATAGGAATTCATTTAAATTTATAAATATATAAAATAAATAGGAATTTATTTAAATTTATTTAAATATTACACACTGTTTCATTGTTCATAAATAAGGTGATGATATTATAGCCATTAGTTGGTAGCACTGATATATCACTATCTTTTTACTTCTCAGTGCATTCTCTTTACACAAATAGATATATATTTTAAAAAATGTGAATCTGTGGCAAACTTGTAAAAAACCCTATACAGTAAAGTTTATCATTTTAAGTAATCTCAATTATCTTCCTCAATTGTGATAGTATATCCTTCTATCTAGGCCAGATATTGTATGAGGGATTTGAAGAGACATACTTTTCTAAATTTCACTTTTCTCATCTGCAAAATGCTTATCATGATCCTACAAAAAAATACACTTATAATTTTTTGATGAAAATTTATTTATTTATTTTAAGATTTTATTTCTTTCTCAGAGAGAGTGGGCGAGAGAGCAAGCACAGGCAGACAGAATGGCAGGCAGAGGTAGAGGGAGAAGCAGGCTCCGGCCGAGCAAGGAGCCAGATGCGGGACTCGATCCCAGGATGCTGGGATCATGACCTGAGCCAAAGGCAGCTGCTTAACCAACTGAGCCACCCAGGCGTCCCTTTTGATGAAAATTTAATCTGTATAAACAATATATTTGTTGTAATGCGTGGTTCATGGAAAACATCTTTTTTAATTATAAGCAGTATTAGAAATTAAGTAAATGTGTCTATAATATTTAAAGTTTTAACACATAATTCCACTGCTTTGCCTTATTTTCTCAAATCCCTTTACCACTTTCACTGACAGAGTCAAATGTACTTTTTCTACTAGTAGCCAGCTCTTTGTCTTTTGTCAGAAAGATGCCCTTGTGAATTATTTATAATAGAGATATTAGCAATAATAATAATAATAATAATAATAATAATAAGTAGCAATGAAAATGTTAAAAAAAAAGTTTTCTTAACTAATTAGGGTTCTTAGACATCAATTAGAGGAACCACCTCGGGCAAGCAAATTAATCTGCAAGACATTCCCAGAATTAACAAGTCAGTCAGATACAGGGTTGTCTGTAGACTGAAAAGAACTAGGTTTGGAAAATAGGTAAGGACAGTGAAAAAAGTGATCAAATTTTTGGGCAAAATAAACTCTTAGGTGTCCTTTCAATGGAGTCCTGTTCATTATGTAGCAGAAACTCTGGAGATTATCTCAATCCATTGGAGTCACCCCGTTTATTAGCTTGCTATTGACAAAGTTATTTACAAACTGTAGAGCAAGAGGTTATAATGGAGAAAACTGATGGTAATGCACAGGATTCTTGTTAACAATAATGCAAGTTAGTGATTTTTCATTAGAAAACATAAATTCTATAACCCAAATTATGGGCCCAGAGCACTTCTGCTGCACAACTCTGCTTATATCCCAAATAACCATGTGAACTAGTTTTAATATCTGCTTCTCTTATTAATTTTTGAATAAGAATTCTTGACACAAGTATTTTATAATTGTGTGATAATCATGAATTTAATTTTTGGAGAACAAAACACACTTTAGCATAACTAGGTTCGTTCACAGAACCAGCCTTGATAACACACTTCTATATGTTAGAAATGATGTAATAAATGTAGAATATTGGGCACTTGTTTGGTATTCTTTGCCATGTTTTGCACTATCTAAAAAGAGATCAGTGAACTTGGACTGGAGTTAGTAGACATGGAAGAAAATAAAATATTACAGAGAAGAATACTCTGTGGTCCACAACCTAAACGGCCTGGGATTCCCATCATTTGGATCCCTGTAGCTTTACAGAAGTCAATTAAATTTTTGTATCTCTGATTAAAGTTGTTTCCCCAGTACTTTTTCAAACATCTCTTGTAAAGTATTGTTTCCCAGAAAAAAAGGGATTTTGCACATGTATCTGCCTTTGTCTCTGGTCATGATCTCAGTCAGGATCCTGGGATCGAGCCCCATATCGGGATTCCTGCTCATTAGGGAGTATACTTCTCAGTCTCTCTCTGCAGCTACATCCCCCTGCCCCACTCATGCTCTCTCTCTCTCAAATAAATAAATACAATCTTTAATTTTTTAATTAAAAATAAGATAAATAAATTAAAATAAAAAGACTGGGCTTACTGCCCCATTTAGCTCCTTTTGTTTTTTTGAGTTGTATTTAAAGCAGCATGAGAGAACATGAGGCTCTCAAACTTAAAAAAAAAAAGGAAAAAATTGAGTTTTGTTAGGATTTAAGATCTTGTCTGCTAGACAAAAACGTTGGCTTTGTTAACATGTGAAAATTATCAAAAGGGAATAAGATAGAATTCTAATAATTTTTGTAGAAATTAAAAATTTTCTCCAACCCAATTACATACAGACCCATTAAGTAAATTCATTCCAATGTCCCAAACCAACCTTTTCTAATAGTAATGCATCTGTGTAAACAGGGTCAACCCAAGGAATAAATAAATATTATTATTTTTTTCCTGTCTCTTCCACAGTCTCATCTGGGTATATTGGTAGCAAGCCAATTATCTATCTTATAAGACATGATATCATAAGGAAGGGTATTCTGTCCATTTGGAACAACTGAAAATCATTGTAATTTTATCTTGGTGCAGTAACTTGAGATGGCACAGTGTGGTTTATGAATATATTTTATTTTTTTTTTTTACTGGGAAGAAGAGATTATAGAGATATTGGTTATCCAAGAGAGACTGACAGGTGTTGATAGTTGCCAGGTCAATATCCATCTACTTTTTCCTTTAGTATCAGAAAGCACTGAGGGATTGACAACAAGGAAACTTAAAACAACATCAAATATTTTATTGTCTCTTTTCTAGTTACATTGTACCCATATGACAAAGTATCAGTCGTACAAGATATCATTCTCTTTTACCTCTATCTTTCTGCCAGAAATGTGGGCTTAATAGTGAGAACTCCAACGGCAATTTTTGCAACTGTGAATAAAAAGCCATGAAAACCTCTAAGATAGTTCACTTGACTTTCTTAAGACTCTGAACCAACACCAGAAAACACTCTCTGTAGTCTTCTTGTTAAATGAAAAATATGGTTAAACCACTTTTGACAGTCTACTACCTACAGCAAACTGTAAATCTTAATTGAAATATGTCCTCTCAGCTGTGCTTAAGCAACTGAGTCCTGAGCTTTTCAGGTTTTCAGTCTGAAAGAGTACACCTCGGGTGCTCTGAAAGGGAAGAGAAAGGACACCCTGTTCTCCATATAACTTAAAGAAGAGAAATCTGTGCATTTAAGTGGGCCATATAAAATTTATCAAGCAATTATCTCCTAACTCCTTCCTATCCAAATTACCTGATATGCTCTCCCTACTCCTTTATTCCACGTTACTGCCTTTTCACAACATGTCTTCTGTTATTTCCTTCTTGCAAGCTAGTTTTGATTTCTGCATCTAAAAAAATCAACAATCATTGTGTATTTCAATTCCCATTTTCCTCAAATGCATTGATTCTTCTTATCTATTACTCTTTTCTCATACTCAGTGTCTTTGTCTTTATGGGGTTTGTACTTTGCTTTTCCCCATCCTTTACTGCCATTATATAATCAATCTAATAACTTCTTAGAGAAAGTTAAAAATTCCCGCATAGCCACACGTGAACACAAAGTCACTGATTTTTAGCAAACCTATAAGATAGTCAGACATCCATTCAATTTCTTTTTTTTTAAGATTTTATTTATTTATTTGACAGAGAGAGATGACAAGCAGGCAGAGAGGCAGGCAGAGAGAGAGGAGGAAGCAGTCTCCCTGCTGAGCAGAGAGCCTGATTTGGGGCTCGGTCCCAGGACCCTGGGATCATGACCTGAGCCGAAGGCAGCGGCTTAACCCACTGAGCCACCCAGGCGTCCCTCCATTCAATTTCTTAACTGAGTCCCAAATGCATCCTGACTTCTAACCTAAACCTAAGCTCTACTTCTTACACGTTGTTATATGACCAAATTCTTTCAGTTCAGTATTTTGTAACATTTAAATATTAATCAGTTGATGCTTTGTTTGTGTATTTCTATGAAAATAATTTGAATACTGTAGATTTATTGTTATATTTATAGGTTTATAATCAAAGTTTCATCAGTTGTAGTTTTTGGAAATTTCAGATATAATGATTAACCTAAAATGATACTGCCTCAAATCCCTCTGATATCAAGGCCCAACACCTGATTATAGCCAAACCTGTGGTGGATAGTTCCAATGGAAATTGCAGTTACTTAACACTGATAGCATCTCATGTTCTCTCTCTCATTTTAGAATGTCTCCAACACAACCCAAAAGTGTAGGAGAGTTAATGTCCTCTGAGGACAGCTCTCAGTGAAGTGGAAATAAGAACCATAGGTAAAATTGTCAGTTTTCAGGTCTTCATGAGGACAACTTAAAGAAGTTTCTCAGGACCTTTCAGTAAAAGCAAGCCTTCATTTTCTATCCACAACAATTATATCAACAATGTACCTCTTTGACAAAGTTGCTTCTTCACTGTATCACTTTCCCATTCTTTTCTACCTTGGATAATCTCCCAGATAAACTAACAGTACTCAAATCCTTTGTCCTACTCTTTGCTCTCAGGATAAATGGAGCCAAAAGACTTAGATTAATATCAAGTTCTGAATGGGATCTTAGAGCTATTTCTGTCCAGATTTTCATAAACATAGGGACCTTTGAATTATCAGGCTATAAATAAGTTCTAAATGGAGGGGGCAAAAGCAAAAAGTAGAAATTTTTATGTTTGATTTTTAATCATGATTAATTGACTTTATTGATTATTATAAATACTAACATTATAAAAGTGTAGATCTTTGTAAAACAATGTCATATTGTAAGAAAGAAGTTGCATAATCCTTTTGAGAATATTAAACCAAGTGTTCAGGTGCCATCTAATTTCTTGTTTAATCCAGAACTTTGGTGTGCATCATCTTGAGGAATAGGATTTTGAAGTCCAGACAGACTAAGAGAAAACTGATCCAAATGTGTGTGTTTATATTTCTGCTTTTGTTGTAAAAATCAAAGTGTGATTGCTGGTTTAAAATGGTAAAACTAATAATGTTCATGGACTCGATTATAAATTTTCTAATTGTATGGGAAGAATCCAATAAACATAGAATTAATTGATTTGCAAATCCTCAAAGAGCTACAGGATCAGGTAGTGGTATGTTCTGATTCAACAGCATCATAATGCAGCATTTTATATGTGTGGCTAATGGATATTTTCATGAATGTTTGCTAGCTAGTCAGCCAATACAGAGAAATATTAGGTAGCGTAATTACTCACAGTTGTGTTTAATAAAATGAGAGAAAATTATCAAATGACACTAATAATAATAAACCTATAGCAGGCTAAATATTCAATGATAATTACAAGTATTAATCTAGCTTTCTTCCCTGATTATGACTCTTCTCTCCTTTATCATAATGGGAGTAGCAGATTGTCTGCAGTGAATTGTGAAAACGCAGCAGTGACTTTGGCAGTGAAGGCCTCCCATCAATTTTGATAGGTTAAAATGATTCTGGTTGGTCTTGAGCAAATGTGTCATTTTTTTTTTCTGTGTGTGTCATAAAAGAAAGAAGCAATAGTAAATTCTTTCTGTTATTCCATGGAGCCAATAAAATCATACTGCCAACAAGAGGCTGTTGACACCATAGGTGTAGTTAACTGTCTTGAAATACTACGCCTGGAAATAAAATCCTAATATTTCACATAACCTCTTTTTTTAAAAGAAACAAAACAAAACAAAACAAAACAAAACAAAACAAAACAACTATACTGCTTACATTTAGGGCCCTGCTGTTGTGTAACTATTTTTGAACATGTCTTCTGTAAGTGTGTATATATATATATATATACATATTTTTCTGTGCAATAAATTCATTTAGAGATAAATTTGGATTGCAAATTATTTTGGGGGAGGCGTGGTATTTGTGGCTAGTCTTACAAGTAAAAAGGACTAAAAGAAAGAAGAAAAACATTTTTTATTACAGCATATTTACATCTGTCCAAAGTACTTATCTACTATAATACTGACTAATGTATAATACTGTACACAAAGAAAGAAGTTAAATGAGTTATAATTCAGTCAATGTATAGCTGGCCATTTTAAAACTTACCACTGAATCTTTCTGGTATGAAATGTGATATCTGGCAATCTGGTCCAGTTCATTACATCAGGTCATTTGTATGTTCTTATTACCATTTTGATAGCATAGCACATTTTATAACCCAGACATTTTACAATGGAACTATGATGCATGTATTTTCAAAAGTATAGACATACATGAAGCTATGAGGTCAAAAAAGATGAATGTCCGTAGTACCATATAGACTCAACAAATAAAAGTGTCCAAGGGTCTGAGTGTGACTTATGAATATTGTATAAGATTAGGCCAACATGTGGTTTTGATATAAATAATCTGTTCTTAAATTAGAATTACAATCGTTGAGTACAGTGTTGAAAATGGCAGATAGATTTTAGCTATCTTTGCTCACTAGGGAAAATGGAAAAATGTTTAGTTTGGTCAGATTTTCACTTAACTTCTGAAAAATCTTACGTTTGAGAGAACCCTTCTGAAATAAGAATCCTTAAAGACATAACCCCTTTGGCACAAGTTTTCAAGAAACTTGTTTGATGTTGTAGACAATTCTATGGCACACGTACTGTTCTAGATGTTTCATGCCAATAATATGTAAGCCATACCAAGGCGACATATACATATAGAGATGTTCCTCAGCTTACAAGGGGGCTATGTACAGAGAAACACATAAAAAATTGAAAATGCATTTAATACCCCAAAACTATCAAATATCATAGCTTACCTTAAGCTTATTTAAACATACTCAGAACACTTACATTTGCCTGCATTTGGGCAAAATCATCTTAAGCAAAGCCTATTTTATAACAAAGTATCAAATATCACATGCAATTTATTAAATATTACACTAAAAAAAGAAGAATATATATATTCTATATATATGTTCTATATATAGAATGCTTGTAAGAATATCAGGTGTTCACCCCTGTAATCTTCTAGCTGACTGGAAGCTGTGGCTCACTGCCGCTGCCCAGAATCACAAGATGGCACCATATAGAACAAGAGTTTCAGGTGGTAGGTGTTGTAAGTTTTACCCAAACTGACATTGGTTTTTGTCATCATATATGTCAAGTAGTTTTCTCAGGTTTATTTTTAGAATATCCTTGTATAATGAATATTTACACTGATATCTAGTATAAAAATCTTGCAATTTAACATTAGAAACATTAAGATATTGAAAATCAATCTATTTCTTTAATTCATTGAAGACATTTTTGGCTTGTTTCCAGTACTTTCTTACTGGTTAAAAAGTGAATTTGAAGTAGTCTGGATTTCATTATTATATGGCACTTTCCCTTTGATGAATACAAAGACGATATTCTATATTAGCTATCTGAGAAGAATTTATTTTTTTAATTTTATTTATTTGTAAGAGAGAGAGTGAGAGAGAGCACAAGCAGGGGGAGCAGCAGGATGAGGGAGAAGCAAACTCCCGGCTAAGCAGGGAATCTGTTGCAGAACTGAGTCCCAGGACCCTAAGATCATGACCCGAGCTAAAGGCTCAGGCGTTTAACTGACTGAGCCACCCAGGTGTCCCAATCTGAGAAGAGTTCTGTATGCTATTCCTATTAATATGCAGTTTAAAGTCTAGGTAATTAACTTAATATTTTAGTGGCTATTGCATAGATAGCACTATGTTCCAGGCAGAGAGTAAGAAAGAAATATTAAATCAACCATATTCTATGCATTCTAAATGAAAATAATTAATCGATCATAAAAATCCTTCTATTTATGGAATATCAACTTATAAGCTTTCCTCCATATGAACAATGCCAAATACCAGAATAAAGGGTCATCTAATACAAATAAAGGATAGAATTAAAGAATTCTGGTAAGCCATTTAATTTTGAAAAATGGTGTTCTATTGTTGCTGAGTTGTGGTTTTCAGTTACATAATATCTGATAAGTGTAGAAGTAACATGAGTGTTACGTGAGATGAGAAATGGTATATAATTAAGATATTTTTAAAAGTACAGATAAACACAAATTTGTAAACATAGCATTATGGAGGAGTAAAAATAAATGATAGCTACACACTGTAAAGTGAATAAAACTTGGAAAGCTAATAGAGAAGTAAAACAAGGACAGTGCAAAAAGTATGGTACATTTTTATGAAGTTCAAACAAATTCTGTGAAACCATAGATGGACTTAAAGATACTATTATGTATCAAATATTGTAAAAATTAAGCAAGGAAATAGCAAACATAAAACAACCAAAGCATACAAACTTGGGTAGATACAAGAGGTGTGATCATGTTCTACTTCATAAAGAGATGAGTTAATAGATAAATACAAGTAACTAGACTTTTTAGAAGTTAATAAAACGTTGCCTGTTATTTCTTAGTAATATAAAATATATGGTTTTCTAACAAAAACGTTTATCTTAAAATATTTAAAAATAAATTTTAGGCTACTCCTAAGGTTATATTTACTTTTCCACTGTAGGAAAAGCTGGTTGTTGTAGTTGTATTTGTTTGTTTGTTTTAGTCTCCTCCTAGTTTTTATTATTATAATGTGGAATGAGGAATGTTAGATTGAAAAGTGAATTATTTTATAGACAAAAATCATTACTTGATTCACCTCCTGGTACAGCAGATGGAACTCCTGAAAATATGCCCTTTTGCATTATGGAAGAGTAACAGTTATGCTTACTTCTGAAACATACTTGGTGGTGGCCCTAAATAGTGACACCATAGTAAACATTTTGAATATTTGCAATTAATTTTTATAGTCATAGGGCTCCAAAAGGCACTGCAGGTATCTTAGCAGGTGTTTCAATAAGGCTAAAATTTGCCTGACTGTTTAAAAATATTAGCAAGGCACAAAACATGGCAGAAGTATTGTCCTCAGATATTATTTTTTTCCATATGCTCCTGATTCCAGACATGACAAGTTATTTTTCAAATATTTATTATAAAAGTTTTTATTTATTTATTTGACAGAGATCACAATAAGGCAGAGTCAGGCAGAGAGAGAGAGGAGGAAGCAGACTCCCTGCTGAGCTGAGAGCCCGATGTGGGCCTCGATCCAAGGATCCTGGAATCATGACCTGAGCCGAAGGCAGATGCTTTAACCTACTGAGCCACCCAGGCTCCCCCATGACAAGTTATTTTGATAGATGTATATACAGTGTATTTTCCAGTTATAAGAAAAATGGTTCTGCTATTTTTAACCTTTTTAAAAATTAAATAATTTTTTTCATTGAAATTTTATTTTATTTTTTTTAAAGATTTTATTTATTTATTTGACAGACAGAGATCACAAGTAGGCAGAGAGGCAGGCAGAGAGAGATAGGAGGAAGCAGGCTACCCGCTGAGCAGAGAGCCCGATGCTGGGCTCGATCCCAGGACCCTGAGATCATGACCTGAGCCAAAGGCAGCGGCTTAACCCACTGAGCCACCCAGGTGCCCCTGAAATTTTATTTTTTTAATGTTTTACTTTTCTTTTCTTTTTTTTTTTAAAGATTTTATTTATTTATTTGAGAGACAGAGATCACAAGTAGGCAGAGAGGCAGGCAGTGAGAGAGAGAGAGAGAGGGGGAAGCAGGCTCCCTGCGGAGCAGAGAGCCCGATGCGGGGCTCAATCCAAGGACCCTGAGATCATGACCCGAGCTGAAGGCAGCAGCCCAACCCACTGCGCCACCCAGGCGCCCCAATGTTTTACTTTTCAATATACTACTTAGAATATAAAACCTATTCCATTTTGTAAGATGTTTACCATTTAAAAAATGGTAATTTTCTCATTGTGTCTTCCCCTCACATTGCTTTATTTTGAATAAAAAATTTCACAATAAACATAACTGATGCTTTCCTTCTGATGGTCCCTCTGTTGGTCATATTGTATATGAGCCATGACAATTAGTTTTACAAAATTTATTGATGTTTGTTGATATGTTTTATCATAACTAATTTTCCCTCCCTTATCTAGATTCCCCAGCTTTCAGACAGGTGGACACTTTAATAAACCATACCCAAGGGATGTATCAAGTACTTCTTAGACATTCTCTCAGATCCTTGAGGTGTCATTTTGCCTAGGGATTTGCAATAGGTTCTGCCAGAGGCACCACTGTGACAACTGATGTCCATGGTCTAATTCCTGCTAAGCTCAAGAGGTCACTGGTTTCCAAGTTTATCTATAAAATTAATGCATTCCAGCAAGTTCTTTTTTTTTAATATTAACAAACTTATTTTAAAGTTTATATGGAGAGGCAAAGACTCACAATAGTCAACATAGTGTTGAAGGAGAACAAAGACTGAGGACTGACTTCAAAGTTTACTAAAGCGATTGGGCGCCTGGGTGGCTCAGTTGGTTAAGCCTCTGCCTTCCGGCTCAGGTCATGATCCCAGGGGCTAGGGATCGAGTCCCGCATTGGGTTCTCTGCTCAGCAGGGAGCCTGCTTCTCCTCATCTCTCTCTCTGGCTGTCTCTCTGCCCATTTGTGATCTCTCTCTCTGTCAAATAAATAAATAAAATCTTTAAAAAAAGTTTACCATAACGATAATTGTAAGCATGATATTGTAATACCACAGAGAGACTAGATTAAAGCAACAGAATATATATTATCAATTATATTTTATATTTAATAGAAAAGCAAAAGCAATACAAGAGAGCAAAATACAATCTTTTAAACAAATGGTTCTGTAGCAATGGTGAAGCTAAATCTAAAAATATAAAATAAAATAAATCCAGGCAGATATCCTACACTCTTCACAAAAATTAACTCAGATTGGATTATAAACCTAAACATGAAACATGTAGAAGGTAATATAGAAGAAAATTTAAATGACCTTGGTTTTCGCAATAACTTTAGCTACAAAAGCACAAGCACTGAATTTAAAAATGTCTACTCTGTGAAACACAATGCCAAGAGAATGAAAAGGCAAAGCACAGACTATGAGAAAAAATTTGCAAAATACACATCTGGCAAAGGACTGTTAATCAAAAATACACAAAGACCCCTAAAAACTCAACAATGGGGGAAAAACCGGATTAAAAATGAGCCAAAGGCCTTAGCAGATACCTCACCAAAGAAAATATTACAGATGGCAAATAAGCATATAAAAAGATGCTTCACATCATATGTCATCAGGAAAATGCAAATTAAAACAAAAAAGAGACACCAGTACATACCCAGAATCCAGAGCACTGACAACAGAACACGAAATGTTGGTGAGGATGTGGAGCAACAGGAATGTTCTTCCATGTGTATTGAGAATAAAGAATGGAAAACAACTTGGCAGTTTCTTACAAAACTAAACATATTCTTGCCAGATGATTCAGCAGTAGCAGCTCTTGGTATTTATCCAAAGAAGATGAAATCTATACCCACAAAGATGTCTATAGTAGTTTTATTCATAACTGACAAAAGCTTGGAAGCAACCAAGATATCCTTCCATAAGTGAAAGGTCAAAGAAAGTGTAGTACATGCAAACAATGGAATATTATTTAATGCTAGAGAAATGAATTACCAAGCTATGAAAAGATATGGATATAAATATTTAATAAATATTTGATTTTAGGCTTCTACCAGTCTAACAATAGTATTAGTATATTTTAACAGTGAATGCTCAGCATTCATGAATTTACCTAATAAAACATTTTGGGTTCAATATTTTAAATACTTCAACCTCTATGATTATATTCCTAATAATTTTGAATTGGGGTAAATAAACCTTAATTTTTTGTAACTTGTTTCTTATTGCAAGAGAGCTCAATGAAATTTTAGAAAATAAAAATTTACAAAAAAAAAGTTTAGTTTATTATTGCCAAATAATTTAAAACTTTATCTTATATTCAAATACATATATTATTCTAAATTGATTTATATGCTACTAAAACCAAAAACTTTTAGTTATACTAGATTTCATATCCTGCAATCAATGCCAGAAATCCATCTGGCAATGATTTGTCTTAAATAGAGTTAAGATGGGTGTTATTACAATGCAAGATGGAAACAAAGATAGTATAACAATAGGTGATACATAACTTTTCCGTTTTGATCAAGTTACTAATCTACAAAAGGCTTTTATCAGTGACAGACTTGGGAATTTAACAAAACTTTTAAACTAGCATGTGCGACTCATTCCTAGAAAACAACACAATCAATAACACTTTATTTAGATTAAATCATGACTATTTCTCCATTTGAATAAAAAAGGTAGCAATCCCAATAAGTTTATTGAACATGAAAAGTTGAAATGCTATAATGCTCCTAAGGAATTAAATGATCCAGTCAAGAATTACAAAAAAAGGATATAAATTACCAAAGTGTTTGTATAATTGTAATGTACAACTGCCCATTATCGTTCCATAGTGTAGGCTTGTACAAGAACTCTATAAAAGAACTCCACTTCTAACCTGTGGAAAATATGTTCCCTTTCCCCCTATATACAACTATTAAGCCATTCATTTAGCTTTTAAAATATCCACTTAATACAGGCTTTTTACACATTTGAACAGGCAGCAGGGCTCTATTCTTATCGCTTACATCTGAAGGATAGACTTCTAGCGTAAGAGGTAAAGCCCATAAAGGAGCCCAATAATAACAACAAAATACAGTTTAGTGAGCCCTTACAATCTGCCAGCTACCTTTCTGAGAATACTTCAATTAATAAAACATATAAAATACCTGACCACAAAGAGCTCACATTCTTTTGAAATATAATAGTGAAATAAACCAATAATAGAGGGGCACCTGGGTGGCTCAGTCCATTGAGTGACTGCCTTTGGCTTGGGTCATGATCTCAGGGTCCTGGGATGTAACTCCCCAGCAGGCTTTCTAGGCAGTGGGGTGTTTTCTTCTTCCTCTGCGCACCCTCCCAATTCTCTCTCTCTCTGTCTCAAATAAGAAAATAAACCAGTAATAGAATAATGATTGATGGTTGATGGTGTTAAGTAATACAAAGAAATGCAAGAAAGGTAAAAGCCATTGGGGAATGCTGGGATGAAAGTTAATTTTATTTTGTTTTGGGTGGTTATATCTCATTTATGAGATGTTATTTGCACAAAGACCCAGGAAGTGAACGAGAGTGTTATACAAATATTAAAGGAAAAGATTGCTCTAGGCAGAGCAAGTAAGTATATAGACTTTGTGTGAACAGCTTGTCTGTTACTTTTGAGGAAAAGCAAGGAGGCCAATGAGGAGTTCATAGTGGTGGAGAGAGGAAGAACGTATTGATGTATGACCTTCTAGTACATTGAAACGCCTTCAGTTTTTATTTAATATGAAAGGGGAAGATACCAAAAGTCTTTCAACAGCAGAATGAAATCATATGACTTGATTTTTAGGTTAAATTGCTGTACCAAAATAAATTTGCATGGAGAAAGGAGTGCAGTATGTGTGGAAGTGGGGTTATCAATCAAGTCAATAATTCAGGAACATATGATGGTGTTTTTAGCATGCTGGGTGGTAATAGAAGTGGTGAGGTATGGTTTTCATTGTGTATATATTTTGATGGTGAATATTCTGGTGAACAGGATGGGGTATGTGCAGGACAGACATCAACATTTATTTTACCTGCACAAACAGAAGGGTGGAGTCTTCATTCCCTGATATGGAGAGAACTCTGAGTTCAAATGTTCTTTCTCATTAAATGGCATAGTGATGATGAGGATATAGTCAGACAGTGAAAGAGAGCAGTAAGCATAGTGTTAAGCAGTAAGACATTATAATACATTTGAATATCAAAAAACGTTGTGTTGGATCATCTGTTTATGTGAGTAAACAAATAAATAAAGCTTCCTGGGGTTCTGATAGAGGTAAAGAAGACTGCTATATGATCCAAAGGGGCACGTGCACCAAATGTTTATAGCATTAATATCCACAATAGCCAAACTATGGAAAGAACCTAGATGTCCATCAACAAATGAAATATATATATATATAAATATTTATATATATATATATATACACAATGGAATACTATTCAGCCATCAAAAGAAATGAAATCTTGCCATTTGCGTTGACATGGATGGAACTGGAGGGTATTATGCTTAGCAAAATAAGTCAACCAGAGAAAGGCACTATCATATGATCTCCCTGATATGAGGAAATGGAGGTGCAATGTGGGGGGTTTGGGGAACAGGAAAAGAGTAAATGAAACAAGATGGGATCAGGAGGGAGACAAACCATAAGAGACTCTTAATCTCACAAAACAAACTGAGAGTTTCCGGGGGGGGGGGGTGGGGAGGTTAGGGAGAGGGTGGTGGGGTTATGAACATTGGGGAGGGTATGTGCTGTGGTGAGTGCTGTGAAGTGTGTAAACCTGGCGATTCACTGACCTGTACCCCTGGGGCTAATAATACATTATATGTTAATTAAGAAGAAGAAGAAGAAGAAGAAGAAGAAGAAGAAGAAGAAGAAGAAGAAGAAGAAGAAGACTACTATAAATCAAATGCTATGGTTTTCAGCATAGAGTGTGTAATCAGGCATATTTTATTAAAGTAACCAAGTAAAATGAGGTCGAAAATTGGAATAACAGAAAACATAAAAATCAGAGATTTTAAAAAGAGATATGGGACAGTGTAGAGAATATAGTCAATGATATTATAATAGTGTTATATGGTGACAGATGGTGGCTATATTTGTAGTGATCATAGAATAATGTATGGAGATATTGAAAACCTGAAACCAATGTAACACTGACTATCAACTACACTCAAATAAAAAAATAGTAAAAGGAAACATTTTAATTTAAAAAGATAAAAAGAGGGACAAGAATTTGAAAAGTGAATTTCAAAAAGAGTAAAGATGAGGCTAAGACATACTCTGAACCTTGAGGAAAACACCATTTTGAAAATTCTTCCCATTTTGAGAAAACTCAAATGAATCAATACCATAAAAGAACCCATTTTAACCGAGAGATGTAATGAATGCTCAAGAAATAATTTTATGACAGGATAATTCTTCCCTATGAAACAGCATACAGAAACCCGGGGAAACACCTGGAAGCCAAATAAACTATACTGAAAATAAGAATTAGGAAAAAGATAAATGATGAAAGATAAGAAAATTAGACCTGCGACAGAGACCTAGTGAAGAGAATTTTTAGCTTGTGGTTTAATGTTTTTGAGGATAATCTAGAGTTCATAACTGCCTTGAGGCAGGCTGGTTGTAGGCAGTTTAGGCAGACCCCTAAGAGAGGCCTACTTTGGGCAGGTGGTGTTGGAGGAGGCCATTGGGCTGGACAAAGACAAATCCAACCATTTGACTAAAGTGTCTGTGAAGATGTTGAAGTCAGATGCAGCAGAGAAAGACCTGTCAAACCTAATCTCAGAAATGGAGATGATGAAGATGATTGGACAGCACAAGGACACCATCAACCTGCTGGGTCCTGCACACAGGATGGTCCTTCGTACACTATCATGGAATATGCCTCCAAAGACAACATACAGGAGTACCTGCAGGCCCAGAGGCCTCCTGACCTGGAGTACTGTTACAATATCAGCCACAATGCAGCAGAGCAACTCTCCTCCAAGCACCCGGTATTCTTTGCCTACCAGGTAGCCTGAGGCATGGAGTACCTTGCCTCCAAGAAGTGCATACACCAAGACCTGGCCACCAGGGAAGTGCTGGTGACAAAGGACAACATGATGAAGATCTCAGACTTCAGCCTTGCCAGAGATATCACCACATCAATTACTATAAAATGAGAACCAATAGTGGACTGCCTGTGAACTGGATGGTCTCTAAGGCCATGTTTGACCAGATCTACATCCACCAGAGTGACTTCTGGTCTTTTGGGGTGATCCTGTGCAAAATTTTCACTCTGGAAGCCTCCCATATCCTGGAGTGCCTGTGGAGGTGGTTTTTAAGCTGCTGAAGGAGTCATTTGATGGATAAGCCAATAAGTGCACCAGAGAGTTATACACAATAATGAGGGGTGGCTGGCATGTGGTACCTTCAAGCTGCTGGTAGAAGACCTGGATCATACTGTGTCCTTGACCTCCAACCAGGAGTAACCGGACCTGTCCTTGGCCCTGGAACAATACTGTCTATGCTTTCCCAACACCCAAAGCTTCACCTGCTCCTCAGAGAAGAATTCCACCTTCTCTCATGTGCCGTTGCCCAAGGAGGCCTATCTGCCCTGACACCCAGCCCAGCTTGCCAATGGTGGACTCAAATGACTAGTATCCCTATTACTCCTGTCCAGATTCCGTCATAAGCTGTAACCCTTACCCCCCACCTTTCCTGCAAGACTCACTGCCTTCTCCTTTGTCCCTTTCCTACTGGCAGGAGCCAGCTGCCTACCTGAGGCCTTCACCCCTTGAAGTTCACCTCTCTTCCCCTTCCTCTTCCTCCTCCTTACAACCTGCTCATGAAAGAAAGGAACAGAGAGGCAGGTACTTGCTCGTGGCTACTTCCTTCCCTCCCATATGTTGGACCAAGACCCCTCCCTGTCATCTGGTACTGCCTAGATGTCGAGGGAGTTGGAGATGAGGCATGCCAGTGAAAGCTGTCAGAGCTTTCCTGTTTTGGTTTTGTCTGCTTAGCATAACATGTAAGACTGAGTTCTGGTGGCAGGGACCTAGTCCTTGGGGCTATAGCACTAGCGAGGGGATGTCAACTGCTCTGGGCCTTGGCTAAGAGCAAGCCCTGCTCCAGAGATATGGTGCCAAGGGCTTATTAATTTTGATACTAATTTGCTTTGCTGACCAAATACCTGGTATCAAAAGATGGGAAGGCAAAGACTGGAAGCAGTGTTGTGACCATGGGGTCCAGCCCCAAACTATGAAGAAAACACAAAGTGTATAAATCTGAGTAAGTATATATTTACACACCTTTTTAAATAGGTTGTTATCAAAGATTTAATCAATGGGTAATATGCTCCTCGTGGCTGGGAAGCATCAGTTGCCATATATTAAAAACAAAGAAAAGAGGTGTCTGGGTGGCTTCCTCCAAGAAGTGTCCCTTCTTTTCAGGTCATGATCCCAGGGTCCTGGGATGGAGCCCCACATCAGGCTCTCTGCTCAGTGGGAAACCTGCTTCTCCTTTTCCCTCTGCCCTGCTTATAGTTCCTCTTCCTGTCTCTCTGTCTGTCAAATAAATAAAATATTTAAAAAAAAACAAGAAAGAAACAAAATGTTTTTAAAAGGTCTTTTTTTTTTTTTAATTTTAAAGGGGTGCCTGGATGACTTAGTTGTTTAAGCAGATGTTTGCCTTTGGCTGAGGTCATGATTGCAGTGTACAGTGATCCAGCCCTGCATGGGACTACTTGCACCCCAAGGAGCTTGCTTCTTCCTCTCCCTTTGCACATGATTCCCCCTGTTTGTGTGCTTCTTCTCTCTCTCTCTCTCTTGCTGTCAATAAATAAAATAAAATCTTTTACTAAATAAATAAATAAATAAATAAATTTCTAAACCTACTTTCAGTTTAAGTACCTTAACAAAAATTGCTACTGCTTCATTAAAAAAAAAAAAAAGATAATTTAGAAAGATGCTTCCAGAGTTAAAAAGTTGTTTTGTTTCTTTGTCAGGATTCAATATAGAAGTGCTTTAAAAAGTAAAAGAAAAAATATGCTATATTAACTCTAATCATACTATAACTTTGGTGGTTATATCAAGATAATGAAAAGTGATTTTAAAGCAAATTTCATTATCAGACATAAAGATCAACTCAAAATTACAGAAGAGTAAAAGGATGAATTCATCAGGGAGTGTAAAAATTCTTTTTTTTTAAAGATTTTATTTATTTATTTGACAGAGAGAGATCAGAAGTAGGCAGAGAGGCAGGCAGAGAGAGAGAGAGGAGGAGGAAGCAGGCTCCCTGCTGAGCAGAGAGCCCTATTCGGGACTCGATCCCAGGACCCTGAGATTATGACCTGAGCTAAAGGCAGCGGCCTAACCCACTGAGCCACCCAGGCGCCCCAGGAGTATAATAATTCTTGACTTTTAATAAGTAACAACAGATTTGGGGATATATAGGGAAAAACTAAGAACAAAAATCATAACTTCTACCTTGGATGACAAATGGAAAATAATTTCAACACCCTTATTTTAAAATTACATAGACAAATGGTCATCATATTGGTAAGATATGTAAGACTTGAACAAAATGATCAACTAACTAGATATGCTTGATATTACATTACAGTAACGGAACTAACTGAGGTCAGTCTTTGGTGAATCACAGAAACAGGTGGAGTTGTCAAACAAAGGAATCTTTGTTTACAACATACAAGGAGTTCACAGGGAATAAGTTCCAAAGCCTTGACTGTTTGAACAGGAGAGAGATTTTTATTTAGTATTTAAAATGAATACTCAGAAGGGAGAGTTTTATTATCCCATGTATGGTTGGTCATAAGGTTGTGGATGCATGCACATCCACATATGTATTTGTGCAATATGTATTGCATGTTCACCTGAATGAAGCTTGTATTCCACCGAGGGCAGAAACGTCAACGTTAGAATAAAGCAGAGGTAACTGTTGGACAAGGGAAAGGGACTCTGCAGGCTTCAAGAGCAGATAGAAACTAGATGGGGTCTTGGGCTCATTTTCTGGGAAAAGGAATGCAAGGCCTTGATTGCTTTTGAAATAGCACTAGGAGTTTTACCACTGATTTATTGTCTCAATAGCTTAGGCTATTTCCTGGTCTGGTGGTGACTGTTAGTTTTCCCATTGCCTTGTTCCCTCAAAATCCTTAAGGAGTGAGGTTTTTGCATTTCTTTTTAAGAACCTCCCAGGAAGTTTTGGAAGAAGTGTGCTTGGGCAAGTACACAGGTGGGGTATAGATCATTGAAAATAGCTGGGGACAAAAAATGACTTTTCTTATGTCAGGAAAACTATATCTCTTCTTTAATTTTCTAGGAACCTCTAACTCTTTCTGCTGATGTTACCAGCAGGCATCTGAGATATTACTGATTGTTCTCTTGAACCTAAGGAAAAAGAAATGTAGAAAGCAAAAGACAAAACTTTAAAATCTATCCTCCAACTCATCAATTCACTGCAGCCACCTCTCTGTCTTTCCCTTTCTCTTTTTCTCTCTTTCTCTTTCTCTCTCACTTTCTCTCTCACATACGCACAACACACGCAAATCAACTTAAAACAATTTTTAATTTTCCCTATTCCATTTTAATATACTTGAGGCATGATCATTTTCTTAGTAAATACAAGGAAAAAAAATCTAGGATTCCATCATTCTGTGTGATTAAAGTATTGAGGAATTTACTTCCAATAGCACTTATAAAAACATATTTTATTTAAGGAATATTATATAATCAGGTGCCTGCATTTTTCTTATTCTCTAACTAGTGTTATTTGGCAATTAATATTTTGTCAATCAATATTCCCCTATACCTGAATGTGTGGGCAGTGAGAGATGAGTTAGAGGCAAGGATGGTGAACACTCCCAACAACTGCAGACTACATATATCTTAAGCCATGATTTTCTTTGCAAAGGTCAACATTGATAATGTTGTAGTCATACCTCCGTGTACCAGGAAAGAAGTAGCATATTTCTTGAAAGACACAGCTATCAAAGCTCCATTGAGAAACCGTAAAGATGGAGAAGGGATTTGCAAATTAAATATCTGATAATGGACATCTACTCTGATTATTTAAAAATGAATAAAAATAAAAAACCTTACTAATAACCAAACAGAGTATCCAATTTTACATGTGAAGGAAATAATGGAAGAGACATGTCACCAAAAGTATATGGATGGCTTATAGGCACATGGCCAATTTCTCAACATTTAAACATTAAAGAAATAAAAATTAAAATCATAATGAGACATGCTTACATATCTATTAGAATGGCTAAAATTATAAAGGCTAATTGTACTTGGTCTGAGCTAGATTGAGAAGCAACAAAAAATCTAAACTGTTGTTGGCATATATCATGATACAACCACTTTGGAAAATAGTTTCAAAATTTTTTTAAATGAAAAATATGTTGCAGTTACACAAATAGCCATTTTATTCTAGGCATTTAACCAAGAAAAACAAACCCTATGTTCATACAAGGACTTGTATATGAATTTCATAGCAGCTTTATTTTTAAGAATTGAAAACAGTGGAAATGTTCATCAATGTCCATCAATAGAGCAAAGACAATTGGAGAATCTCAAAGTAATGATGCTGAGAAAAGAAAATCCAGGCAATGAATAGTATATACTGTGTGATTCCATGACTACAAAAAATCTAAAATACAAATTTATATATAGTCACAGTCATCAAATATATGGTGTGATTTTAGTGCCTTCTTCTGTGCTCCCATAGCTTCCTACACTTGAATCTCCGAGCATTTCTTACACCATGTGAAAATATGAACTCTTTCTCTTTATTCTGTCTTACTAGAATAAGAATCCTTGAAAGTTTATGGACATTTGAACTCTCAGTTATTAGCAAAAATTCTATCACACAGTAAGTTTCCAAATATAAAAGCCAGAGTTTTACAATGACTTCTAAGCTTTACATGATCTAGCCACTCATTTAACCTCTGTGACCTCTTTCCCTGCTACTCTTCAGTCACTCACAATGGCCTCCTTGCTATTCCTCAGATATGCCAGGCATGATCCAACCTTATGGCCTTCAAGATAGCCAATTCCTTTGTCTGGAGTGACCTTATTGCTGATAGTTCTGCGCAAATTCATCACCTTTCCATACATTTGTTCAATTGTCAGCTTCATTGTAACTGCCCTGATCTTTCTATTAAAAATTTTAACTCCCCATCCCCTGCCTAGCAACCTTGATTTTTCTCACCCTGATCGAATTTTTCTTTTTCCCCATTGTACTCTTCCTTTTTGAATGCACTATGCCATTTTTATTAAGGTTTATAGCTTTGAATTGTCTCACCCATTAAAATAAAAGTTCTACAAAGCCAAGTATTTCATTTACCAGTGTAGTCTGAAGTAATATCTGCCATATAATAGTTCAGTACACAACTGGTAAATTTCAAAATAAATTAATGTTGAGAGTATACTGAATTTCATAAGTCATTTCAATATTTTTTTCCAAAAAAATAAACTACGTAAAACATACCTTAAATTTACTTTCAAAATATTTTATAGCATATAATGGACAATATACATAAGCCTTAAAGAAACAATCCTATAATTAACCATTTCATACCTACTTAAAAACTGCATAATACCACACTCTTAGATCCTCTTTGAATGCTCTAAAATAACCCTTCAAAGGAAATACATTTTTAAAAATCACAGATTTGGGGCACCTGGGTGGCTCAGTGGGTTAAGCCGCTGCCTTCGGCTCAGGTCATGATCTCAGGGTCCTGGGATCGAGTCCCGCATCGTGCTCTCTGCTCAGCAGGGAGCCTGCTTCCTCCTCTCTCTCTGCCTGCCTCTCTGCCTACTTGTGATCTCTCTCTGTCAAATAAATAAATAAAATCTTTAAAAATAAAAATAAAAATCACAGATTTTTTGGCAAATAATTTAATCAAATAAAAGTTTCATTCATCTATGTAGATCAAAATAAATGTTTTTAATAAGCATGAAATTATAACTCTGAAGTGTGCTAAAATGAAACCACCTGCTAAGGGTGAGAGAACAAAAATAAACATCCTTTTTCCAAATAAGAGGAATTTATTACCTTTGAATCAAAGCATGTGGATTTGTTTTAACTGGCAATAAAGCAATATGGAGACACAAACCATAGAAAGTCATATTTTAGATTTCCAAAAGACTTCTAAGTGAAGAGTATACATTTTTTAATTGCTACATAATGCTACATAATGACAAGATGACAGGTTGTGACAAATAGCATTTTAAAAGCTCTACTCATAATGGAACGGAAGATGTCATTTCCCTATAATTTTATATATGTCTTTAATTTACTATATCTGGATACAACATATTACCAAACAGATGTTCATCAAAGACTAAATCATTTTTAATGGAACATAATAATTTGAACCTACATCTATTAATCATTTTTTTCGATCTAACATTTATAGTCTCGCTAAACATTTTATCAGTTGTTGACAAAATTCAAAATAAATAGGATAAAAAGTCGTGTTTGGGGGCGCCTGGGTGGCTCAGTGGGTTAAGCCGCTGCCTTCGGCTCAGGTCATGATCTCAGGGTCCTGGGATCGAGTCCCGCATTGGGCTCTCTGCTCAGCAGGGAGCCTGCTTCCTCCTCTCTCTCTGCCTGCCTCTCTGCCTACTTGTGATCTCTCTCTGTCAAATAAATAAATAAAATCTTTAAAAAAAAAAGTCGTGTTTGGAAAAGTAGATTTCTTTTCAAATTGGCATTTAAATGAAAATATTTGCTGATATTTTTAAAACTTTAAATGTAATTTTATATATATCTGACCTATCAGATGATATAAAATTTTTGGAGAAAATATGACATATTTTTTTATCTTGGTTGAAGGTATTAATAAAGAGCAACTGTTTGTATTATTTGTATTGTGATATCTTAGTTAATAAACATGAATAACTGGTATAAAATATGTTTTTTTAAAAATTTTATTTATTTACTTGACAGAGATCATAGGAAAGCAGAGAGGCAGCCAGAGAGAGAGGAATGGAAGCATGCTCCCAGCTGAGAAGAGAGCCCACTGTGGGACTCAATCCCAGGAACCTGGAATCATGACCTGAGCCGAAGGCAGAGATTTTAACCCACTGAGCCACCCAGGCGCCCTAAAATATGTTTTTTTTTTTTAATATAGAAGTATAGTTCTTGCCAAAATATGGAACTAGCTGGAACTGAATGCCTCCTTCAAAGTCAGCTCTGGAGAAATTATGCAAGTGTAATATGGAACTATTTCAGATATTAACCAAAAACAAAGAAATGATGATAAACGCCTTAAAATACTCAAAGTTGCCCTTGACTGGTATGTTTCAAGCTCTATTCCTGGTTTGAAGACAGGTTTTAACAGGCCTGTCACTGTAGAAATCCGCTGGATGTTTAGAGGCTATCAGAACTGTACAAAACCTTGAAGGGGTAAAGACTTGAAAATTCTTTAGAGAGATTAGCTCCCTAAGGCATTATTCCTCCACACATTTTCCTCCAATCAATTAAGACTGATGGATGAGGGGCACCTGAGTGGCTCTCTCATCACGTGGGTGGTGGGTTAAGCCTCTGCCTTCATCTCAAGTCATGGTCTCTGGGTCCTGGGATCCAGCCCCACATCGGGCACTGCTCAAAAGGAAGCCTGCTTCCCTCCCTGCTTGCCTGCCTCTCTGCTTACTTGTGATCTCTCTCTCTCGCTCTCTTTCTCTCTCTCTGTGTCCAATAAATAAATAAAATCTTTTAAAAAAGGCTGATGGATGATAAATTATGAAAACTGCTCCCTCCAAATGATGCTTCTTCATAAGGATTTAAGAATTTAAAATGGAAACTTGACCGTAGGATTTATCTTATAGAATAACATCAAGTGAAGGCAGTTATTATTAGTTCTGAAGTATTGGTGATTCTGAATTCTTGGCCTCATTAGTAAATTTATTTTTAAATTCTCCCATGGAGTGGTGATTGGCCTTCAGTCTTTCATTGATATACATCATTGGGTCAAATGAGATGTGTGTGCCCAGAACTATATATAATCTTTTTTGTATTTCACTGGAGATGGCATTTCTGAGTTTTGTTCAATTGAATTTGAAAAAATGTTTTAATAGTCACTTCTAGAGTTGGCCCTGGAGAATATCTTCCTTTTTTTCTCTTCTCGATTCTCTGAAAAACCCTGACCAATTCACATTATCACAGTGATACCACATTTCAAGTTTTTCCAAACACTATAGCTGCAAAATAGAAGGAAGCTACTCAGAATGGAATACTATTGTGAATGATTGAGAAAGAAAACATTATTATAATTAAGCTACCAGGTTTCAATGTATTTTATTGTTGCTTAGGAAATCCTAGCATACCCAGACTTTACAGAGATTTGATGATCCTAAGAAGAGCTGAACTTATGGACCAAAATAACTATGCACATAAAAAGTACAATTACTTACCTAAAAAATATGATGTGGTTAACTTTATATGCCAATCCAAGTGTTATTGGAACAGGAATTTAAAAAATAGCTTAGGGGCGCCTAGGTGGCGCAGTGGATTAAGCCACTGCCTTCAGCTCAGGTTATAATCTCAGGGTCCTGGGATCAAGTCCTGCATCAGGCTCTCTGCTCAGCAGGGAGTCTGCTTCCCTCTCTCTCTCTCTCTCTCTCTCTGCCTGCCCTCCGTCTACTTGTGATCTCTCTCTGTCAAATAAATAAATAAAGAAAAACTTAAAAAAAAAAGAATGACTGTACTTTTAAAAAATAGCTTAAAAGCGGCGCCTGGGTGGCTCAGTGGGTTAAGCCGCTGCCTTCCGTTCAGGTCATGATCTCAGAGTCCTGAATCAAGCCCCACAACGGGCTTTCTGCTCAGCAGGTAGCCTGCTTCCCTTCCTCTCTTTCTGCCCGCCTCTCTGCCTACTTGTGATCTCTCACTGTCAAATAAATAAATAAAATATTTTTAAAAATAGCTTAAAAGTATATGATAAAATAATGATATACATATACAAGGAAAAGAAAGATACTATACTGTGAATATAAATTAAGTGAAAATTGTTGAAATAAAGAATACAATAAATGGAGACTAAGATGAATATAGCTGTAAAATGAATAAATGAGTTGGGAAAAACAAACAAACAAATTAATGACTTCTGCCCAAATACAGCAGAAGAGAAAAAAAAATAAAGAAAATATTTAAATAAGTACTGAGATAAATTTTGGAGAATTAAAGAAAGATAAAAGATACCAGACTTAAAATGATGCCAAACATGAGATATCAGAAACAAAACAAAACAAAAACTACACACACAAAAAACCACTCATATACATTATGGTGAGTTTTAAGAATATCAAAAACAGAGAAGAGCATAAATGATGCCCAAGAGAAGAACAGATCACCTAAAATGTACAAGAATAATACTGACAGCACAATTCTCAATAGTAATAGCATATAAAGAGACAGCTGGGAGTTTTTATAGATGGAAAAGATATTTGAAACTAGGTATTATACATCAATCCAAATTATTGATTAAATTTGAGAGCACAGTAAAAATACAATGAAGCATGTTAGGTCTTAGAACATTTATCACACAGAGACACACATTTTGGAAAACTTCCTTGGAAGACAGCTCAATTTAGATCGAGAAAACAGAATTATGTACTCAAAGGCACATTTTGAAGGAAGGATTGAATATAGTCTGCACTGCAAATATTCTTTAATCGTATGTTCTGAATTTCCTAAATTTAAGAAGTATTTGTTCAAATATTTACCTTTAAATAAATCCTAGGAGACTTTTTCTTGGATTCTGGCAAATCAGTCCATTTGGATACAAATCTTTTTGTCACTGATGGAAATTTTGATAGCCCTTAACTGTGGAATGCCTAATGTATTGTTACAGCAATTGTGATTTGCCAATACATGGGTGATGTGTGTGTGTTGTGTGTGTTTATTTTTATTTTTGATGGTTTAACTCTTCTATGAGATTTTTAAGTAGACATGATTTTAATAAATTATGATTTGTTGAAATTTATCTGAGGTCATATATAATAAAATGAAATTTGTGTGAACTAAAGAAGTGCATCTCCATTTTTTTTTGTTTCAAGAGTAGACTGGTCTTTAAAAATTGTCCAAAGAAGTACATTATATTCATTATTAAATTTGATAATATACAATAAAGTATTTGTGGTCATATTGGACCATATCAAATTCTACTATTAATTCATATTAATAATTACCATAAGAGGAAAAAGGGATATTTTTCAAAATAATAAAAAATTAGCATATTTTTCAGAATATGATATAGTGTTATTCACTGAACTGAGGGAACAAATGTCAAAGTCTAACACAGTTTACAGAATGTTTTAACATAAATTGAAATTTAAATCTGACCAAATTTCACAGTTTTAAGTAAAATGATAGCACTTTATATCCTTGAAAAGTGGTAAGTGACCCAAAACATGGCTTAGAAAAACAAATTTAACACTACACTAGTCTGAGATGGTTAAGTTATGGTACAACTTGCCATTGTGTATCATCAAATGGTATATTTTTTTCTTTTGGGCTTGTCATTATATTTTATTTTAGCCATTCTGGTAAGTGTGTAGTGATATCTCAGTGTCATTTTAATTGCATTTCCTTGATGTCTAATTATGTCAAAATATATTACTTTGATGTTTAATGCTCTGAGCTTTCTCAGTTCAAGACCATGAAGCCATTTAGGAAAAATACAGTTGCAGAGGCACTCATAGACCAACTCTTATTTCGAAATAAGAAGAAACATTACTACCCATTCCAACAAAAAATAGATTTATTATGCAGCAGGGATTTTATAAATTACCTACACAACTTATATAGTAAGATGAAATGGGACAGGCGGCTTCTTGCAGCTATATACAACATCATTTTAATTTCAATTTTCAGTATAATTTTTCCAAGGTATACACAGAATATATATTTAATGTAAATTGTGAACATTTTAAACTCTGTATATGGAAATTAGTCAATTTTAAGTTTATAACAATCAAAATTAACGGAAGTTTATTTTATTTTTTTTTCTTTTTTCTTTTTTTTTTAATTTTTATTTTTTATAACCATATATTTTTATACCCAGGGGTACAGGTCTGTGAATCACCAGGTTTACACACTTCACAGCACTCTTTAAATTAGTTAGCTTTCTCTGCATTGCAAGACAGAATAATCAAGAATTGGTAAGAAAAAAGTAATCTCTGTAAAATTACCGGGGGTGCATTATAAAGTGTTCAGTAACCGATCAAACTCACAATTTGGATTGAATGGCAAGTGATTTTTGAAATCTGGAACTCATTGTCAATTTTTTTTTCTTCATTGTGTCTTAATAAATTACTGTGTTCATTTGCATGGAAGTGAAGAAAAATGCATGACATTTCATCTCAACACTAACACCTTTAACTGGCAACTCTGAATGTACTTTACAGCAGTGTAACAAAGTAAAGATCAATGATGTTTCATGAAATATTTGTTATAATTCTCAAGGAGATAGGGAGTTTGTGCAAAAATGCAAATCACTTTGCGACTAAACACATTGTTTATTTCAGCTAATTTTAAGAAAATATGCTGAGAATCTCTCAAAAAAGGAAGCAATGATTTAGGTTTGCCTTCAAAATCCTTATCTAATCCTGAACCAACAGCACATAGTTCAAAGAGCAACTAATTTGAGTAGCTCCAATTTACACATTTCCTAACAATGCTTAATTTAGTGGAATTTCTGTCCAATTATGGTAATTTGATGTAATGAAAGACAAAAGTTCAAAAAGATCATCCTTAATTTATATAGATGCCAAACTCTGCATTTTCTGAATGACGCCCAGGAACGTATTTTCAAAAACAAACAAACAATGCCAGAACCACTATTAGGTCATCTCTAGGCAGAAAGTGACTCAGAGCTTACATTACTCTCTCCCTGAAAGTATACTGTAGGCACTGAAACTACTACCCTGAGTCTGTGCTATCAAATTCCTTAAGTTAGAAAGTTTTAAAACCCGTCTGTGTGGGAGTATTTCATTTACAGATAGAGATTTGGTTGTTTATACATTTTCATACTTGATTTTTAGGATGTAATAACTATGTTTTAAAATTCATGGTGGTTTTGAATACTGTTGGATAATTGAGCTAAAATGGTATATCCATTCCTCCTAGGAAACAGAAATTATAGAAAGGTAGTGCTTTTCAAATCTGACATCTTTGAGTCATTGCAGTTTCATATAAATGCAATAGGAAAAGTGTCATTCATGTTTATGATATTTTCTATAAATAAATTAGAATGTACTGGAGGCCTGATATAAAGTGGGATGCCTAAACTTCAGTAAGATCTTGTTTTCAATTCAAAATAAATTTTATTTTTTATTTTTTTATAATGTCCCTCAATTTCAGATAAGCACCCCCATAAGGTGGACTCCGTTTTTTTTAAGATTTTATTTATTTTATTTGACAGATAGAGATCACAAGTAGGCAGAGAGGCAGGCAGAGAGAGAGGGAAGAGGAAGCAGGCTCCCTGCTAGGCAGAGAGCCCGATGCGGGGCTCGATCCCAGGACCCTGGGATCATGACCTGAGCCAAAGGCAGAGGCTTTAACCCACTGAGCCACCCAGGCGCCCCCAAAATAAATTTTAAATTGAATTATGCACCTCTAAGTTCAGAGACAATAAACATCAACCAACACAATTAATAAGTTCTATTTCTTGAAATTTCGGGAACATTGATAGTCTCATCTCCTGGAAGAACAACAGCTAAAATTTTTGGTCATGGATTCTTGCTAAAATATCACTTTCCCAAAGAAAATTAATGTTAGGAATTTTCATTGATTGTTATTGATCATGAAGAATATAACAACCACGATAAAAAGAGTAGGAAAAACATGATATCTCATCTGTAAGGGCATGTGGAAAGTAGGAAATGCTAATAAAAATAACTACCATTATTTCCTAAGTTAACATAATATAACAGAACAAAAATATTTCAAAACAATGTTTTCTTTTTTTTTAAGATTTTATTTATTTATTTGACAGAGAGAGATCACAAGTAGGCAGAGAGGCAGGCAGAAAGAGAGGAGGAAGCAGGCACCCTGCTGAGCAGAGAGCCCAATGTGGGACTCGATCCCAGGACTCTGAGATTATGACCTGAGCCGAAGGCAGCGGCTTAACCCACTGAGCCACCCAGGCGCCCCCATAACAATATTTTCTAGGCTCATTCTGATAACTCTTTTCTACATTCAAATTTAAAGGTTGAGGCATGTGATATATATTACACAAAAAACATCCCAAGGCATTCGTTAAAAAAAAACTTTAATAAAGAACAAATCCAAAGGAATTTCTTTTCTAATTTAATTAACAAATTATGAATCGTCTTACCTATTTCATCACAGTGTATCAGGCACCAATAATATTTTTTAATCGTCACACCTGATGCAATAGTTATCATCTTTCAGACATACTGATCACGAACAAGCAAATAAACAAGAGCACCGTAGCTTAAGATCTACCTGCATAAATATAGGCTACTTCAGACAATCTCTTCACCACAACATAGAAATGAATAGAAATCATACATGCTCTGTATGGACATACAGATGAGATAGAAGGGGATGGATGTTAATATATGCAGAATCTTTATTAATTACATTGTAAACCATAATATGGAAAAACAGAATACAATTTTAGAAATACCCAGGTCACCATCATTGTTTTATTTTTATATGTGTAGATAAGGAGTTTAATAAACAATCCATGACTATTCAACTCCTTATATTTTGAAAATTTTAGTAAAAGTAACAAACCTAGCACCTAGAAAATTATACTTATCTGCAACATACAGCTTTGCCAGCATGGTAGAGGAAAAGCAAAACAAAAAAAGTAAGAAAAGTTTAACATTTCACAAGAGATTTGCTTTTATTTTTTATTTATTATTTTTTATTTTTCATTAATTATTTACTTCTATTTTCTACTTTATTTTAATGAAAATGTCATGACCATAACATAAGAGCAGAATAAAACCAACATGAGAAATTATTTTTTCATAAGTTAAAATAAACTAGCTTGGTGATTAATTCAAAATATATTACAAACTTCAGTGTTCTTGAAGTAAGTATCACTGCATAAACAAATGAGTCAGGAGTCATAAACTAATGATGATTCTAAATGTTATTTAGAGAGACATTCTGTACTTAATATATTTCAAATATTCTACACAAGGCAAAGTGGATCCAAGTAATCTGTAGGCAAAATAAGATTTTAGAGTAGTATATATTTCCAACAGTACTTATAAAATATTACCTTTATGTAAGGCATCATCCTGGACTTTGTGGAAAACACACAAAGGAGTAAGAAGTGGCCCTTCAAGAAACATATACAAGACCTTTCTTGTTTCTTGAGAAAGGCTTGTACCGCTATATATTTTCCTCTCAGGACTGCCTTTGTTGTGTCCCACAGATTTTGAACCGTTGTATTTTCATTATCATTTGTTTCCATGATTTTTTTCAATTCTTCTTTAATTTCCTGGTTGACCCATTCATTCTTTAGAAGGATACTGTTTAGTCTCCATGTATTTGGGTTCTTTCCAAACTTCCTTTTGTGGTTGAGTTCTAGCTTTAGAGCATTGTGGTCTGAAAATATGCAGGGAATGATCCCAATCTTTTGATACCGGTTGAGTCCTGATTTAGGACCAAGGATGTGATCTATTCTGGAGAATGTTCCATGTGCACTAGAGAAGAATGTGTATTCTGTTGCTTTGGGATGAAATGTTCTGAATATATCTGTGATGTCCATCTGGTCCAGTGTGTCGTTTAAGGCCTTTATTTCCTTGCTGATCTTTTGTTTGGATGACCTGTCCATTTCAGTGAGGGGAGTGTTAAAGTCCCCTACTATTATTGTATTGTTGTTGATGTGTTTCTTTGATTTTGTTATTAATTGGTTTATATAGTTGGCTGCTCCCACATTGGGGGCATAGATATTTAAAATTGTTAGATCTTCTTGTTGGACAGACCCTTTGAGTATGATATAGTGTCCTTCCTCATCTCTTATTATAGTCTTTGGCTTAAAATCTAATTGATCTGATATAAGGATTGCCACTCCTGCTTTCTTCTGATGTCCATTAGCATGGTAAATTCTTTTCCACCCCCTCACTTTAAATCTGGAGGTGTCTTCGGGCTTAAAATGAGTTTCTTGGAGGCAACATATAGATGGGTTTTGTTTTTTTATCCATTCTGATACCCTGTGTCTTTTGACAGGGGCATTTAGCCCATTCACAAGAAAGGTCTCAGGTACACAACCTAACCCTACACCTAAAGGAGCTGGAGAAAGAACAAGAAAGAAACCCTAAGCCCAGCAGGAGAAGAGAAATCATAAAGATCAGAGCAGAAATCAATGAAATAGAAACCAAAAAAACAATAGAACAAATCAACGAAAGTAGGAGCTGGTTCTTTGAAAGAATTAATAAAATTGATAAACCCCTGGCCCGACTTATCAAAAAGAAAAGAGAAAGGACCCAAATAAATAAAATCATGAATGAAAGAGGAGAGATCACAACTAACACCAAAGAAATACAAACTATTATAAGAACATACTATGAGCAACTCTACGGCAATAAATTTGACAATCTGGAAGAAATGGATGCATTCCTAGAAACATATAAACTACCACAACTGAACCAGGAAGAAATAGAAAGCCTGAACAGACCCATAACCAGTAAGGAGATTGAAACAGTCATTAAAAATCTCCAAACAAACAAAAGCCCAGGGCCAGATGGCTTCCCGGGGGAATTCTACCAAACATTTAAAGAAGAACTAATTCCTATTCTCCTGAAACTGTTCCAAAAAATAGAAATGGAAGGAAAACTTCCAAACTCATTTTATGAGGCCAGCATCACCTTGATCCCAAAACCAGACAAGGATCCCACCAAAAAAGAGAGCTATAGACCGATATCCTTGATGAACACAGATGCGAAAATACTCAACAAAATACTAGCCAATAGGATTCAACAGTACATTAAAAAGATTATTCACCACGACCAAGTGGGATTTATTCCAGGGCTGCAAGGTTGGTTCAACATCCGCAAATCAGTCAATGTGATACAACACATCAATAAAAGAAAGAACAAGAACCATATGATACTCTCAATAGATGCTGAAAAAGCATTTGACAAAGTACAGCATCCCTTCCTGATCAAAATTCTTCAAAGTGTAGGGATAGAGGGCACATACCTCAATATCATCAAAGCCATCTATGAAAAACCCACCGCAAATATCATTCTCAATGGAGAAAAACTGAAAGCTTTTCCACTAAGGTCAGGAACACGGCAGGGATGTCCATTATCACCACTGCTATTCAACATAGTACTAGAGGTCCTAGCCTCAGCAATCAGACAACAAAAGGAAATTAAAGGCATCCAAATCGGCAAAGAAGAAGTCAAATTATCACTCTTCGCAGATGATATGATACTATATGTGGAAAACCCAAAAGACTCCACTCCAAAACTGCTAGAACTTATACAGGAATTCAGTAAAGTGTCAGGATATAAAATCAATGCACAGAAATCAGTTGCATTTCTCTACACCAACAGCAAGACAGAAGAAAGAGATATTAAGGAGTCAATCCCATTTACAACTGCATCAAAAACCATAAGATACCTAGGAATAAACCTAACCAAAGAGACACAGAATCTATACTCAGAAAACTATAAAGTACTCATGAAAGAAATTGAGGAAGACACAAAGAAATGGAAAAATGTTCCATGCTCCTGGATTGGAAGAATAAATATTGTGAAAATGTCTATGCTACCTAAAGCAATCTACACATTTAATGCAATTCCTATCAAAGTACCATCCATCTTTTTCAAAGAAATGGAACAAATAATGCTAAAATTTATATGGAACCAGAAAAGACCTCGAATAGCCAAAGGGATATTGAAAAAGAAAGCCAACGTTGGTGGCATCACAATTCCGGACTTCAAGCTCTATTACAAAGCTGTCATCATCAAGACAGCATGGTACTGGCACAAAAACAGACACATAGATCAATGGAACAGAATAGAGAGCCCAGAAATAGACCCTCAAATCTATGGTCAACTCATCTTCGACAAAGCAGGAAAGAATGTCCAATGGAAAAAAGACAGCCTCTTCAATAAATGGTGCTGGGAAAATTGGAAAGCCACATGTAGAAAAATGAAATTGGACCATTTCCTTACACCACACACAAAAATAGACTCAAAATGGATGAAGGACCTCAATGTGCGAAAGGAATCCATCAAAATCCTTGAGGAGAACACAGGCAGCAACCTCTTCGACCTCTGCCGCAGCAACATCTTCCTAGGAACAACGCAAAAGGCAAGGGAAGCAAGGGAAAAAATGAACTATTGGGATTTCATCAAGATCAAAAGCTTTTGCACAGCAAAGGAAACAGTTAACAAAATCAAAAGACAACTGACAGAATGGGAGAAGATATTTGCAAATGACATATCAGATAAAGGACTAGTGTCCAGAATCTATAAAGAACTTAGCAAACTCAACACCCAAAGAACAAATAATCCAATCAAGAAATGGGCAGAGGACATGAACAGACATTTCTGCAAAGAAGACATCCAGATGGCCAACAGACACATGAAAAAGTGCTCCATATCACTCGGCATCAGGGAAATACAAATCAAAACCACAATGAGATATCACCTCACACCAGTCAGAATGGCTAAAATCAACAAGTCAGGAAATGACAGATGCTGGCGAGGATGTGGAGAAAGGGGAACCCTCCTACACTGTTGGTGGGAATGCAAGCAGGTGCAGCCACTCTGGAAAACAGCATGGAGGTTCCTCAGAATGTTGAAAATAGAACTGCCCTATGACCCAGCAATTGCACTATTGGGTATTTACCCTAAAGATACAAATGTAGTGATCCAAAGGGGCACATGCACCCGAATGTTTATAGCAGCAATGTCCACAATAGCCAAACTATGGAAAGAACCTAGATGTCCATCCACAGATGAATGGATCAAGAAGATGTGGTATATATACACAATGGAATACTATGCAGCCATCAAAAGAAATGAAATCTTGCCATTTGCGACAACATGGATGGAACTAGAGCGTATCATGCTTAGCGAAATAAGTCAAGCAGAGAAAGACAACTATCATATGATCTCCCTGATATGAGGAAGTGGTGATGCCACATGGAGGCTTACGTGGGTAGGAGAAGAATAAATGAAACAAGATGGGATTGGGAGGGAGACAAACCATAAGTGACTCTTAATCTCACAAAACAAACTGAGGGTTGCTGGGGGGAGGGGGTTTGGGAGAAGGGGGTGGGATTATGGACATTGGGGAGGGTATGTGCTTTGGTGAGTGCTGTGAAGTGTGTAAACCTGGTGATTCACAGACCTGTACCCCTGGGGATAAAAATATATGTTTATAAAAAATAAAAAGTTAAAAAAAATAAAAAGTTAAAAAAAAAAAAAAGGAAACATATACAATATCAAGGTTTAACATGAAGCAGCATGTCTTCTCTAAGTAAAAAAAAAAAAACAAAACATTGTACCAACTGACTTTACTGAAACTTTATATTTATTGCTCTCATTTTAGGTCATAGTGTCCTTCTGCATGCAGGCTGCTATAACGGACATGATATAGACTTAATAGCTTATAAAGAACAGGAATTTATTTCTCACAGTTCTAGAACGGAGAAGTTCAAGATTAAGGAATGGGCAGATCCAGGGAGAGCCCACTTCCTCATAGATGGCTATCTTCTCACTGTAAACGTACATGATGAATGAATCAAGAGAACTCACTGGGGTCTCCTTTAAAAGGACTGTAATCCCACTTATGACCTAATCACCTCCCAAAGGCCCCTAAGTTTTAATACTATCACTTCCAGAGTTAGATTCCATAATATGATTTTGGGAGACATAAACATTCACACCATAGTATATATAAACAAAAAAAGACACAAAAACAACAAACAAAAAAATTATTTTAACTACCTATTATTTTCAACTACATAAACTTTTAATTTGTTTCTATATAATATTAAATAACTCATTTGAGTGATTCACTTATATCCAATGCATCTGAGTGCAATTAAATTTGCTTACCCAGCATATCCAGAAGCATATTTCTTCAGACTATCCCATTCCCCACCTTACAGGATTTACCACAATTAGAAGACAGGGGATAGAGGATAGATAGATAGATGTATACATAAACACACTTGTACATACACATATGCATATTTTTTCCTGTTAATGATACTCATGCAAATAAAATTTAAGCTCAAGGAAACCTGTCTTGTGTGTTACTTAATATCCAGTTTTTAGTCAACATCCAAAAACAAATAATCCAATAAAAACATGGATAGAAGACATGAACAAGTGTTTCCCCAAAGAACACATTCAAATGTTCAGTAGATACATGAAAAGATGTCCATCATCATGTATCATCAGGAAATTGCAAAGCAAAACTAGAAAGAGATACCACCTCACACCTGTCAGAATGGCTAAAATCAACACTACAAGAAACAAAAGGTGTTGGAGAGGATGTGAAAAAGTAACACTTGTGGGGGCTGCCTGGGTGGCTCAGTGGGTTAAGCCTCTGCCTTCAGCTCAGGTCATGATCTCAGGGTCCTGGGATCAAGTCCCACATCGGGCTCTCTGCCAGGCATGGAGCCTGCTCCCTCCTCTCTCTCTCTCTACTTGTGATCTCTCTCTGTCAAATGAATAAAATCTTAAAAAAAAAAAGTAACAATTGTGAACTGTTGGTGGTGATGCAAACTGATACAGCCATATTTGAAAACAGTATGGAATTTCCATAAAATTTAAAAATAGAAGTCCTTTGTGATCCAACAATCCTGTTGGTGTGTATTTACCCAATGAATATAAGAAAACTTATTCAAAGGGATGCTAGCACCCCTATGTTTATAGCAGCATTATTTATAAAGCTAAGATATGGAAAGCGCCCAAGTATCCATCAATTGATGAATAAATAAAGAATAAGTGGTATGTATATACAATGGAATATTATCCTGCCATAAAAAAGACTGAAATCTTGCCATTTGCAATAACATGGTTGGAACTAGACAGTATAATGCTAAAAGTGAAATAAGTCAGTCAGAGAAAGACAAATACCTTTACTCATATATGGAATAAAAGAAACAAAACAAACAAGCAAAGGGGAAATAATAAGACATAGAAAGAGAAACAAAGCAAGAAACAGACATTTCATTACGGAGAACAAACTGATGGTTACTTGAGGGGATCTGAAAGGAGTGATGGATTAAATAAGTGATGGGGGTTAATTAGAGCACTTGTCATGATGAGCACTGAGTGCTATATGTTATATTATACACATGAAACTAATACAACCATATATGTTAACTAACTGGATTTCAAATGAAAATTTTTTAAAATCCCAGTTTTTAGCTCACATTCTGGCTTACAAAAGGGATTTAGTCAGGAATTTGGAGATTAGTTAATGAACAAAAAAGTGGTGAACAGGCAGTTGTTAGATAAAATTACTATCCTTTCTGGCATTATCTTATACCTTTTATCTAGAAGTATTTTTAGCACTTTAGACTCTTCTTATTTTATTTTGAGTCATTAAACAAAAATTTCCTCAAAGGACCTTAGACTCCATCCAATTTGAGCAACAGTGTGAGAGAGGAAATGGTGTCAGGAGGAAAAAAAAAAAAAGATGAATCTACTTTTGTTTACTAGTGAATGCATAGTTCTTCCACAGAAGAAGCTCTAAATGGTCAGGGCTCCAGCTTTATATGTGTTCAGTCATATGTTCAGAAGTAGGTAACACTATCAAAAAATATAAAGCATCTGAGATTATTTTCCCTTATTTGAAAGCTGGTGTATGAGTCTGCCGTAGTTTCTTGGGTGTTGATAGAAGACGCAGACTCATGGTTCAGAAATAATATAGTTTATTATTCACAGCAATAGAGGTAGCCAGAATATTAACAGTATTTGTGTGTGTGTGTGTATTTGTGTTTGTGTGTGTGTGTGTTTGTGTAGGGGTGGGAGTTATATATCAGTTCTGAGCCTCAGTTCCCACAAGAAGAATCAAAACAGAGGCAGATAATATTTGCAAACACAACAGGTTAAGTTAAAAAAAAAGATACTATTTCTGTCTTCCAAGTCTATTCAATACAACCATCTTCAAAGGATGGCCTAGAACAAATAATAAATGCAGAAATGTAAGCAACCAATTGAAAAGTGTCTCCCAAGAAACACACTTTGAGAGTCTTCATTTGACAAAAATACTATAGGATATTACATGGATCAGGTGCATTGAATACTGGAAGGTTAAAATTACAAGGGACCAAATATTTTTAAGCAGTTCTGGCATCCAGTAGAGTTCAAATAGGTTTTATAAGATTGAGGAAAGAAGCCATCAAAACCTGGGCCCAGGGGCCCCTGGGTAGCTCAGTGGGTTAAGCCTCTGCCTTCGGCTCAGGCCATGATCTCAGGATCCTGGGATCAAGCTCGGCATCAGGCTCTCTGTTCAGCAGGGAGCCTGCTTCCCCCCCCACCCTCTGCCTCTTTGCCTACTTGTGGTCTCTGCCTGTCAAATAAATAAATAAAATCTTAAAACAAAGCAAAACAAAACAAAAATCCTGGGCCCAATTTTCCCAAAAGTATGATTCTGATTCTAGTCTCTATGATGTTATCCCTTGAAGACAATGCCTCTAATTGAGTTGAATTAGTTTACTAAAGAGCATACCCCCATTTGTTGTAGGAGATGAACAATATGCAAGAGGCAAAATGCCACATGGAAGCCACCTGGTCTTCAGTGGAATATAGAATCAGTTCCTTTGGGATGAATTTGTTCCACATTTGACTTCCCACTTAAGGGAAAATAAGAGTGCCTTCTAATAGATTTTAAATAGGAAATGACAACGGAAGCTTATACAAGATTATAAAATGGGAAATTTCATTTAGATAAGCAATCATTTCAAAGTCATCTTCTTAATATTACAGACTCTTCACATAATCATAATTTTATTTTGGTATTATATGGTAATTTCAAATATAGTAAATATAAAGAATTTACCTCTGTAATTATAGCGAGTCTGGTCATAGTTTAATGGCAACAAAACTTCAATTTATAAGTATGGTCTACCAATTATTAATACATTTGGAAATGGTGTGTCATCTTCACTCCACTTGTCTCACTAAAACAGTGAGCCAAAAAAAGTAGGTCCAAGCTGTTTACTATGGTCAAATGGGTTGCTTTTGCACTTGGTAAAGAAGCAGTCATATTTTGGAAGAAGAAACTGAGGCTATTAATATTTTCAACTTATTTTCAGAAAAGGAAAGAAAGGATAATCTAAGCTAAAGCCAAAATCTTACACAAGGTGGCAGGAGAATGATCTTTTCCCAGATAAAGGGTTTTTCATCTTAGCCATGTTAGGAGGAAGAAGAGATGAGACATTGTGGACTTGACTAACGTTTGTACACTGTTCAAAAAGTTTTCAAAATAATGTGTATTATTTTTCTTCTTTTAGTTGAGACAAAAACAAACAAAGAAACAAAAAACACTAATGAGCTTACTCTTAAAAGGAGGTAAACAAGAAACTAGCAAAGATTGAGTGTTAGGTATTGTCCCCCTCCTTTTTTTTTTAATTATGTTATGTTAGTTACCATACAATACATCATTAGTTTTTGAAGTAGTGTTCCATGATTCATTGTTTGTGTAAAACACCCAATGCCCCATGCAATATGTGCACTCCTTAATACCCATCACCAGGCTCACCCATCCCCACATCCTTCTCATCTTTAAAACCCTCAGTTTGTTTCTTGGAGTCCATAGTTTTTCATGTTTCATTTCCCCTTCCAATACCCCCACTTCATTTTTCCTTTCCTTCTCCTAATGTCCTCCATGCTATTCCTTAGGTTCCACAAATAAGTGAAACCATATGATGATTGACTTTCACTGCTTGACTTATTTCACTTAACATAATCACCTACATTCCCATCCATGTTGATGCAAAAGTTGGGTATTCATCCTTTCTGATGGCTGAGTGATATTCCATTGTATCCATAGATCTCATCTTCTTTATCCATTTGTCTGTTGAAGGGGATCTTGGCTCTTTCAACAGAATGGCTATAGTGGACATTGCTGCTATGAACACTGGGGTGCATATGGCCCTTCTTTCCAGTAAAATAGAGCTAGCCTATGACCTAGCAATTGCACTACTGAGTATTGACCTCAAAGATACAGATGCAGTGAAAAGAATTAGGTATTCTTAAAGCACAAATGCAGGGGATAGAAGTTATGGTACAGAAGAGGGAAGGGCAACCATATGGCAGAGTAGAATAAAGTAGCTCAGGAAGAAATTAGTCATATCCAGATATTGTAAGGCATGTGGGGTTGGCAGGGAGAGCATGAGAAATCATGAGAGAAGAGAGAGAAAATGGACCAGGCAGGAGAGGTTTATAACATTTTAACATCTAAGGTAAGCATATGCAAAGCAGAATAGGGAAAGAAATAAAAGTTCTTATAAGAATCAATACATAAGGAATAACGTGGAGGACACTGGGAGATGGAGAGAAGTGTGCTGGGGGAAATCGGAGGGAGAGACAAACCATGAGAGACTGTGGACTCTGAGAAACAAACTGAGGGTTTTGAAGAGGAGGGTGGCAGGTGGTTGGGTGAGCCCAGTGGTGGGTATTAAGGAGGGAATTTATTACATGAAGCACTGGGTGTGGTGCATAAACAATGAATTTTGGATCCCTGAAAATAAACTAAAAGAAAAAAAAGACTGACTACAGACATGGACCTCAGTGTAACACAGATATGGAACTCACTGTAATACCAGCCACTTCCCACCGACACACACAGACTATGATAATAATAAATAATAATGCAATTAAGAAAATTGCCTGCCAAATAATTTTTCCTCTTTTTTATTTTTATGATTATTATTTTTATTTTATTTTTAAAGTTTTTATTTAAATTGTAGTTAGTTAAAATAAGGTTAATATTACTTTCAGGTGTACAATATAGTGATCAACACTGCCATACAATGGCTTAAATAAAAAAAATGAAAAAAAATTTTTTTAAAGATTTTATTTTTAAATAAAACCTCTACACCCAAGGTGGATTTCAAACGTACAACTCCAAGATCAAGATTTATATATTTTACTGACTGTTCCAGCCAGGCACCCCAACAAATAAAAATTTTATAAAATTGTTGAGTTTGTGGGAGTCTCATTTGCTTAGTCAGTTAAGTGTCTGCCTTTGGTTCAGATCAGGATCTCAAGAGTCCTGGGATCGAGCCCCATATTGCTCATGCTCTCTCTCTCTCTCTCTCTGGCTTTTGCTCTTAAATAAATAAATAAAATATTTTTTAAAAAATTGTTGAGTTTATTTAACTAGTTTTAAACTAGTAGACAGAGATGAAGATAAAGTATGATGTAATGGCACGGAAAAATACAACTTACACGTTTTAAAAAAAAAATGTGCAATGCAAGTTACCTCACTTCTTTTATCACCACACTGGGACTTTCCCTACTGAGTTGTTGTAATGTAAGGACCTATTTTATATTTTTATATTTTAGCAAGAGGCTTTCATTGAGGTTAACCCTTAAACTGTCCTTGTTCCCCTTCCCCCAGGGGATTCACTTAAAAACAAGTCCTGGAAATCAGCTCCAGGTAACAAAGCCCATATACAAGGGTGGGTCAGGCCAGGTGGAGACATCAATCAGCGGGAGGGGGGGGGCGGCGTTTGCATATTGTCTCCCTAGATACTAAGGAGTATGCCCCACTCCTCTGCTCTTTGGGAACCTTTTTGGCACTAATCCTAATCAAGGTGTAATAGGCTGGGTCAAATGTCTATACTAGGGTAAATTGAACCTCAATTGGTCACCTAGCCTCACTGTGGAGTTTCCTGTGTGTGTTAAAATCTCATTGGTCACCTGTGCGTGGCCAGGCCTGACTGCATGGCCTTTGCCCTTAAAAGCTAGACTGTGAAACAGCAAAGGGTTGCCTTCTCTCATAAGAGGTGTGGCCCCGAACGTTTGGTTAGATTCTTGATGCTTGGCATGAAATAAAGCTTTGCTTGACCTTTGCTTTACATCATTCTCGCTCCTTTAATCATAGACCCATTATTGGGGCATAACAGTATTAATCTTAAAGTTATAAGTCCACAATGCATCCATCATCCATTCTACCCCTTAACATTCCCCTTTGGACAGATCCATGATCTAGAACAAGCCTTATTTTATAGTGCCTTGTAGGAGATTTTTGCTGCTGCCTAAATTGCCTACTTTCCTCTCACCATTACCACGGAAATTGGGTCCACTGAAACAAAGGGGTAGTGTAAGAAATTAACACTTCCATAAATCTCTTTAAATAATAAAGTATAAGATAGTGATACCTTTTTTTCTGCCACATAACCAATTCTTGCAAGAATAAGGTCATATAAAAGAATTTACAACACATGCTAGCATTATCCTACTGGACCCAGATCATTTGTATGTTTCTCTGTCTCTGAGAAATGTAGTTATTTACATGACTGAAACCTGAAAATTGTTTGATATGACCACTAATATCACCTTCTTTTTTTAAAGCCTGTTTAAGGCTTCTGTAATACATAGGTTTTTTAAAAACTTATTAAGCATCTTGTATATATCAAACACTTTAAAAATCTCTGCTTTAAAAAAAAAAAAAAACTCTACCTCAATGGAACTTTGAGTCTGAAAAAGATACAGGCAATATACAAGGCAACAGATAGAATAATTATATATTTGATTATATACTCTGAGGATGTCACATTAAATTGATATGAAAACGATCAGAAGGATCTGGATTTTTTGTCAAAATTTTTTGCCTTACAAAGAAATTGATATTTAGGGAAAGTTGTTACTGAAAGAGGTCCTGTGTCAACCAAAAATGTTAAATCATGATCTCGCTAAATTTTCCAGTTGTGATCATTGCTTTGTTTAGCTGTCTTCTATTAAGACTGAATTTAGTAATTCAGTCTCAGATTCAGTAAGTCTTTTTTTTAAAGATTTTATTTATTTATTAGAGTGAGAGAGGGAGGGGCAGAGGGAGAGGAAGAACCAGACTCCTTGCTGAGCAGGCAGCTGATGCAGGACTGGATCCTAGTACCCTGGCATCATGACCTAAGCTGAAGGAAGACACTTAACCAACTGAGCCACCCAGGCACTCTAGACTGTAAACTTCTTAAAGGTAAAAAAGTTTATTCTTCTAGTAGTTCCACAGACATTTCTAACATCCATAAGAAAGCATGTACTGATGTAAAATGCCAGCAAATCAAATTATTTAAAAAAGAAAGAAAGAAAGAAAAGATATATCTGGATAAAGAGAAAAACAGAAAATCTAATAATACATTGAATTATTAGAGCAAAGAGTGGAGGAAGAGAAAATAAATATGAAATAGAGATTTCCACTAAAAGAAAAAAATTGAATAAGGCAGGAGATTTAGAAAATTATTATGACAGACTTGAGAAAAAAATAAAATAGGAATTTTTAGAAAATAGCAATAAATGAAAAGGTAAATTGTTCCTACCTTTATAATATTAGCTGTTTGTTGTTGTTGTTGTTGCTAATTTACCTATTTAAGCTAATAAACAAAGAAAGGTTTCATTTAGGAATAAGGTTTCTCTCTCTCTATATATATTTTTTCCATAGGGATAAGGTATATATATATATATTTTTTAATTTTAATTGTTAGAAAATGTGTCACAGAAAGTGTTTAAACTTTAAGATACAGATGCAACATGTAATGAACTGCATTGTTTGAACGTCTAATTTGTAAATGCTGTTAGAGGAAACTTGGTGGAAATGTTCCTATGTGCTTGTGTTTCTGGAACTAAGTATATTTATTAATAAGGAATAGTTTAAAATTATGAAATGACCAGGAGTGGACAATTTTCCTAATCCTATCAGCTCTTTGCAGCTCTTTTATTAGCCCCCTTCAGGAATATCAGCTTTTTTATCTAATTAAATTTTATATTAATGTGCTTTTGACTTTTGGCCTTTCTCTTCCTTCTGTTCTTTTTTTTCCCCTAAATTACATGTTTCTGTTTAACAGCTACTATCAATTCTTTGATATGAATTCTCAACATCAATTCACTAACTCCAGAGATGAAGGAGCATCAATATTTAGAAGCGAAGAATACAAAGCCTTGGGCATCTGGATGGCTCAGTCACTTAAGCATCTGCCTTCGACTCAGGTGGTGATCTCAGGGTCGTGGGATGGAACCCCAGGTTCAACTTTCTGCTCAGCTGGGAGCCTACTTCTCCCTCTCCTTTTGCCTGCAGCTCCCTTTGTTTGCGTTCTCCCTCTCTTTGTCAAATAAATAAAATATAATAAAATAATGTAAATAATACATTTATTTATTTATTAAAATGCAATTATTACACAATACATAATGTATTGCATAATTATAATAATGGTTAAATAATTTATTAAATATTTATATTAAATATATCAATTTAATTAAATAAATATTTTTAGAATTTAAAATATTTCAAATTTAGATTATTAAATATTAAATCATTAATTTAATAAATAAATATCTAAACATAATTAAATAAAATAATTTATTTATTAAAATGAATAAAATAATGTTGTCATTATCTCAGCATGTATTTTTAAATAGTCTAAAAAAAAATCTAATAAAGTCTAAATACATTGAGTTCAGATATTTATACAAGTTAACCCAGACACTCAACCCACAGTTTCAAAACTTTTGGTTTTATCTACTACTCAAAATACGATTTTAATGTATTTATTTGTAACTTTGACATAGCAAGGAAACTTGGAGGAAAAGGAGACATTTGCTTTTAATATTTGAAAATTATTTTGTTGATTTAAAAAAATAAAAACCTTAACACGTGAGCATTTCTTCTTAAATAACACTGTGAAGTTTCTGAGTCGCATTCTATTAAAAGTGCTGATAAAATGGCCTCAGTTACTCATTTAAATTATCAGCTGAAAGGGTAACAAATGAAGTAGAGAGCTTTTTAATTATTTATGAATGTATTGCTTGTGGATGCAGTGCCACATAGAGTTACCTCTCTTTTTGGCTTTGTTTTGTGAGCAGCAGTGGAATCTATGAATGAGATTAAACATAAGGACATTCACAGAAATTCTTAATGAACTTCTGGGGAAGGGCAATAAGTGCAAAAAAAAACTGCAGCAAGACTAATTACAAATTTCAAGTGGTCATCGCTTAATTATAGAAGCTTTTAAGTTCAAGTAATATATCTTTTTCATGAGCCTATCATATTGTATTAATTACCACAAACTGCACTCTTGAACACTTATCTTTTCACATATTTCTTATTCTTAGTACTTAAAATTACCCTTATGATTGATAAGTAAATGGATTTTACTGACAATGCATTTATTTAAATAAATAAATAATGCTGTTTATATATATAAAAACAATTGAATATGTGTATGTGTATAATGATTTTTTTTTCAAATTAACATCTTAGTTCTACCACATTAGTTACAAATAGATATAGACTTTATAGATTCATCAAATATTTTATTCTCAAATTTATATGTCCTTTGTGAAATAAATGAAACTGTATATATTAAATATAATCCTATCACATGTAACAGTTACTAGTGCATCCCAGGACATACATAGGTCAGGTCCTCCTCAAGGCATCACGGATAACTGGATTTAACTTTCTATCCTAGGAGTCTTCTGTATATTTCTGTGGCTTTTATACTACAATCAGGAGGAAGAATTCTTTTGCTAAAAGCTTCCAAATGACTATGCGAGTAGATTATTTGTAGACTAGTGATATAATATTATTATTTAATATGTGAAGCATGATAAAATAAAATGCTATTGCCATATTTAATTTGTTCAGTAAAGCATTCATTTAGTTATCAAGCATTCATTTTCTTTTTTTAAAGATTTTATTTATTTATTTGACAGACAGAGATCACGAGTAGACAGAGAGGCAGGCAGAGAGAAAGGAAGGGGAGCAGGGTACCTGCTGAGCAGAGAGCCTGATGTGGGGCTCTATCCCAGGACTCTGGGATCATGACCTGAGCAGAAGGCAGAGGCTTTAATGCACTGAGCCACCCAAGAGCCCCAAGCATTCATTTTCTTTATACAGAAGAGATAGAACAATATTATATAGTAGAAAATACAGTAAATAATCTAGAAACCTTGATCATTTTGTTTTGGCAATTTTAGAACATAAAATTAGCTAAAGCTCAAGTGCAAGTTATATTTGTATCATAGGAGGAAAAGTTAATTAAAAGTTTGTTTATTACCATAGTTTAACACTTCAACAAAATGATAACGAGTCCAAAATCAATGAATATATGAAGTATACAATAAAAACAATAATCTTGAGTGTATGTGACTCACTGTAGGTATTGATAGGCTAGAAATCAAAGGGAAAGTATCTATAGGGTTTGTTCAGTTCCATGCTCATCAGATTAATAGGCTTTCTCATATTGCTTCCTTCACCACATTAATTTGTCTAATGAAGTTTTCAAGAGATAAAAACAGTGATAGGTTCATGGCTGGAGAGAAGGTACAGAATCTAAGATAGTTCAGCAGTGCTTATTATTTAAGAGAAAGACAGCATGGGAGGTGAGGGGTATATCATGTATCCTGTTTTCACTCCCTTTGTGGAGCACCTACCCTGGAGGTCATGTAATAACCAATGACCAAAAAAACAAACCAAAAACCCAAACATCCAGGTTGAAGTGCCATCCCTGCCTGGAGTGGAGGAGACTGCTCAGACAGATCCCAGGCAGGCATCTCAGCCCAGGCCTGTGCTGGGGAAGCTGGTTCCTGGCTTTGGGCGCAAACTGGAAGCCAGCAAACTGACCCAAGAGTGCAGCCGGCGTTTAGGACTGATGATCTTTTGGCAGCCAGGCTGCGCGTGGACACCCGCTCAGGGAGCCAGGCTAGGCGGCTGCCCAGCGCAGGCGCTGGCAATGCAGCAGCATGCCAGGGCTTAGCCCCGCACCCCAGCATGGGCTCAGGCCTCAGAAGTGAGGGGGCGGGGCCAGCGCAGAGAAGGGTCTTTGCTAATTTCCAAAGCTGGAAGTGAGCTCTCAGAGGACTCAGGAGGGAGGGGGGCGGGGGCGGGTCGGCGGCGGCCAGGAGAAGGGGCTTTGCTAATTGCCCAGCCGGGAAGGAGGGGCGCACAGCGCCAGGGTGCTGTACTGCAGCCCATTCGGGACTGCAGGACCCACCATACTCGCTGCCCCTGCACTCTCATGCTCCAGCCTAGCCCGTGAGGCCACGGTGTCCTGTTCCCGTTCCCGCTGCCTGCTGCCCCTCCCCGCCCAATGGCTTCACTGGAGGACCCTCTGCTCACAGGTAAAGTGACACCACGACGCGCCCTCACCTGAAGCAGAAAACGCGGTCCAGGAGCTGGGCGTGGGATGGTCGGGCCCCAGCCTCCCGCCAACCCCAGAGCACCAGGACCACCCCAGACGCTGTGCCACACCCTGTCCGCAGGGGGTCAGGCCGGGACAGCGCCACAGGAGGTACCCCCCCCCCCCCGCCAGAGGGCAGGCTAGCCCCCATAGTTCAGCACCCCCACGCGCTTTTCAGAGCCTCCTGCCATTCCCAGGGCACCAAGAACCCAGAGAGTGAGGCCTTGGGTGCTTTCTAGTGACAGATTCAAGGCAATTTTTCGACTTTGGGACTCAGAGTTAACATAGTTTTCATTTGTGATTATTATTTTTTGTGGGTGCCATAGCTTTTCTTTTGACCTATGGTTGTTTTCACTCCCGGTTCTGAAGAAGCCCCTAAATCCTAACCCTTTGAGGACTCCGAAAGCTCTCAGAGCAGCAGTGCTGGGGGACAGTGTGGACACATGGTTTGGTTTCTCCTCTGGCCTGCTTCTGTGGCAGCCCCGCTCTGTCCTCCTCAGACTTCAGAGCAATATCTGAACAAGTGGAGAAGCGACCAGGGGGTCAGGAAGGTGGCCACCGAAGAGTGACTTCTCTGGAGGGTGGCTGAGCTAGCAAGTGAGCATGTTTGTCCAGCTCTGCCTGCATTCAGTATAGAGCTGAACAGGGGCCAGGGAAGGGGAGGAGGAGCAGAGAGCAGGGACAAAGGGACCAAAGAGGAGATTCAGATGAAGGGAAGTAATGGGGAGGAAAGAGAAGAAACTCTAGAAGACAGGTATGTAGAAAGGAAAAGGGATGAAGTGGGCATTGGGAAAGGGCACCACCAGGGAAGGAGAGAGGGGAAGGAAAGAGGGAGGAAGAGAGGAAAGGGGAAATGGAGAAGGGAGGAGTCAGCATGCCAGGGCTCCCCCTGCATCTGAAGAAGAGGTGGCTGGTCCAGCTTGTCAAACAGGGTGCTCACTCTTTGGCCCCAGTTTCTGCTCCCAGTGCTACTGGGCTTTGCAAGGAAGGCAGGCTGTCCCTTGGGACCTACTGGAGCCCACTGGAGCCCACAGGAGGGTGGGAGAGGTAAGATGCCACCGGGTCCTGTCCTGAGCTGCTCCCAGCCACCAGCCTCACCACATGGTGCAAGAGGGACCCCAGAACAAAGGAAGGATACAGGCTAGCATGTCTGCTGGTGGCCCTGGGCACTTAGCTCATCGCAGTGAACCACACGGCCTCCTCAACCCACGCTTTCAAAGCCTCCTTCTTCGTTTGTGCTTTCATGTCTGTAGGAACATGAGCCAGATCTAACTCATCTCCAACAGACAATTCTGACTCACCCCGTCTCAGATTTTTAAGAGTGGCTGTGATAGAGTAAGATAGCAATGCTCCAACAAACGGACTGTTTCCTCCCACTTGACCTCAACAGTCTTATACATTTTCTTAGCGAAAACATCTTGTCTCCTTCCATTAAGCTCATAACGTGGTCTAGTAGTATACATGCGCCTTTGGTAGATGCGAAGCGATACAGAGGTCCTTTTTTTTTTTTTTTTAATTTTACAAGGTAAAGTCAGTGAACATATCCAACTTGATGAATACGTCTCTAAAATGTCAATCCAGGCAAAGCTTTTCTGCCTACAGTTTGGAGCCTACGTGGTGACATTTTTAAAATGCTTTCAGTCCCTCAGTGAGGCTCTTAGAAGCTAGCCAGGGTTTACTACGTGCCAGGCACTGTGTCAGGTGTTGGAGCTAAAGGGAAGGAGAGCTTGGAAGCTGGCTGGGGAGGGACATCCATGACACAACCACAGCTAGAAACGGAGGCCAGTGCTAGAAAAGAGAGAGCAGGCTGCATGGAGAGTGTGTACCATGGGGCTTGTGAGCTCACGAATAAGTGGGAGTAACTGGAGTGGGGAGATGGGGGAGAGAAGAGGGTCTTCCCATCAATGGGAATCACCTGTGCTTGGAGGCAGGTGCCATGAGAGGTCTCCACAGGAAGAAGGAGGCCGTGTGGTTGAAGGGCAGAGAGATGGGGCAGAACAGGCATCAGTCAGTTGGAGGGTATGAATAGACTGATGGGAGGATTATGGGTGCCTTTGGAGGACTGAGAATTTGTTAGAAGATCAGTGCAGATTTCTATGGAGACAAATGCCAGGAACTGATAGGTCTTTGAAAGGTCACTCTGGCTGCCTTTTAGCAAAGGGGTTGGTAAAAGGCACTTGCAGGTGTGAACACACCAGGTGGGAGGTGAGTGCAGGAAATCGGGTGAGGGAGCATGGGAACTTGGTCCCGGGGTATATAAGGGAGAATAGCCTTTAAGGAGTTCCACAAATTGGCACCAGCTGTGGCTTCATTACAGAGCTGGAAGGGGGAGGTGGGTGTGTCCTGGAGGTTACAGAAATTACATGAGAAAGGGAAGTCTTTTTAGATCTCTTTTTCAACTAGAGGAACTCTCACCTTATTGATAGAATTCCAGAGTGGGAACCAATGATATGAGGACATCTTTGAAATGTCTGAATATGTTCTTCGACATCTTTGCAAGTGACGAGGAGACCTTGATCTTAGGAGGCCTTGGCCCTCTTTGTAGCCAGAAAGATTTCACCTACAGATTTGGGTTCTCCCTTTTAAAGTCAAGGAGTCAGTCCTTCCAAAGGACACCTCCTATCATTTTACCCTCTCATCATACCTCACGTGCTGGCATCTCCAAGACCCTCTGTTCCAGGTTGAGAGTATCCACTTTGGCCGGGCTGGTCTTGCCAAGAACACCACCACAGGAAATCTAGAGCCTGTAGTGCTATTAATAACATCATCTAAGACTGTGTTTGCTGCCCTCTTGGCCTCTTCCCACCATGACTCACTGAAGCTTTTTACACATTGTATCCATTATGCTATAGTTCCCAAAGCTCATCTTCTCTAGTGCCATTAGTTTTTAGGGGACCAGGCAAACCTTAAACTTGTCCCCCTTAATTGGATCCCTGTGCCCCCACACTCTCTTTGAATGCCTTTCACCATGATCCTTGAATGAGATCTGAGACCACTGCTGGTACCTAACACTTCTTGGCACCTTGTCTGCTAGGTTCTTGGAAGAGGAGGTGGCTATGGAGGTGAGTGGGAATGGGAGTGGGAGGATTTCTCCCTTCACTTCCCTTTTTGTGTTTTCAAATAATGGGTTTTGAGGGGGAGGGAAAGGTTAACCAGACCATTTATTTTCCATCTCCCATCGATAAAATGTCACACAGGAGAGAGGTGGCAGAAACGCACTTTCAGGTTAATTTTTTTACAAGGAAGATTGACTTATGAACCTACTTTGTTATTTCCTTTCATTCAATTTCCCTGTACCTCCTTTTCTATGAAGTGTAACGGTAACCCATTATTATTTTTATTGTTGGCACGTGCTTTGTGAACCATAAAGTGTACGCTATAAATGGGAGCGCTTTTCTTTTTTTTTTTTTTTTGTAGTTTACGAAAAACTAATATTTTTTAAATTAATTTTTTATTTATTTTCAGCATAACAGTATTCATTCTTTTTGCACCACACCCAGTGCTCCATGCAAGCAGTGCCCTCTATGATACCCAACACCTGGTACCCCAACCTCCAAATCCCCCGCCCCTTCAAAACCCTCAGATTGTTTTTCAGAGTCCATAGTCTCTCATGATTCAGCTCCCCTTCCAATTTCCCCCACCTCCCTTCTCGTCTCTAACTCCCCATGTCCATGAAAAACTAATTTAAAAACATTCATCCACCAGAGTACCCAAAGGGCTCCCATATAAACTATCTGTCGTTACATTATGTCCCGATGTGGAGCTCGATCCCAGGATCCTGAGATCATGACCTGAACTGAAGGCAGAGGCTTTAACACACTGAGCCACCAGCCCCAATGTATTCTCTTCAGTACCAGAATTTGTAACCAATTGACAGATGAAAAAGGAGGCAGTCAAGTGAAAAACAATAGGTCTTAGACCTGCAAGAAATTTGAATTAGATGAATTCAGCTACTCAGGCACTGTTTCACATTTTCAGATCTCTGCAGAAAAGGGGTTAACCTTTTTACAGCATGTAAAAGAGAAGACTATAACACATACTATGTGTAAGCATGTAAATATCAAAAAATATCCCATTAGTTGCTAAGACACACAGGGCCTATATTTTCTCTCAAATTCATGAATATGTAGGAGCAATAAGTGAGAAGTGAATGTATACTCTTCACTTCGAAGTCTTTTAGAAATCTAAAATATGACTTTCTATGGTTTGTGTCTCCATAATCCTTTATTGCCAGTTTGAACAAATCCACATGCTTTGATTCAAATGTAATAAATTCCTCTTATTTGGAAAAATGATGTTTATTTTTATTCTCTCACCCTTAGCAGGTGGTTTCATTTTAGCACACTTCAGAGTTATAATTTCATGCTTATTAAAAACATTTATTATGATCTACATAGATGAATGAAACTTTTATTTTATTAAATTATTTGACAAAAAATCTGTTATTTTTAAAATGTATTTCCTTTAGGGTTATTTTAGAGCGTTCAGAGAGGATCTAGGAGTGTGGTATTATGTAGTTTTTAAGTAGGTATGAAATGGTTATTTATAGGATTGTTTCTTTAAGGCTTATGTATATTGTCCATTATATGCTATAAAATATTTTGAAAGTAAATTTAAGGTATGTTTTACGTAGTTTATTTTTTTGGAAAAAAATATTGAAATGACTTGTGAAATTCAGTATATTCTCAACATTAATTTATTTTGAAATTTACCAGTTGTCTACTGAACTATTATATGGCAGATATTACTTCAGACGACACTGGTAAATGAAATACTTGGCTTTGTAGAACTTTTATTTTAATGGGTGAGACAATTCAAAGCTATAAACCTTAATAAAAATGGCATAGTGCATTCAAAAAGGATGAGTACAATGGGGAAAAAGAAAAACTCGATCAGGGTGAGAAAAATCAAGGTTGCTAGGCAGGGGATGGGGAGTTAAAATTTTTAATAGGAAGATCAGGGTAGTTACAATGAAGCTGACAATTGAACAAAGGTATGGAAAGGTGATGAATTTGCGCAGAACTATCAGCAATAAGGTCACTCCAGACAAAGGAATTGGCTATCTTGAAGGCCATAAGGTTGGATCATGCCTGGCATATCTGAGGAATAGCAAGGAGGCCACTGTGAGTGACTGAAGAGTAGCAGGGAAAGAGGTCACAGAGGTTAAATGAGTGGCTAGATCATGTAAAGCTTAGAAGTCATTGTAAAACTCTGGCTTTTATATTTGGAAACTTACTGTGTGATAGAATTTCTGCTAATAACTGAGAGTTCAATTGTCCATAAAATTTCAAGGACTCTTATTCTAGTAAGACAGAATGAAGAGAAAGAGTTCATATTTTCACATGGTGTAACAAATGCTCAGAGATACAAGTGTAGGAAGCTATAGGATCACAGAAGAAGGCACTAAAATCACACCAATATATTTGATGACTGTGACTATATATAAATTTGTATTTTCTAGATTTTTTATAGTCATGGAATGACACTGTATATACTATTGATTGCCTGGCTTTTCTTTTCTCAGCATCATTACTTTGAGAATCTCCAATAGTAAATAGTTCATTTTGATGTTGAATAGTAATCTCTTTAATGAATAGATCATAATTTTTCTTTGCTCTATGGATGGACATTGATGAACATTTCCACTGTTTTCAATTCTTAAAAATAAAGCTGCTATGAAATTCATATACAAGTCCCTGTATGAACATAGGGCTTGTTTCTCTTGGTTAAATGCCTAGAAGTAAAATGGCTATTTTTGTAATTGCAACATATTTTGCATTTAAAAAAATTTTCAAACTATTTTCCAAAGTGGTTGTATCATGATATATGCCAACAACAGTTTAGATTTTTTGTTGCTTCTCAATCTAGCTCAGACCAAGTACAATTAGCCTTTATAATTTTAGCCATTCTAATAGATATGTAAGCATGTCTCATTATGATTTTAATTTGTATTTCTTTAATGTCTAAATGTTGAGAAATTTGTCAGTGCCTATAAGCCATCCATATACTTTTGGTGACATGTCTCTTCCATTATTTCCTTCACATGTAAAATTGGATACTCTGTTTGGTTATTAGTAAGGTTTTTTATTTTTATTCATTTTTAAATAATCAGAGTAGATGTCCATTATCAGATATGTAATTTGGAAATCGCTTGTCCATCTTTACAGTTTCTCAATGGAGCTTTGATAGCTGTGTCTTTCAAGAAATATGCTACTTCTTTCCTGGTACACGGAGGTATGACTACAACATTATCAATGTTGACCTTTGCAAAGAAAATCATGGCTTAAGATATATGTAGTCTGCAGTTGTTGGGAGTGTTCACCATCCTTGCCTCTAACTCATCTCTCACTGCCCACACATTCAGATATAGGGGAATATTGATTGACAAAATATTAATTGCCAAATAACACTAGTTGGAGAATAAGAAAAATGCAGGCACCTGATTATATAATATTACATAAATAAAATATGTTTTTATAAGTGCTATTAGAAGTAAATTCCTCTATACTTTAATCACACAGAATGATGGAATCCTAGATTTTTTTTTCTTGTATTTACTAAGAAAATGATCATGCCTCAAGTATATTAAAATGGAATAGGGAAAATTAAAAATTGTTTTAAGATGATTTGTGTGTGTTGTGCGTATGTGAGAGAGAAAGTGAGAGAGAAAGATAAAGAAAAAGAGAAAGGGAAAGACAGAGAGGTGGCTGCAGTGAATTGATGAGTTGGAGGATAGATTTTAAAGTTTTGTCTTTTGCTTTCTACATTTCTTTTTCCTTAGGTTCAAGAGAACAATCAGTAATATCTCAGAAGCCTGCTGGTAACATCAGCAGAAAGAATTAGAGGTTCCCAGAAAATTAGGATGACATATAGTTTTCCTGACATAAGAAAAGTCATTTTTTGTCCCCAGCTATTTTCAATGATCTATACCCCACCTGTGTACTTGCCCAAGCACACTTCTTCCAAAACTTCCTGGGAGGTTCTTAAAAAGAAATGCAAAAACCTCACTCCTTAAGGATTTTGAGGGAACAAGGCAATGGGAAAACTAACAGTCACCACCAGACCAGGAAATAGCCTAAGCTATTGAGACAATAAATCAGTGGTAAAACTCCTAGTGCTATTTCAAAAGCAATCAAGGCCTTGCATTCCTTGTCCCAGAAAATGAGCCCAAGACCCCATCTAGTTTCTATCTGCTCTTGAAGCCTGCAGAGTCCCATTCCCTTGTCCAACAGTTACCTCTGCTTTATTCTAACGTTGAAGTTTCTGCCCTCGGTGGAATACAAGCTTCATTCAGGTGAACATGCAATACATATTGCACAAATACATATGTGGATGTGCATGCATCACAACCTTATGACCAACCATACATGGAATAATAAAACTCTCCCTTCTGAGTATTCATCTTAAATACTAAATAAAAATCTCTCTCCTGTTCAAACAGTCAAGGCTTTGGAACTTATTCCTTGTGATCTCCTTGTATGTTGTAAACAAAGATTCCTTTGTTTGACAACTCCACCTGTTTCTGTGATTCACCAAAGACTGACCTCAGTTAGGTCAGTTGCTGTAATGGCTTTCACTACTCTGATTCTACCTCTGCAAGTCTCCAAATTTAACTATTTTTTCTCCCAATTCCGCATGTTCTTGGCTTTAAACTGCAACTCTGAAGAGAAGATTTGCTTGTTTAAAAAAAAAATCAAGAAAAGGGAGTAGTAGTCAACATTGTTACTTTGAACTTCCTGCCCTACGGGGCTCTCCTGTTCTTTCTCTTTGACTTCCTGAACTAAAACGACAGAAATTTGGCAATACATCACTCCCCAATCCAGATTACTGCCAGAACAGTTTATACTCTTAGAAAAATATTAGTTTAAAAGATCACATAATTAAATACTTAAGCATGTAGTGTAATATAGTGGTTTACAAGAAATATATTTTGGTCATCTGAATATTTGGTTTTCAACCATGGCTACTGACTCACAGCTCCTACAACTCTTGGGATTTCCTGTGATAAGGGTGAGAGAGGTGTGTTTTGTTATGTTAATGAAGTGACCTTCAGACCTCACTCAAGGCAAGGGCTGTTTGCCTGAAGGACCAACCACTTGGTGAAAGCCTTCACAACTTTTTGCCCAACGTGCCTCCCCTTCCTCCCAATACAGGATTATCTGGGGAGGGAAGAGGATCTGGAGATTAGATCAGCAAATGACAATGATTTAGTCAGTCATGACTATGTCATGAAGCCTCCACAGAAAAGCTGAAAGGACTGGGTTCAGAAAGCTTTTAGTTTGTTAAATGTATGAAAAGGCAGGAAGAGTGGCAGTCTTACAGAAGGTAATAGAAGCTCTGTGCCCATTCTCCATACCTTGCCCTGTGCACTTCTTTATCTATCTATTGATTTAAATCTTCTATTATATCTTTTAATAAGCTGGCAAACATAAAGTAAGTATTTTTCTGAGTTTTGTGAGTCCCTGTAGCAAATTAAAAGAATGTAAGAAGTAGGCCATTGGGACCTCCAACCTGTAGTTGCTCAGTCACAAGCACAGGTAATAACCTGGGGCCTACAGTGAGACTGGCATCTGAGGTGGGGTTGGAGATAGTCTTGGAGGACTGATCCCTTAACTGATGAAATCTTACACTATGTTCAGGTAGATAGTGTCAGAATTTAGTTGAATTCTTGGAGATCCTGCTGTTGTCTGAAAATTATTTGGCATTGTTGGTATGATGTCCTAAAACCCAAAAAGATATAGCTACCTCAAAATAAGAATACGGTTGACAGCTTATATATAATAAGTGAGTATTTCAGGGATTTAAAATATACCCAATAAATAATGTAAGGAAATAAGGAAAGATTTTGAAATAAAAACAAGAATAAGAACCTAGTGGTACTAATAGATTAAATATATGTAATCTAGTTGAATTAAGAATACAATGGATAGAATATGTAATGGATTCAATAGAGATAAGAAGTCACTTAAGGATATAGTCATCTGGATACCAGCAAAGCATTAAAATTATCAATATAAAAGAGGTGTAAGATGTAGGTGATGTGTGTGGAACAAAAGCTAGAGAAGAAATTAGATTTCCTTACTACTCATAGCCTGTTGACACGTCCTTGAAGCTCCTCTGGGGACTCAGCTGCTTCCATGTGGACACATCCACTCAGGGCAAAAAGCATTCTTAGTCCTCCCCCCAGGATACTGAAAATCTACTTTCACATGTAAAAATTACTTTGGAAACTTCTTTATCTCTACTCCCCACCCCTGCCCTCAAGATATACATTGGCAATCATCTCCCAAGCATATACCCACTGATACACATCAGAAGAGTCTCTTCCCTGAGTTTTTACTAAATAGTAATAAATGACCTTTCCCTAACAATAGCTAGCCCCCTCAAGGTCCTGGAAACCTTGTTTATAAAATACCTTGGAGGCTTGTGCTATCCCTAACCTCCTCCCAAATTGAAAGTATATAATCAGCCACTCTTCATGACCCTCTCTCTCTACTCCAAATAAATAAATAAATATTTTTAAATAAAATAAAATAAATGACTTTTTTTAAATGAAAGAAGAAAAAGAAAAGAAATATTTGAATATTAATGTACATCTATTTCTCAAGCATAAAATAGTCAAGACACTGGATTAAAACTTACATACAAGAAAAGAAAGAAAATATTCATAACTAGAGTTGACTCTATGAATCCCAAACTAGGGCATACATACCAAAGACACACAAAAAAAATCACAAGTGTTAGAGAGAAAAAAAATAATTCATTAATAAAGAAACAAGAATCAGACTGACAGAATTTTTTTAAATAACATCAGATATAAAAAAGAATGAAGTAATAGCTTTATTATCTTGAAAAAAAATCACAAATGGAAACATTTAGATCCTTATAAAATGTCATTGGCATAGGAAGGCATAATAAAAAAATATTTTCAGGAATACAGACCACAGATAATTTGCCTTAATTTGTGTAGGCAGCACTTAAATACTAATATTATTTTAACAGTTAAAATATACTCTATGATCTTTGAGGTTGGGGAAAAGAGGATGACCAAGTCATATTGAAATAATTCAGTTTTATGAAAAAAGTAAAAAGATCAAAAAAAAGACTTGTAGAAAAGAGAGATAAAACATATGCATAATAAAAATAAATAAATAAATAAACAGCTGGAGTGCCTGGGTGACTTAGTCGGTTCAAGTGTCTGCCTTCAGCTCAGGTGATGATCCCAGGGTCCTGGTATTGAGCCCTGCATCAGGCTCCCTGCTCAGTGGAGAGTCTGCTTCTCCCTCCCATTGAGAAAAAAAATTTGACTTATTTATTTGAGAGAGATAATCTTTAAATTTTACTTATTTATTTGAGAGAGAGTGAGAAAAGAAAAACATGCACACAGCCGAGGGAAAAACAGAGGGAGAGGGAGAAGCACGCCACTGAGCAGGGAACACCCTGCGGGGCTCTATCCCAGGACCCGGGTATTATGACCTGAGCTATAGGTAGACACTTAACTCAGGTACCCCAATAAATACAATCTTTTAAAAAAATAAATAATAATAAAAATAAATAATATTTCAGATAGTATGATTTTTTTAATGTAAGACTTGGTATAAAAACAGGATGACATACTTGTCTAATTATAGCAAAAGACTTTGATAAGTTTAGATGCAGTAGTACATAAAAAATTTAACTTCTTTCATTAACTGATAATTTAATTAGATTAAATTAAGAGACATCAAAATTTAGAGAATCTAATAGTCCTGATCTATTAATAAATGTAGCCATCCTGACCCCAAAACAAGAGTCTTCAGTAAGTATATAAGCATAAGTTGAACATTTACACAAACAGGCCATTATTTAGGCCAGAAGTATATGCCAATAAATTTCTAGAGTTAAATATCAGGCTATATTTTCCAAGAATAAGGCAATAAAATTAGAAAACAATGACCAAAATATTAAATTCATATAATTGGAAGTTAACTTCATACCTAAAAAGAAATAATACAGCTAATTCAGAAATTTTTAGAATTACAGTACTTTGGAAATATCAACTCTCAAAATGAGTAACGGACAGGTGGGGCTAGCAAGAGACTCGTGGGAGGATTAAATCATGGGCCCCTGTATCTCATGTGCAGTAGAAGCAGTGGATTTGGAATTTCAGTTTTTCCACAACGTTCCACCACAAGCTGGTTAGAACTGTGCAAAAGCAGGAAGGGAAGCCCCAGTAAAGTGGACTGGGGATGCCAGAAGGGGAGGCTGGAAGGGGGCGCCTGGTGCTCAGTGCCCATTACAGACCCCACATTGCAATCCCCCACAGGAGAGACTCACCAATTTTAGGCCCCACAGGGGAAGCTGGAGGTTCATCTCCTGACTTTTTGTAGGAGCTTTGCAGCTCAGCTGGTGAGAATTCTCCATCACCCTGCCTTTCTCCAAGGGACTTTCCTTCAAGCACCCTTCCCAACTTCTTCCTCCTCCATGAAATAATGTTCCTCTCCTTTGTTTCTCGCACTTGCCTGTGATGGGACCTTAGCTTGCTCAGCCCAGACTGCCATTCTCTGCTCTTCCCAATTAAACCCATGCTGCTGGTCAAATAACTGGCAGATTAAGTTTAAGGCCAATCGAACTAATAAATTCAAGAACTTGCAAGGAACAAAATCAATATGCACAAATTAGTGGCACTCCTAGGTGCTCGGAAGGACCCATCAGAAAGAGACTGCTGAGAACGATCTCATTTACACCTGCATCCAAGATAGCAAGATACCCAGGAGGTCCCTGAACCAAGAAAGTGACAGCCCTGCAACAATGACGACAGACAGGGAGGGGAACACACGGAGATGGGGAGGCACTGTGCTCAGGGTAGAACCCACACTGGGAAAATACCTACTCTCCCCCAAAACCGGCTACAGAGTCCTCACTCTGGCTCCCGAATTTCCGGACTCGGCGCAAGCCTGGAGTGGGTGTGGACACGGGAAGGACCCCGCAGGGCTGAGGTGAGGAGAGCACAAGCACCAAAGAAGGCACACGCTCCCTGACTGCAGACCATCTGAGGAGCCCCAGGAACCAAATCCGCGAGCATACAAACACAGACAAGGACCAAGGATCACCCGAGCCCAGAAAGTGGGGACCCCACAGCCCCGTGCACAGCACAGCAGGAGGCCACGTCTCCTCACACAAAACGACGGAAGCCCCAGTGTCTACACAGGGCGCCCTTTCTCTGTGGGGTCCAGAGACCACGAACCCCTTGACAGTCCACTAAGGGACTTCTCCTCACCTCCTCCAGCGTCTGGTCCTTAGGAGGTTGGACTGCTGCCAGTGTGGGCGCGTCCTCCACAACAGGTCCGGTCAGTGTGGATGCAGAGCCACACCCTCCTCAGCTCGTCCTGTCAGGGTGGGAGGCGCCCCACATTCTCCAGAAGTCTCCACAGTGGGTCCTGAAAAGGCAGGGCTCAGGTCCCAGCTGTGGCTGTGCAGCCTGGGCTCAGGGCGGGAGCTGGGGTCTGGCGCCATCTGCAGGCGGTGGAAGGCAGTGCAGGACTGTGGGAGCTCACCCTTCAGTGGAAGGTCCTGCTCCCTCCTGGGGTCCAGCTGACGCCATTTCATTCCGGAAATTCAAAGTGCATGGAGCCCAATACCCCCCAACTTCCCCCCAAATAGCTAAGGAACAATGAATTGGAAACAATGTGGAATTACAACAGTCCTTGACCCAAACAGTGTCACTGAACATGGCCCTGATGCAGACCCACACTCTGACCTCAACTTGGTCTCAAGCCTGGACCCTACCCTAATCCAAGACCCTAACCCTAGCCCCCAACCCAAACAATGTTCACAAGAATCAAGAGGTAGAAACTGCAAATATCCATCAATGGCAAGTGCATAAGCAAAGTGTGGTAAAGGGTTTGAATTTGGGTTCAGGTTCAGGTTTTAGTCAGAGTTCTAATCAGGCTTTGGGTTTAGTGTTATGGTGAGGATTTAGAGTGAAGGACAAGGGAACAGAGTTATAGTTTAGGGCTTTAAGTTTATGATTTAGGCTTTAAGACTCAGGGCTTATGGGATAAAGTTCAAGGTCAAATTTGGGGTTTGACTTCATGCTGAGATTTGGGTTCAGGTTTCATGACTTGGAGGTCTGGTTTAGGGTTTGAGTTCGTGGTTCAGGGCTTGGATCCAGGGCTCAGGTACAGGCTTTGGGTTCCATTCCAGGTTTGGGATTCAGGGTTCTAGTTTGGGCTTTAAGGTCAGCTTAGGTTTCAGTGTTGGTAGGGTTTAAGGTTAGGTTTAGGGATGACACATTTTCTTCAGTTGTCATCATGGACAAAAAAATTCTATCTGAAGTTTCTAAGTCAGAAATGTATTTCATCTGGGGGCGCCTGGGTGGCTCCGTGTGTTAAGCCTCTGCCTTGGGCTCAGGTCATGATCTCAGGGTCCTGGGATCGAGCCCTTCATCAGGCTCTCTGCTTTACGGGGAGCCTGCTTCCCCATCTTTCTCTCTGCCTGCCTCTCTGCCTACTTGTGATCTCTGTCTGTCAAATAAATAGAATTAGTAAAAGCTATTATATGATCTTTTACAAACCATTTCCTATCTTTGCCTTCTCATGTGCCAAGACAGACAAGGATTATTTAAAACCCTGAAGAGAGTGCTCTTGCTTTTAAATTGCCTGTAACCTTCGTGTAATAGATTTATGATTGATGATAGATTTAGTTAAAATATAACTATTTAAAATATTTACTCTCAGTAAACGATTTCAACCTATGCTCATTTAAGTAACTTGGTGCATAATCCCTTTTCTATTAAACCATAGTGCAAGGACCAATGGCACGTTTCCGAGAGAACCCCAAGCTATTTTTCTAGAATGGCCATATGCATATATATCAGGCGTCCTGTTTTCACTCCCTTTGTGGAGCACCTACCCTGGAGGTCATGTAATAACCAATGACCAAAAAACAAACAAAAAACCCAAACATCCAGGTCGAAGTGCTATCCCTGCCTGGAGTTGAGGAGACTGCTCAGACAGATCCCAGGCAGGCATCTCAGCCCAGGCCTGTGCTGGGGAAGCTGTTTCCTGGCTTTGGGCGCAATCTGGAAGCCAGCAAACTGACCCAAGAGTGCAGCTGGCCTTTAGGACTGATGATCTTTTCGCAGCCAGGCTGCCCGTGGACACCCGCTGAGGGAGCCAGGCTAGGAGTCTGCCCAGCGCAGGCGCTGGCAATGGGGCAGCATGCTAGGGCATAGCCCTGCACCCCAGCCAGGGCTCAGGCCCCTGGAGTGAGGGGGCAGGGCCGGCGCAGAGAAGGGTCTTTGCTAATTTCCAAAGCTGGACGTGAGCTCTCAGAGGACTCAGGAGGGAGGGGGGCAGGGGCGGGGCGGGGGGGGCCAGGAGAAGGGGCTTTGCTAATTGCCCAGGCGGGAAGGAGGGGCACACAGCTCCAGGGTGCTGTGCTGCAGCCCATTCGGGACTGCAGGACCCACCATACTCGCTGCCCCTGTGCTCCCACGCTCCAGCTTAGCCCCAGAGGCTATGGTGTCCCGTTCTCATTCCTGCTGCCTGCTGCCCCTCCCTGCCCCATGGCTTCTCTGGAGGACCCTCTGCTCACAGGTAAAGTGACACCTCGAAGAGCCCTCACCTGAAGCAGAAAACGCAGGACAGGAGCGGGGGGGGAGGGGGGGGAGGGTGGAGTGGTCGGGGCCCAGGCTTCCGGCAACCCCAGGGCACCAAGACCACCCAGGACACCGCGCCACACCCCCTACGCAGGGGGTCGTGCCAGGACAGCGCCACAGGAGGTACCCCCCCCCTGCCAGCGGGCAGGCTAGCCCTCATAGTTCGGCACCCCCACGTGCATGTCAGAGCCTCCTGCCATTCCCAGGGCACCCAGAACCCAGAGAGTGAGGCCTTGGGTGCTTTCTAGTGACAGATTCAAGGCAATTCTTCGACTTTGGGACTTCAGAGTTAACATAGTTTTCATTTGTGATTATTATTTTTGTGTGGGGGCCGTCGCTTTTCTTTTGACCTATGCTTGTTTTCACTCCCAGTTCTGAAGAAGCCCCTAAATCCTAACCCTGTTGAGGACTCCGAAAGCTCTCAGAGCAGCAGTGCTGGGGGACAGTGTGGACACATGGTTTGGTTTCTCCTCTGGCCTGCTTCTGTGGCAGCCCCGCTCTGTCCTCCTCAGACTTCAGAGCAATATCTGAACAAGTGGAGAAGCGACCAGGGGGTCAGGAAGGTGGCCACCGAAGAGTGACTTCTCTGGAGGGTGGCTGAGCAAGCAAGTGAGCATGTTAGTCCAGCTCTGCCTGCATTCAGTATGGAGCTGAACAGGGGCCAGGGAAGGGGAGGAGGAGCAGAGAGCAGGGACAAAGGGACCAAAGAGGAGATTGAGATGAAGGGAAGTAATGGGGAGGAAAGAGAAGAAACTCTAGAAGACAGGTATGTAGAAAGGAAAAGGGATGAAGTGGGCATTGGGAAAGGGCACCACCAGGGAAGGAGAGAGGGGAAGGAAAGAGGGAGGAAAGAGGAAAGGGGAAAGGGAGAAGGGAGGAGTCAGCATGCCAGGGCTCCCCCTGCATCTGAAGAAGAGGTGGCTGGTCCAGCTTGTCAAACAGGGTGCTCACTCTTTGGCCCCAGTTTCTGCTCCCAGTGCTACTGGGCTTTTCAAGGAAGGCAGGCTGTCCCTTGGGACCTACTGGAGCCCACTGGAGCCCACAGGAGGGTGGGAGAAATAAGATGCCACCGGGTCCTGTCCTGAGCTTCTCCCAGCCACCAGCCTCACCACATGGTGCAAGAGGGACCCCAGAACAAAGGACGGACACAGGCCAGCATGTCTGCTGGTGGCCCTGGGCACTTAGCTCATCGCAGTGAACCACACCGCCTCCTCAACCCACGCTTTTAAAGCCTTTTTTTTCGTTTCTGGCTTTCATGTCTGTAGGAACATGAGCCAGATCTAACTCATCTCCGACAGACAATTCTGGCTCACCCTGTGTCAGATTTTTATGAGTGGCTGTGATAGAGTAAGATAGCAATGCTCCAACAAACGGACTGTTTCCTCCCACTTGACCTCAACAGTCTTATACATTTTCTTAGCGAAAACATCTTGTCTCCTTCCATTAAGCTCATAACGTGGTCTAATAGTATACATGCGCCTTCCTTAGATGCGAAGCGATACAGAGGTCCTTTTTTTTTTTTTTAAATTTTACAAGGTAAAGTCAGTGAACACATCCAACTTGACCAATACGTCTCTAAAATGTCAATCCAGGCAAAGCTTTTTCTGCCTACAGTTTGGAGCCTACGTGGTGACATTTTTAAAAAGCTTTCTGTCCCTCAGTGAGGCTCTTAGAAGCTAGCCAGGGCTTACTACGTGCCAGGCACTGTGTCAGGTGTTGGAGCTAAAGGGAAGGAGAGCTTGGAGGCTGGCTGGGGAAAGACATCCATGACACAAGCACAGCTAGAAACGGAGGCCAGTGCTAGAAAAGAGAGAGCAGGCTGCATGGAGAGTGTGTACCATGGGGCTTGTGAGCTCACGAATAAGTGGGAGTAACTGGAGTGGGGAGATGGGGGAGAGAAGAGGGTCTTCCCATCAATGGGAATCACCTGTGCTTGGAGGCAGGTGCCATGAGAGGTCTCCACAGGAAGAAGGAGGCAGTGTGGTTGAAGGGCAGAGAGATGGGGCAGAACAGGCATCAGTCAGTTGGAGGGGTATGAATAGACTGATGGGAGGATTATGGGTGCCTTTGGAGGACTGAGAATTTGTTAGAAGATCAGTGCAGATTTCTATGGAGACAAATGCCAGGAACTGATAGGTCTTTGAAAGGTCACTCTGGCTGCCTTTTGGCAAAGGGGTTGGTAAAAGGCACTTGCAGGTGTGAACACACCAGGTGGGAGGTGAGTGCAGGAAATCGGGTGAGGGAGCATGGGAACTTGGTCCGGGGGTATATAAGGGAGAATAGCCTTTAAGGAGTTCCACAAATTGGCACCAGCTGTGGCTTCATTACAGAGCTGGAAGGGGGAGGTGGGTGTGTCCTGGAGGTTACAGAAATTACATGAGAAAGGGAAGTCTTTTTAGATCTCTTTTTCAACTAGAGGAACTCTCACCTTATTGATAGAATTCCAGAGTGGGAACCAATGATATGAGGACATCTTTGAAATGTCTGAATATGTTCTTCGACATCTTTGCAAGTGACGAGGAGACCTTGATCTTAGGAGGCCTTGGCCCTCTTTGTAGCCAGAAAGATTTCACCTACAGATTTGGGTTCTCCCTTTTAAAGTCAAGGAGTCAGTCCTTCCAAAGGACACCTCCTATCATTTTACCCTCTCATCATACCTCACGTGCTGGCATCTCCAAGACCCTCTGTTCCAGGTTGAGAGTATCCACTTTGGCCGGGCTGGTCTTGCCAAGAACACCACCACAGGAAATCTAGAGCCTGTAGTGCTATTAATAACATCATCTAAGACTGTGTTTGCTGCCCTCTTGGCCTCTTCCCACCATGACTCACTGAAGCTTTTAACACATTGTATCCATTAAGCTATAGTTCCCAAAGCTCATCTTCTCTAGTGCCATTAGTTTTTAGGGGACCAGGCAAACCTTAAACTTGTCCCCCCTAATTGGATCCCTGTGCCCCCACAATCTATTTGAAAGCCTTTCACCATGATTCTTGAATGAGATCTGAGACCACTGCTGGTACCTAACACTTCTTGGCACCTTGTCTGTTAGGTTCTTGGAAGAGGAGATGGCTATGGAGGTGAGTGGGAATGGGAGTGGGAGGATTTCTCCCTTCACTTCCCTTTTTGTGTTTTCAAATAATGGGTTTTGAGGGGGCGGGAAAGTTTAACCAGACCATTTATTTTCCATCTCCCATCGATAAAATGTTTACCACTCCACACTGGAAGAATTTATATCTTTCCTTTGAATCTCCAGGAAAATCTCCCAAACCCAGACCACCACCATGTGGATTCAGCCATCTTCTGATTCACCTCCAGATTGTCTCCTCCTAAATGCTCAAGCCACTGGTTAAGGGCGAAATGTTCAATGCCCAAGCAATTAAGTGGGGAACACGTTTATCTAAGCAATTGCATGCAGCTCTCTATCTGCATACAGGGGGTCTCTCCCAAGCATTTCCAACCTCAGCAAAAGAAGACAAAGCCCCAGCAGTCTGGGGTATATATCATTCATTCATTCCTGTGTTCAACACTCATGGCGGATCCCCAGCAAGACAGTGGGAGAGCAAGGACTGGAGAAATCCTGGAAGCTGAAGTCTGAGGAGGATTTCAAATTCAAGTCAGAGATGAAAGAAACATCTGGACTTGGTCCTCAGGTACATGCAGTATTCTGAACTGAGGCTAGAACCAGAGACCATTCTAATGAAAGGCCTCTACAGGTGGGCTCCAACTCAGTTTCGTGTATATTCATTCATGAAATAGCTCTTTGGGTCAACATGCAGAAGAAAACCATTTCAGAAAACTGACAATGAGGAGAGGAAAGGGAAGCCAGAAGGCTTGTGAATGGGGAGAGAGGAGGACCCAGGGCAGGAAACCAAGAATCCCTCCCTGCCCTCCTTGCTGCCAGGGAGGTCTGAGGGACTAGTTTCCACCTGGGATCCCAAGTCCAGAACAAAAGCAGCGGGGCCACGGCGGGGGAGGGAAGGGGGTCCTCAGCACGGGCGCATGGGGCTGCGGAAAGATGGGGGCTAGCGTGCCTGCTGGCGGGGGGCACCTCGCAAGGCGCTGTCCCCAGCCCGACCCCATGAGGACCCGGGTTTGGCGCAGCGTCCGGGGTGGTCCCGGTGCCCTGGGGTTCGCGGGAGGCTGGGCCTCCACAACCCCCCTCTTCGCCCCCAGGTCGGGTCCGCGCTTTCTGCTCCAGGTGAGGGCGCGGCGCGGTGTCACTTTACCCCTGTGCAGAGGGTGGTCCGGAGAAGCCTTGGGGCGGGGAGGGGCAGCAGGCAGCAGGAGCGGGACAGCGGAGCCTCACAGGGGAGCGTACGGGCGGCGAGTCCGGTGGGTCCTGCAGTCCCGACTGAGCCGCAGCACAGCACCGCGGCGCTGCCCGCCCCTCCTCAGCCAGCCCCTCCACCTCCTCCCAGACTCTCAGCCACATCCTCTGTGAGCTCACTTCCAGCTTAGGCAATTAGCAAAGCGCCTTCTCCCCGCCGCCCTCCACCCGCCCCCGCCCCCCTCCCTCCTGAGTCCTCCGCGAGCTCCCTTTTCGCTTTGGCAATTAGCAAAGCCCCTTCTCTGCCCCGCCCCCGCCCCCTCCCTCCTGAGGCCCCGCCCTGGCTGGGGCGCGGGGGAAGCCCCGGGGGCTGCAAGCTTGACCAGCGCTGGCGCTGGGCAGCCTCCTAGCCTGGCTCCTTGAGCGGGTGTCCACCCGCGGCCTGGCTGCAAAAAGATCATCAGTCCTGTTAACCCTGGCTGCACTCTTCCGTCAGTTTGCTGGCTTCCAGATTGCGCCCAAAGCCAGGAACCAGCTTCCCCAACACAGGCCTGGGCTGAGATGCCTGCCCAGGATCTGTTTGAGCAGTCTACTCATCTCCAGGCAGGGATGGCACTTCCACATGGATGTTTGGGTTTTTTTATTGTTTTTTGGTCATTGGTTATTATTACATGACCTCCAGGGTAGGTGCTCCACAAAGGGAGTGAAAACAGGATGCATGATATACCCCTCACCTCCCATGCTGTCTTTCTCTTAAATAATAAGCACTGCTGAACTATCTTAGATTCTGTACCTTCTCTCCAGCCATGAACCTATCACTGTCTTTAACTCTTGAAAACTTCATTAGACAAATTAATGTGGTGAAGGAAGCAATATGAGAAAGCCTATTAATCTGATGAGCATGGAACTGAACAAACCCTATAGATACTTTCCCTTTGATTTCTAGCCTATCAATACCTACAGTGAGTCACATACACTCAAGATTATTGTTTTTATTGTATACTTCATATATTCATTGATTTTGGACTCGTTATCATTTCGTTGAAGTGTTAAACTATGGTAATAAACAAACTTTTAATTAACTTTTCCTCCTATGATACAAATATAACTTGCACTTGAGCTTTAGCTAATTTTATGTTCTAAAATTGCCAAAACAAAATGATCAAGGTTTCTAGATTATTTACTGTATTTTCTACTATATAATATTGTTCTATCTCTTCTGTATAAAGAAAATGAATGCTTGGGGCTCTTGGGTGGCTCAGTGCATTAAAGCCTCTGCCTTCTGCTTAGGTCATGATCCCAGAGTCCTGGGATAGAGCCCCACATCAGGCTCTCTGCTCAGCAGGGACCCTGCTTCCCTTCCTTTCTCTCTGCCTGCCTCTCTGTCTACTTGTGATCTCTGTCTGTCAAATAAATAAATAAAATCTTTAAAAAAAGAAAATGAATGCTTGATAACTAAATGAATGCTTTACTGAACAAATTAAATATGGCAATAGCATTTTATTTTATCATGCTTCACATATTAAACAATAATATTATATCACTAGTCTACAAATAATCTACTCGCATAGTCATTTGGAAGCTTTTAGCAAAAGAATTCTTCCTCCTGATTGTAGTATAAAAGCCACAGAAATATACAGAAGACTCCTAGAATAGAAAGTTAAATCCAGTTATCCGTGATGCCTTGAGTAGGACCTGACCTATGTATGTCCAGGGATGCACTAGTAACTGTTACATGTGATAGGATTATATTTAATATATACAGTTTCATTTACTTCACAAAGGACATATAAATTTGAGAATAAAATATTTGATGAATCTATAAAGTCTATATCTATTTGTAACTAATGTGGTAGAATTAAGATGTTAATTTGAAAAAAAATTCATTGAACACATACACATATTCAATTGTTTTTATATATATAAACAGCATTATTTATTTATGTAAATAAATGCATTGTCTGTAAAATCCATTTACTTATCAATCATAAGGGTAATTTTAAGTACTAAGAATAAGAAATATGTGAAAAGATAAGTGTTCAAGAGTGCAGTTTGTGGTAATTAATACAATATGATAGGCTCATGAAAAAGATATATTACTTGAACTTAAAAGCTTCTATAATTAAGCGATGACCACTTGAAATTTGTAATTAGTCTTGCTGCAGTTTTTCCTTGCACTTATTGCCCTTCCCCAGAAGTTCATTAAGAATTTCTGTGAATGTCCTTATTAGAACTCTGACTAAAACCTGAACCTGAACCCAAATTCAAACCCTTCACCACACTTTGCTTATGCACTTGCCATTGATGGATATTTGCAGTTTGTACCTCTTGATTCTTGTGAACATTGTTTGGGTTGGGGGCTAGGGTTAGGGTCTTGGATTAGGGTAGGGTCCAGGCTTGAGACCAAGTTGAGGTCAGAGTGTGGGTCTGCATCAGGGCCATGTTCAGTGACACTGTTTGGGTCAAGGACTGTTGTAATTCCACATTGTTTCCAATTCATTGTTCCTTAGCTATTTGGGGGGAAGTTGGGGGGTATTGGGCTCCATGCAGCTTGAATTTCCGGAATGAAATGGCATCAGCTGGACCCGGGGAGGGAGCAGGACCTTCCACTGAAGGGTGAGCTCCCACAGTCCTGCACTGCCTTGCACCGCCTGCAGAGGGTGCCAGACCCCAGCACCCGCCCTGAGCCCAGGCTGCACAGCCACAGCTGAGACCTGAGCCCTGCCTTTTCAGGACCCACTGTGGAGACTTCTGGAGAATGTGGGGCGCCTCCCTCCCTGACAGGACAAGCTGAGGAGGGTGTGGCTCTGCATCCACACTGACCGGACCCGTTGTGGAGGACGCGCCCACACTGGCAGCAGTCCAACCTCCTAAGGACCAGACGCTGGAGGAGGTGAGGAGAAGTCCCTTAGTGGACTGTCAAGGGGTTCGTGGTCTCAGGACCCCACAGAGAAAGGGCGCCCTGTTTAGACACTGGGGCTTCCGTCGTTTTGTGTGAGGAGACGTGGCCTCCTGCTGTGCTGTGCGCGGGGCTGTGGGGTCCCCCCTTTCTGGGCTCGGGTGATCCTTGGTCCTTGTCTGTGTTTGTGTGCTCGCGGATTCGGTTTCTTGGGCTCCTCAGATGGTCTGCAGTCAGGGAGCGTCCCCCTGCTTTGGTGCTCATGCTCTCCCCACCTCAGCCCTGCGGGGTCCTTCCCGTGTCCACACCCACTCCAGGCTTGCGCCTAGTCCGGAAATTCGGGAGCCAAAGTGAGGACTCTGTAGCCGGTTTTGGGGAGAGTAGGTATTTTCCCAGTGTGGGTTCTTCCCTGAGCACAGTGCCTCCCCATCTCCGTGTGTACCCCTCCCTGTCTGTCGTCATTGTTGCAGGGCTGTCACTTTCTTGGTTCAGGGGCCTCCTGGGTATCTTGCTATCTTGGATGCAGGTGTAAATGAGATCGTTCTCAGCAGTCTCTTTCTGATGGGTCCTTCCGAGCACCTAGGAGTGCCACTAATTTGTGCATATTGATTTTGTTCCTTGAAAGTTCTTGAATTTATTAGTTCGATTGGCCTTAAACTTAATCTGCCAGTTATTTGACCAGCAGAATGGGTTTAATTGGGAAGAGCAGAGAATGGCAGTCTGGGCTGAGCAAGCTAAGGTCCCATCACAGGCAAGTGCGAGAAACAAAGGAGAGGAACATTATTTCATGGAGGAGGAAGAAGTTGGGAAGGGTGCTTGAAGGAAAGTCCCTTGGAGAAAGGCAGGGTGATGGAGAATTCTCACCAGCTGAGCTGCAAAGCTCCTACAAAAAGTCAGGAGATGAACCTCCAGCTTCCCCTGTGGGGCCTAAAATTGGTGAGTCTCTCCTGTGGGGGATTGCAATGTGGGGTCTGTAATGGGCACTGAGCACCAGGCGCCCCCTTCCAGCCTCCCCTTCTGGCATCCCCAGTCCACTTTACTGGGGCTTCCCTTCCTGCTTTTGCACAGTTCTAACCAGCTTGTGGTGGAACGTTGTGGAAAAACTGAAATTCCAAATCCACTGCTTCTACTGCACCTGAGATACAGGGGCCCATGATTTAATCCTCCCACGAGTCTCTTGCTAGCCCCACCTGTCCGTTACTCATTTTGAGAGTTGATATTACCAAAGTACTGTAATTCTAAAAATTTCTGAATTAGCTGTATTATTTCTTTTTAGGTATGAAGTTAACTTCCAATTATATGAATTTAATATTTTGGTCATTGTTTTCTAATTTTATTGCCTTATTCTTGGAAAATATAGCCTGATATTTAACTCTAGGAATTTATTGGCATAGACTTCTGGCCTAAATAATGGCCTGTTTGTGTAAATGTTCAACTTATGCTTATATACTTACTGAAGACTCTTGTTTTGGGGTTAGGATGGCTACATTTATTAATAGATCAGAACTATTAGATTCTCTAAATTTTGATGTCTCTTAATTTAATCTAATTAAATTATCAGTTAATGAAAGAAGTTAAATTTTTTATGTACTACTGCATCTAAACTTATCAAAGTCTTTTGCTATAATTAGACAAGTATGTCATCCTGTTTTTATACCAAGTCTTACATTAAAAAAATCATACTATCTGAAATATTATTTATTTTTATTATTATTTATTTTTTTTTAAAGATTGTATTTATTGGGGTACCTGAGTTAAGTGTCTACCTATAGCTCAGGTCATAATACCCGGGTCCTGGGATAGAGCCCCGCAGGGGGTTCCCTGCTCAGTGGCGTGCTTCTCCCTCTCCCTCTGTTATTCCCTCTGCTGTGTGCATGTTTTTCTTTTCTCACTCTCTCTCAAATAAATAAGTAAAATTTAAAGATTATCTCTCTCAAATAAATAAGTCAAATTTTCTTTCTCAATGGGAGGGAGAAGCAGACTCTCCACTGAGCAGGGAGCCTGATGCAGGGCTCAATACCAGGACCCTGGGATCATCACCTGAGCTGAAGGCAGACACTTGAACCGACTAAGTCACCCAGGCACTCCAGCTGTTTATTTATTTATTTATTTTTATTATGCATATGTTTTATCTCTCTTTTCTACAAGTCTTTTTTTTGATCTTTTTACTTTTTTCATAAAACTGAATTATTTCAAGATGACTTGGTCATCCTCTTTTCCCCAACCTCAAAGATCATAGAGTATATTTTAACTGTTAAAATAATATTAGTATTTAAGTGCTGCCTACACAAATTAAGGTAAATTATCTGTGGTCTGTATTCCTGAAAATATTTTTTTATTATGCCTTCCTATGCCAATGACATTTTATAAGGATCTAAATGTTTCCATTTGTGATTTTTTTCAAGATAATAAAGCTATTACTTCATTCTTTTTTATATCTGATGTTATTTAAAAAATTTCTGTCAGTCTGATTCTTGTTTCTTTATTAATGAATTATTTTTTTTTCTCTCTAACACTTGTGATTTTTTTTGTGTGTCTTTGGTATGTATGCCCTAGTTTGGGATTCATAGAGTCAACTCTAGTTATGAATATTTTCTTTCTTTTCTTGTATGTAAGTTTTAATCCAGTGTCTTGACTATTTTATGCTTGAGAAATAGATGTACATTAATATTCAAATATTTCTTTCCTTTTTCTTCTTTCATTTAAAAAAAGTCATTTATTTTATTTTATTTAAAAATATTTATTTATTTATTTATTTGGAGTAGAGAGAGAGGGTCATGAAGAGTGGCTGATTATATACTTTCAATTTGGGAGGAGGTTAGGGATAGCACAAGCCTCCAAGGTATTTTATAAACAAGGTTTCCAGGACCTTGAGGGGGCTAGCTATTGTTAGGGAAAGGTCATTTATTACTATTTAGTAAAAACTCAGGGAAGAGACTCTTCTGATGTGTATCAGTGGGTATATGCTTGGGAGATGATTGCCAATGTATATCTTGAGGGCAGGGGTGGGGAGTAGAGATAAAGAAGTTTCCAAAGTAATTTTTACATGTGAAAGTAGATTTTCAGTATCCTGGGGGGTGGACTAAGAATGCTTTTTGCCCTGAGTGGATGTGTCCACATGGAAGCAGCTGAGTCCCCAGAGGAGCTTCAAGGACTTGTCAACAGGCTATGAGTAGTAAGGAAATCTAATTTCTTCTCTAGCTTTTGTTCCACACACATCACCTACATCTTACACCTCTTTTATATTGATAATTTTAATGCTTTGCTGGTATCCAGATGACTATATCCTTAAGTGACTTCTTATCTCTATTGAATCCATTACGTATTCTATCCATTGTATTCTTAATTCAACTAGATTACATATATTTAATCTATTAGTACCACTAGGTTCTTATTCTTGTTTTTATTTCAAAATCTTTCCTTATTTCCTTACATTATTTATTGGGTATATTTTAAATCCCTGAAATACTCACTTATTATATATAAGCTGTCAACCGTATTCTTATTTTGAGGTAGCTATATCTTTTTGGGTTTTAGGACATCATACCAACAATGCCAAATAATTTTCAGACAACAGCAGGATCTCCAAGAATTCAACTAAATTCTGACACTATCTACCTGAACATAGTGTAAGATTTCATCAGTTAAGGGATCAGTCCTCCAAGACTATCTCCAACCCCACCTCAGATGCCAGTCTCACTGTAGGCCCCAGGTTATTACCTGTGCTTGTGACTGAGCAACTACAGGTTGGAGGTCCCAGTGGCCTACTTCTTACGTTCTTTTAATTTGCTACAGGGACTCACAAAACTCAGAAAAATACTTACTTTATGTTTGCCAGCTTATTAAAAGATAAAATAGAAGATTTAAATCAATAGATAGATAAAGAAGTGCACAGGGCAAGGTATGGAGAATGGGCACAGAGCTTCTATTACCTTCTGTAAGACTGCCACTCTTCCTGCCTTTTCATACATTTAACAAACTAAAAGCTTTCTGAACCCAGTCCTTTCAGCTTTTCTGTGGAGGCTTCATGACATAGTCATGACTGACTAAATCATTGTCATTTGCTGATCTAATCTCCAGATCCTCTTCCCTCCCCAGATAATCCTGTATTGGGAGGAAGGGGAGGCAAAAAGTTGTGAAGGCTTTCACCAAGTGGTTGGTCCTTCAGGCAAACAGCCCTTGCCTTGAGTGAGGTCTGAAGGTCACTTCATTAACAGAACAAAACACACCTCTCTCACCCTTATCACAGGAAATCCCAAGAGTTTTAGGAGCTGTGAGTCAGTAGCCATGGTTGAAAACCAAATATTCAGATGACCAAAATATATTTCTTGTAAACCACTATATTACACTACATGCTTAAGTATTTAATTATGTGATCTTTTAAACTAATATTTTTCTAAGAGTATAAACTGTTCTGGCAGTAATCTGGATTGGGGAGTGATGTATTGCCAAATTTCTGTCGTTTTAGTCCAGGAAGTCAAAGAGAAAGAACAGGAGAGCCCCGTAGGGCAGGAAGTTCAAAGTAACAATGTTAACTACTACTACCTTTTCTTGATTTTTTTTTTTAAACAAGCAAATCTTCTCTTCAGAGTTGCAGTTTAAAGCCAAGAACATGCAGAATTGGGAGAAAAAATAGTTAAATTTGGAGACTTGCAGAGGTAGAATCAGAGTAGTGAAAGCCATTACAGCAACTGAACTAACTGAGGTCAGTCTTTGGTGAATCACAGAAACAGGTGGAGTTGTCAAACAAAGGAATCTTTGTTTACAACATACAAGGAGATCACAGGGAATAAGTTCCAAAGCCTTGACTGTTTGAACAGGAGAGAGATTTTTATTTAGTATTTAAGATGAATACTCAGAAGGGAGAGTTTTATTATCCCGTGTATGGTTGGTCATAAGGTTGTGGATGCATGCACATCCACATATGTATTTGTGCAATATGTATTGCATGTTCACCTGAATGAAGCTTGTATTCCACCGAGGGCAGAAACTTCAACGTTAGAATAAAGCAGAGGTAACTGTTGGACAAGGGAAAGGGACTCTGCAGGCTTCAAGAGCAGATAGAAACTAGATGGGGTCTTGGGCTCATTTTCTGGGACAAGGAATGCAAGGCCTTGATTGCTTTTGAAATAGCACTAGGAGTTTTACCACTGATTTATTGTCTCAATAGCTTAGGCTATTTCCTGGTCTGGTGGTGACTGTTAGTTTTCCCATTGCCTTGTTCCCTCAAAATCCTTAAGGAGTGAGGTTTTTGCATTTCTTTTTAAGAACCTCCCAGGAAGTTTTGGAAGAAGTGTGCTTGGGCAAGTACACAGGTGGGGTATAGATCATTGAAAATAGCTGGGGACAAAAAATGATTTTCTTATGTCAGGAAAACTATATGTCATCTTAATTTTCTGGGAACCTCTAATTCTTTCTGCTGATGTTACCAGCAGGCTTCTGAGATATTACTGATTGTTCTCTTGTACCTAAGGAAAAAGAAATGTAGAAAGCAAAAGACAAAACTTTAAAATCTATCCTCCAACTCATCAATTCACTGCAGCCACCTCTCTGTCTTTCCCTTTCTCTTTTTCTTTATCTTTCTCTCTCACTTTCTCTCTCACATACGAACAACACACGCAAATCATCTTAAAACAATTTTTAATTTTCCCTATACCATTTTAATATACTTGAGGCATGATCATTTTCTTAGTAAATACAAGAAAAAAAAATCTAGGATTCCATCATTCTGTGTGATTAAAGTATTGAGGAATTTACTTCCAATAGCACTTATAAAAACACATTTTATTTATGTAATATTATATAATCAGGTGCCTGCATTTTTCTTATTCTCTAACTAGTGTTATTTGGCAATTAATATTTTGTCAATCAATATTCCCCTATATCTGAATGTGTGGGCAGTGAGAGATGAGTTAGAGGCAAGGATGGTGAACACTCCCAACAACTGCAGACTACATATATCTTAAGCCATGATTTTCTTTGCAAAGGTCAACATTGATAATGTTCTAGTCATACCTCCGTGTACCAGGAAAGAAGTAGCATATTTCTTGAAAGACACAGCTATCAAAGCTCCATTGAGAATCCGTAAAGATGGAGAAGGGATTTGCAAATTACATATCTGATAATGGACATCTACTCTGATTATTTAAAAATGAATAAAAATAAAAAACCTTACTAATAACCAGAGTATCCAATTTTACATGTGAAGGAAATAATGGAAGAGACATGTCACCAAAAGTATATGGATGGCTTATAGGCACATGACAAATTTCTCAACATTTAGACATTAAAGAAATACAAATTAAAATCATAATGAGACATGCTTACATATCTATTAGAATGGCTAAAATTATAAAGGCTAATTGTACTTGGTCTGAGCTAGATTGAGAAGCAACAAAAAATCTAAACTGTTGTTGGCATATATCATGATACAACCACTTTGGAAAATAGTTTGAAAATTTTTTTAAATGCAAAATATGTTGCAGTTACAAAAATAGCCATTTTACTTCTAGGCATTTAACCAAGAGAAACAAGCCCTATGTTCATACAGGGACTTGTATATGAATTTCATATCAGCTTTATTTTTAAGAATTGAAAACAGTGGAAATGTTCATCAATGTCCATCCATAGAGCAAAGAAAAATTATGATCTATTCATTAAAGAGATTACTATTCAACATCAAAATGAACTATTTACAATTGGAGATTCTCAAAGTAATGATGCTGAGAAAAGAAAAGCCAGGCAATGAATAGTATATACAGTGTGATTCCATGACTATAAAAAATCTAGAAAATACAAATTTATATATAGTCACAGTCATCAAATATATTGGTGTGATTTTAGGGCCTTCTTCTGTGATCCTATAGCTTCCTACACTTGCATCTCTGAGCATTTGTTACACCATGTGAAAATATGAACTCTTTCTCTTCATTCTGTCTTACTAGAATAAGAGTCCTTGAAATTTTATGGACAATTGAACTCTCAGTTATTAGCAGAAATTCTATCACACAGTAAGTTTCCAAATATAAAAGCCAGAGTTTTACAATGACTTCTAAGATTTTGCATGATCTAGCCACTCATTTAACCTCTGTGACCTCTTTCCCTGCTACTCTTCAGTCACTCACAGTGGCCTCCTTGCTATTCCTCAGATATGCCAGGCATGATCCAACCTTATGGCCTTCAAGATAGCCAATTCCTTTGTCTGGAGTGACCTTATTGCTGATAGTTCTGCGCAAATTCATCACCTTTCCATACCTTTGTTCAATTGTCAGCTTCATTGTAACTACCCTGATCTTCCTATTAAAAATTTTAACTCCCCATCCCCTGCCTAGCAACCTTGATTTTTCTCACCCTGATCGAGTTTTTCTTTTTCCCCATTGTACTCATCCTTTTTGAATGTACTATGCAATTTTTATTAAGGTTTATAGCTTTGAATTGTCTCACCCATTAAAATAAAAGTTCTACAAAGCCAAGTATTTCATTTACCAGTGTAGTTTGAAGTAATATCTGCCATATAATAGTTCAGTAGACAACTGGTAAATTTCAAAATAAATTAATGTTGAGAATATACTGAATTTCACAAGTCATTTCAATATTTATTTCCAAAAAATAAACTATGTAAAACATACCTTAAATTTACTTTCAAAATATTTTATAGCATATAATGGACAATATACATAAGCCTTAAAGAAACAATCCTATAAATAACCATTTCATACCTACTTAAAAACTACATAATACCACACTCCTAGATCCTCTCTGAACGCTCTAAAATAACCCTAAAGGAAATACATTTTTAAAAATAACATATTTTTTGTCAAATAATTTAATAAAATAAAAGTTTCATTCATCTATGTAGATCATAATAAATGTTTTTAATAAGCATGAAATTATAACTCTGAAGTGTGCTAAAATGAAACCACCTGCTAAGGGTGAGAGAATAAAAATAAACATCATGTTTCCAAATAAGAGGAATTTATTACCTTTGAATCAAAGCATGTGGATTTGTTCAAACTGGCAATAAAGGAATACGGAGACACAAACCATAGAAAGTCATATTTTAGATTTCTAAAAGACTTCGAAGTGAAAAGTATACATTCACTTCTCACTTATTGCTCCTACATATTCATGAATTTGAGAGAAAATATAGGCCCTGTGTGTCTTAGCAACTAATGGGATATTTTTTGATATTTACATGCTTACACATAGTATGTGTTATAGTCTTCTCTTTTACATGCTGTAAAAAGGTTAACTCCTTTTCTGCAGAGATCTGAAAATGTGAAACAGTGCCTGAGTAGCTGAATGCATCTAATTCAAATTTCTTGCAGGTCTAAGACCTATTGATTTTCACTTGACTGCCTCCTTTTTCATCTGTCAATTGGTTACAAATTCTGGTACTGAAGAGAATACATTGGGGCTGGTGGCTCAGTGTGTTAAAGCCTCTGCCTTCAGTTCAGGTCATGATCTCAGGATCCTGGGATCGAGCTCCACATCGGGACATAATGTAACGACAGATAGTTTATATGGGAGCCCTTTGGGTACTCTGGTGGATGAATGTTTTTAAATTAGTTTTTCATGGACATGGGGAGTTAGAGACGAGAAGGGAGGTGGGGGAAATTGGAAGGGGAGCTGAATCATGAGAGACTATGGACTCTGAAAAACAATCTGAGGGTTTTGAAGGGGCGGGGGATTTGGAGGTTGGGGTACCAGGTGTTGGGTATCATAGAGGGCACTGCTTGCATGGAGCACTGGGTGTGGTGCAAAAAGAATGAATACTGTTATGCTGAAAATAAATAAAAAATTAATTTAAAAAATATTAGTTTTTCGTAAACTACAAAAAAAAAAAAAAGAAAAGCGCTCCCATTTATAGGGTACACTTTATGGTTCACAAAGCACGTGCCAACAATAAAAATAATAATGGGTTACCGTTACACTTCATAGAAAAGGAGGTACAGGGAAATTGAATGAAAGGGAATAACAAAGTAGGTTCATAAGTCAATCTTCCTTGTAAAAAAATTAACCTGAAAGTGCGTTTCTGCCACCTCTCTCCTGTGTGACATTTTATCGATGGGAGATGGAAAATAAATGGTCTGGTTAACCTTTCCCTCCCCCTCAAAACCCATTATTTGAAAACACAAAAAGGGAAGTGAAGGGAGAAATCCTCCCACTCCCATTCTCACTCACCTCCATAGCCACATCCTCTTCCAAGAACCTAGCAGACAAGGTGCCAAGAAGTGTTAGGTACCAGCAGTGGTCTCAGATCTCATTCAAGGATCATGGTGAAAGGCATTCAAAGAGATTGTGGGGGCACAGGGATCCAATTAAGGGGGACAAGTTTAAGGTTTGCCTGGTCCCCTAAAAACTAATGGCACTAGAGAAGATGAGCTTTGGGAACTATAGCATAATGGATACAATGTGTAAAAAGCTTCAGTGAGTCATGGTGGGAAGAGGCCAAGAGGGCAGCAAACACAGTCTTAGATGATGTTATTAATAGCACTACAGGCTCTAGATTTCCTGTGGTGGTGTTCTTGGCAAGACCAGCCCGGCCAAAGTGGATACTCTCAACCTGGAACAGAGGGTCTTGGAGATGCCAGCACGTGAGGTATGATGAGAGGGTAAAATGATAGGAGGTGTCCTTTGGAAGGACTGACTCCTTGACTTTAAAAGGGAGAACCCAAATCTGTAGGTGAAATCTTTCTGGCTACAAAGAGGGCCAAGGCCTCCTAAGGTCAAGGTCTCCTCGTCACTTGCAAAGATGTCGAAGAACATATTCAGACATTTCAAAGATGTCCTCATATCATTGGTTCCCACTCTGGAATTCTATCAATAAGGTGAGAGTTCCTCTAGTTGAAAAAGAGATCTAAAAAGACTTCCCTTTCTCATGTAATTTCTGTAACCTCCAGGACACACCCACCTCCCCCTTCCAGCTCTGTAATGAAGCCACAGCTGGTGCCAATTTGTGGAACTCCTTAAAGGCTATTCTCCCTTATATACCCCGGGACCAAGTTCCCATGCTCCCTCACCCGATTTCCTGCACTCACCTTCCACCTGGTGTGTTCACACCTGCAAGTGCCTTTTACCAACCCCTTTGCCAAAAGGCAGCCAGAGTGACCTTTCAAAGACCTATCAGTTCCTGGCATTTGTCTCCATAGAAATCTGCACTGATCTTCTAACAAATTCTCAGTCCTCCAAAGGCACCCATAATCCTCCCATCAGTCTATTCATACCCTCCAACTGACTGATGCCTGTTCTGCCCCATCTCTCTGCCCTTCAACCACACTGCCTCCTTCTTCCTGTGGAGACCTCTCATGGCACCTGCCTCCAAGCACAGGTGATTCCCATTGATGGGAAGACCCTCTTCTCTCCCCCATCTCCCCACTCCAGTTACTCCCACTTATTCGTGAGCTCACAAGCCCCATGGTACACACTCTCCATGCAGCCTGCTCTCTCTTTTCTAGCACTGGCCTCCGTTTCTAGCTGTGCTTGTGTCATGGATGTCCCTCCCCAGCCAGCTTCCAAGCTCTCTTTCCCTTTAGCTCCAACACCTGACACAGTGCCTGGCACGTAGTAAGCCCTGGCTAGCTTCTAAGAGCCTCACTGAGGGACTGAAAGCATTTTAAAAATGTCACCACGTAGGCTCCAAACTGTAGGCAGAAAAAGCTTTGCCTGGATTGACATTTTAGAGACGTATTCATCAAGTTGGATATGTTCACTGACTTTACCTTGTAAAATTAAAAAAAAAAAAAAAGGACCTCTGTATCGCTTCGCATCTACCAAAGGCGCATGTATACTACTAGACCACGTTATGAGCTTAATGGAAGGAGACAAGATGTTTTCGCTAAGAAAATGTATAAGACTGTTGAGGTCAAGTGGGAGGAAACAGTCCGTTTGTTGGAGCATTGCTATCTTACTCTATCACAGCCACTCTTAAAAATCTGACACGGGGTGAGTCAGAATTGTCTGTTGGAGATGAGTTAGATCTGGCTCATGTTCCTACAGACATGAAAGCCACAAACGAAGAAGGAGGCTTTGAAAGCGTGGGTTGAGGAGGCCGTGTGGTTCACTGCGATGAGCTAAGTGCCCAGGGCCACCAGCAGACATGCTGGCCTGTATCCTTCCTTTGTTCTGGGGTCCCTCTTGCACCATGTGGTGAGGCTGGTGGCTGGGAGCAGCTCAGGACAGGACCCAGTGGCATCTTACCTCTCCCACCCTCCTGTGGGCTCCAGTGGGCTCCAGTAGGTCCCAAGGGACAGCCTGCCTTCCTTGCAAAGCCCAGTAGCACTGGGAGCAGAAACTGGGGCCAAAGAGTGAGCACCCTGTTTGACAAGCTGGACCAGCCACCTCTTCTTCAGATGCAAGGGGAGCCCTGGCATGCTGACTCCTCCCTTCTCCATTTCCCCTTTCCTCTCTTCCTCCCTCTTTCCTTCCCCTCTCTCCTTCCCTGGTGGTGCCCTTTCCCAATGCCCACTTCATCCCTTTTCCTTTCTACATACCTGTCTTCTAGAGTTTCTTCTCTTTCCTCCCCATTACTTCCCTTCATCTGAATCTCCTCTTTGGTCCCTTTGTCCCTGCTCTCTGCTCCTCCTCCCCTTCCCTGGCCCCTGTTCAGCTCTATACTGAATGCAGGCAGAGCTGGACAAACATGCTCACTTGCTAGCTCAGCCACCCTCCAGAGAAGTCACTCTTCGGTGGCCACCTTCCTGACCCCCGGTCGCTTCTCCACTTGTTCAGATATTGCTCTGAAGTCTGAGGAGGACAGAGCGGGGCTGCCACAAAGCAGGCCAGAGGAGAAACCAAACCATGTGTCCACACTGTCCCCCAGCACTGCTGCTCTGAGAGCTTTCGGAGTCCTCAAAGGGTTAGGATTTAGGGGCTTCTTCAGAACCGGGAGTGAAAACAACCATAGGTCAAAAGAAAAGCTACGGCCCCCACACAAAAAATAATAATCACAAATGAAAACTATGTTAACTCTGAGTCCCAAAGTCGAAAAATTGCCTTGAATCTGTCACTAGAAAGCACCCAAGGCCTCACTCTCTGGGTTCTTGGTGCCCTGGGAATGGCAGGAGGCTCTGAAAAGCGCGTGGGGGTGCTGAACTATGGGGGTAGCCTGCCCTCTGGCGGGGGGGGGGGGGTACCTCCTGTGGCGCTGTCCGGGCCTGACCCCCTGCGGACAGGGTGTGGCACAGCGTCTGGGGTGGTCCTGGTGCTCTGGGGTTGGCGGGAGGCTGGGGCCCGACCATCCCACGCCCAGCTCCTGGACCGCGTTTTCTGCTTCAGGTGAGGGCGCGTCGTGGTGTCACTTTACCTGTGAGCAGAGGGTCCTCCAGTGAAGCCATTGGGCGGGGAGGGGCAGCAGGCAGCGGGAACGGGAACAGGACACCGTGGCCTCACGGGCTAGGCTGGAGCATGAGAGTGCAGGGGCAGCGAGTATGGTGGGTCCTGCAGTCCCGAATGGGCTGCAGTACAGCACCCTGGCGCTGTGCGCCCCTCCTTCCCGGCTGGGCAATTAGCAAAGCCCCTTCTCCCGGCCGCCGCCGACCCGCCCCCGCCCCCGCCCCCCCCTTCCCTCCTGAGTCCTCTGAGAGCTCACTTCCAGCTTTGGAAATTAGCAAAGACCCTTCTCTGCGCTGGCCCCGCCCCCTCACTTCTGAGGCCTGAGCCCTGGCTGGGGTGCGGGGCTAAGCCCTGGCATGCTGCTGCATTGACAGCGCCTGCGCTGGGCAGCCGCCTAGCCTGGCTCCCTGAGCGGGTGTCCACGCGCAGCCTGGCTGCCAAAAGATCATCAGTCCTAAACGCCGGCTGCACTCTTGGGTCAGTTTGCTGGCTTCCAGTTTGCGCCCAAAGCCAGGAACCAGCTTCCCCAGCACAGGCCTGGGCTGAGATGCCTGCCTGGGATCTGTCTGAGCAGTCTCCTCCACTCCAGGCAGGGATGGCACTTCAACCTGGATGTTTGGGTTTTTGGTTTGTTTTTTTGGTCATTGGTTATTACATGACCTCCAGGGTAGGTGCTCCACAAAGGGAGTGAAAACAGGACGCCATATATAGCATACAGCCATTCTAGAAAAATAGCTTGGGGTTCTCTCGGGAACGCGGCATTGGTCCTTGCACTATGGTTTAATAGAAAAGGGATTATGCACCAAGTTACTTAAATGAGCATAGGTTGAAATCGTTTACTGAGAGTAAATATTTTAAATAGTTATATTTTAACTAAATCTATTATCAATCATAAATCTATTACACGAAGGTTACAGGCAATTTAAAAGCAAGAGCACTCTCTTCAGGGTTTTAAATAACCCCTGTCTGTCTTGGCACATGAGAATGCAAAGATAGGAAATGGTTTGTAAAAGATCATATAATAGCTTTTACTAATTCTATTTATTTGACAGACAGAGATCACAAGTAGGCAGAGAGGCAGGCAGAGAGAAAGATGGGGAAGCAGGCTCCCCGTCAAGCAGAGAGCCTGATGAAGGGCTCGATCCCAGGACCCTGAGATCATGACCTGAGCCCAAGGCAGAGGCTTAACACACGGTGCCACCCAGGCGCCCCCAGATGAAATACATTTCTGACTTAGAAACTTCAGATAGAATTTTTTTGTCCATGATGACAACTGAAGAAAATGTGTCATCCCTAAACCTAACCTTAAACCCTACCAACGCTGAAACCTAAGCTGACCTTAAAGCCCAAACTAGAACCCTGAATCCCAAACCTGGAATGGAACCCAAAGCCTGTACCTGAGCCCTGGATCCAAGCCCTGAACCACGAACCCAAACCCTAAACCAGACCTCCAAGTCATGAAACCTGAACCCAAATCTCAGCATGAAGTCAAACCCCAAATTTGACCTTGAACTTTATCCCATAAGCCCTGAGTCTTAAAGCCTAAATCATAAACTTAAAGCCCTAAACTATAACTCTGTTCCCTTGTCCTTCACTCTAAACCCTCACCCTAACACTAAACCCAAAGCCTGATCTAGAACTCTGACTAAAACCTGAACCTGAACCCAAATTCAAACCCTTCACCACACTTTGCATATGCACTTGCCATTGATGGATATTTGCAGTTTCTACCTTTTGATTCTTGTGAACATTGTTTGGGTTGGGGGCTAGGGTTAGGGTCTTGGATTAGGGTAGGGTCCAGGCTTGAGACCAAGTTGAGGTCAGAGTGTGGGTCTGCATCAGGGCCATGTTCAGTGACACTGTTTGGGTCAAGGACTGTTGTAATTCCACATTGTTTCCAATTCATTGTTCCTTAGCTATTTGGGGGGAAGTTGGGGGGTATTGGGCTCCATGCAGCTTGAATTTCCGGAATGAAATGGCATCAGCTGGACCCGGGGAGGGAGCAGGACCTTCCACTGAAGGGTGAGCTCCCACAGTCCTGCACTGCCTTGCACCGCCTGCAGATGGCGACAGACCCCAGCTCATGCCCTGAGCCCAGGCTGCACAGCCACAGCTGGGACCAGAGCCCCGCCTCTTCAGGACCCACTGTGGAGACTTCTGGAGAATGTGGGGCGCCTCCCACCCTGACAGGACAAGCTGAGGAGGGTGTGGCTCTGCATCCACACTGACCGGACCCGTTGTGGAGGACGCGCCCACACTGGCAGCAGTCCAACCTCCTAAGGACCAGATGCTGGAGGAGCTGAGGAGAAGCCGCCTGAGTGGACTGTCAAGGGGTTCGTGGTCTCAGGACCCCACAGAGAAAGGGAGCCCTATGTAGACACTGGGGCTTCCGTCGTTTTGTGTGAGGAGACGTGGCCTCCTGCTGTGCTGTGCACGGGGCTGTGGGGTCCCCCCTTTCTGGGCTCGGGTGATCCTAGGTCCTCATCTGTGTTTGTGTGCTCGCGGATTCGGTTCCTGGGGCTCCTCAGATGGTCTGCAGTCAGGGAGTGTCCGCCTGCTTAGGTGCTTGTGCTCTCCCCACCTCAGCCCTGCGGGGTCCTTCCCGTGTCCACACCCACTCCAGGCTTGCGCCGAGTCCAGAAATTCGGGAGCCAGAGTGAGGACTCTGTAGACGGTTTTGGGGAGAGTAGGTATTTTCCCAGTGTGGGTTCTACCCTGAGCACAGTGCCTCCCCATCTCCGTGTGTACCCCTCCCTGTCTGTCGTCATTGTTGCGGGGCTGTCAGATGACAGGTCTGTCACCTTCTTGGTTCAGGGGCCTCCCGGGTATCTTGCTGTCTTGGGATGCAGGTGTAAATGAGATCGTTCTCCGCAGTCTCTTTTTGATGGTTCCTTCCGAGCACCTAGGACTGCCACTAATTTGTGCATATTGATTTTGTTCCTTGCAAGTTTTTGAATTTATTAGTTCAATTGGCCTTAAACTCAATCTGCCAGTTATTTGACCAGCAGCATGGGTTTAATTGGGAAGAGCAGAGAATGGCAGTCTGGGCTGAGCAAGCTAAGGTCCCATCACAGGCAAGTGCGAGAAACAAAGGAGAGGAACATTATTTCATGGAGGAGGAAGAAGTTGGGAAGGGGGCTTGAAGGAATGTCCCTTGGAGAAAGGCAGGGTGATGGAGAATTCTCACCAGCTGAGCTGCAAAGCTCCTACAAAAAGTCAGGAGATGAACCTCCAGCTTCCCGTGTGGGGCCTGGAATTGGTGAGTCTCTCCTGTGGGGAATTGCAATGTGGAGTCTGTAATGGGCACTGAGCAGCAGGCGCCCCCTTCCAGCCTCCCCTTCTGGCATCCCCAGTCCACTTTACTGGGGCTTCCCTTCCTGCTTTTGCACAGTTCTAACCAGCTTGTGGTGGAACGTTGTGGAAAAACTGAAATTCCAAATCCACTGCTTCTACTGCACCTGAGATACAGGGGCCCATGATTTAATTCTCCCACGAGTCTCTTGCTAACATGTGTCCTCTCCATGTTGGGTGACCTGGATTTGGGAGGGCTTGGCCTCCATCCCAAAGTCTGATGTTCTCTCTGCTTCCGTGTCATCGTGCTAACATGGATATTTGGAAGATTCATTTCCTCTGTGGTGATTTCAAAGTGCAGTCAGCTTGTTATAGCAGCACAAATACGTGCTGTCTCCACACTCAGATTCCCCAGCCGTCATTTCTTTACCACGTTTGCCACTTCACACGGGATGCTTCAGTGTGTTTGATCCCACACCAGGACAATGTCCTGCAGAACCACCACATAACCTGAAATGAGGAGATCATTACAGAAACCATCCAAGGGTTAGTGTTAGGAACCAGTGACATGGCAGGGCTGATCTGAAGACCCCATGGAGAGCTGTCTGGGTGGCTGAGTTGACAGTGGAGGTGAGGGTGAGTGTCTGGCTCTGGCTTTGTGTCCAGGAGTCAGCTCTGTGTGGGTGTGTCCTCAGCTAGGCATGCAGATTTCTGCTCCTCTGAATCCTTTCCGGAGTTCCAAATGGCACAGTTTCCTTCTGGGCAGCAGGCTGAGTCCTCTGGGATTGCCCATGTGTCCCCAAATTGTAGGGCACCTACTGCAAGGCCTTTGGGGTCAGAATCTTGAAAAGCAAACCAAAGGTTATGGTTAGGGACCACAACATGGCAGGCCCGATCTGCCAGCACTCTGTCCATCTTTCTGGGGGAGGGGGCTGTCGAGGGATTTGTTCAGGTTGAGTGTCAAGCTCCAGGTTTGCATCCAGGGGCCTGCTGAATATGGGGCTGTCCAGAGGTAGGAATGCAGATTTCAGTTCCTCTGAATCCTTTCTGGAGTTCCAAATGGCATGGTTCCTTTCAGGGTGGCAGGGTGAGTCCTATGGTGTTCCTCACTGTCCCCAATCTCTGAGGCTTTGGAGCCAGGCCGTCGGGGACAGACAAACACAGGCTGGAGAGCTTTAATGTCAGAAATGTATTTTTGCACAGATCTGGAGGCCAGAAGTTCCAGATCAAGGTGCCAGCAAGGTTGGTCTCCAGTGAGCTTTTTCTTGTTGTTCTATAGCTCACTACCTTTTCAACTGTGCCCTCTGATGACCTCTTCTCTCTGGGCCCCCAGAGGGGAGGTAGGGGGAGTGCTTTCATGTGTTACACCCTTATGAGGACACCAGTCCTAGCAGATTAGGACTCCTGTGACCTCACCAAGCCTTCAGTACCTCCTTCTAGGTAGGCCCTATCTCCAGATGCAGTCACACTGGAGATTAGGAATTCTTCATATGACTTTTGTGGGGACACAATTCAGTCCATAACAATTAGTACAGGAGAAAAGCCATGGAGAGAATTCTAGAGGAGTCACACGTTGATGTTATAAGGTAAGTGGGTATAAAAGAGCACCTCTGAAGTCCAATAGGTCATTAGAGCTAGAGGCCGACAGGAAAGTCCTGTACGTGCCACAGTTTTGAGTTTGATGCAAGTGCAACTCTGAAGGGAAGATATTTGGGAGGCCTTGGCCAACCACTACTTCCAGCCAGGGGTGATTCTGGAGGGAGTATCTCTCGGAGTGCTGCCTAGAATCAAGACTTTGGGGTTGGAAAAGTGCCTCTTCCAAAGCTGGAGAAGGATGGTGCTGTAAGTTACTTGAAGAGTACTGTTCTGGGAGATAGGAGATCTGGGGTGTCTTCTTTGTTCTGCTGCTGACCAGATGTGAAAATGCAGATTAACTCCCTAACCATCTCAGTTCTACCACCATGTGCTGCTGTCATGTGTCCCAAGCCCCAGAGTTAGTTTGATCCATAAGCAGAAGCCAGTCTTTTAGTTCCCAATCTCTTAATCGGGCTGATCGTCACAATATATAGTGGACACGTGACAGCCACCGGGGAGAAGTAAGGGTTGTCTTCCCCTCAGGGAGAGTGGAAAAGCTCTAGGAGAGGGCATACCCGTAGACCAAAGGCAGCCAGTGCTGGGGAGTGGAGCCACGGGGAAGAGTGTGCTGATGACAGCCTTGTGGAGGGAGGGCAGAAAGAGCCACCACCATGACACTTGAGTTACAGATCGAGCTTGGGGATAGAGAAGGGATCAGGGCATGGTAGAGCAGCAGCTGGCAAAGTGATTCTATTGAGCTTAAGCTCATAGTGCCTTAGCGAATTAGAATGGGAAATGCCTTGCTATTGTCTGTGACTCTGTGATTGTGTGAGTATGAGTGACAGAGTGGGGACAAAGAGAGAGGGAGAGAGAATACATTAAATTTTAAAGAAGGACAATAAGGGACGCCTGGGTAGCTTACTCAGTTAAGCATCTACCTTTGGTTCAGGTCATGATCCCAGGGTCCTGGGATTGGATCCCATACCAGGCTCTAGTGGGGGGCCTGCCTTCCCTCTGCCTGCAGCTCCCCTTGCTTGTGATCTCTCTCTTCCTCTGTAACAAATAATAGTAAAAAATAAACAAGGGCGATACGTTATGTTTACTTTTGTTTCTGATGCCAGACATGGGTTCAGAGGATTGAAGAGGGAGATCCAAGGAGCTAGCCTCTCAAGAGGAGTGAATACCTAGTCACTGGTAAGACCCCTGGTCCTGCAATACAATATGGCTCCTGTGATCTGGGTCCTGTTAAATGCCCCTCGCCATCCTTCACCCGATAGTTTGATTCTTCATTGCGTTCAGTGTGGGGAACTGGGAGAAGCTATGACACTTGGCCCTTTGTGGAGGAATGTTAGTAGTATAAATAGCAATAGTTATCAGTTCTGGAGCACTTCCATGACTCTGCTGCAGGCACTCTGCTGTGACCTGGGTTTATAGCAGTGAGATAAACATAGAAATAGATGTGGGCTCTGTTCCCAAGAATCTGAAACCCACTATTCTCCTTGTCCCCTTCCCATTCTGTCTTCTTCAGCCCTTGTGCAATCCCACCAAGCAGGAAGCTTGCTTCTCCCCTTCCCTCTCCTGCTCCCCCTGCTTGTGCTCTCATTCCCTCTCTCTGACATGTAAATAAATCAAATGTTTTAAAAAATTATAAAAAAGGCAAAACAAATAACCATTTTTGGAGAGTGATTTTCTGAATGCAGTTATGGGCAGTGCTGGGTACTGAAGAAGACGCTCTGCTGACCAGAGGAGTGGGGAAATTACAGAACAAATTCCACAGGTCATTGAATATATCACATTCATCACCCCACCCATAGCACTCATTAATCTCTAGCCCAGCCAATATGTTGGTTATAAAAATGAGCTTTCTCCAAACTGACAGGAAGTTCTCGTTTTAGCAATGTAAATCATTCTGATCTTTATCACTAATGTGATCTAATCCTGTCTAGTAAAGAAACTTGAGAGTTCTATATCTCTGTAAGCATTTAAGAAAAACAATGGACTCTACTCTAATTACTTTTTAACTAACTTGACTTGCCAAAGGAAGGAGAAAGTAAATATCAGAAATCTTACCACTAAGCACAAGTTGCAAGTTATACCTGCCAAAATGTGGTTCAAAATATAAGTAACCAGTCTCCTTAGAAGCCTTTTACCTTCTTATATCTGTTATGTTGGGTAAATGAGTAGTTACTAGAATACAGCTGGCTCAGTGATCACAATTCAGCTTACCCTCAGAAATATAAATAGATTACATGTTTAGCCCGGTAACTGGACACTGATATAGAATTATTCACTGGCTGATTCCTAGATCAGAAACCACAAAAAATTTTTCTTTTTTATGGAAGTATGGCTGTTACAATAGTCTCACCTGTACCTCATAGTGATTGACTTAACTACTCTATACGTTACAACTCTAGATGTAACATTTTAATAAAACAACAATATCTTTGATGGTATCATGGAAATGTAAGTGCCTTGTGCACTTTTCTTAATGTGTATAATTACCTAAACATCATAGTAAGTAAATCAAGGCCATTGTCAAGCTTCCGTCAAGGAGAGTCCTTAACTAGAGGGATTTCCCATTGCTCTCAGGATGATAACCTCTGAGTTACAGGTTCCGTTAGTTGGCCACACACATTTGGAGCCTTGTGGACTTTCTGACAGCTGAGCAGCATATCTGTTTCAAGCATTGTGATCCCTGTTCTTACTGCAAGAGTGACAGTTGTCACTTTTCCTTTGACCCCTGTCTTTAGGAAAGTGTCTGACTCAGAAAGTCGAGTCAGTACCCCCCAAAAATATTTTCAGGAGAACCACCTCAAAGATGATCACCTGAGATACTGTCAAGAAAAAAAAAAAACTGAAATTCTAAGCAACATCCATAAAAAGTATTTTCATGTTGATAAGGAAAGATTTTCCCCTAAATACCAGAGAGGCTCCATGAAAGTGAGATTTTTTACCTATTTTGTTCACCGTGTCACCAGTCCCTAGAAGAGCGCCTAAGACATCACTCAAGATTAGGTTGCTTTGAATGAATCAAATGAATGAATGAACTGTAGCCTTTGATAGTGAGGTAGTTTATGGTCCTTAGGCAAGAGATGTGATTTGTGTTGGGATTTCAAGAATGGGAGGTGCCGAAGAGAAAATTGAGAAGCTAAATGTGAAAATATGCAATTTACTGACTGGAGTAGTTCTGAATATATTTCAAACATAATTAAACTATGGCTGTGGGTCTATATGCGTTTTCATAATTTTCCCTTGAAAATGTGAGGCATACAGATGTCATCTCCAATGAATTCTCCTTGTCCGTATACAGAATCACCAAAAAAAAAAAAAAAAAAAAAAGGCATTCTGACAGTCTTCAGACCATCCACTCCAGGATTGTGACTCTTTCTTCTCCATGTTCTTTCTGACATCATGGACTTTCAGGTTGACCTCTCTCATCTTGGGTCCCACTCTCATTAGCTGTAGAAGTCATGCGATGTTTGTGATGTGAGGGTGGCAATACTCTCTGACTTTTGGTTACAATATGTCTTTGAAAGCCAGTGTTTATTCTGCTTTTACAGCATTTCTCCATTTGAATTGGCCACCTTTTAAGTGGTCATTAGCCACATGTGGCTACTAGCCATGGGACTTGGACAGCAGAGGTGTGGAAAGTCCGCACATTCTTCCACTCAAAGGATATTGTGAGTTATGCTACATCTTTTTTTTTGAAGTGCCTTTTTTAGATATTTAAATTCAATTAGCCATTAGATAGTACATCATTGGTTTCAGAGAATTCAGTAACTCATCAGTTGTGGATAACCCTTGGTGCTCATCACATCACGTGTCCTCCTTAATGCCTATCACCCAGTTTCTCCATGTCTCCCACTCCCCTCCCCCCCAGCAACTCTCAGTTTGTTTCCTATAGTTAAAGGTGCCTCATGGCTTGTCTCCCTTTCTGATGACTCCCATTCAGATTTCCCTCCCTTCCCTCTGATCCTCTGTACTACATCTTAATCTCAACAGTCAAGCAGTGGTAGTAATTCAGTCATGGAGTCATGCATATTCTAAATCTGATGAGGTGGATTCCCATACTGCCTTTGTCTCTTCTAGAGCGCTTACATTTGTTATGTTATTGCTGCTGTGTTTATGTTTCTCGTTCACTGAATGTCTGATAAAAGAATTAGTAAAATGTGTGACTGCAGAAAATACAATGGTCATGGATGATGAAGATTTTCTCCTTGACCAGACTCGAGTCAAGTTCCTCTGAGTCCTCTTTCTGTCTAGCCTTGACCTTAGGCTCCGCCCACTTAGCCCAGTTTTAGCAAGAAATCTGCTTGGTCATTTTTCAGCAATCTTCTATCCTACTCTTGATATCTGATCAAATTCCTTATCTCTCACCCCTGGTATCTTACCACTTTTTTTTTTTAAGATTTATTTATTTTGACAGAGAGAGAGCCTGAGCAGGGGGAATAGCAGAGGGAGAGAGAGAACCAGACTCCCCACTGAGCAGCAAGCCCAATGCCAGGCTTGATCCTGGGATCAGATCATGACCAAGCCAAAGCAAGAGATTTAACCAACTAAGCCACCCAGGTGCTTCAGTATCTATAACCCTTAATATCTGATCCAATCCCTTATTCCCAGGGCACCTGGTTGGTGCAGCTGGTTGTACGTTTGACTCTTGGTTTCTACTCTGGTCATGATCTCACCGTCCTGAGATTAAGCCTCACCTCAGGCTCTATGCTCAGTGAAGAGTCTGATTAAAATTCTCTTTCCCTCTCCCTCTACCCCTACCCCTGCTCCCTCTCTCTAAAATGTATTAATAAGTCTTTTAAAAAATTCCTTATCCCCTGATCTCAATAGTTTATGACCCTAGCCTTCCTTCAACAATATTACTGTCCAGATGGTTTAGCCAGAATCCCTTCATCCTTACCCTTGATGTTCCATCTTAATTTTACATTCAGTGATCCCCACCATGCTCTTTAGCTGTAAATCTCCATTTGTCTGAGCTGAGCCAGATTTCTCTCCCATACTATACAATAAAATCTCATCATAGTAGCATCCCTTGAATAAAATCTTCCTTACTCTCTTTAATGGGTGTCACAATATTTTTTTTTCTTTAACAGTCAGGAGGGTGCTAATGGAGTACCATGACAAAAGGCCTAACTTCCTATAATGGACATTTCCTTGGTTTACCTGACAAATACTCTTTCTCTCTTCTAAGGAAAATTTCCGGTTCTCAGTATAACTGCCAACTGGCCCAGGGGTGGACAAGTGAGGCAGATGAGACCAAAATGAAAATTCTGTTGAGACACTGGACCTTGAGGATTCAAGCCAAGGACATAAAAGTGTTGGTACTCCATTATTCTGATGGTCCGTTAACTCTTGCTTTTTTGGTTCCTGTGTCTATCACTGCCCCTGCCTTTTTGAAGATAATGACCATTCATCTGAGTACACGGTTCACAGAATCCCTTTGCAGTGGCCCATGCGGGCCAAGGTAGTAGAGCATAATAGATCTCTGTAAGTTTTTAAAAAATGTCTTTGTCCCTGTTGCCCATGGCCATTAAAGACCAAAGGTAGGGGGTAGGGGGATATTGGAAAAGGTGAAGTTATAGTTACTCACTGATTTTTTGATTGGTAGAGAGAAAGCAACACCTACATACAGGGCCAGTGGGTGAGTGGAGGAAACATCTTTGGCTCTAGGAGGAATGGGGGAAGGAGAAATATTAATAATCTTTGTCTTTGGAACTGCCCCTGAAGACTTCCCCACACAGGAAAATGACCTAGCGTGACTCTCCTATACTTCGGCAAGCCCCTTAAATTTAACTGACATCTAGATCTGATACTCCCTGCTGGATAACTCTGATCATTATTGGATTGTTACTTATTTTATTTTAAAATTATTTTTAAAGAAAATTTTAATCTAAATACAATTAATTAACATATAATACTAGTTTCAGACATACAGGTTAGTGATTCATCAGTCTTTTGTAACACCCAGTGCTCACTGTATCACATGCCTTCCTTAATGTCCATCACCCAGTTACCCCATCCACCCATCCCTCTCCCCTCCAAGAACCCTCAGTTTGTTTACTGTGATTAAGAGTCTCTTCTGAGGGGTACCTGGCTGGCTCAGTGGGTTAAAGCCTCTGCCTTCAACTCAGGTTATGATCTCAGGGTCCTGGGATCGAGCCCCACATCAGGTTCTCTGCTCCCTGGGGAGTCTGCATCCTCCTCTCTCGCTCTTCCTGCCTCTCTGCCTACTTGTGATCTCTGTTTGTCAAATAAGTAAATAAAAATCTTTTTTTTTTTAAAGTCTCTTCCGGTTTGTCTTCCTCTTTGACTTCATCTTGTTTTATTTTTTTCCTTTACTCCCCTATGATTCTGGTTTGTTTCTTGAACTCCACATATGAGTGAGATCATATGATAATTGTCTTTCTCTGACTGACTTATTTCGCTTGGCATAATACCCTCTACTTTCACCCCTGTCATTGCAAATAATTGCCATTTATTTTAACTCGACAGAGAAGGCCACTAGAAACAGCAGGTGATGGCCCCAGCTCCTGTTCCTCCATGCAGAACATCTGTCAACACCTGTGGACATCTTTTCCTCCCCCCATTCCTATGAATGTTGCTCAGTTGTTACATGGCATGGACAAATGCTGTTGGCTGGTGGCATGGACACACTGGACAAGCTTGGCCTTCGGTAAAACAAAGACTGGCTTCAATTACTCAAACTGAAACAGGAATGCTTGGATGAACAAGCCTGCCAGGAAGTCCCACTGGAGGTACTCAACCTGTGCCCCTTCCCTCCTTGGACCAAGAACCTGAACTTGAGAGATGAATGGCTTATCCAAGGTTATGGCAAGGTTACACAGAGCTGAAACTAGACACAGGTGTACATGCCTATTGATCAAGGCTGGCTGAGAAATCGAACTGCCTCAAATCTTGATTCTTTTTGCCACTTCTTATTCTCTGACCCTGTTTTTCATAGTTTAGGATGTAGGAATAATAAAAATATCAGCTAATGGGGTATCCTGACTTTTTGATGTTTTAGTTCTTGTCAGACATTTACCATAATGCTTAGCACATGGATATGTGTGTGCACACACGTGCACATGCATGACACTCAAAAAATTGTTCCCTGATATTAACTTTATCAGTGCACTTTGCATCCACCACCAATTGGCTGTTTTGTCACAAACTGATTAAAGCAGAACTGTCAAGTGAGGAACTTCAAAGCCAAAGCATTAAGTGCTTTGAAAAACCAGCACCTGGGAGGATTTGTCTCAGCATCTGTGATTAGAAGGCAGCAAAAAGAGACTTTGGGGACACAGTTCACCCCTTCATGAAGCAGCCATTCAGAACTTTCTCCGAAGGGCTAATGCCTAATCTTCCAAAGACCAGCAAGAACAAGCTTATGGTCTGTTAAAATCAGATTTTTAAAAGATTTTTATTTATTTATTTGAGAGAGAGAGAGAGAGTGAGAGAGAGAGCATGAGAGGGGAGAAGGTCAGAGGGAGAAGCGGACTCCCCATGAAGCTGGGAGCCTGATGCAGTCCTTGATCCTGGGACTCCAGAATCAAAATCAGTTTGATTGACTCAATACAGTCAGGGAGGACAGTCCTCAGGAGTCACAGAATGCTGGTTGCCATGAGGGAGGAGTCTTTTACAAAGTCTGGGCTCTCACAGAAGGAGTCTGAAGCACGTGTATGGAAAGCAGAGGTCAGTTCTGGATTAGAAGCTCTTTCTGAGGGGAAATGAGTAGAAGCAGGGATTAACCAGGACTTGGGCTCTGCTTTATTCAGTTCAAGTTGCTGCAACAAATGATGACAGACTGGGTGGCTGAAACAGCAAAACATGTACTATTCCTTGCAGTTCTAGAGACTGAGAAGTCCAAAAGCAAGATCCTGGGAGATCTGATATCTAGCAAGAGACTGCTTCATTATCTACAAATGCCCATATTTCTGTTGTAGACTTGCATGGATGACAGCTGGCAGAACAATCTCTCAGGTCGTTTCTCAGAAGTGCTTTTATCTCATTCACAAGTGTTCCAATCTCATGACCTCACCACCTCTCAAAGCCCATACCTCCTGATGGCACTCCTTGAGGGTCAGGGCTTCAACATCTGAATTGGGACAAGACACAAACATTCAGTCCATTAGCAAGTGTTGTCATGAGGACAGCATAGCTTATCAACTGGGTATCCCCAGGAATCCATGGGACTAGCAAAGCAGAATCTGGGGGTGTCACTGGTAGGAAAGCAGGAGGTCCCCAAGAGACAGTCCTCATAGCATTTTACAGAGACAGCAGGACCCTTGAGAAACAATAGTTTCCGTGACCCATACACCAGCCTTTATCTATGCCTGTCCTCCCTGCTGGATTCACAGCAAGCCTACTTCTTTCTTTTCCAGTACAAATGGATTTCCACTCTCTGAATCCTGATGAATTTTTGCTCTTTTGCAGTTAGTAGGTTGTCCCTCAGGATCCTGCATGTCTGGATTTGCAATCGTGGAAACTGCCAAAGGTCTAGGGACCTGCATGGCAGAACCCGGCCTCTACCACTATTGCCCAAGGTAGGGACTCTGGTCCCTTGAGCGTCCTGTGCTGCTGTCAAAGGTCTGTGTGCATTGGCTTATTGTTTTTTTTTTTTTAATGTAATTGCTTATACGTGTGTTTCATCATGCTCAAGTGGCCTTTCTGTGAAAAAGTGGCCAAGCTACACCTAGAAGTCACTGAAGAAAGTTCTAAGAACTCCTGGTTAGTATGAGGCTAGAGAGAGAGAGAAAGAGAGAAAAGAAATCTGCCTCTCTGCATTTTGCAAGTCCCTGGGCAAAATCTGTTGGCTGTGCACTCCTCACACGAAGATTCCAGGCAGGGAGACCCTCCTGAGCCTCATCTCCCTGAGTTCCTCTTCCAGAAGCAATCCCTAGTTTGAGACCAGGGTTAGCGAAAATAGAGCAGCAAAGCAGGGTCCAGAAGGAAGGACTGCCACAGACCATGGAGCACCAGGGGGACAGGCTGGTACCTCCTCACAGTTGGGGTACAAATGGGCTCAGCTCAGCAGGTATAGGGGTGCCCTTGGCCCCTCTGGTGGGCTTTGCAGTGCCCCAATCTCAGGAAGAAAAAAGGCTGGCTCAGGTGACATATTTTTGACTGGGAAGGAGCTGACAGCAATGGAAATAAACAAGTAGGGAATGATGTTGGAAAGTTGGAGGGTTTGTCCTTTATATCTCAGCTTTCTCTCCTATCTTCCCTTGCTCTGTAGTGTGTTATCAAAGAAGTATTTGGCATGATATTCCTGTTCACTGATTAACTCTTGAGCTGTGTCTTTTCTGCTGTTCAGCTCATCTGGTGAATTCTTTTACTGTAAAAAGTATCTTGCCCTTGCAAGGGCAATGGCAAGACCTGAGAAATCCCAGAGATTTCAGCTTGCCACCCAGAAGGAAACCAGGCTATTTGGAATGCTGGAAAGGATTCAGAGTAGGGGAAATCGTCTTGGACATCTGAGACCACCCCCACATTCAGTGGTCCACTGGACACAAACCCAGACCTTGATACTGATCCTGAACCATGCTCTCAACTCAGACCCCTGTGATCCTCGCCACAGTGCTTTCAGATCAGTGCAGCCATGCCCATAGGCACAAACTCTTAAGCCTAGATTCTGTCCTGAGAGGTCTGTCCCCGACGGCCTGGCTCTAAAGCCTCAGAGATTGGGGACAGTGAGGAACACCATAGGACTCACCCTGCCACCCTGAAAGGAACCATGCCATTTGGAACTCCAGAAAGGATTCAGAGGAACTGAAATCTGCATTCCTACCTCTGGACACCCCCATATTCAGCAGGCCACTGGATGCAAACCTGGAGCTTGACACTCACCCTGAACAAATCCCTCGACTGCTTCCTCCCCCAGAAAGATGGACAGAGTGCTGGCAGATCGGGCCTGCCATGTGGTGGGCCCTAACCATAACCTTTGGTTTGTTTCGGTTCTCAGGATTGTGACCCCAAAGGCCTTGCAGTAGGTGCCCTACAATTTGGGGACACATGGGCAATCCCAGAGGACTCAGCCTGCTGCCCAGAAGGAAACTGTGCCATTTGGAACTCCGGAAAGGATTCAGAGGAGCAGAAATCTGCATGCCTAGCTGAGGACACCTCCACACAGAGCTGACTCCTGGACACAAAGCCAGAGCCAGACACTCACCCTCACCTCCACTGTCAACTCAGCCACCCTGACAGCTCTCCATGGGGTCTTCAGGTCAGTCCTGCCATGTCCCTGGTTCCTAACACTAACCCTTGGATGGGTTCTGTAATGATCTCCTCATTTCAGGTTATGTGGTGGTTCTGCAGGACATTGTCCTGGTGTGGGATCAAACACACTGAAGCATCCCGTGTGAAGTGGCAAACGTGGTAAAGAAATGACGGCTGGGGAATCTGAGTGTGGAGACAGCACGTATTTGTGCTGCTATAACAAGCTGACTGCACTTTGAAATCACCACAGAGGAAATGAATCTTCCAAACAACCATGTTAGCACGACGACACGGAAGCAGAGAGAACATCAGACTTTGGGATGGAGTCCAAGCCCTCCCAGATCCAGGTCACCCAACATGGAGAGGACACATGTTAGCAAGAGACTCGTGGGAGAATTAAATCATGGGCCCCTGTATCTCAGGTGCAGTAGAAGCAGTGGATTTGGAATTTCAGTTTTTCCACAACGTTCCACCACAAGCTGGTTAGAACTGTGCAAAAGCAGGAAGGGAAGCCCCAGTAAAGTGGACTGGGGATGCCAGAAGGGGAGGCTGGAAGGGGGCGCCTGCTGCTCAGTGCCCATTACAGACTCCACATTGCAATTCCCCACAGGAGAGACTCACCAATTCCAGGCCCCACACGTGAAGCTGGAGGTTCATCTCCTGACTTTTTGTAGGAGCTTTGCAGCTCAGCTGGTGAGAATTCTCCATCACCCTGCCTTTCTCCAAGGGACTTTCCTTCAAGCACCCTTCCCAACTTCTTCCTCCTCCATGAAATAATGTTCCTCTCCTTTGTTTCTCGCACTTGCCTGTGATGGGACCTTAGCTTGCTCAGCCCAGACTGCCATTCTCTGCTCTTCCCAATTAAATCCATGCTCCTGGTCAAATAACTGGCAGATTGAGTTTAAGGCCAATCGAACAAATAAATTCAAGATCTTGCAAGGAACAAAATCAATATGCACAAATTAGTGGCACTCCTAGGTGCTCGGAAGGAACCATCAAAAAGAGACTGCGGAGAACGATCTCATTTACACCTGCATCCAAGACAGCAAGATACCCGGGAGGCCCCTGAACCAAGAAGGTGACAGACCTGTCCTCTGACAGCCCTGCAACAATGACGACAGACAGGGAGGGGTACACACGGAGATGGGGAGGCACTGTGCTCAGGGTAGAACCCACACTGGGAAAATACCTACTCTCCCCAAAACCGTCTACAGAGTCCTCACTCTGGCTCCCGAATTTCTGGACTCGGCGCAAGCCTGGAGTGGGTGTGGACACGGGAAGGACCCCGCAGGGCTGAGGTGGGGAGAGCACAAGCACCGAAGAAGGCTGACGCTCCCTGACTGCAGACCATCTGAGGAGCCCCAGGAACCGAATCCGCGAGCACACAAACACAGATGAGGAACTAGGATCACCCGAGCCCAGAAAAGGGGGACCCCACAGCCCCGTGCACAGCAGAGCAGGAGGCCACGTCTCCTCACACAAAACGACGGAAGCCCCAGTGTCTACACAGGGCGCCCTTCCTCTGTGGGGTCCTGAGACCACGAAACCCTTGACAGTCCACTCAGGCGGCTTCTCCTCAGCTCCTCCAGCATCTGGTCCTTAGGAGGTTGGACTGCTGCCAGTGTGGGCGCGTCCTCCACAACGGGTCCGGTCAGTGTGGATGCAGAGCCACACCCTCCTCAGCTTGTCCTGTCAGGGTGGGAGGCGCCCCACATTCTCCAGAAGTCTCCACAGTGGGTCCTGAAGAGGCGGGGCTCTGGTCCCAGCTGTGGCTGTGCAGCCTGGGCTCAGGGCGGGAGCTGGGGTCTGGCGCCCTCTGCAGGCGGTGCAAGGCAGTGCAGGACTGTGGAAGCTCACCCTTCAGTGGAAGGTCCTGCTCCCTCCCCGGGTCCAGCTGATGCCATTTCATTCCGGAAATTCAAGCTGCATGGAGCCCAATACCCCCCAACTTCCCCCCAAATAGCTAAGGAACAATGAATTGGAAACAATGTGGAATTACAACAGTCCTTGACCCAAACAGTGTCACTGAACATGGCCCTGATGCAGACCCACACTCTGACCTCAACTTGGTCTCAAGCCTGGACCCTACCCTAATCCAAGACCCTAACCCTAGCCCCCAACCCAAACAATGTTCACAAGAATCAAGAGGTACAAACTGCAAATATCCATCAATGGCAAGTGCATAAGCAAAGTGTGGTGAAGGGTTTGAATTTGGGTTCAGGTTCAGGTTTTAGTCAGAGTTCTAATCAGGCTTTGGGTTTAGTGTTAGGGTGAGGGTTTAGAGTGAAGGACAAGGGAACAGAGTTATAGTTTAGGGCTTTAAGTTTATGATTTAGGCTTTAAGACTCAGGGCTTATGGGATAAAGTTCAAGGTCAAATTTGGGGTTTGACTTCATGCTGAGATTTGGGTTCAGGTTTCATGACTTGGAGGTCTGGTTTAGGGTTTGGGTTCGTGGTTCAGGGCTTGGATCCAGGGCTCAGGTACAGGCTTTGGGTTCCATTCCAGGTTTGGGATTAAGGGTTCTAGTTTGGGCTTTAAGGTCAGCTTAGGTTTCAGCGTTGGTAGGGTTTAAGGTTAGGTTTAGGGATGACACATTTTCTTCAGTTGTCATCATGGACAAAAAAATTCTATCTGAAGTTTCTAAGTCAGAAATGTATTTCATCTGGGGGCGCCTGGGTGGCTCCGTGTGATAAGCCTCTGCCTTGGGCTCAGGTCATGATCTCAGGGTCCTGGGATCGAGCCCTTCATCAGGCTCTCTGCTTGACGGGGAGCCTGCTTCCCCATCTTTCTCTCTGCCTGCCTCTCTGCCTACTTGTGATCTCTGTCTGTCAAATAAATAGAATTAGTAAAAGCTATTATATGATCTTTTACAAACTATTTCCTATCTTTGCATTCTCATGTGCCAAGACAGACAGGGGTTATTTAAAACCCTGAAGAGAGTGCTCTTGCTTTTAAATTGCCTGTAACCTTCGTGTAATAGATTTATGATTGATGATAGATTTAGTTAAAATATAACTATTTAAAATATTTACTCTCAGTAAACGATTTCAACCTATGCTCATTTAAGTAACTTGGTGCATAATCCCTTTTCTATTAAACCATAGTGCAAGGACCAATGCAGCGTTTCCAGGAGAACCCCAAGCTATTTTTCTAGAATGGCTGTATGCTTATATATGGCGTCCTGTTTTCACTCCCTTTGTGGAGCACCTACCCTGGAGGTCATGTAATAACCAATGACCAAAAAAAACAAACAAAAAACCCAAACATCCAGGTCGAAGTGCCATCCCTGCCTGGAGTCAAGGAGACTGCTCAGACAGATCCAGGGCAGGCATCTCAGCCCATGCCTGTGCTGGGGAAGCTGGTTCCTGGCTTTGGGCGCAATCTGGAAGCCAGCAAACTGACCCAAGAGTGCAGCCGGCGTTTAAGACTGATGATCTATTCGCAGCCAGGCTGCACGTGGACACCCGCTCAGGGAGCCCGGCTAGGAGGCTGCCCAGCGTTGGAGCTGGCAATGCAGTAGCATGCCAGGGCTTAGCCCCGCACCCCAGCCATGGCTCAGTTTTCAGAAGTTAGGGGGCGGGGCCGGAGCAGAGAAGGGTCTTCGCTAATTTCCAAAGCTGGAAGTGAGCTCTCAGAGGACTCAGGAGGGAAGGGGGGGGCGGGTCGGGGGCGGCCTTGAGCAGGGGCTTTGCTAATTGCCCAGGCAGGAAGGAGGGGCGCACAGCGCCAGGGTGCTGTGCTGCAGCCCATTCGGGACTGCAGGACACACCATACTCGCTGCCCCTGTGCTCCCACGCTGCAGCCTAGCCCCTGACGCCGCGGTGTCCCGTTCCCTTTCAGGCCTTCAGGCCGCCTGCTGCCCCTCCCCGCCCCATGGCTTCTCTGGAGGACCCTCTGCTCACAGGTAAAGTGACACCGCGACGCGCCCTCACCTGAAGCAGAAAACGCAGGACAGGAGCGGGGTGTGGGGTGGTCGGGGCCCAGCCTCCCGCCAACCCCAGGGCACCAGGACCACCCCGGAGGCCGCGCCACACCCTGTCCGCAGGGGGTCGGGCCAGGACGGCGCCACAGGAGGTACCCCCTCCTCCCCCCTGCCAGCCGGCAGGCTAGCCCCCATAGTTCCGCACTCCCACGCGCCTGTCAGAGCCTCCTGCCATTCCCAGGGCACCAAGAACCCAGAGAGTGAGGCCTTGGGTGCTTTCTAGTGACAGATTCAAGGCAATTTTTCGACTTTGGGACTCAGAGTTAACATAGTTTTCATTTGTGATTATTATTTTTGTGTGGGGGCCGTAGCTTTTCTTTTGCCCTATGGTTGTTTTCACTCCCGGTTCTGAAGAAGCCCCTAAATCCTAACCCTGTTGAGGACTCAGAAAGCTCTCAGAGCAGCAGTGCTGGGGGACAGTGTGGACACATGGTTTGGTTTCTCCTCTGGCCTGCTTCTGTGGCAGCCCCGCTCTGTCCTCCTCAGACTTCAGAGCAATATCTGAACAAGTGGAGAAGCGACCAGAGGGTCAGGAAGGTGGCCACCGAAGAGTGACTTCTCTGGAGGGTGGCTGAGCTAGCAAGTGAGCATGTTAATCCAGCTCTGCCTGCATTAGCCATGGAGCTGAACAGGAGCCAGGGAAGGGGAGGAGGAGCAGAGAGCAGGGACAAAGGAACCAAAGAGGAGATTCAGATGAAGGGAAGTATTGGGGAGGAAAGAGAAGAAACTCTAGAAGACAGGCATGTAGAAAGGAAAAGGGATGAAGTGGGCATTGGGAAAGGGCACCACCAGGGAAGGAGAGAGGGGAAGGAAAGAGGGAGGAAGAGAGGAAAGGGGAAAGGGAGAAGGGAGGAGTCAGCATGCCAGGGCTCCCCCTGCATCTGAAGAAGAGGTGGCTGGTCCAGCTTGTCAAACAGGGTGCTCACTCTTTGGCCCCAGTTTCTGCTCCCAGTGCTACTGGGCTTTGCAAGGAAGGCAGGCTGTCCCTTGGGACCTACTGGAGCCACAGGAGGGTGGGAGAGGTAAGATGCCACCAGGTCCTGTCCTGAGCTGCTCCCAGCCACCAGCCTCACCACATGGTGCAAGAGGGACCCCAGAACAAAGGAGGGACACAGGCCAGCATGTCTGCTGGTGGCCCTGGGCACTTAGCTCATCGCAGTGAACCACACGGCCTCCTCAACCCACGCTTTCAAAGCCTCCTTCTTCGTTTCTGGCTTTCATGTCTGTAGGAACATGAGCCAGATCTAACTCATCTCCGACAGACAATTCTGACTCACCCCGTGTCAGATTTTTAAGAGTGGCTGTGATAGAGTAAGATAGCAATGCTCCAACAAACGGACTGTTTCCTCCCACTTGACCTCAACAGTCTTATACATTTTCTTAGCGAAAACATCTTGTCTCCTTCCATTAAGCTCATAACGTGGTCTAGTAGTATACATGCGCCTTCGGTAGATGCGAAGCGATACAGAGGTCCTTTTTTTTTTTTAATTTTACAAGGCAAAGTCAGTGAACACATCCAACTTGACCAATACGTCTCTAAAATGTCAATCCAGGCAAAGCTTTTTCTGCCTACAGTTTGGAGCCTACGTAGTGACATTTTTAAAATGCTTTCAGTCCCTCAGTGAGGCTCTTAGAAGCTAGCCAGGGCTTACTACGTGCCAGGCACTGTGTCAGGTGTTGGAGCTAAAGGGAAGGAGAGCTTGGAGGCTGGCTGGGGAAGAACATCCATGACACAACCACAGCTAGAAACGGAGGCCAGTGCTAGAAAAGAGAGAGCAGGCTGCATGGAGAGTGTGTACCATGGGGCTTGTGAGCTCACGAATAAGTGGGAGTAACTGGAGTGGGGAGATGGGGGAGAGAAGAGGGTCTTCCCATCAATGGGAATCACCTGTGCTTGGAGGCAGGTGCCATGAGAGGTCTCCACAGGAAGAAGGAGGCAGTGTGGTTGAAGGGCAGAGAGATGGGGCAGAACAGGCATCAGTCAGTTGGAGGGGTATGAATAGACTGATGGGAGGATTATGGGTGCCTTTGGAGGACTGAGAATTTGTTAGAAGATCAGTGCAGATTTCTATGGAGACAAATGCCAGGAACTGATAGGTCTTTGAAAGGTCACTCTGGCTGCCTTTTGGCAAAGGGGTTGGTAAAAGGCACTTGCAGGTGTGAACACACCAGGTGGGAGGTGAGTGCAGAAAATCGGGTGAGGGAGCATGGGAACTTGGTCCGGGGGTATATAAGGGAGAATAGCCTTTAAGGAGTTCCACAAATTGGCACCAGCTGTGGCTTCATTACAGAGCTGGAAGGGGGAGGTGGGTGTGTCCTGGAGGTTACAGAAATTACATGAGAAAGGGAAGTCTTTTTAGATCTCTTTTTCAACTACAGGAACTCTCACCTTATTGATAGAATTCCAGAGTGGGAACCAATGATATGAGGACATCTTTGAAATGTCTGAATATATTCTTCGACATCTTTGAAAGTGACGAGGAGACCTTGGCCTTAGGAGGCCTTGGCCCTCTTTGTAGTTAGAAAGATTTCACGTACAGATTTGAGTTCTCCATTTTAAAGTCAAGGAGTCAGTCCTTCCAAAGGACACCTCCTATCATTTTACCCTCTCATTATACCTCACGTGCTGGCATCTCCAAGACCCTCTGTTCCAGGTTGAGAGTATCCACTTTGGCCAGGCTGGTCTTGCCAAGAACACCACCACAGGAAATCTAGAGCCTATAATGCTATTAATAACATCATCTAGGACTGTGTTTGCTGCCCTCATAGCCTCTTCCCACCATGACTCACTGAAGCTTTTTACACATTGTATCCATTAAGCTACAGTTCCCAAAGCTCATCTTCTCTAGTGCCATTAATTTTTAGGGGACCAGGCAAACCTTAAACTTGTTCCCCTTAACTGGATCCCTGTTCCCCCACAATCTATTTGAAAGCCTTTCACCATGATTCTTGAATGAGATCTGAGACCACTGCTGGTACCTAACACTTCTTGGCACCTTGTCTGTTAGGTTCTTGGAAGAGGAGATGGCTATGGAGGTGAGTGGGAATGGGAGTGGGAGGATTTCTCCCTTCACTTTGCTTTTTGTGTTTTCAAATAATGGGTTTTGAGGGGGCCGGAAAGTTTAACCAGACCATTTATTTTCCATCTCCCATCGATAAAAAGTTTACCACTCCCCACTGGAAGAATTTATATCTTTCCTTTGAATCTACAGGAAAATCTCCCAAACCCAGACCACCACCATGTGGATTCAGCCATCTTCTGATTCACCTCCAGATTGTCTCCTCCTAACTACTCAAGCCACAGGTTAAGGGCGAAATGTTCAATGCCCAAGCAATTAAGTGGGGAACACGTTTATCTAAGCAATTGCATGCAGCTCTCTATCTGCATACAGGGGGTCTCTCCCAAGCCTTTCCAACCTCAGCAAAAGAAGACAAAGCCCCAGCAGTCTGGGGTATATATCATTCATTCATTCCTGTGTTCAACACTCATGGCGGATCCCCACCAAGACAGTGGGAGAGCAAGGACTAGAGAAATCCTGGAAGCTGAAGTCTGAGGAGGATTTCAAATTCAAGTCAGAGATGAAAGAAACATCTGGACTTGGTCCTCAGGTACATGCAGTATTCTGAACTGAGGCTAGAACCAGAGACCATTCTAATGAAAGGCCTCTACAGGTGGGTTCTCACAGGTGGGCCCCAACTCAGTTTCGTGTATATTCATTCATGAAATAGCTCTTTGGGTCAACATGCAGAAGAAAACCATTTCAGGAAACTGACAATGAGGAGAGGAAAGGGAAGCCAGAAGGCTTGTGAATGGGGAGAGAGGAGGAGCCAGGGCAGAAAACCAAGAATCCCTCCCTGCCCTCCTTGCTGCCAGGGAGGTCTGAGGGACTAGTTTCCACCTGGGATCCCAAGTCCAGAACAAAAGCAGCGGGGCCACGGCGGGGGAGGGAAGGGGGTCCTCAGCACGGGCGCATGGGGCTGCGGAAAGATGGGGGCTAGCGTGCCTGCTGGCGGGGGGCACCTCGCAAGGCGCTGTCCCCAGCCCGACCCCATGAGGACCCGGGTTTGGCGCAGCGTCCGGGGTGGTCCCGGTGCCCTGGGGTTCCGGGAGGCTGGGCCTCCACAACCTCCCTCTCCGCCCCCAGGTCGGGTCCGCGCTTTCTGCTCCAGGTGAGGGCGCGGCGTGGTGTCACTTTACCCCTGTGCAGAGGGTGGTCCGGAGAAGCCTTGGGGCAGGGAGGGGCAGCAGGCAGCAGGAGCGGGACAGCGGAGCCTCACATGGGAGCGTACGGGCGGCGAGTCCGGTGGGTCCTGCAGTCCCGACTGGGCCGCAGCACAGCACCGCGGCGCTGCCCGCCCCTCCTCCGCCAGCCCCTCCACCTCCTCCCAGACTCTCAGCCACATCCTCTGTGAGCTCACTTCCAGCTTCGGCAATTAGCAAAGCGCCTTCTCCCCGCCGCCCTCCACCCGCCCCCGCCCCCCTCCCTCCTGAGTCCTCCGCGAGCTCCCTTTTCGCTTTGGCAATTAGCAAAGCCCCTTCTCCGCGCCGCCCCGCCCCCCTCCCTCCTGAGGCCCCGCCCTGGCTGGGGCGCGGGGGGAAGCCCCGGGGGCTGCAAGCTTTGCCAGCGCTGGCGCTGGGCAGCCTCCTAGCCTGGCTCCTTGAGCGGGTGTCCACCCGCGGCCTGGCTGCAAAAAGATCATCAGTCCTGTTAACCCTGGCTGCACTCTCCCGTCAGTTTGCTGGCTTCCTGATTGCGCCCAAAGCCATGAACCAGCTTCCCCAGCACAGGCCTGGGCTGAGATGCCTGCCCAGGATCTGTTTGAGCAGTCTACTCATCTCCAGGCAGGGATGGCACTTCCACATGGATGTTTGGGTTTTTTTATTGTTTTTTGGTCATTGGTTATTATTACATGACCTCCAGGGTAGGTGCTCCACAAAGGGAGTGAAAACAGGATACATGATATACCCCTCACCTCCCATGCTGTCTTTCTCTTAAATAATAAGCACTGCTGAACTATCTTAGATTCTGTACCTTCTCTCCAGCCATGAACCTATCACTGTCTTTAACTCTTGAAAACTTCATTAGACAAATTAATGTGGTGAAGGAAGAAATATGAGAAAGCCTATTAATCTGATGAGCATGGAACTGAACAAACCCTATAGATACTTTCCCTTTGATTTCTAGCCTATCAATACCTACAGTGAGTCACATACACTCAAGATTATTGTTTTTATTGTATACTTCATATATTCATTGATTTTGGACTCGTTATCATTTCGTTGAAGTGTTAAACTATGGTAATAAACAAACTTTTAATTAACTTTTCCTCCTATGATACAAATATAACTTGCACTTGAGCTTTAGCTAATTTTATGTTCTAAAATTGCCAAAACAAAATGATCAAGGTTTCTAGATTATTTACTGTATTTTCTACTATATAATATTGTTCTATCTCTTCTGTATAAAGAAAATGAATGCTTGGGGCTCTTGGGTGGCTCAGTGCATTAAAGCCTCTGCCTTCTGCTCAGGTCATGATCCCAGAGTCCTGGGATAGAGCCCCACATCAGGCTCTCTGCTCAGCAGGTACCCTGCTCCCCTTCCTTTCTCTCTGCCTGCCTCTCTGTCTACTCGTGATCTCTGTCTGTCAAATAAATAAATAAAATCTTTAAAAAAAGAAAATGAATGCTTGATAACTAAATGAATGCTTTACTGAACAAATTAAATATGGCAATAGCATTTTATTTTATCATGCTTCACATATTAAATAATAATATTATATCACTAGTCTACAAATAATCTACTCGCATAGTCATTTGGAAGCTTTTAGCAAAAGAATTCTTCCTCCTGATTGTAGTATAAAAGCCACAGAAATATACAGAAGACTCCTAGGATAGAAAGTTAAATCCAGTTATCCGTGATGCCTTGAGGAGGACCTGACCTATGTATGTCCTGGGATGCACTAGTAACTGTTACATGTGATAGGATTATATTTAATATATACAGTTTCATTTATTTCACAAAGGACATATAAATTTGAGAATAAAATATTTGATGAATCTATAAAGTCTATATCTATTTGTAACTAATGTGGTAGAACTAAGATGTTAATTTGAAAAAAAAATCATTATACACATACACATATTCAATTGTTTTTATATATATAAACAGCATTATTTATTTATTTAAATAAATGCATTGTCAGTAAAATCCATTTACTTATCAATCATAAGGGTAATTTTAAGTACTAAGAATAAGAAATATGTGAAAAGATAAGTGTTCAAGAGTGCAGTTTGTGGTAATTAATACAATATGATAGGCTCATGAAAAAGATATATTACTTGAACTTAAAAGCTTCTATAATTAAGCGATGACCACTTGAAATTTGTAATTAGTCTTGCTGCAGTTTTTCCTTGCACTTATTGCCCTTCCCCAGAAGTTCATTAAGAATTTCTGTGAATGTCCTTATGTTTAATCTCATTCATAGATTCCACTGCTGCTCACAAAACAAAGCCAAAAAGAGAGGTAACTCTATGTGGCACTGCATCCACAAGCAATACATTCATAAATAATTAAAAAGCTCTCTACTTCATTTGTTACCCATTCAGCTGATAATTTAAATGAGTAACTGAGGCCATTTTATCAGCACTTTTAATAGAATGCGACTCAGAAACTTCACAGTGTTATTTAAGAAGAAATGCTCACGTGTTAAGGTTTTTATTTTTTTAAATCAACAAAATAATTTTCAAATATTAAAAGCAAATGTCTCCTTTTCCTCCAAGTTTCCTTGCTATGTCAAAGTTACAAATAAATACATTAAAATCGTATTTTGAGTAGTAGATAAAAACAAAAGTTTTGAAACTGTGGGTTGAGTGTCTGGGTTAACTTGTATAAATATCTGAACTCAATGTATTTAGACTTTATTAGATTTTTTTTTAGACTATTTAAAAATACATGCTGAGATAATGACAACATTATTTTATTCATTTTAATAAATAAATTATTTAATTTCATTATGTTTAGATATTTATTTATTAAATTAATGATTTAATATTTAATAATCTAAATTTGAAATATTTTAAATTCTAAAAATATTTATTTAATTAAATTGATATATTTAATATAAATATTTAATAAATTATTTAACCATTATTATAATTATGCAATACATTATGTATTGTGTAATAATTGCATTTTAATAAATAAATAAATGTATTATTTACATTATTTTATTATATTTTATTTAGTTGACAAAGAGAGGGAGAACGCAAACAAAGGGAGCTGCAGGCAAAAGGAGAGGGAGAAGTAGGCTCCCAGCTGAGCAGAAAGTTCAACCTGGGGTTCCATCCCACGACCCTGAGATCACCACCTGAGTCGAAGGCAGATGCTTAAGTGACTGAGCCATCCAGATGCCCAAGGCTTTGTATTCTTCGCTTCTAAATATTGATGCTCCTTCATCTCTGGAGTTAGTAAATTGATGTTGAGAATTCATATCAAAGAATTGATAGTAGCTGTTAAACAGAAACATGTAATTTAGGGGAAAAAAAAGAACAGAAGGAAGAGAAAGGCCAAAAGTCAAAAGCACATTAATATAAAATTTAATTAGATAAAAAAGCTGATATTCCTGAAGGGGGCTAATAAAAGAGCTGCAAAGAGCTGATAGGATTAGGAAAATTGTCCACTCCTGGTCATTTCATAATTTTAAACTATTCCTTATTAATAAATATACTTAGTTCCAGAAACACAAGCACATAGGAACATTTCCACCAAGTTTCCTCTAACAGCATTTACAAATTAGACGTTCAAACAATGCAGTTCATTACATGTTGCATCTGTATCTTAAAGTTTAAACACTTTCTGTGACACATTTTCTAACAATTAAAATTAAAATATATATATATATATATACCTTATCCCTAAATGGAAAAAAAAAAAAATATATATATATATATATATATATATACATACATAGAAACCTTATTCCTAAATGAAACCTTTCTTTGTTTATTAGCTTAAATAGGTAAATTAGCAACAACAACAACAACAACAAACAGCTAATATTATAAAGGTAGGAACAATTTACCTTTTCATTTATTGCTATTTTCTAAAAATTCCTATTTTATTTTTTTCTCAAGTCTGTTATAATAATTTTCTAAATCTCCTGCCTTATTCAATTTTTTTCTTTTAGTGGAAATCTCTATCTCATATTTATTTTCTCTTCCTCCACTCTTTGCTCTAATAATTCAATGTATTATTAGATTTTCTGTTTTTCTCTTTATCCAGATATATCTTTTCTTTCTTTCTTTCTTTTTTAAATAATTTGATTTGCTGGCATTTTACATCAGTACATGCTTTCTTATGGATGTTAGAAATGTCTGTGGAACTACTAGAAGAATAAACTTTTTTACCTTTAAGAAGTTTACAGTCGAGAGTGCCTGGGTGGCTCAGTTGGTTAAGTGTCTTCCTTCAGCTTAGGTCATGATGCCAGGGTACTAGGATCCAGTCCTGCATCAGCTGCCTGCTCAGCAAGGAGTCTGGTTCTTCCTCTCCCTCTGACCCTCCCTCTCTCTCTCTAATAAATAAATAAAATCTTTAAAAAAAAGACTTACTGAATCTGAGACTGAATTACTAAATTCAGTCTTAATAGAAGACAGCTAAACAAAGCAATGATCACAACTGGAAAATTTAGCGAGATCATGGTTTAACATTTTTGGTTGACACAGGACCTCTTTCAGTAACAACTTTCCCTAAATATCAATTTCTTTTTAAGGCAAAAAATTTTGACAAGAAATCCAGATCCTTCTGATCATTTTCATATCAATTTAAGGTGACATCCTCAGAGTATATAATCAAATATGTAATTATTCTATCTGTTGCCTTGTATATTGCCTGTATCTTTTTCAGACTCAAAGTTCCATTGAGGTAGAGTTTTTTTTTTTTTTAAAGCAGAGATTTTTAAAGTGTTTGATATATACAAGATGCTTAATAAGTGTTTACAAAGCCTATGTATTACAGAAGCCTTTAACAGGCTTTAAAATAATGTAGGTGATATTAGTGGTCATATCAAACAATTTTTAGGTTTCAGTCATGTAAGTATCTACATTTCTCAGAGACAGAGAAACATACAAATGGTCTGGATCCAGTAGGATAATGCTAGCATGTGTTGTAAATTCTCTTATATGACCTTATTCTTGCAAGAATTGGTTATGTGGCAGAAAAAAAGGTATCACTATCTTATACTTTATTATTAAAGAGATTTATGGAAGTCTTAATTTCTTACACTACACCTTTGTTTCAGTGGAACCAATTTCTGTGGTAATGGTGAGAGGAAAGTAGGCAATTTAGGCAGCAGCAAAAATCTCCTACAAGGCACTATAAAATAAGGCTTGTTCTAGATCATGGGTCTGTCCAAAGGGGAATGTTAAGGGGTAGAATGGATGATGGATGCATTGTGGACTTATAACTTTAAGATTAATACTGTTATGCCCCAATAATGGGTCTATGATTAAAGGAGCGAGACTGATGTAAAGCAAAGGTCAAGCAAAGCTTTATTTCATGCCAAGCATCAAGAATCTAACCGAACGTTCGGGGCCACACCTCTTATGAGAGAAGGCAACCCTTTGCTGTTTCACAGTCTAGCTTTTAAGGGCAAAGAACATGCAGTCAGGCCTGGCCACGCACAGGTGACCAATGAGATTTTAACGCACACAGGAAACTCCACAGTGAGGCTAGATGACCAATTGAGGTTCAATTTACCCTAGTATAGACATTTGACCCAGCCTATTACACCTTGATTAGGATTAGTGCCAAAAAGGTTCCCAAAGGGCGGAGGAGTGGGGCATACTCCATAGTATCTAGGGAGACAATATGCAAACACCGCCCCCCCTCCCGCTGATTGATGTCTCCACCTGGCCTGACCCACTTTTGTATATGGGCTTTGTTACCTGGAGCTGATTACCAGGACTTGTTTTTAAGTGAATCCCCTGGGGGAAGGGGAGCAAGGACAGTTTAAGGGTTAACCTCAAGGAAAGCCTCTTGCTAAAATATAAAAATATAAAATAGGTCCTTACATTACAACAACTCAGTAGGGAAAGTCCCAGTGTGGTGATAAAAGAAGTGAGGTAACTTGCATTGCACATTTTTTTTTAAAACGTGTAAGTTGTATTTTTCCGTGCCATTACATCATACTTTATCTTCATCTCTGTCTACTAGTTTAAAACTAGTTAAACAAATTCAACAATTTTTAAAAAAATATTTTATTTATTTATTTAAGAGCAAAAGCCAGAGAGAGAGAGAGAGAGAGCATGAGCAATATGGGGCTCGATCCCAGGACTCTTGAGATCCTGATCTGAGCCAAAGGCAGACACTTAACTGACTAAGCAAATGAGACTCCCACAAACTCAACAATTTTATAAAATTTTTATTTGTTGGGGTGCCTGGCTGGAACAGTCAGTAAAATATGTAAATCTTGATCGTGGGGTTGTACGTTTGAAATCCACCTTGGGTGTAGAAGTTTTATTTAAAAATAAAATCTTTAAAAAAATTTTTTTTCATTTTTTTATTTAAGCCATTGTATGGCAGTGTTGATCACTATATTGTACACCTGAAAGTAATATTAACCTTATTTTAACTAACTACAATTTAAATAAAAACTTTAAAAATAAAATAAAAATAATAATCATAAAAATAAAAAAGAGGAAAAATTATTTGGCAGGCAATTTTCTTAATTGCATTATTATTTATTATTATCATAGTCTGTGTGTGTCGGTGGGAGGTGGCTGGTATTACAGTGAGTTCCATATCTGTGTTACACTGAGGTCCATGTCTGTAGTCAGTCTTTTTTTTCTTTTAGTTTATTTTCAGGGATCCAAAATTCATTGTTTATGCACCACACCCAGTGCTTCATGTAATAAATTCCCTCCTTAATACCCACCACTGGGCTCACCCAACCACCTGCCACCCTCCTCTTCAAAACCCTCAGTTTGTTTCTCAGAGTCCACAGTCTCTCATGGTTTGTCTCTCCCTCCGATTTCCCCCAGCACACTTCTCTCCATCTCCCAGTGTCCTCCACGTTATTCCTTATGTATTGAGTCTTATAAAAACTTTTATTTCTTTCCCTATTCTGCTTTGCATATGCTTACCTTAGATGTTAAAATGTTATAAACCTCTCCTGCCTGGTCCATTTTCTCTCTCTTCTCTCATGATTTCTCATGCTCTCCCTGCCAACCCCACATGCCTTACAATATCTGGATATGACTAATTTCTTCCTGAGCTACTTTATTCTACTCTGCCATATGGTCGCCCTTCCCTCTTCTGTACCATATCTTCTATCCCCTGCATTTGTGCTTTAACAATACCTAATTCTTTTCACTGCATCTGTATCTTTGAGGTCAATACTCAGTAGTGCAATCGCTGGGTCATAGGCTAGCTCTATTTTACTGGAAAGAAGGGCCATATGCACCCCAGTGTTCATAGCAGCAATGTCCACTATAGCCATTCTGTTGAAAGAGCCAAGATCCCCTACAACAGACAAACGGATAAAGAAGATGTGATCCAAGGATACAATGGAATATCACTCAGCCATCAGAAAGGATGAATACCCAACTTTTGCATCAACATGGATGGGACTGTAGGAGATTATGTTAAGTGAAATAAGTCAAGCAGTGAAAGTCAATCATCATATGGTTTCACTTATTTGTGGAACCTAAGGAATAGCATGGAGGACATTAGGAGAAGGAAAGGAAAAATGAAGTGGGGGTATTGGAGGGGGAAATGAAACATGAAAAACTATGGACTCCAAGAAACAAACTGAGGGTTTTAAAGATGAGAAGGATGTGGGGATGGGTGAGCCTGGTGATGAGTATTAAGGAGGGCACATATTGCATGGGGCACTGGGTGTTTTACACAAACAATGAATCATGGAACACTACTTCAAAAACTAATGATGTATTGTATGGTAACTAGCATAACAGAATTAAAAAAAAAAAGGAGGGGGACAATACCTAACACTCAATCTTTGCTAGTTTCTTGTTTACCTCCTTTAAGAGTAAGCTCATTAGTGTTTTTGTTTGTTTGTTTTTTTTTTGTCTCAACTAAAAGAAGAAAAATAATACACATTATTTTGAAAACTTTTTGAACAGTGTACAAACGTTAGTCAAGTCCACAATGTCTCATCTCTTCTTCCTCCTAACATGGCTAAGTTGAAAAACCCTTTATCTGGGAAAAGATCATTGTCCAGCCACCTTGTGTAAGATTTTGGCTTTAGGTTAGATTATCCTTTCTTTCCTTTTCTGAAAATAAGTTGAAAATATTAATAGCCTCAGTTTCTTCTTCCAAAATATGACTGCTTCTTTACCAAGTGCAAAAGCAACCCATTTTGACCATAGTAAACAGCTTGGACCTACTTTTTTTGGCTCACTGTTTTAGTGAGACAAGTGGAGTGAAGATGACACACCATTTCCAAATGTATTAATAATTGGTAGACCATACTTCTAAATTGAAGATTTGTTGCCATTAAACTACGACCAGACTCGCTATAATTACAGAGGTAAATTCTTTATATTTACTATATTTGAAATTACCATATAATACCAAAATAAAATTATGATTATGTGAAGAGTCTGTAATATTAAGAAGATGACTTTGAAATGATTGATTATCTAAATGAAATTTCCCATTTTATAATCTTGTATAAGCTTCCATTGTCATTTCTATTTAAAATCTATTAGAAGGCACTCTTATTTTCCCTTAAGTGGGAAGTCAAATGTGGAACAAATTCATCCCAAAGGAACTGATTCTATGTTCCATTGAAGACCAGGTGGCTTCCATGTGGCATTTTGCCTCTTGCATATTGTTCATCTCCTACAACAAATGAGGGTATGCTCTTTAGTAAACTAATTCAACTCAATTAGAGACATTGTCTTCAAGGGATAACATCATAGAGACTAGAATCAGAATCATACTTTTGGGAAAATTGGGCCCAGGATTTTTGTTTTGTTTTGTTTTGTTTTAAGATTTTATTTATTTATTTGACAGACAGAGACCACAAGTAGGCAAAGAGGCAGGGGCGGGGGTGGGAAGCAGGCTCCCTGCTGAACAGAGAGCCTGATGCAGAGCTCGATCCCAGGACCCTGAGATCATGGCCTGAGCCGAAGGCAGAGGCTTAACCCACTGAGCTATCCAGGTGCCCCTGGGCCCAGGTTTTGATGGCTTCTTTCCTCAATCTTATAAAACCTATTTGAACTCTACTGGATGCCAGAACTGCTTAAAAATATTTGGTCCCTTGTAATTTTAACCTTCCAGTATTCAATGCACCTGATCCATGTAATATCCTATAGTATTTTTGTCAAATGAAGACTCTCAAAGTGTGTTTCTTGGGAGACACTTTTCAATTGGTTGCTTACATTTCTGCATTTATTATTTGTTCTAGGCCATCCCTGTGAAGATGGTTGTAATGAATAGACTTGGAAGACAGAAATAGTATCTTTTTTTTAACTTAACCTGTTGTGTTTGCAAATATTATCTGCCTCTGTTTTGATTCTTCTTGTGAGAACTGAGGCTCAGAACTGATATATAACTCCCAACCCTACACACACACACACACACACACACACACACACACACACACACACAAATACTGTTAATATTCTGGCTACCTCTATTGCTGTGAATATTAAACTATATTATTTCTGAACCATGAGTCTGCGTCTTCTATCAACACCCAAGAAACTACGGCAGACTCATACACCAGCTTTCAAATAAGGGAAAATAATCTCAGATGCTTTATATTTTTTGATAGTGTTACCTACTTCTGAACATATGACTGAACACATATAAAGCTGGAGCCCTGACCATTTAGAGCTTCTTCTGTGGAAGAACTATGCATTCACCAGTAAACAAAAGTAGATTCATCTTTTTTTTATTTCCTCCTGGACACCATTTCCTCTCTCACACTGTTGCTCAAATTGGATGGAGTCTAAGGTCCTTTGAGGAAATTTTTGTTTAATGACTCAAAATAAAATAGGAAGAGTCTAAAGTGCTAAAAATACTTCTAGATAAAAGGTATAAGATCATGCCAGAAAGGATAGTAATTTTATCTAACAACTGCCTGTTCACCCCTTTTTTGTTCATTAACTAATCTCCAAATTCCTGACTAAATCCCTTTTGTAAGCCAGAATGTGAGCTAAAAACTGGGATTTTAAAAAATTTTCATTTGAAATCCAGTTAGTTAATATATATGGTTGTATTAGTTTCATGTGTACAATATAACATATAGCACTCAGTGCTCATCATGACAAGTGCTCTAATTAACCCCCATCACTTATTTAATCCATCACTCCTTTCAGATCCCCTCAAGTAACCATCAGTTTGTTCTCCGTAATGAAATGTCTGTTTCTTGCTTTGTTTCTCTTTCTATGTCTTATTATTTCCCCTTTGCTTGTTTGTTTTGTTTCTTTTATTCCATATATGAGTAAAGGTATTTGTCTTTCTCTGACTGACTTATTTCACTTTTAGCATTATACTGTCTAGTTCCAACCATGTTATTGCAAATGGCAAGATTTCAGTCTTTTTTATGGCAGAATAATATTCCATTGTATATACATACCACTTATTCTTTATTCATCAATTGATGGATACTTGGGCGCTTTCCATATCTTAGCTTTATAAATAATGCTGCTATAAACATAGGGGTGCTAGCATCCCTTTGAATAAGTTTTCTTATATTCATTGGGTAAATACACACCAACAGGATTGTTGGATCACAAAGGACTTCTATTTTTAAATTTTATGGAAATTCCATACTATTTTCAAATATGGCTGTATCAGTTTGCATCACCACCAACAGTTCACAATTGTTACTTTTTTTTTTTTTAAGATTTTATTCATTTGACAGAGAGAGATCACAAGTAGAGAGAGAGAGAGGAGGGAGCAGGCTCCATGCCTGGCAGAGAGCCCGATGTGGGACTTGATCCCAGGACCCTGAGATCATGACCTGAGCTGAAGGCAGAGGCTTAACCCACTGAGCCACCCAGGCAGCCCCCACAAGTGTTACTTTTTCACATCCTCTCCAACACCTTTTGTTTCTTGTAGTGTTGATTTTAGCCATTCTGACAGGTGTGAGGTGGTATCTCTTTCTAGTTTTGCTTTGCAATTTCCTGATGATACATGATGATGGACATCTTTTCATGTATCTACTGAACATTTGAATGTGTGCTTTGGGGAAACACTTGTTCATGTCTTCTATCCATGGTTTTATTGGATTATTTGTTTTTGGATGTTGACTAAAAACTGGATATTAAGTAACACACAAGACAGGTTTCCTTGAGCTTAAATTTTATTTGCATGAGTATCATTAACAGGAAAAAATATGCATATGGGTATGTACAAGTGTGTTTATGTATACATCTATCTATCTATCCTCTATCCCCTGTCTTCTAATTGTGGTAAATCCTGTAAGGTGGGGAATGGGATAGTCTGAAGAAATATGCTTCTGGATATGCTGGGTAAGCAAATTTAATTGCACTCAGATGCATTGGATATAAGTGAATCACTCAAATGAGTTATTTAATATTATATAGAAACAAATTAAAAGTTTATGTAGTTTAAAATAATAGGTAGTTAAAATAATTTTTTTGTTTGTTGTTTTTGTGTCTTTTTTTGTTTATATATACTATGGTGTGAATGTTTATGTCTCCCAAAATCATATTATGGAATCTAACTCTGGAAGTGATAGTATTAAAACTTAGGGGCCTTTGGGAGGTGATTAGGTCATAAGTGGGATTACAGTCCTTTTAAAGGAGACCCCAGTGAGTTCTCTTGATTCATTCATCATGTACGTTTACAGTGAGAAGATAGCCATCTATGAGGAAGTGGGCTCTCCCTGGATCTGCCCATTCCTTAATCTTGAACTTCTCCGTTCTAGAACTGTGAGAAATAAATTCCTGTTCTTTATAAGCTATTAAGTCTATATCATGTCCGTTATAGCAGCCTGCATGCAGAAGGACACTATGACCTAAAATGAGAGCAATAAATATAAAGTTTCAGTAAAGTCAGTTGGTACAATGTTTTGTTTTTTTTTTTTTACTTAGAGAAGACATGCTGCTTCATGTTAAACCTTGATATTGTATATGTTTCTTGAAGGGCCACTTCTTACTCCTTTGTGTGTTTTCCACAAAGTCCAGGATGATGCCTTACATAAAGGTAATATTTTATAAGTACTGTTGGAAATATATACTTCTCTAAAATCTTATTTTGCCTACAGATTACTTGGATCCACTTTGCCTTGTGTAGAATATTTGAAATATATTAAGTACAGAATGTCTCTCTAAATAACATTTAGAATCATCATTAGTTTATGACTCCTGACTCATTTGTTTATGCAGTGATACTTACTTCAAGAACACTGAAGTTTGTAATATATTTTGAATTAATCACCAAGCTAGTTTATTTTAACTTATGAAAAAATAATTTCTCATGTTGGTTTTATTCTGCTCTTATGTTATGGTCATGACATTTTCATTAAAATAAAGTAGAAAATAGAAGTAAATAATTAATGAAAAATAAAAAATAATAAATAAAAAATAAAAGCAAATCTCTTGTGAAATGTTAAACTTTTCTTACTTATTTTGTTTTGCTTTTCCTCTACCATGCTGGCAAAGCTGTATGTTGCAGATAAGTATAATTTTCTAGGTGCTAGGTTTGTTACTTTTACTAAAATTTTCAAAATATAAGGAGTTGAATAGTCATGGATTGTTTATTAAACTCCTTATCTACACATATAAAAATAAAACAATGATGGTGACCTGGGTATTTCTAAAATTGTATTCTGTTTTTCCATATTATGGTTTACAATGTAATTAATAAAGATTCTGCATATATTAACATCCATCCCCTTCTATCTCATCTGTATGTCCATACAGAGCATGTATGATTTCTATTCATTGCTATGTTGTGGTGAAGAGATTGTCTGAAGTAGCCTATATTTATGCAGGTAGATCTTAAGCTACGGTGCTCTTGTTTATTTGCTTGTTCGTGATCAGTATGTCTGAAAGATGATAACTATTGCATCAGGTGTGACGATTAAAAAATATTATTGGTGCCTGATACACTGTGATGAAATAGGTAAGTCGATTCATAATTTGTTAATTAAATTAGAAAAGAAATTCCTTTGGATTTGTTCTTTATTAAGAGTTTTTTTTTAACGAATTCCTTGGGATGTTTTTTGTGTAATATATATCACATGCCTCAACCTTTAAATTTGAATGTAGAAAAGAGTTATCAGAATGAGCCTAGAAAATATTGTTATGGGGGCGCCTGGGTGGCTCAGTGGGTTAAGCCGCTGCCTTCGGCTCAGGTCATAATCTCAGAGTCCTGGGATCGAGTCCCACATTGGGCTCTCTGCTCAGCAGGGTGCCTGCTTCCTCCTCTCTTTCTGCCTGCCTCTCTGCCTACTTGTGATCTCTCTCTGTCAAATAAATAAATAAAATCTTAAAAAAAAAGAAAACATTGTTTTGAAATATTTTTGTTCTGTTGTATTATGTTAACTTAGGAAATAATGGTAGTTATTTTTATTAGCATTTCCTACTTTCCACATGCCCTTACAGATGAGATATCATGTTTTTCCTACTCTTTTTATCGTGGTTGTTATATTCTTCATGATCAATAACAATCAATGAAAATTCCTAACATTAATTTTCTTTGGGAAAGTGATATTTTAGCAAGAATCCATGACCAAAAATTTTAGCTGTTGTTCTTCCAGGAGATGAGACTATCAATGTTCCCGAAATTTCAAGAAATAGAACTTATTAATTGTGTTGGTTGATGTTTATTGTCTCTGAACTTAGAGGTGCATAATTCAATTTAAAATTTATTTTGGGGGCGCCTGGGTGGCTCAGTGGGTTAAAGCCTCTGCCTTTGGCTCAGGTCATGATCCCAGGGTCCTGGGATCGAGCCCCGCATCGGGCTCTCTGCCTAGCAGGGAGCCTGCTTCCTCTTCCCTCTCTCTCTGCCTGCCTCTCTGCCTACTTGTGATCTCTATCTGTCAAATAAAATAAATAAAATCTTAAAAAAAACGGAGTCCACCTTATGGGGGTGCTTATCTGAAATTGAGGGACATTATAAAAAAATAAAAAATAAAATTTATTTTGAATTGAAAACAAGATCTTACTGAAGTTTAGGCATCCCACTTTATATCAGGCCTCCAGTACATTCTAATTTATTTATAGAAAATATCATAAACATGAATGACACTTTTCCTATTGCATTTATATGAAACTGCAATGACTCAAAGATGTCAGATTTGAAAAGCACTACCTTTCTATAATTTCTGTTTCCTAGGAGGAATGGATATACCATTTTAGCTCAATTATCCAACAGTATTCAAAACCACCATGAATTTTAAAACATAGTTATTACATCCTAAAAATCAAGTATGAAAATGTATAAACAACCAAATCTCTATCTGTAAATGAAATACTCCCACACAGACGGGTTTTAAAACTTTCTAACTTAAGGAATTTGATAGCACAGACTCAGGGTAGTAGTTTCAGTGCCTACAGTATACTTTCAGGGAGAGAGTAATGTAAGCTCTGAGTCACTTTCTGCCTAGAGATGACCTAATAGTGGTTCTGGCATTGTTTGTTTGTTTTTGAAAATACGTTCCTGGGCGTCATTCAGAAAATGCAGAGTTTGGCATCTATATAAATTAAGGATGATCTTTTTGAACTTTTGTCTTTCATTACATCAAATTACCATAATTGGACAGAAATTCCACTAAATTAAGCATTGTTAGGAAATGTGTAAATTGGAGCTACTCAAATTAGTTGCTCTTTGAACTATGTGCTGTTGGTTCAGGATTAGATAAGGAGTTTGAAGGCAAACCTAAATCATTGCTTCCTTTTTTGAGAGATTCTCAGCATATTTTCTTAAAATTAGCTGAAATAAACAATGTGTTTAGTCGCAAAGTGATTTGCATTTTTGCACAAACTCCCTATCTCCTTGAGAATTATAACAAATATTTCATGAAACATCATTGATCTTTACTTTGTTACACTGCTGTAAAGTACATTCAGAGTTGCCAGTTAAAGGTGTTAGTGTTGAGATGAAATGTCATGCATTTTTCTTCACTTCCATGCAAATGAACACAGTAATTTATTAAGACACAATGAGGAAAAAAAAATTGACAATGAGTTCCAGATTTCAAAAATCACTTGCCATTCAATCCAAATTGTGAGTTTGATCGGTTACTGAACACTTTATAATGCACCCCCGGTAATTTTACAGAGATTACTTTTTTCTTACCAATTCTTGATTATTCTGTCTTGCAATGCAGAGAAAGCTAACTAATTTAAAGAGTGCTGTGAAGTGTGTAAACCTGGTGATTCACAGACCTGTACCCCTGGGTATAAAAATATATGGTTATAAAAAATAAAAATTAAAAAAAAAAAGAAAAAAGAAAAAAAAATAAAATAAACTTCCGTTAATTTTGATTGTTATAAACTTAAAATTGACTAATTTCCATATACAGAGTTTAAAATGTTCACAATTTACATTAAATATATATTCTGTGTATACCTTGGAAAAATTATACTGAAAATTGAAATTAAAATGATGTTGTATATAGCTGCAAGAAGCCGCCTGTCCCATTTCATCTTACTATATAAGTTGTGTAGGTAATTTATAAAATCCCTGCTGCATAACAAATCTATTTTTTGTTGGAATGGGTAGTAATGTTTCTTCTTATTTCGAAATAAGAGTTGGTCTATGAGTGCCTCTGCAACTGTATTTTTCCTAAATGGCTTCATGGTCTTGAACTGAGAAAGCTCAGAGCATTAAACATCAAAGTAATATATTTTGACATAATTAGACATCAAGGAAATGCAATTAAAATGACACTGAGATATCACTACACACTTACCAGAATGGCTAAAATAAAATATAATGACAAGCCCAAAAGAAAAAAATATACCATTTGATGATACACAATGGCAAGTTGTACCATAACTTAACCATCTCAGACTAGTGTAGTGTTAAATTTGTTTTTCTAAGCCATGTTTTGGGTCACTTACCACTTTTCAAGGATATAAAGTGCTATCATTTTACTTAAAACTGTGAAATTTGGTCAGATTTAAATTTCAATTTATGTTAAAACATTCTGTAAACTGTGTTAGACTTTGACATTTGTTCCCTCAGTTCAGTGAATAACACTATATCATATTCTGAAAAATATGCTAATTTTTTATTATTTTGAAAAATATCCCTTTTTCCTCTTATGGTAATTATTAATATGAATTAATAGTAGAATTTGATATGGTCCAATATGACCATAAATACTTTATTGTATATTATCAAATTTAATAATGAATATAATGTACTTCTTTGGACAATTTTTAAAGACCAGTCTACTCTTGAAACAAAAAAAAATGGAGATGCACTTCTTTAGTTCACACAAATTTCATTTTATTATATATGACCTCAGATAAATTTCAACAAATCATAATTTATTAAAATCATGTCTACTTAAAAATCTCATAGAAGAGTTAAACCATCAAAAATAAAAATAAACACACACAACACACACACATCACCCATGTATTGGCAAATCACAATTGCTGTAACAATACATTAGGCATTCCACAGTTAAGGGCTATCAAAATTTCCATCAGTGACAAAAAGATTTGTATCCAAATGGACTGATTTTCCAGAATCCAAGAAAAAGTCTCCTAGGATTTATTTAAAGGTAAATATTTGAACAAATACTTCTTAAATTTAGGAAATTCAGAACATACGATTAAAGAATATTTGCAGTGCAGACTATATTCAATCCTTCCTTCAAAATGTGCCTTTGAGTACATAATTCTGTTTTCTCGATCTAAATTGAGCTGTCTTCCAAGGAAGTTTTCCAAAATGTGTGTCTCTGTGTGATAAATGTTCTAAGACCTAACATGCTTCATTGTATTTTTACTGTGCTCTCAAATTTAATCAATAATTTGGATTGATGTATAATACCTAGTTTCAAATATCTTTTCCATCTATAAAAACTCCCAGCTGTCTCTTTATATGCTATTACTATTGAGAATTGTGCTGTCAGTATTATTCTTGTACATTTTAGGTGATCTGTTCTTCTCTTGGGCATCATTTATGCTCTTCTCTGTTTTTGATATTCTTAAAACTCACCATAATGTATATGAGTGGTTTTTTGTGTGTGTAGTTTTTGTTTTGTTTTGTTTCTGATATCTCGTGTTTGGCATCATTTTAAGTCTGGTATCTTTTATCTTTCTTTAATTCTCCAAAATTTATCTCAGTACTTATTTAAATATTTTCTTTATTTTTTTTTCTCTTCTGCTGTATTTGGGCAGAAGTCATTAATTTGTTTGTTTGTTTTTCCCAACTCATTTATTCATTTTACAGCTATATTCATCTTAGTCTCCATTTATTGTATTCTTTATTTCAACAATTTTCACTTAATTTATATTCACAGTATAGTATCTTTCTTTTCCTTGTATATGTATATCATTATTTTATCATATACTTTTAAGCTATTTTTAAAAATATTTTATTTATTTATTTGACAGTGAGAGATCACAAGTAGGCAGAGAGGCGGGCAGAAAGAGAGGAAGGGAAGCAGGCTACCTGCTGAGCAGAAAGCCCGTTGTGGGGCTTGATTCAGGACTCTGAGATCATGACCTGAACGGAAGGCAGTGGCTTAACCCACTGAGCCACCCAGGCGCCGCTTTTAAGCTATTTTTTAAAAGTACAGTCATTCTTTTTTTTTTTAAGTTTTTCTTTATTTATTTATTTGACAGAGAGAGATCACAAGTAGACGGAGGGCAGGCAGAGAGAGAGAGAGAGAGAGAGAGAGAGGGAAGCAGACTCCCTGCTGAGCAGAGAGCCTGATGCAGGACTTGATCCCAGGACCCTGAGATTATAACCTGAGCTGAAGGCAGTGGCTTAATCCACTGCGCCACCTAGGCGCCCCTAAGCTATTTTTTAAATTCCTGTTCCAATAACACTTGGATTGGCATATAAAGTTAACCACATCATATTTTTTAGGTAAGTAATTGTACTTTTTATGTGCATAGTTATTTTGGTCCATAAGTTCAGCTCTTCTTAGGATCATCAAATCTCTGTAAAGTCTGGGTATGCTAGGATTTCCTAAGCAACAATAAAATACATTGAAACCTGGTAGCTTAATTATAATAATGTTTTCTTTCTCAATCATTCACAATAGTATTCCATTCTGAGTAGCTTCCTTCTATTTTGCAGCTATAGTGTTTGGAAAAACTTGAAATGTGATATCACTGTGATAATGTGAATTGGTCAGGGTTTTTCAGAGAATCGAGAAGAGAAAAAAAGGAAGATATTCTCCAGGGCCAACTCTAGAAGTGACTATTAAAACATTTTTTCAAATTGAATTGAACAAAACTCAGAAATGCCATCTCCAGTGAAATACAAAAAAGATTATATATAGTTCTGGGCACACACATCTCATTTGACCCAATGATGTATATCAATGAAAGACTGAAGGCCAATCACCACTCCATGGGAGAATTTAAAAATAAATTTACTAATGAGGCCAAGAATTCAGAATCACCAATACTTCAGAACTAATAATAACTGCCTTCACTTGATGTTATTCTATAAGATAAATCCTACGGTCAAGTTTCAATTTTAAATTCTTAAATCCTTATGAAGAAGCATCATTTGGAGGGAGCAGTTTTCATAATTTATCATCCATCAGCCTTTTTTAAAAGATTTTATTTATTTATTGGACACAGAGAGAGAGAAAGAGAGCGAGAGAGAGAGATCACAAGTAAGCAGAGAGGCAGGCAAGCAGGGAGGGAAGCAGGCTTCCTTTTGAGCAGTGCCCGATGTGGGGCTGGATCCCAGGACCCAGAGACCATGACTTGAGATGAAGGCAGAGGCTTAACCCACCACCCACGTGATGAGAGAGCCACTCAGGTGCCCCTCATCCATCAGTCTTAATTGATTGGAGGAAAATGTGTGGAGGAATAATGCCTTAGGGAGCTAATCTCTCTAAAGAATTTTCAAGTCTTTACCCCTTCAAGGTTTTGTACAGTTCTGATAGCCTCTAAACATCCAGCGGATTTCTACAGTGACAGGCCTGTTAAAACCTGTCTTCAAACCAGGAATAGAGCTTGAAACATACCAGTCAAGGGCAACTTTGAGTATTTTAAGGCGTTTATCATCATTTCTTTGTTTTTGGTTAATATCTGAAATAGTTCCATATTACACTTGCATAATTTCTCCAGAGCTGACTTTGAAGGAGGCATTCAGTTCCAGCTAGTTCCATATTTTGGCAAGAACTATACTTCTATATTAAAAAAAAAAAAACATATTTTAGGGCGCCTGGGTGGCTCAGTGGGTTAAAATCTCTGCCTTCGGCTCAGGTCATGATTCCAGGTTCCTGGGATTGAGTCCCACAGTGGGCTCTCTTCTCAGCTGGGAGCATGCTTCCATTCCTCTCTCTCTGGCTGCCTCTCTGCTTTCCTATGATCTCTGTCAAGTAAATAAATAAAATTTTTAAAAAAACATATTTTATACCAGTTATTCATGTTTATTAACTAAGATATCACAATACAAATAATACAAACAGTTGCTCTTTATTAATACCTTCAACCAAGATAAAAAAATATGTCATATTTTCTCCAAAAATTTTATATCATCTGATAGGTCAGATATATATAAAATTACATTTAAAGTTTTAAAAATATCAGCAAATATTTTCATTTAAATGCCAATTTGAAAAGAAATCTACTTTTCCAAACACGACTTTTTTTTTTAAAGATTTTATTTATTTATTTGACAGAGAGAGATCACAAGTAGGCAGAGAGGCAGGCAGAGAGAGAGGAGGAAGCAGGCTCCCTGCTGAGCAGAGAGCCCGATGCGGGACTCGATCCAGGACCCTGAGATCATGACCTGAGCCGAAGGCAGCGGCTTAACCCACTGAGCCACCCAGGCGCCCCCAAACACGACTTTTTATCCTATTTATTTTGAATTTTGTCAACAACTGATAAAATGTTTAGCGAGACTATAAATGTTAGATCGAAAAAAATGATTAATAGATGTAGGTTCAAATTATTATGTTCCATTAAAAATGATTTAGTCTTTGATGAACATCTGTTTGGTAATATGTTGTATCCAGATATAGTAAATTAAAGACATATATAAAATTATAGGGAAATGACATCTTCCGTTCCATTATGAGTAGAGCTTTTAAAATGCTATTTGTCACAACCTGTCATCTTGTCATTATGTAGCATTATGTAGCAATTAAAAAATGTATACTCTTCACTTAGAAGTCTTTTGGAAATCTAAAATATGACTTTCTATGGTTTGTGTCTCCATATTGCTTTATTGCCAGTTAAAACAAATCCACATGCTTTGATTCAAAGGTAATAAATTCCTCTTATTTGGAAAAAGGATGTTTATTTTTGTTCTCTCACCCTTAGCAGGTGGTTTCATTTTAGCACACTTCAGAGTTATAATTTCATGCTTATTAAAAACATTTATTATGATCTACATAGATGAATGAAACTTTTATTTGATTAAATTATTTGCCAAAAAATCTGTGATTTTTATTTTTATTTTTATTTTTATTTTTAAAGATTTTATTTATTTATTTGACAGAGAGAGATCACAAGTAGGCAGAGAGGCAGGCAGAGAGAGAGGAGGAAGCAGGCTCCCTGCTGAGCAGAGAGCACGATGCGGGACTCGATCCCAGGACCCTGAGATCATGACCTGAGCCGAAGGCAGCGGATTAACCCACTGAGCCACCCAGGTGCCCCAAATCTGTGATTTTTAAAAATGTATTTCCTTTGAAGGGTTATTTTAGAGCATTCAAAGAGGATCTAAGAGTGTGGTATTATGCAGTTTTTAAGTAGGTATGAAATGGTTAATTATAGGATTGTTTCTTTAAGGCTTATGTATATTGTGCATTATATGCTATAAAATATTTTGAAAGTAAATTTAAGGTATGTTTTACGTAGTTTATTTTTTTGGAAAAAAATATTGAAATGACTTATGAAATTCAGTATACTCTCAACATTAATTTATTTTGAAATTTACCAGTTGTGTACTGAACTATTATATGGCAGATATTACTTCAGACTACACTGGTAAATGAAATACTTGGCTTTGTAGAACTTTTATTTTAATGGGTGAGACAATTCAAAGCTATAAACCTTAATAAAAATGGCATAGTGCATTCAAAAAGGAAGAGTACAATGGGGAAAAAGAAAAATTCGATCAGGGTGAGAAAAATCAAGGTTGCTAGGCAGGGGATGGGGAGTTAAAATTTTTAATAGAAATATCAGGGCAGTTACAATGAAGCTGACAATTGAACAAATGTATGGAAAGGTGATGAATTTGCGCAGAACTATCAGCAATAAGGTCACTCCAGACAAAGGAATTGGCTATCTTGAAGGCCATAAGGTTGGATCATGCCTGGCATATCTGAGGAATAGCAAGGAGGCCATTGTGAGTGACTGAAGAGTAGCAGGAAAAGAGGTCACAGAGGTTAAATGAGTGGCTAGATCATGTAAAGCTTAGAAGTCATTGTAAAACTCTGGCTTTTATATTTGGAAACTTACTGTGTGATAGAATTTCTGCTAATAACTGAGAGTTCAAATGTCCATAAACTTTCAAGGATTCTTATTCTAGTAAGACAGAATAAAGAGAAAGAGTTCATATTTTCACATGGTGTAAGAAATGCTCGGAGATTCAAGTGTAGGAAGCTATGGGAGCACAGAAGAAGGCACTAAAATCACACCATATATTTGATGACTGTGACTATATATAAAGTTGTATTTTAGATTTTTTGTAGTCATGGAATCACACAGTATATACTATTCATTGCCTGGATTTTCTTTTCTCAGCATCATTACTTTGAGATTCTCCAATTGTCTTTGCTCTATTGATGGACATTGATGAACATTTCCACTGTTTTCAATTCTTAAAAATAAAGCTGCTATGAAATTCATATACAAGTCCTTGTATGAACATAGGGTTTGTTTTTCTTGGTTAAATGCCTAGAATAAAATGGCTATTTGTGTAACTGCAACATATTTTTCATTTAAAAAAATTTTGAAACTATTTTCCAAAGTGGTTGTATCATGATATATGCCAACAACAGTTTAGATTTTTTGTTGCTTCTCAATCTAGCTCAGACCAAGTACAATTAGCCTTTATAATTTTAGCCATTCTAATAGATATGTAAGCATGTCTCATTATGATTTTAATTTTTATTTCTTTAATGTTTAAATGTTGAGAAATTGGCCATGTGCCTATAAGCCATCCATATGCTTTTGGTGACATGTCTCTTCCATTATTTCCTTCACATGTAAAATTGGATACTCTGTTTGGTTATTAGTAAGGTTTTTTATTTTTATTCATTTTTAAATAATCAGAGTAGATGTCCATTATCAGATATTTAATTTGCAAATCCCTTCTCCATCTTTATGGTTTCTCAATGGAGCTTTGATAGCTGTGTCTTTCAAGAAATATGCTACTTCTTTCCTGGTACACGGAGGTATGACTACAACATTATCAATGTTGACCTTTGCAAAGAAAATCATGGCTTAAGATATATGTAGTCTGCAGTTGTTGGGAGTGTTCACCATCCTTGCCTCTAACTCATCTCTCACTGCCCACACATTCAGGTATAGGGGAATATTGATTGACAAAATATTAATTGCCAAATAACACTAGTTAGAGAATAAGAAAAATGCAGGCACCTGATTATATAATATTCCTTAAATAAAATATGTTTTTATAAGTGCTATTGGAAGTAAATTCCTCAATACTTTAATCACACAGAATGATGGAATCCTAGATTTTTTTTCCTTGTATTTACTAAGAAAATGATCATGCCTCAAGTATATTAAAATGGAATAGGGAAAATTAAAAATTGTTTTAAGTTGATTTGCGTGTGTTGTGCGTATGTGAGAGAGAAAGTGAGAGAGAAAGAGAAAGGGAAAGACAGAGAGGTGGCTGCAGTGAATTGATGAGTTGGAGGATAGATTTTAAAGTTTTGTCTTTTGCTTTCTACATTTCTTTTTCCTTAGGTTCAAGAGAACAATCAGTAATATCTCAGATGCCTGCTGGTAACATCAGCAGAAAGAGTTAGAGGTTCCTAGAAAATTAAAGAAGAGATATAGTTTTCCTGACATAAGAAAAGTCATTTTTTGTCCCCAGCTATTTTCAATGATCTATACCCCACCTGTGTACTTGCCCAAGCACACTTCTTCCAAAACTTCATGGGAGGTTCTTAAAAAGAAATGCAAAAACCTCACTCCTTAAGGATTTTGAGGGAACAAGGCAATGGGAAAACTAACAGTCACCACCAGACCAGGAAATAGCCTAAGCTATTGAGACAATAAATCAGTGGTAAAACTCCTAGTGCTATTTCAAAAGCAATCAAGGCCTTGCATTCCTTTTCCCAGAAAATGAGCCCAAGACCCCATCTAGTTTCTATCTGCTCTTGAAGCCTGCAGAGTCCCTTTCCCTTGTCCAACAGTTACCTCTGCTTTATTCTAACGTTGACGTTTCTGCCCTCGGTGGAATACAAGCTTCATTCAGGTGAACATGCAATACATATTGCACAAATACATATGTGGATGTGCATGCATCCACAACCTTATGACCAACCATACATGGGATAATAAAACTCTCCCTTCTGAGTATTCATTTTAAATACTAAATAAAAATCTCTCTCCTGTTCAAACAGTCAAGGCTTTGGAACTTATTCCCTGTGAACTCCTTGTATGTTGTAAACAAAGATTCCTTTGTTTGACAACTCCACCTGTTTCTGTGATTCACCAAAGACTGACCTCAGTTAGTTCTGTTACTGTAATGTAATATCAAGCATATCTAGTTAGTTGATCATTTTGTTCAAGTCTTACATATCTTACCAATATGATGACCATTTGTCTATGTAATCTTAAAATAAGGGTGTTGAAATTATTTTCCATTTGTCATCCAAGGTAGAAGTTATGATTTTTGTTCTTAGTTTTTCCCTATATATCCCCAAATCTGTTGTTACTTATTAAAAGTCAAGAATTATTATACTCCTGGGGCGCCTGGGTGGCTCAGTGGGTTAGGCCGCTGCCTTTAGCTCAGGTCATAATCTCAGGGTCCTGGGATCGAGTCCCGAATAGGGCTCTCTGCTCAGCAGGGAGCCTGCTTCCTCCTCCTCTCTCTCTCTCTGCCTGCCTCTCTGCCTACTTCTGATCTCTCTCTGTCAAATAAATAAATAAAATCTTTAAAAAAAAAGAATTTTTACACTCCCTGATGAATTCATCCTTTTACTCTTCTGTAATTTTGAGTTGATCTTTATGTCTGATAATGAAATTTGCTTTAAAATCACTTTTCATTATCTTGATATAACCACCAAAGTTATAGTATGATTAGAGTTAATATAGCATATTTTTTCTTTTACTTTTTAAAGCACTTCTATATTGAATCCTGACAAAGAAACAAAACAACTTTTTAACTCTGGAAGCATCTTTCTAAATTATCTTTTTTTTTTTTTTTAATGAAGCAGTAGCAATTTTTGTTAAGGGACTTAAACTGAAAGTAGGTTTAGAAATTTATTTATTTATTTATTTATTTAGTAAAAGATTTTATTTTATTTATTGACAGCAAGAGAGAGAGAGAGAGAGAAGAAGCACACAAACAGGGGGAATCATGTGCAAAGGGAGAGGAAGAAGCAAGCTCCTTGGGGTGCAAGTAGTCCCATGCAGGGCTGGATCCCTGTACACTGGAATCATGACCTCAGCCAAAGGCAAACATCTGCTTAAACAACTAAGTCATCCAGGCACCCCTAGAAAATTAAAAAAAAAAAAAAAGACCTTTTAAAAACATTTTGTTTCTTTCTTGTTTTTTTTTAAATATTTTATTTATTTGACAGACAGAGAGACAGGAAGAGGAACTATAAGCAGGGCAGAGGGAAAAAGAGAAGCAGGTTTCCCACTGAGCAGAGAGCCTGATGTGGGGCTCCATCCCAGGACCCTGGGATCATGACCTGAAAAGAAGGGACACTTCTTGGAGGAAGCCACCCAGACACCTCTTTTCTTTGTTTTTAATATATGGCAACTGATGCTTCCCAGCCACGAGGAGCATATTACCCATTGATTAAATCTTTGATAACAACCTATTTAAAAAGGTGTGTAAATATATACTTACTCAGATTTATACACTTTGTGTTTTCTTCATAGTTTGGGGCTGGACCCCATGGTCACAACACTGCTTCCAGTCTTTGCCTTCCCATCTTTTGATACCAGGTATTTGGTCAGCAAAGCAAATTAGTATCAAAATTAATAAGCCCTTGGCACCATATCTCTGGAGCAGGGCTTGCTCTTAGCCAAGGCCCAGAGCAGTTGACATCCCCTCGCTAGTGCTATAGCCCCAAGGACTAGGTCCCTGCCACCAGAACTCAGTCTTACATGTTATGCTAAGCAGACAAAACCAAAACAGGAAAGCTCTGACAGCTTTCACTGGCATGCCTCATCTCCAACTCCCTCGACATCTAGGCAGTACCAGATGACAGGGAGGGGTCTTGGTCCAACATATGGGAGGGAAGGAAGTAGCCACGAGCAAGTACCTGCCTCTCTGTTCCTTTCTTTCATGAGCAGGTTGTAAGGAGGAGGAAGAGGAAGGGGAAGAGAGGTGAACTTCAAGGGGTGAAGGCCTCAGGTAGGCAGCTGGCTCCTGCCAGTAGGAAAGGGACAAAGGAGAAGGCAGTGAGTCTTGCAGGGAGGGTGGGGGGTAAGGGTTACAGCTTATGACGGAATCTGGACAGGAGTAATAGGGATACTAGTCATTTGAGTCCACCATTGGCAAGCTGGGCTGGGTGTCAGGGCAGATAGGCTTCCTTGGGCAATGGCACATGAGAGAAGGTGGAATTCTTCTCTGAGGAGCAGGTGAAGCTTTGGGTGTTGGGAAAGCATAGACAGTATTGTTCCAGGGCCAAGGACAGGTCCGGTTACTCCTGGTTGGAGGTCAAGGACACAGTATGATCCAGGTCTTCTACCAGCAGCTTGAAGGTACCACATGCCAGCCACCCCTCATTATTGTGTATAACTCTCTGGTGCACTTATTGGCTTATCCATCAAATGACTCCTTCAGCAGCTTAAAAACCACCTCCACAGGCACTCCAGGATATGGGAGGCTTCCAGAGTGAAAATTTTGTACAGGATCACCCCAAAAGACCAGAAGTCACTCTGGTGGATGTAGATCTGGTCAAACATGGCCTTAGAGACCATCCAGTTCACAGGCAGTCCACTATTGGTTCTCATTTTATAGTAACTGATGTGGTGATATCTCTGGCAAGGCTGAAGTCTGAGATCTTCATCATGTTGTCCTTTGTCACCAGCACTTCCCTGGTGGCCAGGTCTTGGTGTATGCACTTCTTGGAGGCAAGGTACTCCATGCCTCAGGCTACCTGGTAGGCACAGGATACCGGGTGCTTGGAGGAGAGTTGCTCTGCTGCATTGTGGCTGATATTGTAACAGTACTCCAGGTCAGGAGGCCTCTGGGCCTGCAGGTACTTCTGTATGTTGTCTTTGGAGGCATATTCCATGATAGTGTACGAAGGACCATCCTGTGTGCAGGACCCAGCAGGTTGATGGTGTCCTTGTGCTGTCCAATCATCTTCATCATCTCCATTTCTGAGATTAGGTTTGACAGGTCTTTCTCTGCTGCATCTGACTTCAACATCTTCACAGACACTTTAGTCAAATGGTTGGATTTGTCTTTGTCCAGCCCAATGGCCTCCTCCAACACCACCTGCCCAAAGTAGGCCTCTCTTAGGGGTCTGCCTAAACTGCCTACAACCAGCCTGCCTCAAGGCAGTTATGAACTCTAGATTATCCTCAAAAACATTAAACCACAAGCTAAAAATTCTCTTCACTAGGTCTCTGTCGCAGGTCTAATTTTCTTATCTTTCATCATTTATCTTTTTCCTAATTCTTATTTTCAGTATAGTTTATTTTGCTTCCAGGTGTTTCCCCGGGTTTCTGTATGCTGTTTCATAGGGAAGAATTATCCTGTCATAAAATTATTTCTTGAGCATTCATTACATCTCTCGGTTAAAATGGGTTCTTTTATGGTATTGATTCATTTGAGTTTTCTCAAAATGGGAAGAATTTTCAAAATGGTGTTTTCCTCAAGGTTCAGAGTATGTCTTAGCCTCATCTTTACTCTTTTTGAAATTCACTTTTCAAATTCTTGTCCCTCTTTTTATCTTTTTAAATTAAAATGTTTCCTTTTACTATTTTTTTATTTGAGTGTAGTTGATAGTCAGTGTTACATTGGTTTCAGGTTTTCAATATCTCCATACATTATTCTATGATCACTACAAATATAGCCACCATCTGTCACCATATAACACTATTATAATATCATTGACTATATTCTCTACACTGTCCCATATCTCTTTTTAAAATCTCTGATTTTTATGTTTTCTGTTATTCCAATTTTCGACCTCATTTTACTTGGTTACTTTAATAAAATATGCCTGATTACACACTCTATGCTGAAAACCATAGCATTTGATTTATAGTAGTCTTCTTCTTCTTCTTCTTCTTCTTCTTCTTCTTCTTCTTCTTCTTCTTCTTTCTTCTTCTTAATTAACATATAATGTATTATTAGCCCCAGGGGTACAGGTCAGTGAATCGCCAGGTTTACACACTTCACAGCACTCACCACAGCACATACCCTCCCCAATGTTCATAACCCCACCACCCTCTCCCTAACCTCCCCACCCCCCCCCCCCGGAAACTCTCAGTTTGTTTTGTGAGATTAAGAGTCTCTTATGGTTTGTCTCCCTCCTGATCCCATCTTGTTTCATTTACTCTTTTCCTGTTCCCCAAACCCCCCACATTGCACCTCCATTTCCTCATATCAGGGAGATCATATGATAGTGCCTTTCTCTGGTTGACTTATTTTGCTAAGCATAATACCCTCCAGTTCCATCCATGTCAATGCAAATGGCAAGATTTCATTTCTTTTGATGGCTGAATAGTATTCCATTGTGTATATATATATATATATATATATAAATATTTATATATATATATATTTCATTTGTTGATGGACATCTAGGTTCTTTCCATAGTTTGGCTATTGTGGATATTAATGCTATAAACATTTGGTGCACGTGCCCCTTTGGATCATATAGCAGTCTTCTTTACCTCTATCAGAACCCCAGGAAGCTTTATTTATTTATTTACTCACATAAACAGATGATCCAACACAACGTTTTTTGATATTCAAATGTATTATAATGTCTTACTGCTTAACACTATGCTTACTGCTCTCTTTCACTGTCTGACTATATCCTCATCATCACTATGCCATTTAATGAGAAAGAACATTTGAACTCAGAGTTCTCTCCATATCAGGGAATGAATACGCCACCCTTCTGTTTGTGCAGGTAAAATAAATGTTGATGTCTGTCCTGCACATACCCCATCCTGTTCACCAGAATATTCACCATCAAAATATATAAACAATGAAAACCATACCTCACCACTTCTATTACCACCCAGCATGCTAAAAACACCATCATATGTTCCTGAATTATTGACTTGATTGATAACCCCACTTCCACACATACTGCACTCCTTTCTCCATGCAAATTTATTTTGGTACAGCAATTTAACCTAAAAATCAAGTCATATGATTTCATTCTGCTGTTGAAAGACTTTTGGTATCTTCCCCTTTCATATTAAATAAAAACTGAAGGCGTTTCAATGTACTAGAAGGTCATACATCAATACGTTCTTCCTCTCTCCACCACTATGAACTCCTCATTGGCCTCCTTGCTTTTCCTCAAAAGTAACAGACAAGCTGTTCACACAAAGTCTATATACTTACTTGCTCTGCCTAGAGCAATCTTTTCCTTTAATATTTGTATAACACTCTCGTTCACTTCCTGGGTCTTTGTGCAAATAACATCTCATAAATGAGATATAACCACCCAAAACAAAATAAAATTAACTTTCATCCCAGCATTCCCCAATGGCTTTTACCTTTCTTGCATTTCTTTGTATCACTTAACACCATCAACCATCAATCATTATTCTATTACTGGTTTATTTTCTTATTTGAGACAGAGAGAGAGAGAATTGGGAGGGTGCGCAGAGGAAGAAGAAAACACCCCACTGCCTAGAAAGCCTGCTGGGGAGTTACATCCCAGGACCCTGAGATCATGACCCAAGCCAAAGGCAGTCACTCAATGGACTGAGCCACCCAGGTGCCCCTCTATTATTGGTTTATTTCACTATTATATTTCAAAAGAATGTGAGCTCTTTGTGGTCAGGTATTTTATATGTTTTATTAATTGAAGTATTCTCAGAAAGGTAGCTGGCAGATTGTAAGGGCTCACTAAACTGTATTTTGTTGTTATTATTGGGCTCCTTTATGGGCTTTACCTCTTACGCTAGAAGTCTATCCTTCAGATGTAAGCGATAAGAATAGAGCCCTGCTGCCTGTTCAAATGTGTAAAAAGCCTGTATTAAGTGGATATTTTAAAAGCTAAATGAATGGCTTAATAGTTGTATATAGGGGGAAAGGGAACATATTTTCCACAGTTTAGAAGTGGAGTTCTTTTATAGAGTTCTTGTACAAGCCTACACTATGGAACGATAATGGGCAGTTGTACATTGCAATTATACAAACACTTTGGTAATTTATATCCTTTTTTTGTAATTCTTGACTGGATCATTTAATTCCTTAGGAGCATTATAGCATTTCAACTTTTCATGTTCAATAAACTTATTGGGATTGCTACCTTTTTTATTCAAATGGAGAAATAGTCATGATTTAATCTAAATAAAGTGTTATTGATTGTGTTGTTTTCTAGGAATGAGTCGCACATGCTAGTTTAAAAGTTTTGTTAAATTCCCAAGTCTGTCACTGATAAAAGCCTTTTGTAGATTAGTAACTTGATCAAAACGGAAAAGTTATGTATCACCTATTGTTATACTATCTTTGTTTCCATCTTGCATTGTAATAACACCCATCTTAACTCTATTTAAGACAAATCACTCTCTCTCTGCCTGCCTCTCTGCCTACTTGTGATTTCTCTCTGTTAAATAAATAAATAAAATCTTAAAAAAAAAAAAAAAAAGATTAAAAAAAAAAAAGGGCGCCTGGGTGGCTCAGTGGTTAAGCCGCTGCCTTCGGCTCAGGTCATGATCTCAGGGTCCTGGGATCGAGTCCCGCATCGGGCTCTCTGCTCAGCAGGGAGCCTGCTTCCTCCTCTCTCTCTCTCTCTGCCTGCCTCTCTGCCTACTTGTGATTTCTCTCTGTTAAATAAATAAATAAAATCTTAAAAAAAAAAAAAAAAAAAAAAAAAAAAAAGATTAAAAGACAAATCATTGCCAGATGGATTTCTGGCATTGATTGCAGGATATGAAATCTAGTATAACTAAAAGTTTTTGGTTTTAGTAGCATATAAATCAATTTAGAATAATATATGTATTTGAATATAAGATAAAGTTTTAAATTATTTGGCAATAATAAACTAAACTTTTTTTTTGTAAATTTTTATTTTCTAAAATTTCATTGAGCTCTCTTGCAATAAGAAACAAGTTACAAAAAATTAAGGTTTATTTACCCCAATTCAAAATTATTAGGAATATAATCATAGAGGTTGAAGTATTTAAAATATTGAACCCAAAATGTTTTATTAGGTAAATTCATGAATGCTGAGCATTCACTGTTAAAATATACTAATACTATTGTTAGACTGGTAGAAGCCTAAAATCAAATATTTATTAAATATTTATATCCATATCTTTTCATAGCTTGGTAATTCATTTCTCTAGCATTAAATAATATTCCATTGTTTGCATGTACTACACTTTCTTTGACCTTTCACTTATGGAAGGATATCTTGGTTGCTTCCAAGCTTTTGTCAGTTATGAATAAAACTACTATAGACATCTTTGTGGGTATAGATTTCATCTTCTTTGGATAAATACCAAGAGCTGCTACTGCTGAATCATCTGGCAAGAATATGTTTAGTTTTGTAAGAAACTGCCAAGTTGTTTTCCATTCTTTATTCTCAATACACATGGAAGAACATTCCTGTTGCTCCACATCCTCACCAACATTTCGTGTTCTGTTGTCAGTGCTCTGGATTCTGGGTATGTACTGGTGTCTCTTTTTTGTTTTAATTTGCATTTTCCTGATGACATATGATGTGAAGCATCTTTTTATATGCTTATTTGCCATCTGTAATATTTTCTTTGGTGAGGTATCTGCTAAGGCCTTTGGCTCATTTTTAATCCGGTTTTTCCCCCATTGTTGAGTTTTTAGGGGTCTTTGTGTATTTTTGATTAACAGTCCTTTGCCAGATGTGTATTTTGCAAATTTTTTCTCATAGTCTGTGCTTTGCCTTTTCATTCTCTTGGCATTGTGTTTCACAGAGTAGACATTTTTAAATTCAGTGCTTGTGCTTTTGTAGCTAAAGTTATTGCGAAAACCAAGGTCATTTAAATTTTCTTCTATATTACCTTCTACATGTTTCATGTTTAGGTTTATAATCCAATCTGAGTTAATTTTTGTGAAGAGTGTAGGATATCTGCCTGGATTTATTTTATTTTATATTTTTAGATTTAGCTTCACCATTGCTACAGAACCATTTGTTTAAAAGATTGTATTTTGCTCTCTTGTATTGCTTTTGCTTTTCTATTAAATATAAAATATAATTGATAATATATATTCTGTTGCTTTAATCTAGTCTCTCTGTGGTATTACAATATCATGCTTACAATTATCGTTATGGTAAACTTTTTTTAAAGATTTTATTTATTTATTTGACAGAGAGAGAGATCACAAATGGGCAGAGAGACAGCCAGAGAGAGAGATGAGGAGAAGCAGGCTCCCTGCTGAGCAGAGAACCCAATGCGGGACTCGATCCCTAGCCCCTGGGATCATGACCTGAGCCGGAAGGCAGAGGCTTAACCAACTGAGCCACCCAGGCGCCCAATCGCTTTAGTAAACTTTGAAGTCAGTCCTCAGTCTTTGTTCTCCTTCAACACTATGTTGACTATTGTGAGTCTTTGCCTCTCCATATAAACTTTAAAATAAGTTTGTTAATATTAAAAAAAAAGAACTTGCTGGAATGCATTAATTGTATAGATAAACTTGGAAACCAGTGACCTCTTGAGCTTAGCAGGAATTAGACCATGGACATCAGTTGTCACAGTGGTGCCTCTGGCAGAACCTATTGCAAATCCCTAGGCAAAATGACACCTCAAGGATCTGAGAGAATGTCTAAGAAGTACTTGATACATCCCTTGGGTATGGTTTATTAAAGTGTCCACCTGTCTGAAAGCTGGGGAATCTAGATAAGGGAGGGAAAATTAGTTATGATAAAACATATCAACAAACATCAATAAATTTTGTAAAACTAATTGTCATGGCTCATATACAATATGACCAACAGAGGGACCATCAGAAGGAAAGCATCAGTTATGTTTATTGTGAAATTTTTTATTCAAAATAAAGCAATGTGAGGGGAAGACACAATGAGAAAATTACCATTTTTTAAATGGTAAGCATCTTACAAAATGGAATAGGTTTTATATTCTAAGTAGTATATTGAAAAGAAAAACATTGGGGCGCCTGGGTGGCGCAGTGGGTTGGGCTGCTGCCTTCAGCTCGGGTCATGATCTCAGGGTCCTTGGATTGAGCCCCGCATCGGGCTCTCTGCTCCGCAGGGAGCCTGCTTCCCCCTCTCTCTCTCTCTCTCACTGCCTGCCTCTCTGCCTACTTGTGATCTCTGTCTCTCAAATAAATAAATAAAATCTTTAAAAAAAAAAGAAAAGAAAAGTAAAACATTAAAAAAATAAAATTTCAGGGGCACCTGGGTGGCTCAGTGGGTTAAGCCGCTGCCTTTGGCTCAGGTCATGATCTCAGGGTCCTGGGATCGAGCCCAGCATCGGGCTCTCTGCTCAGCGGGTAGCCTGCTTCCTCCTATCTCTCTCTGCCTGCCTCTCTGCCTACTTGTGATCTCTGTCTGTCAAATAAATAAATAAAATCTTTAAAAAAAAATAAAATAAAATTTCAATGAAAAAAATTATTTAATTTTTAAAAAGGTTAAAAATAGCAGAACCATTTTTCTTATAACTGGAAAATACACTGTATATACATCTATCAAAATAACTTGTCATGGGGGAGCCTGGGTGGCTCAGTAGGTTAAAGCATCTGCCTTCGGCTCAGGTCATGATTCCAGGATCCTTGGATCGAGGCCCACATCGGGCTCTCAGCTCAGCAGGGAGTCTGCTTCCTCCTCTCTCTCTCTGCCTGACTCTGCCTTATTGGGATCTCTGTCAAATAAATAAATAAAAACTTTTATAATAAATATTTGAAAAATAACTTGTCATGTCTGGAATCAGGAGCATATGGAAAAAAATAATATCTGAGGACAATACTTCTGCCATGTTTTGTGCCTTGCTAATATTTTTAAACAGTCAGGCAAATTTTAGCCTTATTGAAACACCTGCTAAGATACCTGCAGTGCCTTTTGGAGCCCTATGACTATAAAAATTAATTGCAAATATTCAAAATGTTTACTATGGTGTCACTATTTAGGGCCACCACCAAGTATGTTTCAGAAGTAAGCATAACTGTTACTCTTCCATAAGGCAAAAGGGCATATTTTCAGGAGTTCCATCTGCTGTACCAGGAGGTGAATCAAGTAATGATTTTTGTCTATAAAATAATTCACTTTTCAATCTAACATTCCTCATTCCACATTATAATAATAAAAACTAGGAGGAGACTAAAACAAACAAACAAATACAACTACAACAACCAGCTTTTCCTACAGTGGAAAAGTAAATATAACCTTAGGAGTAGCCTAAAATTTATTTTTAAATATTTTAAGATAAACGTTTTTGTTAGAAAACCATATATTTTATATTACTAAGAAATAACAGGCAACGTTTTATTAACTTCTAAAAAGTCTAGTTACTTGTATTTATCTATTAACTCATCTCTTTATGAAGTAGAACATGATCACACCTCTTGTATCTACCCAAGTTTGTATGCTTTGGTTGTTTTATGTTTGCTATTTCCTTGCTTAATTTTTACAATATTTGATACATAATAGTATCTTTAAGTCCATCTATGGTTTCACAGAATTTGTTTGAACTTCATAAAAATGTACCATACTTTTTGCACTGTCCTTGTTTTACTTCTCTATTAGCTTTCCAAGTTTTATTCACTTTAGAGTGTGTAGCTATCATTTATTTTTACTCCTCCATAATGCTATGTTTACAAATTTGTGTTTATCTGTACTTTTAAAAATATCTTAATTATATACCATTTCTCATCTCACGTAACACTCATGTTACTTCTACACTTATCAGATATTATGTAACTGAAAACCACAACTCAGCAACAATAGAACACCATTTTTCAAAATTAAATGGCTTACCAGAATTCTTTAATTCTATCCTTTATTTGTATTAGATGACCCTTTATTCTGGTATTTGGCATTGTTCATATGGAGGAAAGCTTATAAGTTGATATTCCATAAATAGAAGGATTTTTATGATCGATTAATTATTTTCATTTAGAATGCATAGAATATGGTTGATTTAATATTTCTTTCTTACTCTCTGCCTGGAACATAGTGCTATCTATGCAATAGCCACTAAAATATTAAGTTAATTACCTAGACTTTAAACTGCATATTAATAGGAATAGCATACAGAACTCTTCTCAGATTGGGACACCTGGGTGGCTCAGTCAGTTAAACGCCTGAGCCTTTAGCTCGGGTCATGATCTTAGGGTCCTGGGACTCAGTTCTGCAACAGATTCCCTGCTTAGCCGGGAGTTTGCTTCTCCCTCATCCTGCTGCTCCCCCTGCTTGTGCTCTCTCTCACTCTCTCTCTTACAAATAAATAAAATTAAAAAAATAAATTCTTCTCAGATAGCTAATATAGAATATCATCTTTGTATTCATCAAAGGGAAAGTGCCATATAATAATGAAATCCAGACTACTTCAAATTCACTTTTTAACCAGTAAGAAAGTACTGGAAACAAGCCAAAAATGTCTTCAATGAATTAAAGAAATAGATTGATTTTCAATATCTTAATGTTTCTAATGTTAAATTGCAAGATTTTTATACTAGATATCAGTGTAAATATTCATTATACAAGGATATTCTAAAAATAAACCTGAGAAAACTACTTGACATATATGATGACAAAAACCAATGTCAGTTTGGGTAAAACTTACAACACCTACCACCTGAAACTCTTGTTCTATATGGTGCCATCTTGTGATTCTGGGCAGCGGCAGTGAGCCACAGCTTCCAGTCAGCTAGAAGATTACAGGGGTGAACACCTGATATTCTTACAAGCATTCTATATATAGAATATATATATAGAATATATATATTCTTCTTTTTTTAGTGTAATATTTAATAAATTGCATGTGATATTTGATACTTTGTTATAAAATAGGCTTTGCTTAAGATGATTTTGCCCAAAGGCAGGCAAATGTAAGTGTTCTGAGTATGTTTAAATAAGCTTAAGGTAAGCTATGATATTTGATAGTTTTGGGGTATTAAATGCATTTTCAATTTTTTATGTGTTTCTCTGTACATAGCCCCCTTGTAAGCTGAGGAACATCTCTATATGTATATGTAGCCTTGGTATGGCTTACATATTATTGGCATGAAACATCTAGAACAGTACGTGTGCCATAGAATTGTCTACAACATCAAACAAGTTTCTTGAAAACTTGTGCCAAAGGGGTTATGTCTTTAAGGATTCTTATTTCAGAAGGGTTCTCTCAAACGTAAGATTTTTCAGAAGTTAAGTGAAAATCTGACCAAACTAAACATTTTTCCATTTTCCCTAGTGAGCAAAGATAGCTAAAATCTATCTGCCATTTTCAACACTGTACTCAACGATTGTAATTCTAATTTAAGAACAGATTATTTATATCAAAACCACATGTTGGCCTAATCTTATACAATATTCATAAGTCACACTCAGACCCTTGGACACTTTTATTTGTTGAGTCTATATGGTACTACGGACATTCATCTTTTTTGACCTCATAGCTTCATGTATGTCTATACTTTTGAAAATACATGCATCATAGTTCCATTGTAAAATGTCTGGGTTATAAAATGTGCTATGCTATCAAAATGGTAATAAGAACATACAAATGACCTGATGTAATGAACTGGACCAGATTGCCAGATATCACATTTCATACCAGAAAGATTCAGTGGTAAGTTTTAAAATGGCCAGCTATACATTGACTGAATTATAACTCATTTAACTTCTTTCTTTGTGTACAGTATTATACATTAGTCAGTATTATAGTAGATAAGTACTTTGGACAGATGTAAATATGCTGTAATAAAAAATGTTTTTCTTCTTTCTTTTAGTCCTTTTTACTTGTAAGACTAGCCACAAATACCACGCCTCCCCCAAAATAATTTGCAATCCAAATTTATCTCTAAATGAATTTATTGCACAGAAAAATATGTATATATATATATATATACACACTTACAGAAGACATGTTCAAAAATAGTTACACAACAGCAGGGCCCTAAATGTAAGCAGTATAGTTGTTTTGTTTTGTTTTGTTTTGTTTCTTTTAAAAAAAGAGGTTATGTGAAATATTAGGATTATATTTCCAGGCGTAGTATTTCAAGACAGTTAACTACACCTATGGTGTCAACAGCCTCTTGTTGGCAGTATGATTTTATTGGCTCCATGGAATAACAGAAAGAATTTACTATTGCTTCTTTCTTTTATGACACACACAGAAAAAAAAAAATGACACATTTGCTCAAGACCAACCAGAATCATTTTAACCTATCAAAATTGATGGGAGGCCTTCACTGCCAAAGTCACTGCTGCGTTTTCACAATTCACTGCAGACAATCTGCTACTCCCATTATGATAAAGGAGAGAAGAGTCATAATCAGGGAAGAAAGCTAGATTAATACTTGTAATTATCATTGAATATTTAGCCTGCTATAGGTTTATTATTATTAGTGTCATTTGATAATTTTCTCTCATTTTATTAAACACAACTGTGAGTAATTACGCTACCTAATATTTCTCTGTATTGGCTGACTAGCTAGCAAACATTCATGAAAATATCCATTAGCCACACATATAAAATGCTGCATTATGATGCTGTTGAATCAGAACATACCACTACCTGATCCTGTAGCTCTTTGAGGATTTGCAAATCAATTAATTCTATGTTTATTGGATTCTTCCCATACAATTAGAAAATTTATAATCGAGTCCATGAACATTATTAGTTTTACCATTTTAAACCAGCAATCACACTTTGATTTTTACAACAAAAGCAGAAATATAAACACACACATTTGGATCAGTTTTCTCTTAGTCTGTCTGGACTTCAAAATCCTATTCCTCAAGATGATGCACACCAAAGTTCTGGATTAAACAAGAAATTAGATGGCACCTGAACACTTGGTTTAATATTCTCAAAAGGATTATGCAACTTCTTTCTTACAATATGACATTGTTTTACAAAGATCTACACTTTTATAATGTTAGTATTTATAATAATCAATAAAGTCAATTAATCATGATTAAAAATCAAACATAAAAATTTCTACTTTTTGCTTTTGCCCCCTCCATTTAGAACTTATTTATAGCCTGATAATTCAAAGGTCCCTATGTTTATGAAAATCTGGACAGAAATAGCTCTAAGATCCCATTCAGAACTTGATATTAATCTAAGTCTTTTGGCTCCATTTATCCTGAGAGCAAAGAGTAGGACAAAGGATTTGAGTACTGTTAGTTTATCTGGGAGATTATCCAAGGTAGAAAAGAATGGGAAAGTGATACAGTGAAGAAGCAACTTTGTCAAAGAGGTACATTGTTGATATAATTGTTGTGGATAGAAAATGAAGGCTTGCTTTTACTGAAAGGTCCTGAGAAACTTCTTTAAGTTGTCCTCATGAAGACCTGAAAACTGACAATTTTACCTATGGTTCTTATTTCCACTTCACTGAGAGCTGTCCTCAGAGGACATTAACTCTCCTACACTTTTGGGTTGTGTTGGAGACATTCTAAAATGAGAGAGAGAACATGAGATGCTATCAGTGTTAAGTAACTGCAATTTCCCATGGAACTATCCACCACAGGTTTGGCTATAATCAGGTGTTGGGCCTTGATATCAGAGGGATTTGAGGCAGTATCATTTTAGGTTAATCATTATATCTGAAATTTCCAAAAACTACAACTGATGAAACTTTGATTATAAACCTATAAATATAACAATAAATCTACAGTATTCAAATTATTTTCATAGAAATACACAAACAAAGCATCAACTGATTAATATTTAAATGTTACAAAATACTGAACTGAAAGAATTTGGTCATATAACAACGTGTAAGAAGTAGAGCTTAGGTTTAGGTTAGAAGTCAGGATGCATTTGGGACTCAGTTAAGAAATTGAATGGAGGGACGCCTGGGTGGCTCAGTGGGTTAAGCCGCTGCCTTCGGCTCAGGTCATGATCCCAGGGTCCTGGGACCGAGCCCCAAATCAGGCTCTCTGCTCAGCAGGGAGACTGCTTCCTCCTCTCTCTCTGCCTGCCTCTCTGCCTGCTTGTCATCTCTCTCTGTCAAATAAATAAATAAAATCTTAAAAAAAAAGAAATTGAATGGATGTCTGACTATCTTATAGGTTTGCTAAAAATCAGTGACTTTGTGTTCACGTGTGGCTATGCGGGAATTTTTAACTTTCTCTAAGAAGTTATTAGATTGATTATATAATGGCAGTAAAGGATGGGGAAAAGCAAAGTACAAACCCCATAAAGACAAAGACACTGAGTATGAGAAAAGAGTAATAGATAAGAAGAATCAATGCATTTGAGGAAAATGGGAATTGAAATACACAATGATTGTTGATTTTTTTAGATGCAGAAATCAAAACTAGCTTGCAAGAAGGAAATAACAGAAGACATGTTGTGAAAAGGCAGTAACGTGGAATAAAGGAGTAGGGAGAGCATATCAGGTAATTTGGATAGGAAGGAGTTAGGAGATAATTGCTTGATAAATTTTATATGGCCCACTTAAATGCACAGATTTCTCTTCTTTAAGTTATATGGAGAACAGGGTGTCCTTTCTCTTCCCTTTCAGAGCACCCGAGGTGTACTCTTTCAGACTGAAAACCTGAAAAGCTCAGGACTCAGTTGCTTAAGCACAGCTGAGAGGACATATTTCAATTAAGATTTACAGTTTGCTGTAGGTAGTAGACTGTCAAAAGTGGTTTAACCATATTTTTCATTTAACAAGAAGACTACAGAGAGTGTTTTCTGGTGTTGGTTCAGAGTCTTAAGAAAGTCAAGTGAACTATCTTAGAGGTTTTCATGGCTTTTTATTCACAGTTGCAAAAATTGCCGTTGGAGTTCTCACTATTAAGCCCACATTTCTGGCAGAAAGATAGAGGTAAAAGAGAATGATATCTTGTACGACTGATACTTTGTCATATGGGTACAATGTAACTAGAAAAGAGACAATAAAATATTTGATGTTGTTTTAAGTTTCCTTGTTGTCAATCCCTCAGTGCTTTCTGATACTAAAGGAAAAAGTAGATGGATATTGACCTGGCAACTATCAACACCTGTCAGTCTCTCTTGGATAACCAATATCTCTATAATCTCTTCTTCCCAGTAAAAAAAAAAATAAAATATATTCATAAACCACACTGTGCCATCTCAAGTTACTGCACCAAGATAAAATTACAATGATTTTCAGTTGTTCCAAATGGACAGAATACCCTTCCTTATGATATCATGTCTTATAAGATAGATAATTGGCTTGCTACCAATATACCCAGATGAGACTGTGGAAGAGACAGGAAAAAAATAATAATATTTATTTATTCCTTGGGTTGACCCTGTTTACACAGATGCATTACTATTAGAAAAGGTTGGTTTGGGACATTGGAATGAATTTACTTAATGGGTCTGTATGTAATTGGGTTGGAGAAAATTTTTAATTTCTACAAAAATTATTAGAATTCTATCTTATTCCCTTTTGATAATTTTCACATGTTAACAAAGCCAACGTTTTTGTCTAGCAGACAAGATCTTAAATCCTAACAAAACTCAATTTTTTCCTTTTTTTTTTTAAGTTTGAGAGCCTTATGTTCTCTCATGCTGCTTTAAATACAACTCAAAAAAACAAAAGGAGCTAAATGGGGCAGTAAGCCCAGTCTTTTTATTTTAATTTATTTATCTTATTTTTAATTAAAAAATTAAAGATTGTATTTATTTATTTGAGAGAGAGAGAGCATGAGTGGGGCAGGGGGATGTAGCTGCAGAGAGAGACTGAGAAGTATACTCCCTAATGAGCAGGAAGCCCGATATGGGGCTCGATCCCAGCCAGGATCCTGACTGAGATCATGACCAGAGACAAAGGCAGATACATGTGCAAAATCCCTTTTTTTCTGGGAAACAATACTTTACAAGAGATGTTTGAAAAAGTACTGGGGAAACAACTTTAATCAGAGATACAAAAATTTAATTGACTTCTGTAAAGCTACAGGGATCCAAATGATGGGAATCCCAGGCCGTTTAGGTTGTGGACCACAGAGTATTCTTCTCTGTAATATTTTATTTTCTTCCATGTCTACTAACTCCAGTCCAAGTTCACTGATCTCTTTTTAGATAGTGCAAAACATGGCAAAGAATACCAAACAAGTGCCCAATATTCTACATTTATTACATCATTTCTAACATATAGAAGTGTGTTATCAAGGCTGGTTCTGTGAACGAACCTAGTTATGCTAAAGTGTGTTTTGTTCTCCAAAAATTAAATTCATGATTATCACACAATTATAAAATACTTGTGTCAAGAATTTTTATTCAAAAATTAATAAGAGAAGCAGATATTAAAACTAGTTCACATGGTTATTTGGGATATAAGCAGAGTTGTGCAGCAGAAGTGCTCTGGGCCCATAATTTGGGTTATAGAATTTATGTTTTCTAATGAAAAATCACTAACTTGCATTATTGTTAACAAGAATCCTGTGCATTACCATCAGTTTTCTCCATTATAACCTCTTGCTCTACAGTTTGTAAATAACTTTGTCAATAGCAAGCTAATAAACGGGGTGACTCCAATGGATTGAGATAATCTCCAGAGTTTCTGCTACATAATGAACAGGACTCCATTGAAAGGACACCTAAGAGTTTATTTTGCCCAAAAATTTGATCACTTTTTTCACTGTCCTTACCTATTTTCCAAACCTAGTTCTTTTCAGTCTACAGACAACCCTGTATCTGACTGACTTGTTAATTCTGGGAATGTCTTGCAGATTAATTTGCTTGCCCGAGGTGGTTCCTCTAATTGATGTCTAAGAACCCTAATTAGTTAAGAAAACTTTTTTTTTAACATTTTCATTGCTACTTATTATTATTATTATTATTATTATTGCTAATATCTCTATTATAAATAATTCACAAGGGCATCCTTCTGACAAAAGACAAAGAGCTGGCTACTAGTAGAAAAAGTACATTTGACTCTGTCAGTGAAAGTGGTAAAGGGATTTGAGAAAATAAGGCAAAGCAGTGGAATTATGTGTTAAAACTTTAAATATTATAGACACATTTACTTAATTTCTAATACTGCTTATAATTAAAAAAGATGTTTTCCATGAACCACGCATTACAACAAATATATTGTTTATACAGATTAAATTTTCATCAAAAGGGACGCCTGGGTGGCTCAGTTGGTTAAGCAGCTGCCTTTGGCTCAGGTCATGATCCCAGCATCCTGGGATCGAGTCCCGCATCTGGCTCCTTGCTCGGCCGGAGCCTGCTTCTCCCTCTACCTCTGCCTGCCATTCTGTCTGCCTGTGCTTGCTCTCTCGCCCACTCTCTCTGAGAAAGAAATAAAATCTTAAAATAAATAAATAAATTTTCATCAAAAAATTATAAGTGTATTTTTTTGTAGGATCATGATAAGCATTTTGCAGATGAGAAAAGTGAAATTTAGAAAAGTATGTCTCTTCAAATCCCTCATACAATATCTGGCCTAGATAGAAGGATATACTATCACAATTGAGGAAGATAATTGAGATTACTTAAAATGATAAACTTTACTGTATAGGGTTTTTTACAAGTTTGCCACAGATTCACATTTTTTAAAATATATATCTATTTGTGTAAAGAGAATGCACTGAGAAGTAAAAAGATAGTGATATATCAGTGCTACCAACTAATGGCTATAATATCATCACCTTATTTATGAACAATGAAACAGTGTGTAATATTTAAATAAATTTAAATAAATTCCTATTTATTTTATATATTTATAAATTTAAATGAATTCCTATTTATTTATTATTAAAGAAATTCCTCTAACAAACAGTATGTTTTGAAGGTTGCTAGCAGGAAAGTGTTGTACGAAATGGAAGTAATCAGAAAATGTGATCTAAAATTCTGCTTTCAAGGGCGCCTGGGTGGCTCAGTGGGTTAAAATTCTGCTTTCAAGAAGCTATAACAGTAAGTACTGAGCATTAGCTATTATATGCTATGGATGAATAACTGAAATCTACATTTGAAACTATTGGTACACTATATGTTACCTAATTGAATTTTAAAAAGTTAATAAAAAAAACCACTATTTTATAAAACAATATTCCCAACAGGCTCTTTTGCTTTAAAATACTCACTTTGTTTCCTCTCCGAGAGAACACCAAATGGCGGATGACGCCGGTGCTGCGGGAGGGCCCGGAGGGCCCGGGGGCCCTGGAATGGGAGGCCGAGGCAATTTCCGCGGTGGCTTCGGCAGAGGCATCCGGGGCCGGGGCCGGGGCCGGGGCCGGGGCCGTGGTCGGGGCCGGGGCCGAGGCCGCGGAGCTCGCGGGGGCAAGGCCGCGGACAAGGAGTGGATCCCCGTCACCAAGCTGGGCGTCTGGTCAAAGACAAGAAGATCAAGTCCCTGGAGGAGATCTATCTCTTCTCCCTGCCCATCAAGGAGTCTGAGATCATCGACTTCTTCCTGGGAGCCTCCCTCAAGGACGAGGTTTTGAAGATCATGCCTGTGCAGAAGCAGACGCGCGCGGGCCAGCGGACCAGGTTCAAGGCATTTGTCGCCATCGGAGATTACAATGGACACGTCGGTTTGGGTGTCAAGTGTTCCAAGGAGGTAGCCACTGCCATCCGCGGAGCCATCATTCTGGCGAAGCTTTCCATTGTCCCTGTGCGGCGAGGCTACTGGGGGAACAAGATCGGCAAGCCCCACACTGTCCCGTGCAAGGTGACTGGCCGCTGTGGCTCTGTGCTGGTGCGTCTCATCCCCGCCCCCAGAGGCACTGGCATTGTCTCGGCCCCTGTGCCCAAGAAACTGCTGATGATGGCTGGTATTGACGACTGCTACACCTCGGCCAGGGGCTGCACTGCCACCCTAGGGAACTTTGCCAAGGCTACTTTCGATGCCATCTCCAAGACCTACAGCTATCTCACCCCTGATCTCTGGAAGGAGACTGTGTTCACCAAGTCTCCCTATCAGGAGTTCACGGACCATCTTGTGAAGACCCACACCAGAGTCTCTGTTCAGAGGACCCAGGCTCCAGCTGTGGCTACTACATAGTTTTATACAAGAAAAATAAACTGAACTAAAGCTTGAAAAAAAAATACTCACTTTGTAATGAGAGTCATTACTTTTGTCTAGCCAAATCTTATAGCACTGTTTATCCCTTCCCTGCTTTATCCCTTCCCAGTATCAATAAAGGCTCACTTGGGTTACCTAGAAGCCATGAGAAAGCTTGTAATAGATCTGGCTGGTTTTCACCAGCAATTTGACCACCATGTGCACAGGGAAGTCTATTGATAAAAGCTTTATTGCAATAAGTTGCAAATACATGGATGATTTTGAATTCTCTTTCTTGAGGTCTTGTTTCATGATAATAAATTTAGGGTGGCTTATTGGAATGGATGTTATTAACATATCTTCATAGTTATAAGCACATGGAATTGTAAAATAGATGAATGAATGTGGCATTACTGACAACTGTCCTCATTTTGAAATCAAATTACAGTGTACTAAGATGAGGAAGCAAAGCAGATTTGGGATTATGAGTGAAATAATTTAAAAAAGTCTTGGGGTATGATCAGACTATTGGGTAATTCAGTAGAAAAATGTCAACTGATTGAGATTCTGTGTTCCCTGATTTCAGAGAGAAGTTAAGATAAATAAGTAACACGAGGAGACTAGGAAGCCAAACATAAGTGATAATTTTGTGCCAGGGTGTGTTTACATCTGTTTATCTTCTTGCTTTACCACTAAGGTTGCTCCTAGAGGAGAGTTTAAATATGTGTTGGAGCTAATCTCTGTGGATTACACAAGAAACCACATCCTACAGCTCTCCCTGAAACACCCCTTATGATTTCAATGTAATTTGGTTTTTGCATTTTTAGAAATAACAAAATACTTTGCAAACTCATCTACTTTATTACCATCACAAGTGAGTCAGCTGACTCCACATTTTAACACAGTGACAGTCACAGAGGAATGGAGGAATGAGTAGAGTTATCAATATATGTGCTTTTAAGAAGTATGACAGGGTAGCAGCTATTTCCAGGAACCAAAACATGGGTCAGCAGCTGTGCAGGAAAAGTGATGGAATAAATGACTCATTTCAGAGGAGTTCTATAACATATTAGTTCTATAATGTATCTTCAGCCCCCAATTACCCGCTTTGATCTAAAGATAAGGATTTACAGTTAAGGTCCCATTTATGATTTGACTGGTGTGGTCTGAATCATGTTTACTATTGTTTTGACTATTACTTGAAGCCTATAGTAGTACTTGGGATATGTGTTGTGTATTCTGTGAACATGTGCTATTTTTAGATTAGATAATTTCTGTCTCGAACCCCTGTTCATTTGTTTGTTTTTGTTTATTTGATAGTGGTTTCAGTAAATGGATATATCTGAAAAATTGCAAAGCCACTATTAAAACAAGTTATTATTATATATAGCATGGAATTGCACATTCCTCCTTTGAATCCGACAGAGCTTCACCATATCCTTAACAATTTGGGAAAAACATGCTATTATTTTTCTTTATAAAATTTCTCCTGTTAGGCTGTGATGGTTGTCATCAGCAGTAACTCCTCTGAAGGCTTTGTCAAAAGAGTTGAAAAAATTGGAAAGGTGTGTGAATGAAGCTGTTTGCTGAATATAAAGAAAAGAGCATTGAAGTACAATTCACACTCTTACTTCTCCTTCTATGCTTTCAGATGTTTGACATTTGAAAATTTTGCTTCTAGAAGAGATGCCCTATATAATTCTTACTTTAAGGAGCAAGTTGCTTTTATAATTTTTTTATTATTCTACCATTCCAGTATTTCCATTTAAATTAAATTCAATACCATTTAAAAAAAATCAAAAGTGCAGCCAGTATTCAATTCCTGGGCTAAATAATTTTAGAAAGCTTTGTGTTATTGAACCTACAGGGTTTTTCTGTAGTTTTAACTCTTTCTTTCTGTGATTTTTCCCATTAGTCACGTAAGTGACTGCAATATAACAGACATTGAGGATAAAGAAGGACTGAATAGAACAATCCTTGGCCTCATGAAGTTGAGAATCTAGCAAGGGAGTCAAACAATTCAATCATTCAGAGACAATTTATTGAGTGCCTGGCCTAAAATGAGCACAACAAAACCCCAGGCCAGAGGAATCATTTTAATGGGAGAGATAGATAATAGGTAAGCCAACTTTAAAAAAAAAATCGTACTGCTTTTTCTTTAATAGAGATGCATATTTGAACTAAATAAGCACATTTTAAAAAGAGCAGTGATTGAGAAGAGGTTTTTTAACTGAGTGGTCCGAAAGGGCCTCCCTGAAAAAGTCTGTTTTGAACAGATTTCTGAATAATATCAGCTAGGAAGCTGCGTAAAAATCTCAGGGATGGGTGATTTTTCCAGTCGAAAAACTGTAAAGGCTCCAAAGTCACAATAGAGCTATAAGTTTCTCTAATAAAGTAACTTCTGACAAAGAATGAGAAGAAATAACTAACCCAGGTTTGAAAGAAAAGGGACAGACTTTCTATGGAATTCATATTTAATTAAAGCTCTAAAGGACAAAAATACAATAGAGCAAAATTCTGGTCACGCTGATATACCTAACGAAAGTTCATAAACAAGGTGTGGGTAGCAAAGAGTGTGTGGGAATGTTGGTAAGAACAGTGGGGAAGAGTCATCCCTGAACATGTTCTTAAATGAAGCAATTCTTGGGTTGTATTAAAGGGTAAATTGGAGTTTGCCTAAGTGATTAGAGAAGGATGCCTCAGCTTATGGAAGTTCAAAGCCATAAAGATGTGATAAACTACTGCAGATATTTTCATGTATATTTGTTGTTGCTTCTAGTAATGGTGATCTAAAAACTCCTACTTAAGACAACTAAAAATCCAGACAAAATAGCTTTTAAAGTTAAAAATATCAGAATGATTATAAAAATAAGTGAGGGATTACTGGGCCAAAATACGAAATACAATGAGAGCCTAGAGATATATGCCCTGAAGCCATTTTAGCTATGAGAGCATTTGAAACTGCTAAAACACACTGAGCTGTGTTGTTAATAGACTCTTGATACTAGAAAAACAAATCCAGCAGCAATCAAATTTGAGGACTTTGGTACAACCCAAATTTAAGTTGAGATCCCCAAAGCACAAGGAGAAGCAGAAATAAGACTATAGCCTACCTTGCCTTCTGTGTAAACTGAGAAAGCCAATCACTGAATTTGGAGTATGATTGTCTTGTAGAGTCTCAGATATAAGAGAAAATCCTACCAAGGAGGACCATACCGTTATTATAGCTCTTAATTATCCCTACTCAATAAGAGTTTCAAATATAATGTCTTGAACATAGCAAAATGTAACAAAGCACACAAAGAAAAACCATTAACAAGATTTGATAGACAAAATGGGATTAAGTATGATGTTAAAATGATCAATAAAGATTGTAAAATGGCTTGATTACTCTGCTCAAAGAAATGAGAGGGGAAGCAAATTGAACAAAAAACTGACACTAAAAATGATATTGAGAAAGGTTTTATAAATGAACCAAATGGATACTCTAGAACTTTAAAGATATGACAGCTAATTTAAGATACCACAGGGGTGCCTGGGTGGCTCACTTAATTAAACCTCCAATTCTTTTTCCTTTTTTTTTAACACCTTACTTTTATTTTATCTCTTTCAATTTGTCTCAGGTCATGATGTCATGGTTGTGAAATAGAGCCCAGAGTTGGGCTCTGTGCTGAGCCTGGAGCCTGCTTAAGATTCTTTTCCCTTCTTTTTCTATCCCTCCCTGCACTCTCACTTGCTCACTCTCTCTTGCTTGCAAATAAATAGATAGATAGATAGATAGATAATAGACAAAGAAAAATAAAAGCAGATTATGAAAATAAATATAAAGATTTTGAAATGAAAACAAGTTCAAAATAAAATAGAGAAGACCTACACAGCTAAAAGTTCATTCAGAAAATCTACTATTAAAGAAGTCAGTATGACACAGTGTTAAGATATCAAAAGAAATGAAATCTTGCCATTTGCGACAACATGGATGGAACTAGAGCGTATCATGCTTAGCGAAATAAGTCAAGCAGAGAAAGACAACTATCATATGATCTCCCTGATATGAGGAAGTGGTGATGCAACATGGGGGCTTTAGTGGGTAGGAGAAGAATAAATGAAACAAGATGGGATTGGGAGGGAGACAAACCATAAGTGACTCTTAATCTCACAAAACAAACTGAGGGTTGCTGGGGGGAGGGGGTTTGGGAGAAGGGGGTGGGATTATGGACATTTGGGAGGGTATGTGCTTTCGTGAGTGCTGTGAAGTGTGTAAACCTGGTGATTCACAGACCTGTACCCCTGGGGATAAAAATATATGTTTATAAAAAATAAAAAGTTAAAAAAAAAAAAAGATTTGAGCATGTACTTTACAGAAAGGGTAATCCAAATGGCCACTCATATATAAAAACTGTTTATCTTTATTATGAATCTGGAATTAAATTAAATTAAATTAAAAATAAATTAAAACCTAAAATGACATACTATTACACACTTACCATATTGGGCAACAGTAAAATTGCCTTGCAAGAATGTGAAAGAATGAAAGTGCCCATAATAAAAACATTTGAGGTAAGTTGGACAATATTTAGAAAACTTAAAAATAAAAATAAAAATTTGGTCCATTCCTAGAAATACAACATGGAACTAAATGAATATTTTCACCAGGATATGCAAACAGATGATTATAGCTATTTCATTCATAACGGCAGTTCAGTAGTGGTCTATTTGCACAATGTTACATTAAATAAGAGAGAATATTAACAAACTGGGAGGAGGGGCTAGGTTGTTATCAGAAACAGATCTTCTATGGTGCTGATTATGTTCTATTTCTCAAAATCTTTAAGTTAAAAAAGTTTTCAAATTTATATCTAGATAGATAGATGATAGATAGACAGATATCCCAGAAGCTGCAATGCCAGGCTTTAAAGGGCTTTTCTATACTCTACTAAATACTTGAAACCATTCATTATATCATAGCTCAGTGTTCAAATCTCCAATTGTTTCCTCAGTTTCCTAATATTTACCTTAAGGTGACCTGATTCAGACTTTTGATCACCTTTGTCTAAATATTTCTATTTTAACAAAGTCCTTTTTAACACTGAGAGACTAAAACTTAGAAAAATACTCTGATTGTTATCTCACTAGGGTGGAAAATATATAGTTACCCATTAACTAATGATATCCATGTCTACATTAGATCCGTGGCATTTTTAATTCTTGGGAGCTTTTGGTTAAATGAAATTTTTAAGCTTCCTTTAAAGGAAGCTTTAAGCCATCACCACATGAATAAAATTAAAGAACCAAATGAAAACAGGCCAAGTATTTACAGAGTAATAGAATGTGCAGTGGAAAGAGTACAATTCTGAAATCATAAAGCCTAAATTAGTGTGATGCATTTTTGCTACCCATGTAATCATAAACCAGTTATCTAAATGTGTTAGCCTCAGTTTTTTCACCCATGAAATGGTGATGATAATACTTATTATGCAGCGTTGTTGTGTGGATGTGATGAAGCATGGAGCATGAGAGTCTCATATTCCATGCTAAAATGATAGCTATTTTTATACTTATAATAATTCTAGTAATAGTAATTAAATTGTTCAAAATGGTAATATTCATTTATATTGAGGCATTGTATTGACTATTATTAGACACATTTACCAACATAAATTTCATTTTACTTTACCCCCTCTGAGGATATATATTCCCTAATTCAATATGAATCTCCTTATGAATAATAATTATCATAATAAATATGCTGATTTTTCTTCTATTTGTTTTTAAGGAGGTATCCTTTACTGTTGAACATAAAGAAACTTAAGCAAGTCTGTCTTATTCAAACTTTGCATGCTGCTTTCTTATGAAACTAGATTATAGAGTTGTATGAAATAAATTCATGCAGTTAAGACATTGATGTTTAGAACACTGGGTGGTCAGTTTAGTATTTTAAAAGAAGATATTAAATTTAAACCTTAAAACTGAGCTCTTTCAGCCTTTTTTATAGACCATCCTTCATGCTTCATAAGTACTCCTCCATTGTAAAATAAGTAATAGTTTTTGTCACAGTGTATATACCAAAAATGGATTTTATATTCTATTATTTCAGACTTAGTTGCAGTTTCTACTGCCTTACTTCCTTTTTTGAAAAATAGATTAATTCTACAAAAAGTTTTTTCCAGCTTTATTGAAAAAAATCGACATATTTGTAAATTTAAGAAATGATTTCTTATAACATTGCAAACTTTTAACATTGTGTAAATTTTGTACAATTTGATAAATTGGTATACATCTTTATTGCAATATAATCTACACAAAAATGTTAATACATCTACTATCTCGTATAGTTGCCACTGTTTTTTATGCATGTATCGTAAGGAATTTTAAGATCTACTCTCTTAGCAATTTTATGTATATAGTATAGTAGAGATAAACTTCAGAGGTCTTGTGGGTTTTGTTCCAGACTGCCTCAATAAAGTGATTATCTCAATAAACTAAGTCAAATTATTATATTTTTTGGTTTCCCAGTGCATATAAAAAAATATGTTTCCCAGTGCATATAAAAAATAAAAACTATACTGCACTGTTCAAAAGCATTATGATTTTAAAGAAAAACAATGTATATACCTTAAGTACACTAGTTCTGAGTTTTCAGTGGGTCATAATTACTGATCACAGATCACCATAACAAATACAATAATAATGAAAAAACTTGATATATTGCAAGAATTACCAACATGTGACAAAGAGACACAAAATGAACAAATGTTGTTAGAAAAATGGTGGCAGCAGACCTCTTTTATACAAGATTGCTATAAACTTTCAACTTGTAAGAATGTGATATATGCAAAGTTTATTAAAGGGAAGCACAATAAAAAAAAGTATGTATATCTTATTAACTATGATCATCATGCTGTACATTAGATCCCCAGAACTTTTTCATATTATAGTTGCAAGTTTGCACCCTTGGACCACCTTACTCCACCCCAGGTTCACCCCTTGTCAACTCAACTCTAAGTTTCCATTAGTTTTCCTTTTCCTCAGATTCTGTATGTAAGGGATATCATAATACATAAATTAAAAAGATATATAAAATCTTTGAAATATTTCACTTAGAATAATACCTTCAAGATCCATCCATGCTGTTGTAAATGGCAGTATTTCTTAATTTTTCATGGTTAAGTAGTATTCCGTAGTATATATTTACCATACTTATTTTACTCATTCATCCATTAATGGATACTGAAGTTATTTCCATCTCTTGCTTAGAGTTAATAATTTTATAATAAACATAAGAGTGCAGATATGTCTTTGAACAGTGACTTCGTTTTCTTTAGATAGATACCTAGAAGTGGGATTACTGAATCATATGGTAATTTTACTTTTAATAATATGAATAATCTCCATACTGTTTTCCATACAAATTTATATCCCTATTACAGTGCATAAGTTCCCCGTTTTCCCCAATATTTACCAAAATTGGTTAGTTTCAATTTTTTGGTAGTATATATTCTAATATCTTGCTGTGTTTTTCAGAGGTAAACAACAACAACAACAACAACAACATAAGGACTTTGCCCTGAGATTTTTACGTTGAGCACTTTTTAATGCTCCTGTTGGTCATTTATATAACTTTTTTGAAAAAAAAGTCTATTGAGATCCTTTTGCTATTTTTTTAATCATATATTTTTTTCTATTTGTATCTGTTGGTTATTAACCTCTTTTCAGATATAAGATTCGTAAGTATTTTCTTACATTCTGTGGATTGTGTTTTCATTCTCTCTCCCTTTTTTTGGCAATGCAGAAACGTTAGTTTGATGTAATACCATTTATTTATTTTTGCTTTTTTTGCTTGTGTTTTTGGTCTGGTATCCAAAAAACTATTGGCAAGACCAATGTCAAGGAGAATTTTTCCTATGTTTTCCTTTAGGAAATTTAGTTTCATGCATCACCTTTAAGTCTTTAATCTATTTCAAGTTCAGACTTATGAGTGATATAAGGTTCCCTTTTCATACTGTTTATGTGACTATTCAGTTTTAAATATCATTTATTGAACAGACTATCTTTCCCCATTACATATGTTGGCCCCTGTCAAATATTAGGTGACTGTATGAAAGGATTTATTTCTGGGCTCTCAATTCTGTTCTACTTGTTTATTGGTCTGTTTTTATGCCAGTATACTTTATTGTTTTGAGCATGAGGGCTTTGTAGTATAGTTTCAAATCAAGAAGTGTAATCTCCCTTCTTCATTCTTTCTCAGAACTGCTTTGATTATTTGTTGTCTTTCATGGTCTCATATAAACTTTAGGATTCTTTACTTACTTCTGTAAAACAATAATATTGGATTTTTTTAAAGATTTTTAATTTATTTATTTGACAGAGAGAGATGACAAGCAGGCAGAGAGGCAGGCAGAGAGAGAAGAGGAAGCAGGCTTCCTGCTGAGCAGAGAGCCTGATGCGGGGCTCGATCCCAGGACCCTGGGATCATGACCAGAGCCGAAGGCAGCGGCTTAACCCACTGAGCCACCCAGGCGCCCCTAACATTGGATTTTTGATAGGAATTGGATTTACAGATGGTTTACGGTAGTATGGACATTTTAACAATGTTAATTCTTACCATTCATAAATATGAGCTATCTTTCCATTTCTGTCACCTTCAATTTCTTTATCAATGTCATAGTTTATGGAGTACAGATCTTTCATCTTCTTAGTTAAATCTATTCCTAAGTATTTTATTATTTTTGATGCTATTGTGAATTAGATTGTTTTCTTTATTTTTTCAGATAGTTCATCATTAGAATGTTAAAATGCTCCTGTCTTGTGCTTACTTTGGCAGCACATATACTAAAATTGGAATGGTGCAGAGAAGATTAGCGTGATCACTGAACAAGGATGACATGACAAACTGGGAAGCAGTCCATAAAAAAAAAAAAGAAACAAAACAAAATTCTTTTCTTTTATATATTGATCTTGTATTTGGTAATTTTACTAAATTTGTTTATTCAAATTTATTGTGAATTTTTTAGGATTTTTTAACATGTAAGTTCATGTTATCCAAAAAAAGAAAATTTTACTTCTTCCTTTTTTTTTTTTTTTTGGAGTCTCTTATTTCTATGTGTTCCTTGTTTCTCTGGCTAGGACATCCACTACTGTGTCAAATGAGAGTAGTGAAAATGGACACACTTGTCTTTCTTCTGATCTTTAAGGGGAAAACTTTCAAAAGTTTTGATTGAATATGAGATTAGCTCGGGGCTTGCAATCTGTGTTTTTTCTTTAATGGGTTTTTTAAATTATTTTTTAAAATTTTTTATATAATGTGTTTTAATCCCTAGGGGTACAGGTCTGTGAATCACCAGGTTTACACATTTCACAGCACTCACCATCACTCACCATAGCACCTGCCCTCTCCAATGTCCATACCCCCACCATCCTCTCCCAACACACCTCCCCCCAGCAACCCTCAGTCTGTTTTGTGAGATTCAGTCTTTTATGGTTTGTCTCCCTCCTAATACCATCTTTTTTTATTTTTCTTTTCGTATGCCCGAAACTGCCTATGTTGCATCTCCACTTCATCATATCAGGGAGATCATATGATAGTTGTCTTTCTCAGATTGATTTATTTCGCCAAGCATAATACCCTCTAGTTCCATCCACGTCATCACAAATAGCAGGATTTCATTTCTTTTGATGGCTGCATAGTATTCCATTGAACATATATACCACATCATGTATCTACTGAACATTTGAATGTGTTCTTTGGGGAAACACTTGTTCATGTCTTCTATCCATGGTTTTATTGGATTATTTGTTTTTGGATGTTGACTAAAAACTGGATATTAAGTAACACACAAGACAGGTTTCCTTGAGCTTAAATTTTATTTGCATGAGTATCATTAACAGGAAAAAATATGCATATGGGTATGTACAAGTGTGTTTATGTATACATCTATCTATCTATCCTCTATCCCATGTCTTCTAATTGTGGTAAATCCTGTAAGGTGGGGAATGGGATAGTCTGAAGAAATATGCTTCTGGATATGCTGGGTAAGCAAATTTAATTGCACTCAGATGCATTGGATATAAGTGAATCACTCAAATGAGTTATTTAATATTATATAGAAACAAATTAAAAGTTTATGTAGTTGAAAATAATAGGTAGTTAAAATAATTTTTTTGTTTGTTGTTTTTGTGTCTTTTTTTGTTTATATATACTATGGTGTGAATGTTTATGTCTCCCAAAATCATATTATGGAATCTAACTCTGGAAGTGATAGTATTAAAACTTAGGGGCCTTTGGGAGGTGATTAGGTCATAAGTGGGATTACAGTCCTTTTAAAGGAGACCCCAGTGAGTTCTCTTGATTCATTCATCATGTACGTTTACAGTGAGAAGATAGCCATCTATGAGGAAGTGGGCTCTCCCTGGATCTGCCCATTCCTTAATCTTGAACTTCTCCGTTCTAGAACTGTGAGAAATAAATTCCTGTTCTTTATAAGCTATTAAGTCTATATCATGTCCGTTATAGCAGCCTGCATGCAGAAGGACACTATGACCTAAAATGAGAGCAATAAATATAAAGTTTCAGTAAAGTCAGTTGGTACAATGTTTTTTTTTTTTACTTAGAGAAGACATGCTGCTTCATGTTAAACCTTGATATTGTATATGTTTCTTGAAGGGCCACTTCTTACTCCTTTGTGTGTTTTCCACAAAGTCCAGGATGATGCCTTACATAAAGGTAATATTTTATAAATACTGTTGGAAATATATACTTCTCTAAAATCTTATTTTGCCTACAGATTACTTGGATCCACTTTGTCTTGTGTAGAATATTTGAAATATATTAAGAACAGAATGTCTCTCTAAATAACATTTAGAATCATCATTAGTTTATGACTCCTGACTCATTTGTTTATGCAGTGATACTTACTTCAAGAACACTGAAGTTTGTAATATAATTTTGAATTAATCACCAAGCTAGTTTATTTTAACTTATGAAAAAATAATTTCTCATGTTGGTTTAATTCTGCTCTTATGTTATGGTCATGACATTTTCATTAAAATAAAGTAGAAAATAGAAGTAAATAATTAATGAAAAATAAAAAATAATAAATAAAAAATAAAAGCAAATCTCTTGTGAAATGTTAAACTTTTCTTACTTATTTTGTTTTGCTTTTCCTCTACCATGCTGGCAAAGCTGTATGTTGCAGATAAGTATAATTTTCTAGGTGCTAGGTTTGTTACTTTTACTAAAATTTTCAAAATATAAGGAGTTGAATAGTCATGGATTGTTTATTAAACTCCTTATCTACACATATAAAAATAAAACAATGATGGTGACCTGGGTATTTCTAAAATTGTATTCTGTTTCTCCATATTATGGTTTACAATGTAATTAATAAAGATTCTGCATATATTAACATCCATCCCCTTCTATCTCATCTGTATGTCCATACAGAGCATGTATGATTTCTATTCATTTCTATGTTGTGGTGAAGAGATTGTCTGAAGTAGCCTATATTTATGCAGGTAGATCTTAAGCTACGGTGCTCTTGTTTATTTGCTTGTTCGTGATCAGTATGTCTGAAAGATGGTAACTATTGCATCAGGTGTGACGATTAAAAAATATTATTGGTGCCTGATACGCTGTATTAAATAGGTAAGTCGATTCATAATTTGTTAATTAAATTAGAAAAGAAATTCCTTTGGATTTGTTCTTTATTAAGAGTTTTTTTTTTAACGAATTCCTTGGGATGTTTTTTGTGTAATATATATCACATGCCTCAACCTTTAAATTTGAATGTAGAAAAGAGTTATCAGAATGAGCCTAGAAAATATTGTTATGGGGGTGCCTGGGTGGCTCAGTGGGTTAAGCCGCTGCCTTCGGCTCAGGTCATAATCTCAGAGTCCTTGGATCGAGTCCCACATTGGGCTCTCTGCTCAGCAGGGTGCCTGCTTCCTCCTCTCTTTCTGCCTGCCTCTCTGCCTACTTGTGATCTCTCTCTGTCAAATAAATAAATAAAATCTTAAAAAAAAAAGAAAACATTGTTTTGAAATATTTTTGTTCTGTTATATTATGTTAACTTAGGAAATAATGGTAGTTATTTTTATTAGCATTTCCTACTTTCCACATGCCCTTACAGATGAGATATCATGTTTTTCCTACTCTTTTTATCGTGGTTGTTATATTCTTCATGATCAATAACAATCAATAAAAATTCATAACATTAATTTTCTTTGGGAAAGTGATATTTTAGCAAGAATCCATGACCAAAAATTTTAGCTGTTGTTCTTCCAGGAGATGAGACTATCAATGTTCCCGAAATTTTAAGAAATAGAACTTATTAATTGTGTTGGTTGATGTTTATTGTCTCTGAACTTAGAGGTGCATAATTCAATTTAAAATTTATTTTGGGGGCGCCTGGGTGGCTCAGTGGGTTAAAGCCTCTGCCTTTGGCTCAGGTCATGATCCCAGGGTCCTGGGATCGAGCCCCGCATCGGGCTCTTTGCCTAGCAGGGAGCCTGCTTCCTCCTCTCTTTCTGCCTGCCTCTCTGCCTACTTGTGATCTCTATCTGTCAAATAAAATAAATAAATTCTTAAAAACAGAGTGGACCTTATGGGGGTGCTTATCTGAAATTGAGGGACATTATAAAAAAATAAAAAATAAAATTTATTTTGAATTGAAAACAAGATCTTACTGAAGTTTAGGCATCCCACTTTATATCAGGCCTCCAGTACATTCTAATTTATTTATAGAAAATATCATAAACATGAATGACACTTTTCCTATTGCATTTATATGAAACTGCAATGACTCAAAGATGTCAGATTTGAAAAGCACTACCTTTCTATAATTTCTGTTTCCTAGGAGGAATGGATATACCATTTTAGCACAATTATCCAACAGTATTCAAAACCACCATGAATTTTAAAACATAGTTATTACATCCTAAAAATCAAGTATGAAAATGTATAAACAACCAAATCTCTATCTGTAAATGAAATACTCCCACACAGACGGGTTTTAAAACTTTCTAACTTAAGGAATTTGATAGCACAGACTCAGGGTAGTAGTTTCAGTGCCTACAGTATACTTTCAGGGAGAGAGTAATGTAAGCTCTGAGTCACTTTCTGCCTAGAGATGACCTAATAGTGGTTCTGGCATTGTTTGTTTGTTTTTGAAAATACGTTCCTGGGCGTCATTCAGAAAATGCAGAGTTTGGCATCTATATAAATTAAGGATGATCTTTTTGAACTTTTGTCTTTCATTACATCAAATTACCATAATTGGACAGAAATTCCACTAAATTAAGCATTGTTAGGAAATGTGTAAATTGGAGCTACTCAAATTAGTTGCTCTTTGAACTATGTGCTGTTGGTTCAGGATTAGATAAGGATTTTGAAGGCAAACCTAAATCATTGCTTCCTTTTTTGAGAGATTCTCAGCATATTTTCTTAAAATTAGCTGAAATAAACAATGTGTTTAGTCGCAAAGTGATTTGCATTTTTGCACAAACTCCCTATCTCCTTGAGAATTATAACAAATATTTCATGAAACATCATTGATCTTTACTTTGTTACACTGCTGTAAAGTACATTCAGAGTTGCCAGTTAAAGGTGTTAGTGTTGAGATGAAATGTCATGCATTTTTCTTCACTTCCATGCAAATGAACATAGTAATTTATTAAGACACAATGAAGAAAAAAAATTGACAATGAGTTCCAGATTTTAAAAATCACTTGCCATTCAATCCAAATTGTGAGTTTGATCGGTTACCGAACACTTTATAATGCACCCCCGGTAATTTTACAGAGATTACTTTTTTCTTACCAATTCTTGATTATTCTGTCTTGCAATGCAGAGAAAGCTAACTAATTTAAAATAAACTTCCGTTAATTTTGATTGTTATAAACTTAAAATTGACTAATTTCCATATACAGAGTTTAAAATGTTCACAATTTACATTAAATATATATTCTGTGTATACCTTGGAAAAATTATACTGAAAATTGAAATTAAAATGATGTTGTATATAGCTGCAAGAAGCCACCTGTCCCATTTCATCTTACTATATAAGTTGTGTAGGTAATTTATAAAATCCCTGCTGCATAACAAATCTATTTTTTGTTGGAATGGGTAGTAATGTTTCTTCTTATTTCGAAATAAGAGTTGGTCTATGAGTGCCTCTGCAACTGTATTTTTCCTAAGTGGCTTCATGGTCTTGAACTGAGAAAGCTCAGAGCATTAAACATCAAAGTAATATATTTTGACATAATTAGACATCAAGGAAATGCAATTAAAATGACACTGAGATATCACTACACACTTACCAGAATGGCTAAAATAAAATATAATGACAAGCCCAAAAGAAAATATATACCATTTGATGATACACAATGGCAAGTTGTACCATAACTTAACCATCTCAGACTAGTGTAGTGTTAAATTTGTTTTTCTAAGCCATGTTTTGGGTCACTTACCACTTTTCAAGGATATAAAGTGCTATCATTTTACTTAAAACTGTGAAATTTGGTCAGATTTAAATTTCAATTTATGTTAAAACATTCTGTAAACTGTGTTAGACTTTGACATTTGTTCCCTCAGTTCAGTGAATAACACTATATCATATTCTGAAAAATACGCTAATTTTTATTTTGAAAAATATCCCTTTTTCCTCTATGAATTGGGCCATGGAGAAGGTGACACCGACTCGCTTCGCAAACTGCCTTGGTGAGAGACCCAGGCAGCTCCAGAGGTTTGGGACGGCCTGGGGTCCTCTTGGCCCACCCATGACTACTCCAGTCAAGTGTAGTGATCAGGCCTGGGTTGATGAGGAGTGGTTGCTATGACCTCAAAGCTTTGTGACATCACAGATGCTGGCTTCACTGAAGCAGCTGTCCCTCTCCCATGACCTTGGTGTCCTATGGCTTTAAGTAGGAAGCTCCAGGAAGGACAGAACAAGAGCCCTCTGAACCTGATCAAGAACTCAGGATGTCTTGTGGGTTAATGTCCAACTTCCCCTTTCTGGAGACATAGAGGAAGGAAAATGACATTCAGTATACCTTCCTTTAGGCCAACATATCCCCGGAGATGGCAAGGTGTCCTTTTCCACTACAATTTCTAGATATTTCAAGAAAAGGTGAGGCCTCGCAGGTATGAATAGCTCTCCGTGGGTTTTCTCGTCCTGTGGGTGAGAGCGTACTTTGTCAGCGTCTTTCGCCTATGCGTCTGTGATGACTAAGGTACGGAAAGTCCCTTTCCGAGGTAAAAGGTGATGGCATCGATATATGGTGCTGTCTGGGGCCTAGTCTCCTAGTGTTCTGAAACACACGGCTAAGGGATGAGGCCTCTGTCTACCTGGCTTTCCCTTAAATACCTTTGCAAAGACTTCGAGGGAGTGACCTTCTGCATCAGAGCTAACTCTCATTGAAGAGGCCTGGACCGAAACCGTTGTCATTATTAGTTAACTGTACTTGTTGTGGTAACGGGTATAGACATGTGGACCAAGTCTCTTTAGTCAGAAGGAAAGGGACGGCCTATACCGACGGCTTGCAAGGCCCATTCGAGCAGACTTTTGGAGTGAGCCGCAATGCCTTTGCAAGGACTAGTGGATCAGGAAGTTTGGGTCCATTTCGGCACCACAGTATTCCTCTGCCGTCGAAGTGAATGAACCCCTGGACCTTGCCTTGACATGAATGTCCCATGCCCTGCTGTTGGGAAATGGAAAAGGAAGGGAATACTGACGGGCAAGAAGTCAGAGAAGGAGACCCACCAGGAGTGACTCAGGACTCTGAGAATCCAGCTGAGGTTTACCAAAAAGAGAACTGCTTAATGGGTAGTCAGGAGTTGTGGAATATATTAAGAGGAGCACTGGACGTACATGCAACTAAAGCATCCCTGAATACTCTGTCAAAAACGGATGATGGATGATAGGCAGGCTTTCTCCACAGAACAGCAACAAGAACAACATAATTTCAGAGGAAAACATTATGGCCCTCTCTAAACCAAAGGCAGTCACAGGAGAAAAGGAAAGAATTATATTGTTTATTGTCTTTCCTTTATTGAAATGACATGGAATTGGTTTCCTAAAATGTCCTTTTTTGAATTGGGTCTTTATCCTTGTGAATTAGAGCTTACCCACCTCTTCCATCTCTGGATTTGATGAGAGGACATCACAATGCCTTCACTAAATACCTAGAGGAGTGGCTCAAGAAAATGTCTTGACCTGGCCTTCTGTGTGTTGGCTGGGGTTGGATTACTGCTTCAAATGGTTCCGTCACTACTAGAGCTGAGATTTTGTAGGATTACTGACCTAACTTGGATGTTCCTATGTGTCTGCGAATTTATCCTTTTCTCTCAGTTCTTGGATTTGCTAGCATAAATGTGTGGATGTGCCTCTTCGGTTTTTCTTTTTTCCTTTCTCCGAGTTGTCATGTGGTTTCATACTTGCAGCTGTGTGCTTGTCTCCCTGTTTTATCCCAGTAATGGCTTCTGTGGTTTGTTCGTGTTGTGAAAACTGAAGTGTGAGGTCTCCTGATTCATTTCCTATTGGTTTGTTTGTATTTCCTTAATTTTGATAATCACATGTATGATTTCAATTTTTCTGTTAACTTTGGAGTTCGGTTTTTCTTCATCTTGTTCCTTCAGTCGTCCTTATAGGGGGATTTCTTTTTCAGTGTTTTTAAATTTTGGAAATGCATGCTTTTAACCCTATATGGTTTCCCCATAAAATGTTTTGGCATCCTCCTCTAAGTTTCTTAGAATTCCTTCGTTCATGGCTCTTCTTTTCCTTTGGATTTTCTTTCTTGCATTCATTGCAGTTCGTGAATGTGTTGTGTTTTCCACTTTAGTGTCTGGCTGTATTTCCAATTTGAAAGTGATATCTTCCTGTTTTCATACCTTCGTGATCATAAGTGCACAGGATAGGTTTTGACTTCTCTTCCATGAATTACGACTGGATTTGGACTCGAGCTCATGACCTGCGATAGACAAAGTTAGGTCTGCTGCTGGGAAGAACATATCTTATTGTCCTCAGAGACGCAATCTTTCTCATCGATCCCCAAAGTTCAGGTGGTCTCGAGAGCCCATGTGGACGTCTGTTATTCCTTAGCACCTTCCCATCCAGATGATCTGTCCTGTGCTTAACGTAGATATCATAATTGCCAACAGTATTGGATAAAATTTACCATCTCCCTTCCTGTGTGTTCATACCTTCCAACGTTTAGATACACCCTTGTTCGTGGTGTATATGTTGGCAATTCTTCCAGGTTTCTGTTGTTTTGATGCTCCATCAAGACAAAACAACTTCCGCTTATCTTTTGTCTCTCGAAGGCATAAAATGACTCTCGCTGACTTATGCACAAACACTTTGGCTCTCTTCTCCTTGGGAATAGCATAACCTATGTCTTCCCTGTTTCTTCACTTGCAAGCTATGAGTATCTTTATAGTCGAAGGAAATCTCCTATGGTCAACAGAAGGACGAGCTAGTTTAATATTTGTTGTTTTCTTATGGATGTTTTCTACCTTTTTTTTTTTTATTTGGAATTTCAACCACTCTTACAAACTGTTTGTATTGACGGGAGACTTTAGTCCTGATACTGAATGTATTATTGATAGGTAATAGTTCACTTTCTCATTTCGGTTGGCTTCTGACTTGGATTCTATTTGCCTTTCACCTATATGGTATTTTCTTGGGGTTGCTTCATTGGTACGATTCCTCGCTTCCTTCCCATATTTTGCATGTGCATGTGTTAATGCTGTGTGGTGTGTGTGTGTTTCACATCACAATTATTATTAAAATACGAGAGAATGGAATTCGGTCTCTTGTGGGTAGCAATTCAATTTGACATGCCTTGAAATCTCACATTCCATCAGTTTCAGGAAATCTCCTGCAAGGAATGTCATCTCTTGTCCTCTTCAAGTAACACGTGTTCTCACAAAACTGCTTTCCAAAGAACAGCACCATTTGAATTTCTCATTAGAGTCATACTGTTTGTACCAATACCCTTTCTTTTTCGTATGATTCTTGAGTGTCATGAGTTAGTGAAATCGTCTGTCTGATGTCGTTCTGAGAATGATAGATGTGACAAAGCCCAATGCTCTCCGCAAGACTGCCATAAGAGACAAGTGGAAGAATTCCTTCTTGCTTATGTCTCAGTACGAATTGCGGTGACATGGAGGAGAGTGAGATGGTAGTAGTGTCTAATAACCTCATGCTTGTCTTCAGCTATGAAGGCAACAGGAAGATGAACACAACAACTGCATTGGGGTGGAAATTGACCTGAAGCCTACAAGATAAACTCCACAGCGAAAGAGAACGGAAGTTGCAGAGATGATGGGAGAAGGTTGGAGACATGGCTCAGGGGAGATTTGGTTGGTTCGTGGATCAGAGGGCTGGAGTCCATGAAGAGGACCAAGGCACAGGAGAGCAGGGCACACTGGGAACCCACAAGGAACCTGTTTCCCAGTGCCGTTGACTGTGAGACGCAGAGGGTCTGAAGGGCACGAGTACTTTACAACACAAGTGTTGAAGGCTGAAGTTTTCCTATCAGCAGGCTTGGCAGACATCAACTTGAAGGAACACCATCTTTTTCCTGCATATGACACCAACAAGCGACCAGGAGCAGACAGCCTGGAGACAATGATCAGAGAGAGACAATACTAAGTGACGCACTGGGAAGATGGTGAGTAGTGGGAGTGATTCCGTGAAAGGCAGTGTTCGTGGAGATGTCTCAATGTGGACATAATAAATTTTGGGCTCTCGCAACAGCAGCATCAAGACAAAGCTACTGGCCAAGACAGGTATGTGAGGACATAGGCTGCCTAGCCAGCCAACTTGAAATCCCGACAGTGGAATACTTGGAAAACTGCCTTCCTCAGTCCAAGATGCTTAGTCCAAGGACAACGACTCTCCCATAGGGGACGAGAAGAAAGCTTTGACCACATGTTCTCTTCTGAACACAGCATTCTGCAGGCCTGCGTTCTGCTGAGTTGCTCGAATTTCTCCTTTCACAGGCACACCAGAGCCCACCAAGGTAAACCTCTGCATATTCAACCCGGACCCTAAAAACAACAAACGGCCGGAAAGGAGAGCTACAGCAAATGACTGGCCTCCAGGACAGGGTCAGCCACAACACAAACAGCAGTGGCATGCATGCCACATACACACTCACAAACACACACACATGCACGCACTCAACAAACCTTAAGGGCCAGCCCTGGGTACTCCGGATCTCTTCCTCCTAAATAAATTACCCTCAGGTTAGAAAGCAGAATGAGTTTAACGAATACAGAGAGGTGACAGAGACTTAGATCCAATGCAAAGATGAAAAAATCAATTGATGCCCAGGTAAAGGAAGAAGGAATGATTATGGCTAGGCAATCAGAGTGAACCCTCTACATAGAAAACGCCCGATGCGGGATTGAAAGCAGGGGCCTGGATACTCGCTGTACGTCAGAAAACATAGGAGATATCAGAGAGTCTCGAACCACAGAGATAAAACTGATAAAGATAAAAGCACCTAAAGAACTCCTGAAGAGAAGATTGGTAGGAGACTGTACACTGCAGCTCCATGCAGGATCCCATGATCTTACCTCCAGAGGCTTTTCCAAAAATTCCAATGCTGTTTCAGTTCTCATCATTTGAATTCGGGTGGCCCTCCAAAGATAGGGTCCTTATTCAAAAGAGCGAGACTGATACAAAGTGAAGGTCAAGCAAACGTTAATTTTGCACAAAGCATCGAGAATCATATTGACCGGTCAGGGCCTTCTCTTGCAAAGAGGCAACCCCTCCCAGCCTCAGAGACTAACATTTATAGCGGTAGTTTAGCCAGGCTATACAGACGTGGCCAATGAGATAACAATACAGAAAAAACTGCACAGTCGTGCTAAGTCTGCTACACCACAAAAACAAAAATGCTAGGTAACACATGGGTGGACAATTGGATCTCAATTTACCCTAGTAGATATATGCGTGCCCCTCTAATGGGATGTCTTCACCTGGCCTGATTCACCCTTGTATCTAGGCTTTGAGAGTAAGCTCCTCTGGGAGGAGTAGGGTCAATTTTGTTTACAGCATGGGTTCAATATAAGTTTACTGCAGAAACACAAAATGACTCCCTCTGGCCTAGCGGACCTTATAATGAGTAGCTGTAGCATCCCTAGAAATAGAGCCAAAATGACTTCCAAATCTTCAAAACTGACGATTTACCAAAAGCAGATTCTACATCCTAGAACCTTAGGTCCAGAATGGACTCATGTACTTGGAGTCCACAGGAGCAAGCATGGAGCATGTTGGAAAAGACCCATAGCCCAAGTGAAGCCATCTGAAAGACTTCCGTGCCCGTTTCAGGAACACAACTTGTATCTTCAAAAGGACGCATTGAAGAGGATTCAAATGTCAAAGAACCTGGAGCATTCCCACAGGGTCGTGTAGATACCCTCTGGAGGAGTACATGTAGATGTGACAGCACAAGCCTGCCTTCACCCTCTCATGAACATCCCCCAAATAGTTTCATGGGATAAGCAAACAATGCCTCTTGTGGAAGATGGGCGTGTTCTAATGGAGGCAGCAGAAGATGAACAGTGGGACAACAAAGGGCCATTAGAGAGCCACAGACAGCGTATGCTACAGGTTGGTGAGGATATTCAGGAAGACAAGGAACTGGAGAATGAACATTGGAGCTCTGAGCGAAGGTCTAGCATTTGAGGATGGTGGGAGGTTCTCTGAACCTGGCTGCCTTCCATAGAGATCTAGGTCCAAATTAAAGAAAACATCCCCTGGCCACAGTCAATCCTTGTACCCCGGTTGTGTTTTTGTCTTTTTGTCAAACAATGCACATGCACATATTTGACAGAGAGACAGAGAGATCACAATCAGGGTGTAGAGCTGGAGAGGGAAAAGCTGACTTACCCCTGAGCAGGGAACCTGAGACCAGAGTCGATGCCAAGACCCTGGGATCATGAGTTGAGCTGAAGGCCGCCTCTGAACTGATAGACACAATCCATGACACAACCTTTGACTTCTGAATACGTCCTAGTTCTAGACGTGAACCACTGCTCTGTCATTGTTCACAAATGCAGGGGAAATGGATTTTGTCTTGGGCTGGTGTTGCTTGAGCTACCTGACCTGCTTTGAGAGCTGGTATAGTTTGTCCTCTTGAGGTAAGTGATTTGGCTATGTACAAACTACACTCCCACGCATATTTAGGTAAAGAGAATTCCTCCATTGAATGAAACTATGTCTTGTGGTTCCATGCTTCTGTGGATGGTGATGTGAGTCCTCCTTGCCTCTGAATCTGGATCTCTGTTTCTGCTCCCAGATGAGGGACAGTTTTAGCTCTGAATTCTCAAATCCATGTTCAGCCCTCTTTTTTTTTCTCTCACTCCTACTTCTCCTACAATAAGCACCTCTTTCTATTCCTTGGAGTCAATGACTTTCCTAAGCTCATTGTCATGTTTCATCATTCTTCCTTCTTTCTTTGGATTTGTTTCCTTATTTACCATTCCTTTTCTGCCAGGTCAAAAATTTGGTCCTTTGCTTCTGCCAGCTTTTTTGGACTTTTCCTTCAGTCTGCTACCAATCTTTTCTTTAGAAATTCTTTATTTATTTTATTTTATTTTATTTTACTTTATTTTATTTCTATCAGTTTAATCTATGTGTTTTGAGACTCCCTGATATCTTTCTGCTTTCAATCCTCCATTGGGCGTGTTATATGTGAGGTTTCACTCCGATTACCTGGCCATGATAATTTCTTGTCTTCTTCCTTGGCAACAATTGATTCTTCCATCTTTGTCTTGGATATAGGTCTCTGACTCTTTCTCAGTATTTGAAAAATCAATTCTGTTTTTTATCCTGATGGTAATTTCTTTAGAAATAAGATATCATGGAGTGCCCAAGGGCTGGCCCTTGAGGGAGTCTCAGGTATGTGTGTGTGGCATGCATGCCCTCTGCTGTTGTATCATAGCTGCCCCCTGGCCTTGAAACCAGTCATCTGCAGAGGCTCTCTTTGCCAGCCTTTTGGTGTGTTTGGGGTCTGGGCTGAATAGGCTGAGGTTTAGCTTGGTGGGATCTGGTGTGCCTGTGAAAGGAGAAATTCAACCTTCACAACAGAATGAATGCCTGTAGCATTCTGTGGTCAGGGGACAGCCTATGGACAGGGCTTTCTTCTAGTCCCCTATGGGAGAATCTGTTCTCTTAAAATGAAGCAAGTTGGACTGAGGAACACAGTACCCTATGTGTTCCATGGTTAGAATTTCGTGTTTGCAGGAGAGGCAATTAAAGCCCTCACCAACCTGTCTTTGGCCAGTAGCTCGGGCTTGATGCTGCCTGTGCGAGAGCCCCAAATTTCTTTTGCCCCCATCAAATCATCTCCAAGAACACTGCCTCTCACTAATGTACAGCCAGAACCCACCATCTTCCCACTGTGTCACCTGGTATTGTCTCTAATCGTGGTTTCCAGGCTGTCTTCACCTGGCTATTTGTTGGTGTTCTCTGACAGAGAAATACAGTGTTCTTTTGAGTTGATATGCCAAGGCTGCTGATCTAAAATCTCCAGGCCTCAAGGCCCTTTGTTGGCATGAACTAGTATGATTCAGACCCCCTGATGGTCAGAATCAATGGAATTGGAGAACGTACTCCTTGTGGGTTCCAAGTGTGCTCCGATCTCTTGTGGCTTTGCCCATTGCATTGTCTCACTGCCTTCTGAATTACCAACTTTCCACTTTTCCCCTAAACCATGTCTCCAATCTTCTCCCATAGTGATTGCAACTTATTCTCTCTTTTGCTATGGAGTTTGCTTTGTGGGCTCCAGTTCATTTCTGCCATGTTGAAGTTGATGTGGTAATCTTCCTGTTGTGTTCCTGGATAAAGACAAGTCTGGAGTTACCAGACACTACTACCATCTCACTGTCCTGAAAAAGCCCCACAGAATCTTACCCAGCCATAAGCAAGAATGAATTCTTTCCACTTGCCTCATGTGGCAGAATTGTGGAGAGCATTAGCCTACGTCACATCTATCAGTCCCAGAAAGACAAATAACATACAATTTCACTCTCTCATGACTGTCAAGAGACATATGAAAAAGCAAGGGAAAAATGGACAAATAATACGACACTACCCAGGCACACAAAATGTGGTGTTTGTTGAGGTCAGTTTTGAGAAAATATGTGTTTATCAAAGAGGACAAAAGATGACATTCTTTGTAGGAAATGTGGCTGAAAGAGAGGGAATGTGAGTTTTCAAGGCATGTCAAATGGAACTGCTATCCATTAAATACCGACTTCCTATCTCCATCAATTTAATTATAATTGTTATTTGAAACACACTCAGCACACACACACACACACACACACACACACACACACACACAGATAAGACACACAAAAGATGGGGAGGAAGTGAAGAATAGCACTAATGAAGCAAACCCAAAAGAAAAGAACTGAGAGAAAAGGATAAATTCCAAGACACATATTCACTCCAAAGATTAGGTCAGGAAACCTACAAAATCTCAGCTCTGTAGTAGTGACTAAAGCGTTTGAAGCAGTAATCAAACCCCTGTCAACACACAGATGGCGAGGTGCAAATCATTTCCTGTTCAACTCTTCTAGACATTTAGAGAAGGCAATGCCATTTTCTTCTCATCAATTCCACATATGGAGGAGGTGGATGAACTCCACTTTACTAGTATAAAGACCCAATTCAAATAATGACATTTTAGGAAATAAATTATATTCCATTTCAATAATTAAACATAATAAAAATATAATTCTTTCCTTTTCTCTGTCTGTCTTCACCTGCATTTGAAAGGGCCAGCTTGTTTTTGTATTATTTTGTACTGTTGAGGAAGCCAGCCTGTCATCCATCATCCATTTTTGACAGAGTATTCACTGATGCTTCAGTTCCATATATGACCTAGTACTCCGCCTAAGATATGCCAGAACTCTTCAACACCCATTAGCCCGTTCCCTCATTCCCTGCATGTCTCTTTTTTCCTTGACTCTCAGCTTGATTCCTCAGAGTTCTGAGTTACTCCTGGTTTGTCTCCTTCTCTGACTTATCCCCTTCAGTTTTTCCTTCTTTCTACTAAGGGCCGTGGTATTCGTCCTAGGGCACATATGAGAGAAGCCATATGATATTTCCCTATGTCTCCTTGCCCATTTCATTTCACAAACCCAGTCCTGTGGCATTCATGCCAGTGCAAGAATCAAGAGTTCATCCTCCCTAATTGCTGAGGAATACTCTGTTGCCAATATGGACCACACCTTCTTTATCCACTAGTCTTTGCAAGGACATAGCAGCTCAATCCTCAGTTCTGTTCAAGTGAGCCTTGCAGACCATCGATATAAGCCATTAATTTTCCTTTGATTAAAGAGACTTGGTCAACAGGGTTATACCCATTAACACAGTAGGTAGAGATAAATAATGGTAACAAGGAGTGCTGTCCATTGCTCCTCCTTAAGGATTAGCTATAATGTATAATGTCACTCTCTCATGCAAAGGATGACAAACCTCAGAGAGACGGGATGATATACCAGAGGACTTGTTGTTTCTGATATCTCTAGATATTTCAGAGGAAATAGGAAAACTTTGCCATCTCTGGAGAAAGGTTGGCCTAAAAGATTATTTTCCTGGGCCACTCTTCTAGGTATTTAGTGAAGGCATTGTCATGTCCTCTCATCAAATCCAGAGATGGAAGAGGCGGGTAAGCTCTAATTCACAAGGATAAAGACCCAATTCAAAGAAGGACATTTTAGGAAACCCACCCATGTCATTTCAATAAGGAAAGATAATAAACAATATAATTCTTTCCTTTTCTCCCTGTGACTTCCTTTGGTTTTGAGAGGGCCACATTGTTTTCCTATGAATTGATGTTGTTGTTGCTATCTGTTGAGAAAGCCTGCCTATCATCCATCATCCATTTTTGACAGAGTATTCACGGATGCTTTAGTTGCATGGACGTCCTAGTGCTCCTCCTAATATATGCCACAACTCCTGACCACCCATTAATCAGTTCTCTTTTCGGTAGCCCTCAGCTGGATTCTCAGAGTCCTGAGTCACTCCTGGTGGGTCTCCTTCTCTGACTTCTTGCCCTTTATTATTCCCTTCCTTAAGTGGGCCAAGGTATTCCTCCCGAGGCACATATTGTGGGTAGCCATATGACATTTCCCTTTGTTTGCTTGCCTTTTCCATTTCCCAACAGCAGGGCATGGGACATTCATGTCAAGGCAAGGTCCAGGGGTTCATTCACTCGACGGCAGAGGAATACTGTGGTGCCGAAATGGACCCAAACTTCCTGATCCACTAGTCCTTGCAAGGGCATTGCGGCTCACTCCAAAGTTCTGCTCGAATGGGCCTTGCAAGCCTTCGGTATAGGCCGTCCCTTTCCTTCTGACTAAAGAGTCTTGGTCCACATGTTTATACCCGTTACCACAACAAGTACAGTTAACTAATAATAACAACGGGTTCGGTCCAGGCCTCTTCATTGAGAGTTAGCTCAGATGCAGAATATCACTCTCCTCAAAGACTTTGCAAAGGTATTTAAGGGAAAGCCAGGTAGACAGAGGCCTCATCCCTTAGCCGCGTGTTTCAGAACACTAGGAGACGAGGCCACAGACAGCACCATATAGCGATGCCCTCACCTTTTACCTCGGAAAGGGACTTTCCGTATCTTAGTCATCACTGACCCATAGGCAAAAGACGCTGACAAAGTACGCTCTCACCCACAGGACGACAAACCCCACGGAGAGCTGCTTATACCCGCGAGGCCTCACCTTTTCTTGAGATATCTAGAAATTGTAGTGTAAAAGGACACCTTGCCGTCTCTGGGGATATGTTGGCCTAAAGGAAGGTATACTGAATGTCATTTTCCTTCCTCTATGTCTCCAGAAAGGGGAAGTTGGACATTAACCCACAAGACATCCTGAGTTCTTGATCAGGTTCAGAGGGCTCTTGTTCTGTCCTTCCCGGGGCTTCCTACTTAAAGCCATAGGACACCAAGGTCATGGGAGAGGGACAGCTGCTTCAGTGAAGCCAGCATCTGTGATGTCACAAAGCCTTGAGGTCATAGCAACCACTCCTCATCAACCCAGGCCTGATCACTACACTTGACTGGAGTAGACATGGGTGGGCCAAGAGGACCCCAGGCCGTCCCAAACTGCTGGAGCCGCCTGGGTCTCTCACCAAGGCAGTTTGCGAAGCGAGTCGGTGTCACCTTCTCCATGGCCCAATTCATAGTATTTGGTCGTGAGTGTCAGCACCAGCCCTCTGGACCTCAGAGAAAGGCAAGGATCCCTCATTCCATCTTAGCCACGACAGGCCAAGAAACTAACAGACCACAAGCAAAGCCTCAGGGGAGGAAATCCGAGCCCTTCGTAAGGGTGAGACCCTCCCACCAAATCATGGAGCATCTCAACAGGAAAAGGTCCACCCAAGGGAAGCTCAAAGTGAACCCCCGCAACCGTGCCAAAGACATGTCTGGAATCTTCCACAGCAAGCACACGAGTACCTCGATGATCTCCAGAAACGGTGCCAACAAGGCCTCCCAATCTTCCAAAACACCATTCATCCAAGGCAGACTCTACACCCTAGAACCTTAGGTCCAGGACGGACTCATGTTCTTGGAGTCCACAGAAGCCAACGGAGAGCAAGTTGGAAGAGACCCAAGCCCAAGTGAAGCCATCTGAAAGACTTCTGTGCCCATTTCAGGAAGACAACTTGTATGTGCAAAAGGACGCATTGAAGAAGATTCGAATGTGGAAGAACCTTGAGCACTCCCTCATGGTGGATCAGCTACCCTCTGTGGAACTGCATGGAGATGTGGCAGCACAAGCCTGCCTTCACCCTCTCATGACCATCCCCCAAATGGTTACATGCGATAAGCAAACAGTGCCTCTTGAGGAAGATGGGCATGTTCCAATGGAGCCCCGAGAGGATGCACAATGTGTTAACAAGGGGTCAGTACAGCACGACAGACAGCGGATGCTGCAGGTTGGTGAGGAGATCCAGGAAGGCAAAGAACAGGAGAATGAACAAGGAAGCTCCAAGCGAAGGTCGGGCATTTTAGGATGGTGGGAGGTTCTCTATACCTGGCTGCCCTCCATAGGAACCTAGGTCCAAATTCAATAAAACATCCTTTGGCCCCAGTCAATTATTGTGCACTGTTTTTGTCTTTGTTATCTTATCGAACGTGCACATGCACGTTTGGACAGAGAGGCAGAGAGATCCCAATCAGGGGGTGGAGCTGGAGAGGGAGAAGCTTACTTGCCCCTGAGCAGAGAACCTGAGAACAGAGTCAATGCCAAGGCCCTGGAATCATGAGTTGATCTGAAGGCCGCGTCTGAACTGATGGACACAACCCGGGACCCAACAATTGACTTCTGAATACCTCCTGGTTCTAGACAGAACCGCTGCTCTGTCATTGTTCAGAAATGCAGGGGATAAGGATTTTGGCTTGGCTGCTGTTGCTTGAGCTATCCGGCCTGCTTCGAGAGCTGGTATAGCTTTTCCTCTTGAAGTCAGTGACTGGGCTATGGACAAACTATTCTCCGATGCCTATTTGCCTAAAGAGAATACCTCCATGCCTAGATTTTCCGGGGGGAATGGCACTATGTCTTTAGGTGCTCCGCTTCTGTGGAAGGTGTTGGGAGTTCTCTGTGCCTCTGATTCTGGACCACTTTCTCTGCTCCCAGATGAGGGTCCTTTCCAGCCCCGAGTTCTCTAATCTAGGATCAGCCCTCTTTTCTTTCTCTCACTCTTACTTCACCTACAAGAGGCACCTCTTTCATTTCCTTAGAGATTCCCTAAGCTCACTATCATGTTCCATCATTCTGCCTTCTCTCTTAGAATTTGCATCCTTATTTTCTAGGCTTGTTCTTCTCGGTTCCTAATTGGATCCTCCACTTCTACCATGTTCCCGAACTTTGCATCCAGTCTCCTGCCAATCTTCTCTTCAGGAGTTCTTTAGGTGTTTTTATCTTTATCAGTTTTATCTCTGTGTTTCGAGACTCTCTGATATCTCCTATGTTTTCTGATGTACAGCGAGTATCCAGGCCACAGCTTTCTATCCCGCATCGGGCGTGCTCTATGTAGAGGTTTCACTCTGACTGCCTAGTCGTAATCACTCCTTCTTCCTTTACCTGGGAATCAATTGATTCTTCCATCTTTGCATTGGATCTAAGTCTCTGTCACCTCTCTGTATTCGTTAAACTCATTCTGTTTTCTAACCTGAGGGTAATTTATTTAGGAGGAAGTGATCCGTGAGTGACCCAAGGCTCGCCCTTAAGGTTTGTTGAGTGCATGCGTGTGTGTGTGTTTGTGAGAGTGTATGTGGCAGGCATGCCACTGCTGTTTGTGTTGTGGCTGACCCTGTCCTGGAGGCCAGTCATTTGCAGTAGCTCTCCTTTCCGGCCGTTTGTTGTTTTTAGGGTCCGGGCTGAATATGCTGAGGTTTACCTTGGTGGGCTCTGGTGTGCCTGTGAAAGGAGAAACTCTACCAACTCAACAGAACGCAGGCCTGCAGAATGCTGTGTTCAGAAGAGAGCATGTGGTCAAAGCTTTCTTCTCGTCCCATATGGGAGAGTCTGTTCTCCTTGGACTAAGCATCTTGGACTGAGGAAGGCAATCCTCCAAGTGTTCCACTGTTGGTATTTTGTGTTGGCTGGCTAGGGAGTCTCTGTCCTCACATACCTGTCTTGGCCAAGCTCTGTCTTGATGCTGCTGTTGTGAGAGCCAAAATTTATTATGTCCACATTGAGTCATCTCCACGAACACTGCCTTTCACGGAATCACTCCCACGACTCATCATCTTCCCACTGCGTCTCTTGGTATTGTCTCTCTCTGATCATTGTCTCCAGGCTGTCTGCTCCTGGTCGCTTGTTGGTGTCATATGCAGGAAAAAGATGGTGTTCTTTCAAGTTGATGTCTGCCAAGCCTGCTGATAGGAAAACTTCAGCCCTCAACACTTGTGTTGTCAAGTACTCGTGCCCTTCAGACCCTCTGCGTCTCACAGTCAACGGCACTGGGAAACAGGTTCCTTGTGTGATCCCAGGGTGCCCTGCTCTCCTGTGCTTTGGTCCTCTTCATGGACTCCAGCCCTCTGATCCACGAACCAACCAAATCTCCCCTGAGCCATGTCTCCAACCTTCTCCCATCATCTCTGCAACTTCCGTTCTCTTTCGCTGTGGAGTTTACCTTGTAGGCTTCAGGTCAATTTCCACCCCACTGCAGTTGTTGTGGTCATCTTTTTGTTGCCTTCATGGTTGAAGAAGCATGAGGTTATTAGACACTACTACCATCTCACTGTCTTCATGTCACCACAATTTGTACTGTGACATAAGCAAGAAGGAATTCTTCCACATGTCTCTTATGGCAGTCTTGCGGAGAGCATTGGACTTTGTCACATCTATCATTCTCAGAAAGACAATAAACAGACGATTTCACTAACTCATGACAGTCAAGAAACATACGAAAAAGAAAGGGTATTGGGACAAACATTATGACTCTAATGAGGAATTCAAATGGTGCTGTTTGTTGGAAGGCCGTTTTGTGAGAACACGGGATTCTTGAAGAGGACAAGAGATGACATTCCTTTAAGGAGATTTCCTGAAACTAATGGAATGTGAGATTTCAAGGCATGTCAAATTGAATTGCTACCCACAAGAGACCGAATTCCATTCTCTCGTATTTTAATAATAATTGTGATGTGAAACACACACACACCACACAGCATTAACACATGCACATGCAAACACACAAAGATAAGACATGCAAAATATGGGAAGGAAGCGAGGAATCGTACCAATGAAGCAACCCCAAGAAAATACCATATAGGTGAAAGGCAAATAGAATCCAAGTCAGAAGCCAACCGAAATGAGAAAGTGAACTATTACCTATCAATAATACATTCAGTACTCAGGACTAAAGTCTCCCGTCAATACAAACAGTTTGTAACAGTGGTTGAAATTCCAAATCAAAAAAAAAAAAAAAATAGAAACATCCATAAGAAAACAGCAAATATTAAACAGGCTCGTCCTTCTGTTGCCCATAGGAGATTTCCTTCGACTATAAAGATACTCATAGCTTGCAAGTGAAGAAACAGGGAAGACGTAGGTTATGCTATTCCCAAGGAGAAGAGAGCCAAAGTGTTTGTGCCTAAGTCAGCGAGAGTCATTTTATGCCTTCGAGAGAAAAAAGCTAAGCGGAAGGTGTTTTGTCTTGATGGAGCATCAAAACAACAGAAACCTGGAAGAATTGCCAACATATCCACCATGAAAAAAGGTGTATCTAAACGTTGGAAGCCTATGAACACACAGGAATGGAGATGGCGACGTTTATCCAATACTGTTGGCAACTATGATATCCAGGTTAAGCACAGGACAGATTATCTGGATGGGAAGGTGCTAAGGAATAACAGACGTCCACATGGGCATTCGAACCACCTGAACTTTGGGGGTCCATGAGTAAGATTGCGTCTCTGAGGACAATAAGATATGTTCTTCCCAGCAGCAGACCTAACTTTGTCTATCGCAGGTCATGAGCTCGAGTCCAAATCCAGTCGTAATTCATGGAAGAGAAGTCAAAACCTATCCTGTGCACTTATGATCACGAAGGTATGAAAACAGGAAGATATCACTTTCAAATTGGAAATAAAGCCAGACACTAAAAGTGGAAAACACAACACACTCACAAACTACAATGAATGCAAGAAAGAAAATCCAAAGGAAAAGAAGAAAGAGCCATGAACGAAGGAATTCTAAGAAACTTAGAGGAGGATGCCAAAACATTTTATGGGGAAACAATATAGGGTTAAATGTGTGCATTTCCAAAATTTAAAAACACCGAAAAAGAAAGCCACCTAAAAGGACGACTGAAGGAACAAGATGAAGAAAAACCAAACTCCAAAGTTAACAGAAAAATTGAAATCATACATGTGATTATCAAAATTAAGGAAATACAAACAAAACAATAGGAAAAAAATCAGGAGATCTCACACTTGAGTTTTGACAACACGAACAAACCGCAGAAGCCATTACTGGGATAAAACAGGGAGACAAGCACACAGTTGCAAGTATGAAACCACATCACAACTGGTAGCAAGGAAAAAAGAATAACCGAAAAGGCATAGTCACACATTTATGCTAGCAAATCCAAGAACTGAGAGAAAAGGATAAATTCCCAGACACATAGAAAATTCCAAGATTAGGTCAGGAAACCTACAAAATCTCAGCTCTCTAGTTTAGACGGAAGCCTTTGAAGCAGTAATCCAACCCCTGCCAACACACAGAAGGCCAGATCAAGTCATTTGCTTGGGCCACTCTTCTATGTATTTAGTGAAGGCATTGTCATGTCCTCTCATCAAATCCAGAGATGGAAGAGGTGGGTAAACTCTAATTTACACGGATAAAGACCCAATTCAAAGAAGGACATTTTAGGAAACCCACCCATGTCATTTCAATAAGGAAAGATAATAAACAATATAATTCTTTCCTTTTCTCCCTGTGACTTCCTTTGGTTTTGAGAGGGCCACATTGTTTTCCTATGAATTGATGTTGTTCTTGTTGCTGTTCTGTTGAGAAAGCCTGCCTATCATCCATCATCCATTTTTGACAGAGTATTCACGGATGCTTTAGTTGCATGGACGTCCTAGTGCTCCTCCTAATATATGCCACAACTCCTGACCACCCATTAATCAGTTCTCTTTTCGGTAGCCCTCAGCTGGATTCTCAGAGTCCTGAGTCACTCCTGGTGGGTCTCCTTCTCTGACTTCTTGCCCTTCATTATTCCCTTCCTTTACTAGGGCCAAGGTATTCCTCCCGAGGCACATATTGTGGGAAGCCATATGATATTTCCCTTTGTCTGCTTGCCTTTTCCATTTCCCAACAGCAGGGCATGGGACATTCATGTCAAGGCAAGGTCCAGGGGTTCATTCACTTCGATGGCAGAGGAATACTGAGGTGCCGAAATGGACCCAAACTTCCTGATCACACTAGTCCTTGCAAGGGCATTGCGGCTCACTCTAAAGGTCTGCTCGAATGGGCCTTGCAAGCCGTCTATATACGCCGTCCCTTTCCTTCTGACTAAAGAGTCTTGGTCCACATGTCTATACCCGTTACCACAACAAGTACAGTTAACTAATAATGACAACAGGTTCGGTAGACCTCTCTGAGAGTTAGCTCTGATGCAGAAGGTCACTCTCCTCAAAGACTTTCAAAGGTATTTAAGGGAAAGCCAGGTAGACAGAGGCCTCATCCCTTAGCCGCATGTTTCAGAACACTAGGAGACGAGGACACAGACGGCACCATATATCGATGCCCTCACCTTTTACCTCGGAAAGGGACTTTCCGTACCTTAGTCATCACTGACCCATAAGCAAAAGACGCTGACAAAGTACGCTCTCACCCACAGGACGAAAAACCCCACGGAGAGCTGCTCATACCCGCGACCTCACCTTTTCTTGAGATATCTAGAAATTGTAGTGTAAAAGGACACCTTGCCGTCTCCGGGGATATGTTGGCCTAAAGGAAGGTATACTGAATGTCATTTTCCTTCCTCTATGTCTCCAGAAAGGGGAAGTTTGACATTAAACCACAAGACATCCTGAGTTCTTGATCAGGTTCAGAGGGCTCTTGTTTTGTCCTTCCTGGGGCTTCCTACTTAAAGCCATAGGACACCAAGGTCATGGGAGAGGGACAGCTGCTTCAGTGAAGCCAGCATCTGTGATGTCACAAAGCCTTGAGGTCATAGCAACCACTCCTCATCAACCCAGGCCTGATCACTACACTTGACTGGAGTAGTCATGGGTGGGCCAAGAGGACCCCAGGCCGTCCCAAACTGCTGGAGCCGCCTGGGTCTCTCACCAAGGCAGTTTGCGAAGCGAGTCGGTGTCACCTTCTCCATGGCCCAATTCATAGTATTTGGTCGTGAGTGTCAGCACCAGCCCTCTGGACCTCGGAGAAAGGCAAGATGCCGCATTCCATCTTAGCCACGACAAGCCAAGAAACTAACAGACCGCAAGCAATGCCTCAGGGGAGGAAATCTGAGCCCTGAGTAAGGGTGAGACCCTCCCACCAAATCATGGAGCATCTCAACAGGAAAAGGTCCACCCAAGGGAAGCTCAAAGTGAACCCCCGCAACCGTGCCAAAGACATGTCTGGAGTCTTCCACAGAAAGCACACGACTACCTCAATGGTCTCCAGAAACGGTGCCAACAAGGCCTCCCAATCTTCCAAAAAGACCATGCATCCAAGGCAGAGTCTACACCCTAGAACCTTAGGTCCAGGACGGACTCATGTTCTTGGAGTCCACAGAAGCCAACGGAGAGCATGTTGGAAGAGACCCATAGCCCAATGAAGCCATCTGAAAGACTTCCGTGCCCATTTCAGGAAGACAACTTGTACGTGCAAAAGGACGCATTGAAGAGGATTCGAATGTGGAAGAACCTTGAGCACTCCCTCATGGTGGATCAGCTACCCTCTGTGGAACTGCATGGAGATGTGGCAGCACAAGCCTGCCTTCACCCTCTCATGACCATCCCCCAAATGGTTACATGTGATAAGCAAACAGTGCCTCTTGAGGAAGATGGGCATGTTCCAATGGAGCCCCGAGAGGATGCACAATGTGTTAACAAGGGGTCAGTACAGCACGACAGACAGCGGATGCTGCAGGTTGGTGAGGAGATCCAGGAAGGCAAAGAACAGGAGAATGAACAAGGAAGCTCCAAGCGAAGGTCGGGCATTTTAGGATGGTGGGAGGTTCTCTATACCTGGCTGCCCTCCATAGGAACCTAGGTCCAAATTCAATTAACATCCTTTGGCCCCAGTCAATTATTGTGCACTGTTTTTGTCTTTGTTATCATATCGAACATGCACATGCACGTTTGGATAGAGAGGCAGAGAGATCCCAATCAGGGGGTGGAGCTGGAGAGGGAGAAGCTTACTTGCCCCTGAGCAGAGAACCTGAGAACAGAGTCAATGCCAAAGCCCTGGAATCATGAGTTGATCTGAAGGCCACGTCTGAACTGATGGACACAACCCGGGACCCAACAATTGACTTCTGAATACCTCCTGGTTCTAGACAGAACTGCTGCTCTGTCATTGTTCAGAAATGCAGGGGATAAGGATTTTGGCTTGGCTGCTGTTGCTTGAGCTATCCGGCCTGCTTCGAGAGCTGGTATAGCTTTTCCTCTTGAAGTCAGTGACTGGGCTATGGACAAACTATTCTCCGATGCCTATTTGCCTAAAGAGAATACCTCCATGCCTAGATTTTCCAGGGGTAATGGCACTATGTCTTTAGGTGCTCCGCTTCTGTGGAAGGTGTTGGGAGTCCTCTGTGCCTCTGATTCTGGACCACTTTCTCTGCTCCCAGATGAGGGTCCTTTTCAGCCCCGAGTTCTCCAATCTAGGATAAGCCCTCTTTTCTTTCTCTCACTCTTACTTCACCTACAAGAGGCACCTCTTTCATTAACTTGGTGATTCCCTAAGCTCACTATCATGTTCCATCAAAGAATACATTCAAATGGCCAACAGACACATGAAAAAATGCTCCACATCTCTCGGCATCAGGGAAATACAAATCAAAACCAGAATGAGATACCACCTCACACCGTTCAGAATGGCTAAAATGAACAAGTCAGTCAATGACAGATGCTGGCGAGGATGTGGAGAAAGGGCAACCCTCCTACACTGTATGTGGGAATGCAAGCTGGTGCAACCACTCTGGAAAACAGCGTGGACGTGCCTCAAAAAGCTGAAAATAGAACTACCCTATGACCCAGTGCTTGTAGTACTGGGTATATACCCTACAGATACAAACGTGGCATTCTGAAGGGGCACATGCACCCAAATGTTTATAGCAGCAATGTCCACAATAGTTAAACTATGGAAAGAAACTAAATGTCCTTCAACAGATGAATCAATAAATAAGATGTGGTATATATGTTCAATGGAATACTATGCAGCCATCAAAAGAAATGAAATCCTGCTATTTGTGATGACGTGGATGGAACTAGAGGGTATTATGCTTGGCGAAATAAATCAATCTGAGAAAGACAACTATCATATGATCTCCCTGATATGATGAAGTGGAGATGCAACATAGGCAGTTTCGGGCGTATGAAAAAAAAATAAAAAAAGATGGTATTAGGAGGGAGACAAACCATAAAAGACTGAATCTCACAAAACAGACTGAGGGTTGCTGGGGGGAGGTGTGTTGGGAGAGGATGGTGGGGGTATGGACATTGGAGAGGGCAGGTGCTATGGTGAGTGATGGTGAGTGCTGTGAATCACAGACCTGTACCCCTAGGGATAAAAACACATTATATAAAAAATTTTAAAAAATAATTTAAAAAACCCATTAAAGAAAAAACACAGATTGCAAGCCCAGAGCTAATCTCATATTCAATCAAAACTTTTGAAAGTTTTCCCCTTAAAGATCAGAAGAAAGACAAGTGTGTCCATTTTCACTACTCTCATTTGACACAGTAGTGGATGTCCTAGCCAGAGAAACAAGGAACACAAACAAATAAGAGACTCCAAAAAAAAAAAAAAAAAAAAGGAAGAAGTAAAATTTTCTTTTTTTGGATAACATGAACTTACATGTTAAAAAATCCTAAAAAATTCACAAAAAATTTGAATAAACAAATTTAGTAAAATTACCAAATACAAGATCAATATATAAAAGAAAAGAATTTTGTTTTGTTTCTTTTTTTTTTTATGGACTGCTTCCCAGTTTGTCATGTCATCCTTGTTCAGTGATCACGCTAATCTTCTCTGCATCATTCCAATTTTAGTATATGTGCTGCCAAAGTAAGCACAAGACAGGAGCATTTTAACATTCTAATGATGAACTATCTGAAAAAATAAAGAAAACAATCTAATTCACAATAGCATCAAAAATAATAAAATACTTAGGAATAGATTTAACTAAGAAGATGAAAGATCTGTACTCCATAAACTATGACATTGATAAAGAAATTGAAGGTGACAGAAATGGAAAGATAGCTCATATTTATGAATGGTAAGAATTAACATTGTTAAAATGTCCATACTACCGTAAACCATCTGTAAATCCAATTCCTATCAAAAATCCAATGTTAGGGGCGCCTGGGTGGCTCAGTGGGTTAAGCCGCTGCCTTCGGCTCTGGTCATGATCCCAGGGTCCTGGGATCGAGCCCCGCATCAGGCTCTCTGCTCAGCAGGAAGCCTGCTTCCTCTTCTCTCTCTGCCTGCCTCTCTGCCTGCTTGTCATCTCTCTCTGTCAAATAAATAAATTAAAAATCTTTAAAAAAATCCAATATTATTGTTTTACAGAAGTAAGTAAAGAATCCTAAAGTTTATATGAGACCATGAAAGACAACAAATAATCAAAGCAGTTCTGAGAAAGAATGAAGAAGGGAGATTACACTTCTTGATTTGAAACTATACTACAAAGCCCTCATGCTCAAAACAATAAAGTATACTGGCATAAAAACAGACCAATAAACAAGTAGAACAGAATTGAGAGTCCAGAAATAAATCCTTTCATACAGTCACCTAATATTTGACAGGGGCCAACATATGTAATGGGGAAAGATAGTCTGTTCAATAAATGATATTTAAAACTGAATAGTCACATAAACAGTATGAAAAGGGAACCTTATATCACTCATAAGTCTGAACTTGAAATAGATTAAAGACTTAAAGGTGATGCATGAAACTAAATTTCCTAAAGGAAAACATAGGAAAAATTCTCCTTGACATTGGTCTTGCCAATAGTTTTTTGGATACCAGACCAAAAACACAAGCAAAAAAAGCAAAAATAAATAAATGGTATTACATCAAACTAACGTTTCTGCATTGCCAAAAAAAGGGAGAGAGAATGAAAACACAATCCACAGAATGTAAGAAAATACTTATGAATCTTATATATGAAAAGAGGTTAATAACCAACAGATACAAATAGAAAAAAATATATGATTAAAAAAATAGCAAAAGGATTTCAATAGACTTTTTTTTCAAAAAAGTTATATAAATGACCAACAGGAGCATTAAAAAGTGCTCAACGTAAAAATCTCAGGGCAAAGTCCTTATGTTGTTGTTGTTGTTGTTTACCTCTGAAAAACACAGCAAGATATTAGAATATATACTACCAAAAAATTGAAACTAACCAATTTTGGTAAATATTGGGGAAAACAGGGAACTTATGCACTGTAATAGGGATATAAATTTGTATGGAAAACAGTATGGAGATTATTCATATTATTAAAAGTAAAATTACCATATGATTCAGTAATCCCACTTCTAGGTATCTATCTAAAGAAAACGAAGTTCACTGTTCAAAGACATATCTGCACTCTTATGTTTATTATAAAATTATTAACTCTAAGCAAGAGATGGAAATAACTTCAGTATCCATTAATGGATGAATGAGTAAAATAAGTATGGTAAATATATACTACGGAATACTACTTAACCATGAAAAATTAAGAAATACTGCCATTTACAACAGCATGGATGGATCTTGAAGGTATTATTCTAAGTGAAATATTTCAAAGATTTTATATATTTTTTTAATTTATGTATTATGATATCCCTTACATACAGAATCTGAGGAAAAGGAAAACTAATGGAAACTTAGAGTTGAGTTGACAAGGGGTGAACCTGGGGTGGAGTAAGGTGGTCCAAGGGTGCAAACTTGCAACTATAATATGAAAAAGTTCTGGGGATCTAATGTACAGCATGATGATCATAGTTAATAAGATATACATACTTTTTTTTATTGTGCTTCCCTTTAATAAACTTTGCATATATCACATTCTTACAAGTTGAAAGTTTATAGCAATCTTGTATAAAAGAGGTCTGCTGCCACCATTTTTCTAACAACATTTGTTCATTTTGTGTCTCTTTGTCACATGTTGGTAATTCTTGCAATATATCAAGTTTTTTCATTATTATTGTATTTGTTATGGTGATCTGTGATCAGTAATTATGACCCACTGAAAACTCAGAACTAGTGTACTTAAGGTATATACATTGTTTTTCTTTAAAAACATAATGCTTTTGAACAGTGCAGTATAGTTTTTATTTTTTATATGCACTGGGAAACATATTTTTTTATATGCACTGGGAAACCAAAAAATATAATAATTTGACTTAGTTTATTGAGATAATCACTTTATTGAGGCAGTCTGGAACAAAACCCACAAGACCTCTGAAGTTTATCTCTACTATACTATATACATAAAAGTTGCTAAGAGAGTAGATCTTAAAATTCCTTACGATACATGCATAAAAAACAGTGGCAACTATACGAGATAGTAGATGTATTAACATTTTTATGTAGATTATATTGCAATAAAGATGTATACCAATTTATCAAATTGTACAAAATTTACACAATGTTAAAGGTTTGCAATGTTATAAGAAATCATTTCTTAAATTTACAAATATGTCGATTTTTTTCAATAAACCTGGAAAAAACTTTTTGTAGAATTAATCTATTTTTCAAAAAAGGAAGTAAGGCAGTAAAAACTGCAACTAACTCTGAAATAATAGAATATAAAATCCATTTTCATTATATACACTGTGACAAAAAGTATTACTTAGTTTACAATGGAGGAGTACTTATGAAACATGAAGGATGGTCTATAAATAAGGCTGAAAGAGCTCAGTTTTAAGGTTTAAATTTAAAATCTTCTTTTGAAATACTAAACTGACCACCCAGTGTTCCAAACATCAATGTCTTAACTGCATGAATTTATTTCATACAACTCTATAATCTAGTTTCATAAGAAAGCAGCATGCAAAGTTTGAATAAGACAGACTTGCTTAAGTTTCATGTTCAACAGTAAAGGATACCTCCCTAAAAACAAATAGAAGACAAATCAGCATATTTATTATGATAATTATTATTCATAAAGATATTCATATTGAATTAGGGAATATATATCCTCAGAGGGGGTAAAGTAAAATGAAATTTATTTTGGTAAATGTGTCTATGAATAGTCAATACAATGCCTCAATATAAATGAATATTACCATTTTGAACAATTTAATTACTATTACTAGAATTATTATAAGTATAAAAATAGCTATCATTTTAGCATGGAATATGAGACTCTCATGCTCCATGCTTCATCACATACACACAACAACGCAGCATAATAAGTATTATCATCACCATTTCATGGGTGAAAAAACTGAGGCTAACACATTTGGATAACTGGTTTATGATTACATGGGTAGCAAAAATGCATCACACTAATTTAGGCTTTATGATTTCAGAATTGTACTCTTACCATTGCACATTCTATTACTCTGTAAATACTTGGCCTGTTTTCATTTGGTTCTCTAATTTTATTCATGTGGTGATGGCTTAAAGCTTCATTTAAAGGAAGCTTAAAAATTTCATTTAACCAAAAGCTCCCAAGAATTAAAAATGTCATTGATCTAATGTAGACATGGATATCATTAGTTAATGGGTAACTATATATTTTCCACTCTAGTGAGATAAAAGACTATTTTTCTCAGTTTTAGTCTCTCAGTGTTAAAAAGGACTTTGTTAAAATAGAAATATTTAGACAAAGGTGATCAAAAGTCTGGATCAGGTCACCTTAAGGTAAATATTAGGAAACTGAGGAAACAAATGGAGATTTGAACACTGAGCTATGATATAATGAATGGTTTCAAGTATTTAGTAGAGTATAGAAAAGCCCTTTAAAGCCTGGTCTTAGCCTAGCATTGCAGCTTCTGGGATATCTATCTATCATCTATCTATCTAGATATAATGTGAAAACTTTTTTAACTTAAAGATTTTGAGAAATAGAACATAATCAGCACCATAGAAGATCTGTTTCTGATAACAACCTAGCCCCTCCTCCCAGTTTGTTAATATTCTCTCTTATTTAATGTAACATTGTGCAAATAGACCACTACTGATCTGCCGTTATGAATGAAATAGCTATAATCATCTGTTTGCATATCCTGGTGAAAATATTCATTTAGTTCCATGTTGTATTTCTAGGAATGGACCAAATTTTTATTTTTATTTTTAAGTTTTCTAAATATTGTCCAACTTACCTCAAATGTTTTTATTATGGGCACTTTCATTCTTTCACATTCTTGCAAGGCAATTTTACTGTTGCCCAATATGGTAAGTGTGTAATAGTATGTCATTTTAGGTTTTAATTTATTATTAATTTAATTTAATTTAATTCCAGATTCATAATAAAGATAAACAGTTTTTATATATGAGTGGCCATTTGGATTACCCTTTCTGTAAAGTGCATGCTCAAATTTTTTGATATCTTAACATTGTGTCATACTGACTTCTTTAATAGTAGATTTTCTGAATGAACTTTAAGCTGTGTAGGTCTTCTCTATTTTATTTTGAACTTGTTTTCATTTCAAAATCTTTATATTTATTTTCATAATCTGCTTTTATTTTTCTTTGTCTATTATCTATCTATCTATCTATTTATTTGCAAGCAAGAGAGAGCGAGCAAGTGAGAGTGCAGGGAGGGATAGAAAAAGAAGGGAAAAGAATCTTAAGCAGACTCCAGGCTCAGCACAGAGCCCAACTCTGGGCTCTATTTCACAACCCTGACATCATGACCTGAGCCAAATGAAAGAGATAAAATAAAATTAAGGTGTTAAAAAAAAAAGGAAAAAGAATTGGAGGTTTAATTAAGTGAGCCACTCAGGCACCCCTGTGGTACCTTAAATTAGCTGTCATATTTTTAAAGTTCTAGAGTATCCATTTGTTCATTTATAAAACCTTTCTCAATATCATTTTTAGTGTCAGTTTTTGGTTCAATTTGCTTCCCCTCTCATTTCTTTGAGCAGAGTAATCAAGCCATTTTACAATCTTTATTGATCATTTTAACATCATACTTAATCCCATTTTGTCTATCAAATCTTGTTAATGGTTTTTCTTTGTGTGCTTTGTTACATTTTGCTATGTTCAAGACATTATATTTGAAACTCTTATTGAGTAGGGATAATTAAGAGCTATAATAATGGTATGGTCCTCCTTGGCAGGATTTTCTCTTATATCTGAGACTCTACAAGACAATCATACTCCAAATTCAGTGATTGACTTTCTCAGTTTACACAGAAGGCAAGGTAGGCTATAGTCTTATTTCTGCTTCTCCTTGTGCTTTGGGGATCTCAACTTAAATTTGGGTTATACCAAAGTCCTCAAATTTGATTGCTGCTGGATTTTGAATTTTGTTCCTCTAGTATCAAGAGTCTATGAACAACAGAGCTCAGTGTGTTTTAGCAGTTTTAAATGCTCTCATAGCTAAAATGGCTTCAGGGCATATATCTCTAGGCTCTCATTGTATTTCGTATTTTGGCCCAGTAATCCCTCACTTATTTTTATAATCATTCTGATATTTTTAACTTTAAAAGCTATTTTGTCTGGATTTTTAGTTGTCTTAAGTAGGAGTTTTTAGATCACCATTACTAGAAGCAACAACAAATATACATGAAAATATCTGCAGTAGTTTATCACATCTTTATGGCTTTGAACTTCCATAAGCTGAGGCATCCTTCTCTAATCACTTAGGCAAACTCCAATTTACCCTTTAAAACAACCCAAGAATTGCTTCATTTAAGAACATGTTCAGGGATGACTCTTCCCCACTGTTCTTACCAACATTCCCACACACTCTTTGCTACCCACACCTTGTTTATGAACTTTCGTTAGGTATATCAGCGTGACCAGAATTTTGCTCTATTGTATTTTTGTCCTTTAGAGCTTTAATTAAATATGAATTCCATAGAAAGTCTGTCCCTTTTCTTTCAAACCTGGGTTAGTTATTTCTTCTCATTCTTTGTCAGAAGTTACTTTATTAGAGAAACTTATAGCTCTATTGTGACTTTGGAGCCTTTACAGTTTTTCGACTGGAAAAATCACCCATCCCTGAGATTTTTACGCAGCTTCCTAGCTGATATTATTCAGAAATCTGTTCAAAACAGACTTTTTCAGGGAGGCCCTTTTGGACCACTCAGTTTAAAAACCTCTTCTCAATCACTGCTCTTTTAAAAATGTGCTTATTTAGTTCAAATATGCATCTCTATTAAAGAAAAATCAGTACGTTTTTTTTTTTTAAAGTTGGCTTACCTATTATCTATCTCTCCCATTAAAATGATTCCTCTGGGCTGGGGTTTTGTTGTGCTCATCTTAGGCCAGGCACTCAATAAATTGTCTCTGAATGATTGAATTGTTTGACTCCCTTGCTAGATTCTCAACTTCATGAGGCCAAGGATTGTTCTATTCAGTCCTTCTTTATCCTCAATGTCTGTTATATTGCAGTCACTTACATGACTAATGGGAAAAATCACAGAAAGAAAGAGTTAAAACTACAGAAAAACCCTGTAGGTTCAATAACACAAAGCTTTCTAAAATTATTTAGCCCAGGAATTGAATACTGGCTGCACTTTTGATTTTTTTTAAATGGTATTGAATTTAATTTAAATGGAAATACTGGAATGGTAGAATAATAAAAAAATTATAAAAGCAACTTGCTCCTTAAAGTAATAATTATATAGGGCATCTCTTCTAGAAGCAAAATTTTCAAATGACAAACATCTGAAAGCATAGAAGGAGAAGTAAGAGTGTGAATTGTACTTCAATGCTCTTTTCTTTATATTCAACAAACAGCTTCATTCACACACCTTTCCAATTTTTTCAACTCTTTTGACAAAGCCTTCAGAGGAGTTACTGCTGATGACAACCATCACAGCCTAACAGGAGAAATTTTATAAAGAAAAATAATAGCATGTTTTTCCCAAATTGTTAAGGATATGGTGAAGCTCTGTCGGATTCAAAGGAGGAATGTGCAATTCCATGCTATATATAATAATAACTTATTTTAATAGTGGCTTTGCAATTTTTCAGATATATCCATTTACTGAAACCACTATCAAATAAACAAAAACAAACAAATGAACAGGGGTTCGAGACAGAAATTATCTAATCTATTCAAAGCAACCTAATCTTGAGTGATGTCTTAGGCGCTCTTCTAGGGACTGGTGACACGGTGAACAAAATAGGTAAAAATCTCACCTTCATGGAGCCTCTCTGGTATTTAGGGGAAAATCTTTCCTTATCAACATGAAAATACTTTTTATGGATGTTGCTTAGAATTTCAGTTTTTTTTTTTTCTTGACAGTATCTCAGGTGATCATCTTTGAGGTGGTTCTCCTGAAAATACCTTTGGGGGGTACTGACTCGACTTTCTGAGTCAGACACTTTCCTAAAGACAGGGGTCAAAGGAAAAGTGACAACTGTCACTCTTGCAGTAAGAACAGGGATCACAATGCTTGAAACAGATATGCTGCTCAGCTGTCAGAAAGTCCACAAGGCTCCAAATGTGTGTGGCCAACTAACGGAACCTGTAACTCAGAGGTTATCATCCTGAGAGCAATGGGAAATCCCTCTAGTTAAGGACTCTCCTTGACGGAAGCTTGACAATGGCCTTGATTTACTTACTATGATGTTTAGGTAATTATACACATTAAGAAAAGTGCACAAGGCACTTACATTTCCATGATACCATCAAAGATATTGTTGTTTTATTAAAATGTTACATCTAGAGTTGTAACGTATAGAGTAGTTAAGTCAATCACTATGAGGTACAGGTGAGACTATTGTAACAGCCATACTTCCATAAAAAAGAAAATTTTTTTGTGGTTTCTGATCTAGGAATCAGCCAGTGAATAATTCTATATCAGTGTCCAGTTACCGGGCTAAACATGTAATCTATTTATATTTCTGAGGGTAAGCTGAATTGTGATCACTGAGCCAGCTGTATTCTAGTAACTACTCATTTACCCAACATAACAGATATAAGAAGGTAAAAGGCTTCTAAGGAGACTGGTTACTTATATTTTGAACCACATTTTGGCAGGTATAACTTGCAACTTGTGCTTAGTGGTAAGATTTCTGATATTTACTTTCTCCTTCCTTTGGCAAGTCAAGTTAGTTAAAAAGTAATTAGAGTAGAGTCCATTGTTTTTCTTAAATGCTTACAGAGATATAGAACTCTCAAGTTTCTTTACTAGACAGGATTAGATCACATTAGTGATAAAGATCAGAATGATTTACATTGCTAAAACGAGAACTTCCTGTCAGTTTGGAGAAAGCTCATTTTTATAACCAACATATTGGCTGGGCTAGAGATTAATGAGTGCTATGGGTGGGGTGATGAATGTGATATATTCAATGACCTGTGGAATTTGTTCTGTAATTTCCCCACTCCTCTGGTCAGCAGAGCGTCTTCTTCAGTACCCAGCACTGCCCATAACTGCATTCAGAAAATCACTCTCCAAAAATGGTTATTTGTTTTGCCTTTTTTATAATTTTTTAAAACATTTGATTTATTTACATGTCAGAGAGAGGGAATGAGAGCACAAGCAGGGGGAGCAGGAGAGGGAAGGGGAGAAGCAAGCTTCCTGCTTGGTGGGATTGCACAAGGGCTGAAGAAGACAGAATGGGAAGGGGACAAGGAGAATAGTGGGTTTCAGATTCTTGGGAACAGAGCCCACATCTATTTCTATGTTTATCTCACTGCTATAAACCCAGGTCACAGCAGAGTGCCTGCAGCAGAGTCATGGAAGTGCTCCAGAACTGATAACTATTGCTATTTATACTACTAACATTCCTCCACAAAGGGCCAAGTGTCATAGCTTCTCCCAGTTCCCCACACTGAACGCAATGAAGAATCAAACTATCGGGTGAAGGATGGCGAGGGGCATTTAACAGGACCCAGATCACAGGAGCCATATTGTATTGCAGGACCAGGGGTCTTACCAGTGACTAGGTATTCACTCCTCTTGAGAGGCTAGCTCCTTGGATCTCCCTCTTCAATCCTCTGAACCCATGTCTGGCATCAGAAACAAAAGTAAACATAACGTATCGCCCTTGTTTATTTTTTACTATTATTTGTTACAGAGGAAGAGAGAGATCACAAGCAAGGGGAGCTGCAGGCAGAGGGAAGGCAGGCCCCCCACTAGAGCCTGGTATGGGATCCAATCCCAGGACCCTGGGATCATGACCTGAACCAAAGGTAGATGCTTAACTGAGTAAGCTACCCAGGCGTCCCTTATTGTCCTTCTTTAAAATTTAATGTATTCTCTCTCCCTCTCTCTTTGTCCCCACTCTGTCACTCATACTCACACAATCACAGAGTCACAGACAATAGCAAGGCATTTCCCATTCTAATTCGCTAAGGCACTATGAGCTTAAGCTCAATAGAATCACTTTGCCAGCTGCTGCTCTACCATGCCCTGATCCCTTCTCTATCCCCAAGCTCGATCTGTAACTCAAGTGTCATGGTGGTGGCTCTTTCTGCCCTCCCTCCACAAGGCTGTCATCAGCACACTCTTCCCCGTGGCTCCACTCCCCAGCACTGGCTGCCTTTGGTCTATGGGTATGCCCTCTCCTAGAGCTTTTCCACTCTCCCTGAGGGGAAGACAACCCTTACTTCTCCCCGGTGGCTGTCACGTGTCCGCTATATATTGTGACGATCAGCCCGATTAAGAGATTGGGAACTAAAAGACCGGCTTCTGCTTATGGATCAAACTAACTCTGGGGCTTGGGACACATGACAGCAGCACATGGTGGTAGAACTGAGATGGTTAGGGAGTTAATCTGCATTTTCACATCTGGTCAGCAGCAGAACAAAGAAGACACCCCAGATCTCCTATCTCCCAGAACAGTACTCTTCAAGTAACTTACAGCACCATCCTTCTCCAGCTTTGGAAGTGGCACTTTTCCAACCCCAAAGTCTTGATTCTAGGCAGCACTCCGAGAGATACTCCCTCCAGAATCACCCCTGGCTAGAAGTAGTGGTCGGCCAAGGCCTCCCAAATATCTTCCCTTCAGAGTTGCGCTTGCATCAAACTCAAAACTGTGGCACGTACGGGACTTTCCTGTCAGCCTCTAGCTCTAATGACCTATTGGACTTCAGAGGTGCTCTTTTATACCCACTTACCTTATAACATCAACGTGTGACTCCTCTAGAATTCTCTCCATGGTTTTTCTCCTGTACTAATTGTTATGGACTGAATTGTGTCCCCACAAAAGTCATATGAAGAATTCCTAATCTCCGGTGTGACTGCATCTGGAGATAGGGCCTACCTAGAAGGAGGTACTGAAGGCTTGGTGAGGTCACAGGAGTCCTAATCTGCTAGGACTGGTGTCCTCATAAGGGTGAAACACATGAAAGCACTCCCCCTACCTCCCCTCTGGGGGTGCACAGAGAAGATGTCATCTGAGGGCACAGTTGAAAAGGTAGTGATCTATAGACCAACAAGAAAAGGCTCACTGGAGACCAACCTTGCTGGCACCTTGATCTGGAACTTCTGGCCTCCAGATCTGTGAGAAAATACATTTCTGACATTAAAGCTCTCCAGCCTGTGTTTGTCTGTCCCCGACGGCCTGGCTCCAAAGCCTCAGAGAATGGGGACAGTGAGGAACACCATAGGACTCACCCTGCCACCCTGAAAGGAACCATGCCATTTGGAACCTCAGAAAGGATTCAGAGGAACTGAAATCTGCATTCCTACCTCTGGACAGCCCCATATTCAGCAGGCCCCTGGATGCAAACCTGGAGCTTGACACTCAACCTGAACAAATCCGTCGACTGCCCCCTCCCCCAGAAAGATGGACAGAGTGCTAGCAGATCGGGCCTGCCATGTGGTGTTCCCTAACCATAACCTTTGGTTTGGTTCGGTTCTCAGGATTCTGACCCCAAAGGCCTTGCAGTAGGTGCCCTACAATTTGGGGACACATGGGCAATCCCAGAGGACTCAGCCTGCTGCCCAGAAGGAAACTGTGCCATTTGGAACTCCGGAAAGGATTCAGAGGAGCAGAAATCTGCATGCCTAGCTGAGGACACACCCACACAGAGCTGACTCCTGGACACAAAGCCAGAGCCAGACACTCACCCTCACCTCCACTGTCAACTCAGCCACCCAGACAGCTCTCCATGGGGTCTTCAGATCAGTCCTGCCATGTCCCTGGTTCCTAACACTAACCCTTGGATGGGTTCTGTAATGATGTCCTCATTTCAGGTTATGTGGTGGTTCTGCAGGACATTGTCCTGGTGTGGGATCAAACACACTGAAGCATCCCGTGTGAAGTGGCAAACGTGGTAAAGAAATGACGGCTGGGGAATCTGAGTGTGGAGACAGCACGTATTTGTGCTGCTATAACAAGCTGACTGCACTTTGAAATCACCACAGAGGAAATGAATCTTCCAAACAACCATGTTAGCACGACGACAAGGAAGCAGAGAGAACATCAGACTTTGGGATGGAGTCCAAGCCCTCCCAGATCCAGGTCACCCAACATGGAGAGGACACATGTTAGCAAGAGACTCGTGGGAGAATTAAATCATGGGCCCCTGTATCTCAGGTGCAGTAGAAGCAGTGGATTTGGAATTTCAGTTTTTCCACAACGTTCCACCACAAGCTGGTTAGAACTGTGCAAAAGCAGGAAGGGAAGCCCCAGTAAAGTGGACTGGGGATGCCAGAAGGGGAGGCTGGAAGGGGGCGCCTGCTGCTCAGTGCCCATTACAGACTCCACATTGCAATTCCCCACAGGAGAAACTCACCAATTCCAGGCCCCAAACGGGAAGCTGGAGGTTCATCTCCTGACTTTTTGTAGGAGCTTTGCAGCTCAGCTGGTGAGAATTCTCCATCACCCTGCCTTTCTCCAAGGGACTTTCCTTCAAGCACCCTTCCCAACTTCTTCCTCCTCCATGAAATAATGTTCCTCTCCTTTGTTTCTCGCACTTGCCTGTGATGGGACCTTAGCTTGCTCAGCCCAGACTGCCATTCTCTGCTCTTCCCAATTAAATCCATGCTGCTGGTCAAATAACTGGCAGATTGAGTTTAAGGCCAATCGAACAAATAAATTCAAGATCTTGCATGGAACAAAATCAATATGCACAAATTAGTGGCACTCCTAGGTGCTCGGAAGGAACCATCAGAAAGAGACTGCGGAGAACGATCTCATTAACACCTGCATCCAAGACAGCAAGATACCTGGGAGGCCCCTGAACCAAGAAGGTGACAGACCTGTCATCTGACAGCCCTGCAACAATGACAACAGACAGGGAGGGGTACACACAGAGATGGGGAGGCACTGTGCTCAGGGAAGAACCCACACTGGGAAAATACCTACTCTCCCCAAAACCGTCTACAGAGTCCTCACTCTGGCTCCCGAATTTCCGGACTCAGCGCAAGCCTGGAGTGGGTGTGGACACGGGAAGGACCCCGCAGGGCTGAGGTGGGGAGAGCACAAGCCCCGAAGCAGGGGGACGCTCCCTGACTGCAGACCATCTGAGGAGCCAAAGGAACCTAATCCGCGAGCACACAAACACAGATGAGGACCTAGGAGCACCCGAGCCCAGAAAGGGGGGACCCCACAGCCCCACGCACAGCACAGCAGGAGGCCACGTCTCCTCACACAAAACGACGGAAGCCCCAGTGTCTACACAGGGCGCCCTTCCTCTGTGGGGTCCTGAGACCACGAACCCCTTGACAGTCCACTCAGGCGGCTTCTCCTCAGCTCCTCCAGCATCTGGTCCTTAGGAGGTTGGACTGCTGCCAGTGTGGGCACGTCCTCCACAAAGGGTCCGGTCAGTGTGGATGCAGAGCCACACCCTCCTCAGCTTGTCCTGTCAGGGTGGGAGGCGCCCCACATTCTCCAGAAGTCTCCACAGTGGGTCCTGAAGAGGCGGGGCTCAGGTCCCAGCTGTGGCTGTGCAGCCTGGGCTCAGGGCGGGAGCTGGGGTCTGGCGCCCTCTGCAGGCGGTGCAAGGCAGTGCAGGACTGTGGGAGCTCACCCTTCAGTGGAAGGTCCTGCTCCCTCCCCGGGTCCAGCTGATGCCATTTCATTCCGGAAATTCAAGCTGCATGGAGCCCAATACCCCCCAACTTCCCCCCAAATAGCTAAGGAACAATGAATTGGAAACAATGTGGAATTACAACAGTCCTTGACCCAAACAGTGGCACTGAACATGGCCCTGATGCAGACCCACACTCTGTCCTCAACTTGGTCTCAAGCCTGGACCCTACCCTAATCCAAGACCCTAACCCTAGCCCCCAACCCAAACAATGTTCACAAGAATCAAAAGGTAGAAACTGCAAATATCCATCAATGGCAAGTGCATATGCAAGTGTGGTGAAGGGTTTGAATTTGGGTTCAGGTTCAGGTTTTAGTCAGAGTTCTAGATCAGGCTTTGGGTTTAGTGTTAGGGTGAGGGTTTAGAGTGAAGGACAAGGGAACAGAGTTATAGTTTAGGGCTTTAAGTTTATGATTTAGGCTTTAAGACTCAGGGCTTATGGGATAAACTTCAAGGTCAAATTTGGGGTTTGACTTCATGCTGAGATTTGGGTTCAGGTTTCATGACTTGTAGGTCTGGTTTAGGGTTTGGGTTCGTGGTTCAGGGCTTGGATCCAGGGCTCAGGTACAGGCTTTGGGTTCCATTCCAGGTTTGGGATTCAGGGTTCTAGTTTGGGCTTTAAGGTCAGCTTAGGTTTCAGCGTTGGTAGGGTTTAAGGTTAGGTTTAGGGATGACACATTTTCTTCAGTTGTCATCATGGACAAAATATTTCTATCTGAAGTTTCTAAGTCAGAAATGTATTTCATCTGGGGGCGCCTGGGTGGCTCCGTGTGTTAAGCCTCTGCCTTGGGCTCAGGTCATGATCTCAGGGTCCTGGGATCGAGCCCTTCATCTGGCTCTCTGCTTGACGGGGAGCCTGCTTCCCCATCTTTCTCTCTGCCTGCCTCTCTGCCTACTTGTGATCTCTGTCTGTCAAATGAATAGAATTAGTAAAAGCTATTATATGATCTTTTACAAACCATTTCCTATCTTTGCATTCTCATGTGCCAAGAAAGACAGGGGTTATTTAAAACCCTGAAGAGAAAGCTCTTGCTTTTAAATTGCCTGTAACCTTCGTGTAATAGATTTATGATTGATAATAGATTTAGTTAAAATATATCTATTTAAAATATTTACTCTCAGTAAACGATTTCAACCTATGCTCATTTAAGTAACTTGGTGCATAATCCCTTTTCTATTAAACCATAGTGCAAGGACCAATGCCGCGTTTCTGAGAGAACCCCAAGCTATTTTTCTAGAATGGCTGTATGCTATATATGGCGTCCTGTTTTCACTCCCTTTGTGGAGCACCTACCCTGGAGATCATGTAATAACCAATGACCAAAAAAACAAACAAAAACCCAAACATCCAGGTCGAAGTGCCATCCCTGCCTGGAGTGGAGGAGACTGCTCAGACAGATCCCAGGCAGGCATCTCAGCCCAGGCCTGTGCTGGGGAAGCTGGTTCCTGGCTTTGGGCGCAATCTGGAAGCCAGCAAACTGACCCAAGAGTGCAGCTGGCGTTTAGGACTGATGATCTTTTCGCAGCCAGGCTGCGCGTGGACACCCGCTCAGGGAGCCAGGCTAGGAGGCTGCCCAGGGCAGGCGCTGGCAATGCAGCAGCATGCCAGGGCTTAGCCCCGCACCCCAGCATGGGCTCTGGCCTCAGAAGTGAGGGGGCGGGGCCAGCGCAGAGAAGGGTCTTTGCTAATTTCCAACGCTGGAAGTGAGCTCTCAGAGGACTCAGGAGGGAGGGGGGCGGGGGCGGGTCGGGGGCGGCCGGGAGAAGGGGCTTTGCTAATTTCCCAGGCGGGAAGGAGGGGCGCGCAGCGCCAGGGTGCTGTGCTGCAGCCCATTTGGGACTGCAGGACCCACCATACTCGCTGCCCCTGCACTCCCATGCTCCAGCCTAGCCCCTGAGGCCGTGGTGTCCTGTTCCCATTCCAGCCGCCTGCTGCCCCTCCCCGCCCCATGGCTTCTCTGGAGGACCCTCTGCTCACAGGTAAAGTGACACCATGACAGGCCCTCACCTGAAGCAGAAAACGCAGTCCAGGAGCTGGGCGTGGGATGGTCCGGGCCCAGCTTCCCGTCAACCCCAGGGCACCAGGACCACCACAGAAGCTGCGCCACACCCTGTCCGCAGGGGGTCAGGCCGGGACAGCGCCACAGGAGGTACCCCCCCTGCCAGCGGGCAGGCTAGCCCCCTTTAGTTCTGCACCCCCATGCGCTTTTCAGAGCCTCCTGCCATTCCCAGGGCACCCAGAACCCAGAGAGTGAGGCCTTGGGTGTTTTCTAGTGACAGATTCAAGGCAATTTTTTGACTTTGGGACTCAGAGTTAACATAGTTTTCATTTGTGATTATTATTTTTGTGTGGGGGCCGTCGCTTTTCTTTTGACCTATGGTTGTTTTCACTCCCGGTTCTGAAGAAGCCCCTAAATCCTAACCCTGTTGAGGACTCAGAAAGCTCTCAGAGCAGCAGTGCTGGGGGACAGTGTGGACACATGGTTTGGTTTCTCCTCTGGCCTGCTTCTGTGGCAGCCCCGCTCTGTCCTCCTCAGACTTCAGAGCAATATCTGAACAAGTGGAGAAGCGACCAGGGGGTCAGGAAGGTGGCCACCGAAGAGTGACTTCTCTGGAGGTTGGCTGAGCAAGCAAGTGAGCATGTTAGTCCAGCTCTGCCTGCATTCAGTATGGAGCTGAACAGGGGCCAGGGAAGGGGAGGAGGAGCAGAGAGCAGGGACAAAGGGACCAAAGAAGAGATTCAGATGAAGGGAAGTAATGGGGAGGAAAGAGAAGAAACTCTAGAAGACAGGTATGTAGAAAGGAAAAGGGATGAAGTGGGCATTGGGAAAGGGCACCACCAGGGAAGGAGAGAGGGGAAGAAAAGAGGGAGGAAAGAGGAAAGGGGAAAGGGAGAAGGGAGGAGTCAGCATGCCAGGGCTCCCCCTGCATCTGAAGAAGAGGTGGCTGGTCCAGCTTGTCAAACAGGGTGCTCACTCTTTGGCCCCAGTTTCTGCTCCCAGTGCTACTGGGCTTTTCAAGGAAGGCAGGCTGTCCCTTGGGACCTACTGGAGCCCACTGGAGCCCACAGGAGGGTGGGAGAGGTAAGATGCCACCAGGTCCTGTCCTGAGCTGCTCCCAGCCACCAGCCTCACCACATGGTGCAAGAGGGACCCCAGAACAAAGGACAGACACAGGCCAGCATGTCTGCTGGTGGCCCTGGGCACTTAGCTCATCGCAGTGAACCACACGGCCTCCTCAACCCACGCTTTCAAAGCCTCCTTCTTCGCTTCTGGCTTTCATGTCTGTAGGAACATGAGCCAGATCTAACTCATCTCCGACAGACAATTCTGACTCACCCCGTGTCAGATTTTTAAGAGTGGCTGTGATAGAGTAAGATAGCAATGCTCCAACAAACGGACTGTTTCCTCCCACTTGACCTCAACAGTCTTATACATTTTCTTAGCGAAAACATCTTTTCTCCTTCCATTAAACTCATAACGTGGTCTAGGAGTATACATGCGCCTTTGGTAGATGCGAAGCGATACAGAGGTCCTTTTTTTTTTTTAAATTTTACAAGGTAAAGTCAGTGAACATATCCAACTTGACGAATACGTCTCTAAAATGTCAATCCAGGCAAAGCTTTTTCTGCCTACAGTTTGGAGCCCAAGTGGTGACATTTTTAAAATGCTTTCAGTCCCTCAGTGAGGCTCTTAGAAGCTAGCCAGGGCTTACTACGTGCCAGGCACTGTGTCAGGTGTTGGAGCTAAAGGGAAGGAGAGCTTGGAGGCTGGCTGGGGAGGGACATCCATGACACAAGCACAGCTAGAAACGGAGGCCAGTGCTAGAAAAGAGAGAGCAGGCTGCATGGAGAGTGTGTACCATGGGGCTTGTGAGCTCACGAATAAGTGGGAGTAACTGGAGTGGGGAGATGGGGGAGAGAAGAGGGTCTTCCCATCAATGGGAATCACCTGTGCTTGGAGGCAGGTGCCATGAGAGGTCTCCACAGGAAGAAGGAGGCAGTGTGGTTGAAGGGCAGAGAGATGGGGCAGAACAGGCATCAGTCAGTTGGAGGGGTATGAATAGACTGATGGGAGGATTATGGGTGCCTTTGGAGGACTGAGAATTTGTTAGAAGATCAGTGCAGATTTCTATGGAGACAAATGCCAGGAACTGATAGGTCTTTGAAAGGTCACTCTGGCTGCCTTTTGGCAAAGGGGTTGGTAAAAGGCACTTGCAGGTGTGAACACACCAGGTGGGAGGTGAGTGCAGGAAATCGGGTGAGGGAGCATGGGAACTTGGTCCGGGGGTATATAAGGGAGAATAGCCTTTAAGGAGTTCCACAAATTGGCACCAGCTGTGGCTTCATTACAGAGCTGGAAGGGGGAGGTGGGTGTGTCCTGGAGGTTACAGAAATTACATGAGAAAGGGAAGTCTTTTTAGATCTCTTTTTCAACTAGAGGAACTCTCACCTTATTGATAGAATTCCAGAGTGGGAACCAATGATATGAGGACATCTTTGAAATGTCTGAATATGTTCTTCGACATCTTTGCAAGTGACGAGGAGACCTTGACCTTAGGAGGCCTTGGCCCTCTTTGTAGCCAGAAAGATTTCACCTACAGATTTGGGTTCTCCCTTTTAAAGTCAAGGAGTCAGTCCTTCCAAAGGACACCTCCTATCATTTTACCCTCTCATCATACCTCACGTGCTGGCATCTCCAAGACCCTCTGTTCCAGGTTGAGAGTATCCACTTTGGCCGGGCTGGTCTTGCCAAGAACACCACCACAGGAAATCTAGAGCCTGTAGTGCTATTAATAACATCATCTAAGATTGTGTTTGCTGCCCTCTTGGCCTCTTCCCACCATGACTCACTGAAGCTTTTTACACATTGTATCCATTATGCTATAGTTCCCAAAGCTCATCTTCTCTAGTGCCATTAGTTTTTAGGGGACCAGGCAAACCTTAAACTTGTCCCCCTTAATTGGATCCCTGTGCCCCCACAATCTCTTTGAATGCCTTTCACCATGATCCTTGAATGAGATCTGAGACCACTGCTGGTACCTAACACTTCTTGGCACCTTGTCTGCTAGGTTCTTGGAAGAGGAGGCGGCTATGGAGGTGAGTGGGAATGGGAGTGGGAGGATTTCTCCCTTCACTTCCCTTTTTGTGTTTTCAAATAATGGGTTTTGAGGGGGAGGGAAAGGTTAACCAGACCATTTATTTTCCATCTCCCATCGATAAAATGTCACACAGGAGAGAGGTGGCAGAAACGCACTTTCAGGTTAATTTTTTTACAAGGAAGATTGACTTATGAACCTACTTTGTTATTCCCTTTCATTCAATTTCCCTGTACCTCCTTTTCTATGAAGTGTAACGGTAACCCATTATTATTTTTATTGTTGGCACGTGCTTTGTGAACCATAAAGTGTACGCTATAAATGGGAGCGCTTTTCTTTTCTTTTTTTTTTGTAGTTTACGAAAAACTAATATTTTTAAATTAATTTTTTATTTATTTTCAGCATAACAGTATTCATTCTTTTTGCACCACACCCAGTGCTCCATGCAAGCAGTGCCCTCTATGATACCCAACACCTGGTACCCCAACCTCCAAATCCCCCGCCCCTTCAAAACCCTCAGATTGTTTTTCAGAGTCCATAGTCTCTCATGATTCAGCTCCCCTTCCAATTTCCCCCACCTCCCTTCTCATCTCTAACTCCCCATGTCCATGAAAAACTAATTTAAAAACATTCATCCACCAGAGTACCCAAAGGGCTCCCATATAAACTATCTGTCGTTACATTATGTCCCGATGTGGAGCTCGATCCCAGGATCCTGAGATCATGACCTGAACTGAAGGCAGAGGCTTTAACACACTGAGCCACCAGCCCCAATGTATTCTCTTCAGTACCAGAATTTGTAACCAATTGACAGATGAAAAAGGAGGCAGTCAAGTGAAAATCAATAGGTCTTAGACCTGCAAGAAATTTGAATTAGATGAATTCAGCTACTCAGGCACTGTTTCACATTTTCAGAAATCTGCAGAAAAGGGGTTTACCTTTTTACAGCATGTAAAAGAGAAGACTATAACACATACTATGTGTAAGCATGTAAATATCAAAAAATATCCCATTAGTTGCTAAGACACACAGGGCCTATATTTTCTCTCAAATTCATGAATATGTAGGAGCAATAAGTGAGAAGTGAATGTATACTTTTCACTTCGAAGTCTTTTAGAAATCTAAAATATGACTTTCTATGGTTTGTGTTTCCATATTCCTTTATTGCCAGTTTGAACAAATCCACATGCTTTGATTCAAAGGTAATTAATTCCTCTTATTTGGAAACATGATTTTATTTTTATTCTCTCACCCTTAGCAGGTGGTTTCATTTTAGCACACTTCAGAGTTATAATTTCATGCTTATTAAAAACATTTATTATGATCTACATAGATGAATGAAACTTTTATTTTATTAAATTATTTGACAAAAAATCTGTTATTTTTAAAAATGTATTTCCTTTAGGGTTATTTTAGAGCGTTCAGAGAGGATCTAGGAGTGTGGTATTATGTAGTTTTTAAGTAGGTATGAAATGGTTATTTATAGGATTGTTTCTTTAAGGCTTATGTATATTGTCCATTATATGCTATAAAATATTTTGAAAGTAAATTTAAGGTATGTTTTACATAGTTTATTTTTTGGAAATAAATATTGAAATGACTTGTGAAATTCAGTATATTCTCAACATTAATTTATTTTGAAATTTACCAGTTGTCTACTGAACTATTATATGGCAGATATTACTTCAGACTACACTGGTAAATGAAATACTTGGCTTTGTAGAACTTTTATTTTAATGGGTGAGACAATTCAAAGCTATAAACCTTAATAAAAATTGCATAGTGCATTCAAAAAGGATGAGTACAATGGGGAAAAAGAAAAACTCGATCAGGGTGAGAAAAATCAAGGTTGCTAGGCAGGGGATGGGGAGTTAAAATTTTTAATAGGAAGATCAGGGTAGTTACAATGAAGCTGACAATTGAACAAATGTATGGAAAGGTGATGAATTTGCCCAGAACTATCAGCAATAAGGTCACTCCAGACAAAGGAATTGGCTATCTTGAAGGCCATAAGGTTGGATCATGCCTGGCATATCTGAGGAATAGCAAGGAGGCCACTGTGAGTGACTGAAGAGTAGCAGGGAAAGAGGTCACAGAGGTTAAATGAGTGGCTAGATCATGCAAAAGCTTAGAAGTCATTGTAAAACTCTGGCTTTTATATTTGGAAAATTACTGTGTGATAGAATTTCTGCTAATAACTGAGAGTTCAATTGTCCATAAAATTTCAAGGACTCTTATTCTAGTAAGACAGAATGAAGAGAAAGAGTTCATATTTTCACATGGTGTAACAAATGCTCAGAGATGCAAGTGTAGGAAGCTATAGGATCACAGAAGAAGGCACTAAAATCACACCAATATATTTGATGACTGTGACTATATATAAATTTGTATTTTCTAGATTTTTTATAGTCATGGAATCACAATGTATATACTATTCATTGCCTGGCTTTTCTTTTCTCAGCATCATTACTTTGAGAATCTCCAATTGTAAATAGTTCATTTTGATGTTGAATAGTAATCTCTTTAATGAATAGATCATAATTTTTCTTTGCTCTATGGATGGACATTGATGAACATTTCCACTGTTTTCAATTCTTAAAAATAAAGCTGATATGAAATTCATATACAAGTCCCTGTATGAACATAGGGCTTGTTTCTCTTGGTTAAATGCCTAGAAGTAAAATGGCTATTTTTGTAACTGCAACATATTTTGCAGTTAAAAAAATTTTCAAACTATTTTCCAAAGTGGTTGTATCATGATATATGCCAACAACAGTTTAGATTTTTTGTTGCTTCTCAATCTAGCTCAGACCAAGTACAATTAGCCTTTATAATTTTAGCCATTCTAATAGATATGTAAGCATGTCTCATTATGATTTTAATTTGTATTTCTTTAATGTCTAAATGTTGAGAAATTTGTCATGTGCCTATAAGCCATCCATATACTTTTGGTGACATGTCGCTTCCATTATTTCCTTCACATGTAAAATTGGATACTCTGTTTGGTTATTAGTAAGGTTTTTTATTTTTATTCATATTTAAATAATCAGAGTAGATGTCCATTATCAGATATGTAATTTGGAAATCCCTTGTCCATCTTTACAGTTTCTCAATGGAGCTTTGATAGCTGTGTCTTTCAAGAAATATGCTACTTCTTTTTTTTTTTTTTAAATATTTTATTTATTTATTTGTCAGAGAGAGAGAGTGAGCGAGTAAGAGCGAGCACAGGCAGACAGAGTGGAAGGCAGAGGCAGAGGGAGAAGCAGGCTCCCTGCAGAGCAAGGAGCCCGATGTGGGACTCGATCCCAGGACGCTGGGATCACGACCCGAGCCGAAGGCAGCTGCTTAACCAACTGAGCCACCCAAGCGTCCCGAAATATGCTACTTCTTTCCTGGTACACGGAGGTATGACTAGAACATTATCAATGTTGACCTTTGCAAAGAAAATCATGGCTTAAGATATATGTAGTCTGGGGGAGGAGTCAAGATGGCGGAGAAGTAGCAAGCTGAGACTGCTTCAGCTAGCCGGAGATCAGCTAGATAGCTTATCTAAAGATTGCAAACACCTGAAAATCCATCGGCAGACCGAAGAGAAGAAGAACAGCAATTCTGGAAACAGAAAAACAACCACTTTCTGAAAGGTAGGACCGGTGGAGAAGTGAATCCAAAGCGACGGGAAGATAGACCCCGGGGGGAGGGGCCGGCTCCCGGCAAGCGGCGGAGCAACCGCGCACAAAATCAGGACTTTTAAAAGTCTGTTCCGCTGAGGGACATCAGTCCAGAGGCTAACCCGGGGCGAAGCCCACGCGGGGTCAGCGTGGCCTCAGGTCCCGCAGGGTCACAGAAGGATCGGGGGTGTCTGAGTGTCGCAGAGCTTGCGGGTATTGGAACGGGAAAGCCGGCTACAGAAACAGAGCCGACAGTAAGCTCACAGCTCGGTGTTACCTTGAACCGATCGCAGGCTCGGTGAGCTCGGAGCGCGGCCAGAGGTCAGGCAGACGGGAGTAACTGGGCGCTGTTCTCTGAGGGCGCACTGAGGAGTGGGGCCCTGGGCTCTCGGCTCCTCCGGGCCGGAGACCAGGAGGCCGCCATTTGTGTTCCCGTCCTCCGGAACTCTACGGAAAGCGCTCAGGGAACAAAAGCTCCTGAAAGCAAACCCGAGCGGATTACTCACCCCGGCCCCGGGTAAGGGCGGTGTAATTCCGCCTGGGGCAAAGACACTTGAGAATCACTACAACAGGCCCCTCCCCCAGAAGATCAACAAGAAATCCAGCTGAGACCAAGTTCACCTACCAAGGAGTGCGGTTTCAATACCAAGGAGAGCAGCAGAATTCCAGAGGAGGAGAAAGCCAAGCACGGAACTCATGGCTTTTTTCCTGTGATTTTTTTTTAGTCTTGCAGTTAATTTAATTTTTTCTTTTTCATTTTTTTTTCTTTTTTTCTTTTTCTTCTCGCCTTCGGGTAAAATTTTTTTTTTTTTAACTGTTACCTTTTTCTTTTTTAACGATTTTTTACTAGTTTATCTAATATATATATTTTTTCTTTTTTACATTTTTCTCAGGTGTTTTCTTTTTTTAAAAAAATTTTTTTTTCTTTTCTTTTTTTTTTCTTTCTTCCTTTTTGAACCTCTTTTTATCCCCTTTCTCCCCACTCACGATTTTGGATCTCTTCTAATTTAGTTAAAGCATATTTTCCTGGGGTTGTTGCCACCCTTTTAGTATTTTACTTGCCCCTTCATTTACTCTTATCTGGCCAAAATGACAAGACGTAAAAATTCAACGCAAAAAAAAGAACAAGAGGCAGTACCAAAGGCTAGGGACCTAATCAATACAGACATCGGTAATATGTCAGATCTAGAGTTCAGAATGACAATTCTCAAGGTTCTAGCCGGGCTCGAAAAAGGCATGGAAGATATTAGAGAAACCCTCTCGAGAGATATAAAAGCCCTTTCTGGAGAAATAAAAGAACTAAAATCTAACCAAGTTGAAATCAAAAAAGCTATTAATGAGGTGCAATCAAAAATGGAGGCTCTCACTGCTAGGATAAATGAGGCAGAAGAAAGAATTAGTGATATAGAAGACCAAATGACAGAGAATAAAGAAGCTGAGCAAAAGAGGGACAAACAGCTACTGGACCACGAGGGGAGAATTCGAGAATTAAGTGACACCATAAGACAAAACAACATTAGAATAATTGGGATTCCAGAAGAAGAAGAAAGAGAGAGGGGAGCAGAAGGTATACTGGAGAGAATTATTGGGGAGAATTTCCCCAATATGGCAAAGGGAACGAGCATCAAAATTCAGGAGGTTCAGAGAACGCCCCCCAAAATCAATAAGAATAGGCCCACACCCCGTCACCTAATAGTAAAATTTACAAGTCTCAGTGACAAAGAGAAAATCCTGAAAGCAGCCCGGGAAAAGAAGTCTGTAACATACAATGGTAAAAATATTAGATTGGCAGCTGACTTATCCACAGAGACCTGGCAGGCCACAAAGAGCTGGCATGATATTTTTAGAGCACTAAACGAGAAAAACATGCAGCCCAGAATACTATATCCAGCTAGGCTATCATTGAAAATAGAAGGAGAGATTAAAAGCTTCCAGGACAAACAACAACTGAAAGAATTTGCAAATACCAAACCAGCTCTACAGGAAATATTGAAAGGGGTCCTCTAAGCAAAGAGAGAGCCTACAAGTGGTAGATCAGAAAGGATCAGAGACCATATACAATAACAGTCACCTTACAGGCAATACAATGGCACTAAATTCATATCTCTCAATAGTTACCCTGAATGTGAATGGGCTAAATGCCCCTGTCAAAAGACACAGGGTATCAGAATGGATAAAAAAACAAAACCCATCTATATGTTGCCTCCAAGAAACTCATTTTAAACCCGAAGACACCTCCAGATTTAAAGTGAGGGGGTGGAAAAGAATTTACCATGCTAATGGACATCAGAAGAAAGCAGGAGTGGCAATCCTTATATCAGATCAATTAGATTTTAAGCCAAAGACTATAATAAGAGATGAGGAAGGACACTATATCATACTCAAAGGGTCTGTCCAACAAGAAGATTTAACAATTTTAAATATCTATGCCCCCAACGTGGGAGCAGCCAACTATATAAACCAATTAATAACAAAATCAAAGAAACACATCAACAACAATACAATAATAGTAGGGGACTTTAACACTCCCCTCACTGAAATGGACAGGTCATCCAAGCAAAAGATCAGCAAGGAAATAAAGGCCTTAAACGACACACTGGACCAGATGGACATCACAGATATATTCAGAATATTTCATCCCAAAGCAACAGAATACACATTCTTCTCTAGTGCACATGGAACATTCTCCAGAATAGATCACATCCTTGGTCCTAAATCAGGACTCAACCGGTATCAAAAGATTGGGATCATTCCCTGCATATTTTCAGACCACAATGCTCTAAAGCTAGAACTCAACCACAAAAGGAAGTTTGGAAAGAACCCAAATACATGGAGACTAAACAGTATCCTTCTAAAGAATGAATGGGTCAACCGGGAAATTAAAGAAGAATTGAAAAAAATCATGGAAACAAATGATAATGAAAATACAACAGTTCAAAATCTGTGGGACACAACAAAGGCAGTCCTGAGAGGAAAATATATAGCGGTACAAGCCTTTCTCAAGAAACAAGAAAGGTCTCAGGTACACAACCTAACCCTACACCTAAAGGAGCTGGAGAAAGAACAAGAAAGAAACCCTAAGCCCAGCAGGAGAAGAGAAATCATAAAGATCAGAGCAGAAATCAATGAAATAGAAACCAAAAAAACAATAGAACAAATCAACGAAAGTAGGAGCTGGTTCTTTGAAAGAATTAATAAAATTGATAAACCCCTGGCCCGACTTATCAAAAAGAAAAGAGAAAGGACCCAAATAAATAAAATCATGAATGAAAGAGGAGAGATCACAACTAACACCAAAGAAATACAAACTATTATAAGAACATACTATGAGCAACTCTACGGCAATAAATTTGACAATCTGGAAGAAATGGATGCATTCCTAGAAACATATAAACTACCACAACTGAACCAGGAAGAAATAGAAAGCCTGAACAGACCCATAACCAGTAAGGAGATTGAAACAGTCATTAAAAATCTCCAAACAAACAAAAGCCCAGGGCCAGATGGCTTCCCGGGGGAATTCTACCAAACATTTAAAGAAGAACTAATTCCTATTCTCCTGAAACTGTTCCAAAAAATAGAAATGGAAGGAAAACTTCCAAACTCATTTTATGAGGCCAGCATCACCTTGATCCCAAAACCAGACAAGGATCCCACCAAAAAAGAGAGCTATAGACCGATATCCTTGATGAACACAGATGCGAAAATACTCAACAAAATACTAGCCAATAGGATTCAACAGTACATTAAAAAGATTATTCACCACGACCAAGTGGGATTTATTCCAGGGCTGCAAGGTTGGTTCAACATCCGCAAATCAGTCAATGTGATACAACACATCAATAAAAGAAAGAACAAGAACCATATGATACTTTCAATAGATGCTGAAAAAGCATTTGACAAAGTACAGCATCCCTTCCTGATCAAAACTCTTCAAAGTGTAGGGATAGAGGGCACATACCTCAATATCATCAAAACCATCTATGAAAAACCCACCGCAAATATCATTCTCAATGGAGAAAAACTGAAAGCTTTTCCACTAAGGTCAGGAACACGGCAGGGATGTCCATTATCACCACTGCTATTCAACATAGTACTAGAGGTCCTAGCCTCAGCAATCAGACAACAAAAGGAAATTAAAGGCATCCAAATCGGCAAAGAAGAAGTCAAATTATCACTCTTCGCAGATGATATGATACTCTATGTGGAAAACCCAAAAGACTCCACTCCAAAACTGCTAGAACTTATACAGGAATTCAGTAAAGTGTCAGGATATAAAATCAATGCACAGAAATCAGTTGCATTTCTCTACACCAACAGCAAGACAGAAGAAAGAGAAATTAAGGAGTCAATCCCATTTACAATTGCATCCAAAACCATAAGATACCTAGGAATAAACCTAACCAAAGAGACACAGAATCTATACTCAGAAAACTATAAAGTACTCATGAAAGAAATTGAGGAAGACACAAAGAAATGGAAAAATGTTCCATGCTCCTGGATTGGAAGAATAAATATTGTGAAAATGTCTATGCTACCTAAAGCAATCTACACATTTAATGCAATTCCTATCAAAGTACCATCCATCTTTTTCAAAGAAATGGAACAAATAATGCTAAAATTTATATGGAACCAGAAAAGACCTCGAATAGCCAAAGGGATATTGAAAAAGAAAGCCAACGTTGGTGGCATCACAATTCCGGACTTCAAGCTCTATTACAAAGCTGTCATCATCAAGACAGCATGGTACTGGCACAAAAACAGACACATAGATCAATGGAACAGAATAGAGAGCCCAGAAATAGACCCTCAAATCTATGGTCAACTCATCTTCGACAAAGCAGGAAAGAATGTCCAATGGAAAAAAGACAGCCTCTTCAATAAATGGTGCTGGGAAAATTGGACAGCCACATGCAGAAAAATGAAATTGGACCATTTCCTTACACCACACACAAAAATAGATTCAAAATGGATGAAGGACCTCAATGTGCGAAAGGAATCCATCAAAATCCTTGAGGAGAACACAGGCAGCAACCTCTTCGACCTCTGCCGCAGCAACATCTTCCTAGGAACAACGCAAAAGGCAAGGGAAGCAAGGGAAAAAATGAACTATTGGGATTTCATCAAGATCAAAAGCTTTTGCACAGCAAAGGAAACAGTTAACAAAATCAAAAGACAACTGACAGAATGGGAGAAGATATTTGCAAACGACATATCAGATAAAGGACTAGTGTCCAGAATCTATAAAGAACTTAGCAAACTCAACACCCAAAGAACAAATAATCCAATCAAGAAATGGGCAGAGGACATGAACAGACATTTCTGCAAAGAAGACATCCAGATGGCCAACAGACACATGAAAAAGTGCTCCATATCACTCGGCATCAGGGAAATACAAATCAAAACCACAATGAGATATCACCTCACACCAGTCAGAATGGCTAAAATCAACAAGTCAGGAAATGACAGATGCTGGCGAGGATGTGGAGAAAGGGGAACCCTCCTACACTGTTGGTGGGAATGCAAGCTGGTGCAGCCACTCTGGAAAACAGCATGGAGGTTCTTCAGAATGTTGAAAATAGAACTGCCCTATGACCCAGCAATTGCACTATTGGGTATTTACCCTAAAGATACAAATGTAGTGATCCAAAGGGGCACATGCACCCGAATGTTTATAGCACCAATGTCCACAATAGCCAAACTATGGAAAGAACCTAGATGTCCATCCACAGATGAATGGATCAAGAAGATGTGGTATATATACACAATGGAATACTATGCAGCCATCAAAAGAAATGAAATCTTGCCATTTGCGACAACATGGATGGAACTAGAGCGTATCATGCTTAGCGAAATAAGTCAAGCAGAGAAAGACAACTATCATATGATCTCCCTGATATGAGGAAGTGGTGATGCAACATGGAGGCTTAAGTGGGTAGGAGAAGAATAAATGAAACAAGATGGGATTGGGAGGGAGACAAACCATAAGTGACTCTTAATCTCACAAAACAAACTGAGGGTTGCTGGGGGGAGGGGGTTTGGGAGAAGGGGGTGGGATTATGGACATTGCGGAGGGTATGTGCTTTGGTGAGTGCTGTGAAGTGTGTAAACCTGGCGATTCACAGACCTGTACCCCTGGGGATAAAAATATATGTTTATAAAAAAAAAAAAAAAAAAAAGAAAGGACCAATACCCAACTTTTGTAGCAACATGGACGGGACTGGAAGAGATTATTATGCTGAGTGAAATAAGTCAAGCAGAGAGAGTCAATTATCATATGGTTTCACTTATTTGTGGAGCATAACAAATAGCATGGAGGACATGGGGAGTTAGAGAGGAGAAGGGAGTTGGGGGAAATTGGAAGGGGAGGTGAACCATGAGAGACTATGGACTCTGAAAAACAATCTGAGGGTTTTGAAGGGGTGGGGGGTTTTAGGTTGGGGTACTAGGTGGAGGGTATTATAAAGGGCACGAATTGCATGGAGCACTGGGTGTGGTGAAAAATAATGAATACTGTTATGCTGAAAATAAAAAATAAATTAAAAAAAAAAAAAGAATGAAAAAAAAAAAAAAAAGATATATGTAGTCTGCAGTTGTTGGGAGTGTTCACCATCCTTGCCTCTAACTCATCTCTCACTGCCCACACATTCAGATATAGGGGAATATTGATTGACAAAATATTAATTGCCAAATAACACTAGTTAGAGAATAAGAAAAATGCAGGCACCTGATTATATAATATTACATAAATAAAATATGTTTTTATAAGTGCTATTGGAAGTAAATTCCTCAATACTTTAATCACACAGAATGATGGAATCCTAGTTTTTTTTTCTTGTATTTACTAAGAAAATGATCATGCCTCAAGTATATTAAAATGGAATAGGGAAAATTAAAAATTGTTTTAAGATGATTTGCGTGTGTTGTGCGTATGTGAGAGAGAAAGTGAGAGAGAAAGATAAAGAAAAAGAGAAAGGGAAAGACAGAGAGGTGGCTGCAGTGAATTGATGAGTTGGAGGATAGATTTTAAAGTTTTGTCTTTTGCTTTCTACATTTCCTTTTCCTTAGGTTCAAGAGAACAATCAGTAATATCTCAGAAGCCTGCTGGTAACATCAGCAGAAAGAATTAGAGGTTCCCAGAAAATTAAGATGACATATAGTTTTCCTGACATAAGAAAATCATTTTTTGTCCCCAGCTATTTTCAATGATCTATACCCCACCTGTGTACTTGCCCAAGCACACTTCTTCCAAAACTTCCTGGGAGGTTCTTAAAAAGAAATGCATAAACCTCACTCCTTAAGGATTTTGAGGGAACAAGGCAATGGGAAAACTAACAGTCACCACCAGACCAGGAAATAGCCTAAGCTATTGAGACAATAAATCAGTGGTAAAACTCCTAGTGCTATTTCAAAAGCAATCAAGGCCTTGCATTCCTTGTCCCAGAAAATGAGCCCAAGACCCCATCTAGTTTATATCTGCTCTTGAAGCCAGCAGAGTCCCTTTCCCTTGTCCAACAGTTACCTCTGCTTTATTCTAACGTTGAAGTTTCTGCCCTCGGTGGAATACAAGCTTCATTCAGGTGAACATGCAATACATATTGCACAAATACATATGTGGATGTGCATGCATCCACAACCTTATGACCAACCATACACGGAATAATAAAACTCTCCCTTCTGAGTATTCATCTTAAATACTAAATAAAAATCTCTCTCCTGTTCAAACAGTCAAGGCTTTGGAACTTATTCCCTGTGATCTCCTTGTATGTTGTAAACAAAGATTCCTTTGTTTGACAACTCCACCTGTTTCTGTGATTCACCAAAGACTGTCCTCAGTTAGTTCAGTTGCTGTAATGGCTTTCACTACTCTGATTCTACCTCTCTAAGTCTCCAAATTTAACTATTTTTTCTCCCAATTCTGCATGTTCTTGGCTTTAAACTGCAACTCTGAAGAGAAGATTTGCTTGTTTAAAAAAAAAAAATCAAGAAAAGGTAGTAGTAGTTAACATTGTTACTTTGAACTTCCTGCCCTAAGGGGCTCTCCTGTTCTTTCTCTTTGACTTCCTGGACTAAAACGACAGAAATTTGGCAATACATCACTCCCCAATCCAGATTAATGCCAGAACAGTTTATACTCTTAGAAAAATATTAATCTAAAAGATCACATAATTAAATACTTAAGCATGTAGTGTAATATAGTGGTTTACAAGAAATATATTTTGGTCATCTGAATATTTGGTTTTCAACTATGGCTACTGACTCACAGCTCCTAAAACTCTTGGGATTTCCTGTGATAAGGGTGAGAGAGGTGTGTTTTGTTATGTTAATGAAGTGACCTTCAGACCTCACTCAAGGCAAGGGCTGTTTGCCTGAAGGACCAACCACTTGGTGAAAGCCTTCACAACTTTTTGCCTCCCCTTCCTCCCAATACAGGATTATCTGGGGAGGGAAGAGGATCTGGAGATTAGATCAGCAAATGACAATGATTTAGTCAGTCATGACTATGTCATGAAGCCTCCACAGAAAAGCTGAAAGGACTGGGTTCAGAATGCTTTTAGTTTGTTAAATGTATGAAAAGGCAGGAAGAGTGGCAGTCTTACAGAAGGTAATAGAAGCTCTGTGCCCATTCTCCATACCTTGCCCTGTGCACTTCTTTATCTATCTATTGATTTAAATCTTCTATTATATCTTTTAATAAGCTGGCAAACATAAAGTAAGTATTTTTCTGAGTTTTGTGAGTCCCTGTAGCAAATTAAAAGAACGTAAGAAGTAGGCCACTGGGACCTCCAACCTGTAGTTGCTCAGTCACAAGCACAGGTAATAACCTGGGGCCTACAGTGAGACTGGCATCTGAGGTGGGGTTGGAGATAGTCTTGGAGGACTGATCCATTAACTGATGAAATCTTACGCTATGTTCAGGTAGATAGTGTCAGAATTTAGTTGAATTCTTGGAGATCCTGCTGTTGTCTGAAAATTATTTGGCATTGTTGGTATGATGTCCTAAAACCTAAAAAGATATAGCTACCTCAAAATAAGAATACGGTTGACAGCTTATATATAATAAGTGAGTATTTCAGGGATTTGAAATATACCCAATAAATAATGTAAGGAAATAAGGAAAGATTTTGAAATAAAAACAAGAATAAGAACCTAGTGGTACTAATAGATTAAATATATGTAATCTAGTTGAATTAAGAATACAATGGATAGAATACGTAATGGATTCAATAGAGATAAGAAGTCACTTAAGGATATAGTCATCTGGATACCAGCAAAGCATTAAAATTATCAATATAAAAGAGGTGTAAGATGTAGGTGATGTGTGTGGAACAAAAGCTAGAGAAGAAATTAGATTTCCTTACTACTCATAGCCTGTTGACAAGTCCTTGAAGCTCCTCTGGGGACTCAGCTGCTTCCATGTGGACAGATCCACTCAGGGCAAAAAGCATTCTTAGTCCATCCCCCAGGATACTGAAAATCTACTTTCACGTGTAACTAAAAGCTTTCTGAACCCAGTCCTTTCAGCTTTTCTGTGGAGGCTTCATGACATAGTCATGACTGACTAAATCATTGTCATTTGCTGATCTAATCTCCAGATCCTCTTCCCTCCCCAGATAATCCTGTATTGGGAGGAAGGGGAGGCACGTTGGGCAAAAAGTTGTGAAGGCTTTCACCAAGTGGTTGGTCCTTCAGGCAAACAGCCCTTGCCTTGAGTGAGGTCTGAAGGTCACTTCATTAACAGAACAAAACACACCTCTCTCACCCTTATCACAGGAAATCCCAAGAGTTTTAGGAGCTGTGAGTCAGTAGCCATGGTTGAAAACCAAATATTCAGATGACCAAAATATATTTCTTGTAAACCACTATATTACACTACATGCTTAAGTATTTAATTATGTGATCTTTTAAACTAATATTTTTCTAAGAGTATAAACTGTTCTGGCAGTAATCTGGATTGGGGAGTGATGTATTGCCAAATTTCTGTCGTTTTAGTCCAGGAAGTCAAAGAGAAAGAACAGGAGAGCCCCGTAGGGCAGGAAGTTCAAAGTAACAATGTTGACTACTACTCCCTTTTCTTGATTTTTTTTTTAAACAAGCAAATCTTCTCTTCAGAGTTGCAGTTTAAAGCCAAGAACATGCGGAATTGGGAGAAAAAATAGTTAAATTTGGAGACTTGCAGAGGTAGAATCAGAGTAGTGAAAGCCATTACAGCAACTGACCTAACTGAGGTCAGTCTTTGGTGAATCACAGAAACAGGTGGAGTTGTCAAACAAAGGAATCTTTGTTTACAACATACAAGGAGATCACAGGGAATAAGTTCCAAAGCCTTGACTGTTTGAACAGGAGAGAGATTTTTATTTAGTATTTAAGATGAATACTCAGAAGGGAGAGTTTTATTATCCTGTGTATGGTTGGTCATAAGGTTGTGGATGCATGCACATCCACATATGTATTTGTGCAATATGTATTGCATGTTCACCTGAATGAAGCTTGTATTCCACCGAGGGCAGAAACGTCAACGTTAGAATAAAGCAGAGGTAACTGTTGGACAAGGGAAAGGGACTCTGCTGGCTTCAAGAGCAGATATAAACTAGATGGGGTCTTGGGCTCATTTTCTGGGACAAGGAATGCAAGGCCTTGATTGCTTTTGAAATAGCACTAGGAGTTTTACCACTGATTTATTGTCTCAATAGCTTAGGCTATTTCCTGGTCTGGTGGTGACTGTTAGTTTTCCCATTGCCTTGTTCCCTCAAAATCCTTAAGGAGTGAGGTTTATGCATTTCTTTTTAAGAACCTCCCAGGAAGTTTTGGAAGAAGTGTGCTTGGGCAAGTACACAGGTGGGGTATAGATCATTGAAAATAGCTGGGGACAAAAAATGATTTTCTTATGTCAGGAAAACTATATGTCATCTTAATTTTCTGGGAACCTCTAATTCTTTCTGCTGATGTTACCAGCAGGCTTCTGAGATATTACTGATTGTTCTCTTGAACCTAAGGAAAAAGAAATGTAGAAAGCAAAAGACAAAACTTTAAAATCTATCCTCCAACTCATCAATTCACTGCAGCCACCTCTCTGTCTTTCCCTTTCTCTTTTTCTTTATCTTTCTCTCTCACTTTCTCTCTCACATACGCACAACACACACAAATCATCTTAAAACAATTTTTAATTTTCCCTATTCCATTTTAATATACTTGAGGCATGATCATTTTCTTAGTAAATACAAGAAAAAAAAATCTAGGATTCCATCATTCTGTGTGATTAAAGTATTGAGGAATTTACTTCCAATAGCACTTATAAAAACACATTTTATTTATGTAATATTATATAATCAGGTGCCTGCATTTTTCTTATTCTCCAACTAGTGTTATTTGGCAATTAATATTTTGTCAATCAATATTCCCCTATATCTGAATGTTTGGGCAGTGAGAGATGAGTTAGAGGCAAGGATGGTGAACACTCCCAACAACTGCAGACTACATATATCTTAAGCCATGATTTTCTTTGCAAAGGTCAACATTGATAATGTTGTAGTCATACCTCCGTGTACCAGGAAAGAAGTAGCATATTTCTTGAAAGACACAGCTATCAAAGCTCCATTGAGAAACTGTAAAGATGGACAAGCGATTTCCAAATTACATATCTGATAATGGACATCTACTCTGATTATTTAAAAATGAATAAAAATAAAAAACCTTACTAATAACCAAACAGAGTATCCAATTTTACATGTGAAGGAAATAATGGAAGAGACATGTCACCAAAAGTATATGGATGGCTTATAGGCACATGACAAATTTCTCAACATTTAGACATTAAAGAAATACAAATTAAAATCATAATGAGACATGCTTACATATCTATTAGAATGGCTAAAATTATAAAGGCTAATTGTACTTGGTCTGAGCTAGATTGAGAAGCAACAAAAAATCTAAACTGTTGTTGGCATATATCATGATACAACCACTTTGGAAAATAGTTTGAAAATTTTTTTAACTGCAAAATATGTTGCAGTTACAAAAATAGCCATTTTACTTCTAGGCATTTAACCAAGAGAAACAAGCCCTATGTTCATACAGGGACTTGTATATGAATTTCATATCAGCTTTATTTTTAAGAATTGAAAACAGTGGAAATGTTCATCAATGTCCATCCATAGAGCAAAGAAAAATTATGATCTATTCATTAAAGAGATTACTATTCAACATCAAAATGAACTATTTACTATTGGAGATTCTCAAAGTAATGATGCTGAGAAAAGAAAAGCCAGGCAATCAATAGTATATACAGTGTCATTCCATGACTATAAAAAATCTAGAAAATACAAATTTATATATAGTCACAGTCATCAAATATATTGGTGTGATTTTAGTGCCTTCTTCTGTGATCCTATAGCTTCCTACAGTTGTATCTCTGAGCATTTGTTACACCATGTGAAAATATGAACTCTTTCTCTTCATTCTGTCTTACTAGAATAAGAGTCCTTGAAATTTTATGGACAATTGAACTCTCAGTTATTAGCAGAAATTCTATCACACAGTAAGTTTCCAAATATAAAAGCCAGAGTTTTACAATGACTTCTAAGCTTTACATGATCTAGCCACTCATTTAACCTCTGTGACCTCTTTCCCTGCTACTCTTCAGTCACTCACAGTGGCCTCCTTGCTATTCCTCAGATATGCCAGGCATGATCCAACCTTATGGCCTTCAAGATAGCCAATTCCTTTGTCTGGAGTGACCTTATTGCTGATAGTTCTGGGCAAATTCATCACCTTTCCATACATTTGTTCAATTGTCAGCTTCATTGTAACTACCCTGATCTTCCTATTAAAAATTTTAACTCCCCATCCCCTGCCTAGCAACCTTGATTTTTCTCACCCTGATCGAGTTTTTCTTTTTCCCCATTGTACTCATCCTTTTTGAATGCACTATGCCATTTTTATTAAGGTTTATAGCTTTGAATTGTCTCACCCATTAAAATAAAAGTTCTACAAAGCCAAGTATTTCATTTACCAGTGTAGTCTGAAGTAATATCTGCCATATAATAGTTCAGTAGACAACTGGTAAATTTCAAAATAAATTAATGTTGAGAATATACTGAATTTCACAAGTCATTTCAATATTTATTTCCAAAAAAATAAACTATGTAAAACATACCTTAAATTTACTTTCAAAATATTTTATAGCATATAATGGACAATATACATAAGCCTTAAAGAAACAATCCTATAAATAACCATTTCATACCTACTTAAAAACTACATAATACCACACTCCTAGATCCTCTCTGAATGCTCTAAAATAACCCTAAAGGAAATACATTTTTAAAAATAACAGATTTTTTGTCAAATAATTTAATAAAATAAAAGTTTCATTCATCTATGTAGATCATAATAAATGTTTTTAATAAGCATGAAATTGTAACTCTGAAGTGTGCTAAAATGAAACCACCTGCTAAGGGTGAGAGAATAAAAATAAACATCATTTTTCCAAATAAGAGGAATTTATTACCTTTGAATCAAAGCATGTGGATTTGTTCAAACTGGCAATAAAGGAATATGGAGACACAAACCATAGAAAGTCATATTTTAGATTTCTAAAAGACTTCGAAGTGAAGAGTATACATTCACTTCTCACTTATTGCTCCTACATATTCATGAATTTGAGAGAAAATATAGGCCCTGTGTGTCTTAGCAACTAATGGGATATTTTTTGATATTTACATGCTTACACATAGTATGTGTTATAGTCTTCTCTTTTACATGCTGTAAAAAGGTTAACCCCTTTTCTGCAGAGATCTGAAAATGTGAAACAGTGCCTGAGTAGCTGAATTCATCTAATTCAAATTTCTTGCAGGTCTAAGACCTATTGTTTTTCACTTGACTGCCTCCTTTTTCATCTGTCAATTGGTTACAAATTCTGGTACTGAAGAGAATACATTGGGGCTGGTGGCTCAGTGTGTTAAAGCCTCTGCCTTCAGTTCAGGTCATGATCTCAGGATCCTGGGATCGAGCTCCACATCGGGACATAATGTAACGACAGATAGTTTATATGGGAGCCCTTTGGGTACTCTGGTGGATGAATGTTTTTAAATTAGTTTTTCATGGACATGGGGAGTTAGAGACGAGAAGGGAGGTGGGGGAAATTGGAAGGGGAGCTGAATCATGAGAGACTATGGACTCTGAAAAACAATCTGAGGGTTTTGAAGGGGCGGGGGATTTGGAGGTTGGGGTACCAGGTGTTGGGTATCATAGAGGGCACTGCTTGCATGGAGCACTGGGTGTGGTGCAAAAAGAATGAATACTGTTATGCTGAAAATAAATAAAAAATTAATTTAAAAAATATTAGTTTTTCGTAAACTACAAAAAAAAAAAAAAAGAAAAGCGCTCCCATTTATAGCGTACACTTTATGGTTCACAAAGCACGTGCCAACAATAAAAATAATAATGGGTTACAGTTACACTTCATAGAAAAGGAGGTACAGGGAAATTGAATGAAAGGGAATAACAAAGTAGGTTCATAAGTCAATCTTCCTTGTAAAAAAATTAACCTGAAAGTGCGTTTCTGCCACCTCTCTCCTGTGTGACATTTTATCGATGGGAGATGGAAAATAAATGGTCTGGTTAACCTTTCCCTCCCCCTCAAAACCCATTATTTGAAAACACAAAAAGGGAAGTGAAGGGAGAAATCCTCCCACTCCCATTCCCACTCACCTCCATAGCCACCTCCTCTTCCAAGAACCTAGCAGACAAGGTGCCAAGAAGTGTTAGGTACCAGCAGTGGTCTCAGATCTCATTCAAGGATCATGGTGAAAGGCATTCAAAGAGATTGTGGGGGCACAGGGATCCAATTAAGGGGGACAAGTTTAAGGTTTGCCTGGTCCCCTAAAAACTAATGGCACTAGAGAAGATGAGCTTTGGGAACTATAGCATAATGGATACAATGTGTAAAAAGCTTCAGTGAGTCATGGTGGGAAGAGGCCAAGAGGGCAGCAAACACAGTCTTAGATGATGTTATTAATAGCACTACAGGCTCTAGATTTCCTGTGGTGGTGTTCTTGGCAAGACCAGCCCGGCCAAAGTGGATACTCTCAACCTGGAACAGAGGGTCTTGGAGATGCCAGCACGTGAGGTATGATGAGAGGGTAAAATGATAGGAGGTGTCCTTTGGAAGGACTGACTCCTTGACTTTAAAAGGGAGAACCCAAATCTGTAGGTGAAATCTTTCTGGCTACAAAGAGGGCCAAGGCCTCCTAAGGTCAAGGTCTCCTCGTCACTTGCAAAGATGTCGAAGAACATATTCAGACATTTCAAAGATGTCCTCATATCATTGGTTCCCACTCTGGAATTCTATCAATAAGATGAGAGTTCCTCTAGTTGAAAAAGAGATCTAAAAAGACTTCCCTTTCTCATGTAATTTCTGTAACCTCCAGGACACACCCACCTCCCCCTTCCAGCTCTGTAATGAAGCCACAGCTGGTGCCAATTTGTGGAACTCCTTAAAGGCTATTCTCCCTTATATACCCCGGGACCAAGTTCCCATGCTCCCTCACCCGATTTCCTGCACTCACCTCCCACCTGGTGTGTTCACACCTGCAAGTGCCTTTTACCAACCCCTTTGCCAAAAGGCAGCCAGAGTGACCTTTCAAAGACCTATCAGTTCCTGGCATTTGTCTCCATAGAAATCTGCACTGATCTTCTAACAAATTCTCAGTCCTCCAAAGGCACCCATAATCCTCCCATCAGTCTATTCATACCCCTCCAACTGACTGATGCCTGTTCTGCCCCATCTCTCTGCCCTTCAACCACACTGCCTCCTTCTTCCTGTGGAGACCTCTCATGGCACCTGCCTCCAAGCACAGGTGATTCCCATTGATGGGAAGACCCTCTTCTCTCCCCCATCTCCCCACTCCAGTTACTCCCACTTATTCGTGAGCTCACAAGCCCCATGGTACACACTCTCCATGCAGCCTGCTCTCTCTTTTCTAGCACTGGCCTCCGTTTCTAGCTGTGCTTGTGTCATGGATGTCCCTCCCCAGCCAGCCTCCAAGCTCTCCTTCCCTTTAGCTCCAACACCTGACACAGTGCCTGGCACGTAGTAAGCCCTGGCTAGCTTCTAAGAGCCTCACTGAGGGACTGAAAGCATTTTAAAAATGTCACCACGTAGGCTCCAAACTGTAGGCAGAAAAAGCTTTGCCTGGATTGACATTTTAGAGACGTATTCATCAAGTTGGATATGTTCACTGACTTTACCTTGTAAAATTAAAAAAAAAAAAAAAGGACCTCTGTATCGCTTCGCATCTACCGAAGGCGCATGTATACTACTAGACCACGTTATGAGCTTAATGGAAGGAGACAAGATGTTTTAGCTAAGAAAATGTATAAGACTGTTGAGGTCAAGTGGGAGGAAACAGTCCGTTTGTTGGAGCATTGCTATCTTACTCTATCACAGCCACTCATAAAAATCTGACACGGGGTGAGTCAGAATTGTCTGTCGTAGATGAGTTAGATCTGGCTCATGTTCCTACAGACATGAAAGCCAGAAACGAAGAAGGAGGCTTTGAAAGCGTGGGTTGAGGAGGCCGTGTGGTTCACTGCGATGAGCTAAGTGCCCAGGGCCACCAGCAGACATGCTGGCCTGTATCCTTCCTTTGTTCTGGGGTCCCTCTTGCACCATGTGGTGAGGCTGGTGGCTGGGAGCAGCTCAGGATAGGACCCGGTGGCATCTTAATTCTCCCACCCTCCTGTGGGCTCCAGTGGGCTCCAGTAGGTCCCAAGGGACAGCCTGTCTTCCTTGAAAAGCCCAGTAGCACTGGGAGCAGAAACTGGGACCAAAGAGTGAGCACCCTGTTTGACAAGCTGGAGCAGCCACCTCTTCTTCAGATGCAGGGGGAGCCCTGGCATGCTGACTCCTCCCTTCTCCCTTTCCCCTTTCCTCTCTTCCTCCCTCTTTCCTTCCCCTCTCTCCTTCCCTGGTGGTGCCCTTTCCCAATGCCCACTTCATCCCTTTTCCTTTCTATATACCTGTCTTCTAGAGTTTCTTCTCTTTCCTCCCCATTACTTCCCTTCATCTGAATCTCCTCTTTGGTCCCTTTGTCCCTGCTCTCTGCTCCTCCTCCCCTTCCCTGGCCCCTGTTCAGCTCCATACTGAATGCAGGCAGAGCTGGACTAACATGCTCACTTGCTAGCTCAGCCACCCTCCAGAGAAGTCACTCTTCGGTGGCCACCTTCCTGACCCCCTGGTCGCTTCTCCACTTGTTCAGATATTGCTCTGAAGTCTGAGGAGGACAGAGCGGGGCTGCCACAGAAGCAGGCCAGAGGAGAAACCAAACCATGTGTCCACACTGTCCCCCAGCACTGCTGCTCTGAGAGCTTTCAGAGTCCTCAACAGGGTTAGGATTTAGGGGCTTCTTCAGAACCGGGAGTGAAAACAACCATAGGTCAAAAGAAAAGCTATGGCACCCACAAAAAATAATAATCACAAATGAAAACTATGTTAACTCTGAGTCCCAAAGTCGAAAAATTGCCTTGAATCTGTCACTAGAAAGCACCCAAGGCCTCACTCTCTGGGTTCTGGGTGCCCTGGGAATGGCAGGAGGCTCTGAAAAGCACGTGGGGGTGCCGAACTATGGGGGCTAGCCTGCCCTCTGGCGGGGGGGGGTACCTCCTGTGGCGCTGTCCCGGCCTGACCCCCTGCGGACAGGGTGTGGCACAGCGTCTGGGGTGGTCCTGGTGCCCTGGGGTTGGCGGGAGGCTGGGGCCCGAACATCCCACGCCCAGCTCCTGGACCGCGTTTTCTGCTTCAGGTGAGGGCGCGTCATGGTGTCACTTTACCTGTGAGCAGAGGGTCCTCCAGAGAAGCCATTGGGCGGGGAGGGGCAGCAGGCGGCGGGAACGGGAACAGGTCACCACGGCCTCACAGGCTAGGCTGGAGCATGAGCGTGCAGGGGCAGCGAGTATGGTGGGTCCTGCAGTCCCGAATGGGCTGCAGCACTGCACCCTGGCGCTGCGCGCCCCTCCTTCCCGCCTGGGCAATTAGCAAAGCCCCTTCTCCAGGCCGCCCCCGACCCGCCCCCGCCCCCGCCCCCCTCCCTCCTGAGTCCTCTGAGAGCTCACTTCCAGCTTTGGAAATTAGCAAAGACCCTTCTCTACGCTGGCCCCACCCCCTCACTTCTGAGGCCAGAGCCCATGCTGGGGTGCGGGGCTAAGCCCTGGCATGCCGCTGCATTGCCAGCGCCTGCGCTGGGCAGCCGCCTAGCCTGGCTCCCTGAGTGGGTGTCAACGCGCAGCCTGGCTGCCAAAAGATCATCAGTCCTAAACGCCTGCTGCACTCTTGGGTCAGTTTGCTGGCTTCCAGTTTGCGCCCAAAGCCAGGAACCAGCTTCCCCAGCACAGGCCTGGGCTGAGATGCCTGCCTGGGATCTGTCTGAGCAGTCTCCTCCACTCCAGGCAGGGATGGCACTTCGACCTGGATGTTTGGGTTTTTGGTTTGTTTTTTTGGTCATTGGTTATTACATGACCTCCAGGGTAGGTGCTCCACAAAGGGAGTGAAAACAGGACGCCATATATAGCATACAGCCATTCTAGAAAAATAGCTTGGGGTTCTCTCGGGAACGCGGCATTGGTCCTTGCACTATGGTTTAATAGAAAAGGGATTATGCACCAAGTTACTTAAATGAGCATAGGTTGAAATCGTTTACTGAGAGTAAATATTTTAAATAGTTATATTTTAACTAAATCTATTATCAATCATAAATCTATTACACGAAGGTTACAGGCAATTTAAAAGCAAGAGCACTCTCTTCAGGGTTTTAAATAACCCCTGTCTGTCTTGGCACATGAGAATGCAAAGATAGGAAATGGTTTGTAAAAGATCATATAATAGCTTTTACTAATTCTATTTATTTGACAGACAGAGATCACAAGTAGGCAGAGAGGCAGGCAGAGAGAAAGATGGGGAAGCAGGCTTCCCGTCAAGCAGAGAGCCTGATGAAGGGCTCGATCCCAGGACCCTGAGATCATGACCTGAGCCCAAGGCAGAGGCTTAACACACGGAGCCACCCAGGCGCCCCCAGATGAAATACATTTCTGACTTAGAAACTTCAGATAGAATTTTTTTGTCCATGATGACAACTGAAGAAAATGTGTCATCCCTAAACCTAACCTTAAACCCTACCAACGCTGAAACCTAAGCTGACCTTAAAGCCCAAACTAGAACCCTGAATCCCAAACCTGGAATGGAACCCAAAGCCTGTACCTGAGCCCTGGATCCAAGCCCTGAACCACGAACCCAAACCCTAAACCAGACCTCCAAGTCATGAAACCTGAACCAAATCTCAGCATGAAGTCAAACCCCAAATTTGACCTTGAAGTTTATCCCATAAGCCCTGAGTCTTAAAGCCTAAATCATAAACTTAAAGCCCTAAACTATAACTCTGTTCCCTTGTCCTTCACTCTAAACCCTCACCCTAACACTAAACCCAAAGCCTGATCTAGAACTCTGACTAAAACCTGAACCTGAACCCAAATTCAAATGCTTCACCACACTTTGCTTATGCACTTGCCATTGACGGATATTTGCAGTTTCTACCTTTTGATTCTTGTGAACATTGTTTGGGTTGGAGGCTAGGGTTAGGGTCTTGGATTAGGGTAGGGTCCAGGCTTGAGACCAAGTTGAGGTCAGAGTGTGGGTCTGCATCAGGGCCATGTTCAGTGCCACTGTTTGGGTCAAGGACTGTTGTAATTCCACATTGTTTCCAATTCATTGTTCCTTAGCTATTTGGGGGGAAGTTGGGGGGTATTGGGCTCCATGCAGCTTGAATTTCCGGAATGAAATGGCATCAGCTGGACCCGGGGAGGGAGCAGGACCTTCCACTGAAGGGTGAGCTTCCACAGTCCTGCACTGCCTTGCACCGCCTGCAGAGGGCGCCAGACCCCAGCTCCCGCCCTGAGCCCAGGCTGCACAGCCACAGCTGGGACCAGAGCCCTGCCTCTTCAGGACCCACTGTGGAGACTTCTGGAGAATGTGGGGCGCCTCCCACCCTGACAGGACAAGCTGAGGAGGGTGTGGCTCTGCATCCACACTGACCGGACCCGTTGTGGAGGACGCGCCCACACTGGCAGCAGTCCAACCTCCTAAGGACCAGATACTGGAGGAGCTGAGGAGAAGCCGCCTGAGTGGACTGTCAAGGGGTTCGTGGTCTCAGGACCCCACAGAGGAAGGGCGCCCTGTGTAGACACTGGGGCTTCCGTCGTTTTGTGTGAGGAGACGTGGCCTCCTACTGTGCTGTGCGCGGGGCTGTGGGGTCCCCCCTTTCTGGGCTCAGGTGCTCCTAGTTCCTCATCTGTGTTTGTGTGCTCGCGGATTCGGTTCCTGGGGCTCCTCAGATGGTCTGCAGTCAGGGAGCGTCTGCCTGCTTCGGTGCTTGTGCTCTCCCCACCTCAGCCCTGCGGGGTCCTTCCCGTGTCCACACCCACTCCAGGCTTGCGCCGAGTCCGGAAATTCGGGAGCCAGAGTGAGGACTCTGTAGACGGTTTTGGGGAGAGTAGGTATTTTCCCAGTGTGGGTTCTACCCTGAGCACAGTGCCTCCCCATCTCCGTGTGTACCCATCCCTGTCTGTCGTCATTGTTGCAGGGCTGTCAGATGACAGGTCTGTCACCTTCTTGGTTCAGGGGCCTCCTGGGTATCTTGCTGTCTTGGATGCAGGTGTAAATGAGATCGTTCTCAGCAGTCTCTTTTTGATGGTTACTTCCGAGCACGTAGGAGTGTCACTAATTTGTGCATATTGATTTTGTTCCTTGCAAGTTTTTGAATTTATTAGTTCAATTGGCCTTAAACTCAATTTGCCAGTTATTTGACCAGCAGCATGGGTTTAATTGGGAAGAGCAGAGAATGGCAGTCTGGGCTGAGCAAGCTAAGGTCCCATCACAGGCAAGTGCGAGAAACAAAGGAGAGGAACATTATTTCATGGAGGAGGAAGAAGTTGGGAAGGGTGCTTGAAGGAAAGTCCCTTGGAGAAAGGCAGGGTGATGGAGAATTCTCACCAGCTGAGCTGCAAAGCTCCTACAAAAAGTCAGGAGATGAACCTCCAGCTTCCCGTGTGGGGCCTGGAATTGGTGAGTCTCTTCTAACCAGCTTGCGGTGGAACGTTGTGGAAAAACTGAAATTCCAAATCCACTGCTTCTACTGCACCTGAGATACAGGGGCCCATGATTTAATTCTCCCACGAGTCTCTTGCTAACATGTGTCCTCTCCATGTTGGGTGACCTGGATTTGGGAGGGCTTGGCCTCCATCCCAAAGTCTGATGTTCTCTGTGCTTCCGTGTGATCGTGCTAACATGGATATTTGGAAGATTCATTTCCTCTGTGGTGATTTCAAAGTGCAGTCAGCTTGTTATAGCAGCACAAATACGTGCTGTCTCCACACTCAGATTCCCCAGCCGTCATTTCTTTACCACGTTTGCCACTTCACACGGGATGCTTCAGTGTGTTTGATCCCACACCAGGACAATGTCCTGCAGAACCACCACATAACCTGAAATGAGGACATCATTACAGAACCCATCCAAGGGTTAGTGTTAGGAACCAGGGACATGGCAGGGCTGATCTGAAGACCCCATGGAGAGCTGTCTGGGTGGCTGAGTTGACAGTGGAGCTGAGGGTGAGTGTCTGGCTCTGGCTTTGTGTCCAGGAGTCAGCTCTGTGTGGGTGTGTCCTTAGCTAGGCATGCAGATTTCTGCTCCTCTGAATCCTTTCCGGAGTTCCAAATGGCACAGTTTCCTTCTGGGCAGCAGGCTGAGTTCTCTGGGATTGCCCATGTGTCCCCAAATTGTAGGGCACCTACTGCAAGGCCTTTGGGGTCAGAATCTTGAAAAGCAAACCAAAGGTTATGGTTAGGGCCCACCACATGGCAGGCCCGATCTGCCAGCACTGTGTCCATCTTTCTGGGGGAGGAAGCAGTCGAGGGATTTGTTCAGGGTGAGTGTCAAGCTCCAGGTTTGCATCCAGTGGCCTGCTGAATATGGGGCTGTCCAGAGGTAGGAATGCAGATTTCAGTTCCTCTGAATCCTTTCTGGAGTTCCAAATGGCATGGTTCCTTTCAGGGTGTCAGGGTGAGTCCTATGGTGTTCCTCACTGTCCCCAATCTCTGAGGCTTTGGAGCCAGGCCATCGGGGACAGACAAACACAGGCTGGAGAGCTTTAATGTCAGAAATGTATTTTCGCACAGATCTGGAGGCCAGAAGTTCCAGATCAAGGTGCCAGCAAGGTTGGTCTCCAGTGAGCTTTTTCTGGTTGTTCTATAGATCACTACCTTTTCAACTGTGCCCTCAGATGACCTCTTCTCTGTGGGCCCCCAGAGGGGAGGTAGGGGGAGTGCTTTCATGTGTTTCACCCTTATGAGGACACCAGTCCTAGCAGATTAGGACTCCTGTGACCTCACCAAGCCTTCAGTACCTCCTTCTAGGTAGGCCCTATCTCCAGATGCAGTCACACTGGAGATTAGGAATTCTTCATATGACTTTTGTGGGGACACAATTCAGTCCATAACAATTAGTACAGGAGAAAAGCCATGGAGAGAATTCTAGAGGAGTCACACGTTGATGTTATAAGGTAAGTGGGTATAAAAGAGCACCTCTGAAGTCCAATAGGTCATTAGAGCTAGAAGCCGACAGGAAAGTCCTGTATGTGCCACAGTTTTGAGTTTGATGCAAGCGCAACTCTGAAGGGAAGATATTTGGGAGGCCTTGGCCGACCACTACTTCCAGCCAGGGGTGATTCTGGAGGGAGTATCTCTCGGAGTGCTGCCTAGAATCAAGACTTTGGGGTTGGAAAAGTGCCACTTCCAAAGCTGGAGAAGGATGGTGCTGTAAGTTACTTGAAGAGTACTGTTCTGGGAGATAGGAGATCTGGGGTGTCTTCTTTGTTCTGCTGCTGACCAGATGTGAAAATGCAGATTAACTCCCTAACCATCTCAGTTCTACCACCATGTGCTGCTGTCATGTGTCCCAAGCCCCAGAGTTAGTTTGATCCATAAGCAGAAGCCAGTCTTTTAGTTCCCAATCTCTTAATCGGGCTGATCGTCACAATATATAGCGGACACGTGACAGCCACCGGGGAGAAGTAAGGGTTGTCTTCCCCTCAGGGAGAGTGGAAAAGCTCTAGGAGAGGGCATACCCATAGACCAAAGGCAGCCAGTGCTGGGGAGTGGAGCCACGGGGAAGAGTGTGCTGATGACAGCCTTGTGGAGGGAGGGCAGAAAGAGCCACCACCATGACACTTGAGTTACAGATCGAGCTTGGGGATAGAGAAGGGATCAGGGCACGGTAGAGCAGCAGCTGGCAAAGTGATTCTGTTGAGCTTAAGCTCATAGTGCCTTAGCGAATTAGAATGGGAAATGCCTTGCTATTGTCTGTGACTCTGTGATTGTGTGAGTATGAGTGACAGAGTGGGGACAAAGAGAGAGGGAGAGAGAATACATTAAATTTTAAAGAAGGACAATAAGGGACGCCTGGGTAGCTTACTCAGTTAAGCATCTACCTTTGGTTCAGGTCATGATCCCAGGATCCTGGGATTGGATCCCAAACCAGGCTCTAGTGGGGGGCCTGCCTTCCCTCTGCCTGCAGCTCCCCTTGCTTGTGATCTCTCTCTTCCTCTGTAACAAATAATAGTAAAAAATAAACAAGGGCGATACGTTATGTTTACTTTTGTTTCTGATGCCAGACATGGGTTCAGAGGATTGAAGAGGGAGATCCAAGGAGCTAGCCTCTCAAGAGGAGTGAATACCTAGTCACTGGTAAGACCCCTGGTCCTGCAATTCAATATGGCTCCTGTGATCTGGGTCCTGTTAAATGCCCCTCGCCATCCTTCACCCGATAGTTTGATTCTTCATTGCGTTCAGTGTGGGGAACTGGGAGAAGCTATGACACTTGGCCCTTTGTGGAGGAATGTTAGTAGTATAAATAGCAATAGTTATCAGTTCTGGAGCACTTCCATGACTCTGCTGCAGGCACTCTGCTGTGACCTGGGTTTATAGCAGTGAGATAAACATAGAAATAGATGTGGGCTCTGTTCCCAAGAATCTGAAACCCACTATTCTCCTTGTCCCCTTCCCATTCTGTCTTCTTCAGCCCTTGTGCAATCCCACCAAGCAGGAAGCTTGCTTCTCCCCTTCCCTCTCCTGCTCCCCCTGCTTGTGCTCTCATTCCCTCTCTCTGACATGTAAATAAATCAAATGTTTTAAAAAATTATAAAAAAGGCAAAACAAATAACCATTTTTGGAGAGTGATTTTCTGAATGCAGTTATGGGCAGTGCTGGGTACTGAAGAAGACGCTCTGCTGACCAGAGGAGTGGGGAAATTACAGAACAAATTCCACAGGTCATTGAATATATCACATTCATCACCCCACCCATAGCACTCATTAATCTCTAGCCCAGCCAATATGTTGGTTATAAAAATGAGCTTTCTCCAAACTGACAGGAAGTTCTCGTTTTAGCAATGTAAATCATTCTGATCTTTATCACTAATGTGATCTAATCCTGTCTAGTAAAGAAACTTGAGAGTTCTATATCTCTGTAAGCATTTAAGAAAAACAATGGACTCTACTCTAATTACTTTTTAACTAACTTGACTTGCCAAAGGAAGGAGAAAGTAAATATCAGAAATCTTACCACTAAGCACAAGTTGCAAGTTATACCTGCCAAAATGTGGTTCAAAATATAAGTAACCAGTCTCCTTAGAAGCCTTTTACCTTCTTATATCTGTTATGTTGGGTAAATGAGTAGTTACTAGAATACAGCTGGCTCAGTGATCACAATTCAGCTTACCCTCAGAAATATAAATAGATTACATGTTTAGCCCGGTAACTGGACACTGATATAGAATTATTCACTGGCTGATTCCTAGATCAGAAACCACAAAAAAATTTTCTTTTTTATGGAAGTATGGCTGTTACAATAGTCTCACCTGTACCTCATAGTGATTGACTTAACTACTCTATACGTTACAACTCTAGATGTAACATTTTAATAAAACAACAATATCTTTGATGGTATCATGGAAATGTAAGTGCCTTGTGCACTTTTCTTAATGTGTATAATTACCTAAACATCATAGTAAGTAAATCAAGGCCATTGTCAAGCTTCCGTCAAGGAGAGTCCTTAACTAGAGGGATTTCCCATTGCTCTCAGGATGATAACCTCTGAGTTACAGGTTCCGTTAGTTGGCCACACACATTTGGAGCCTTGTGGACTTTCTGACAGCTGAGCAGCATATCTGTTTCAAGCATTGTGATCCCTGTTCTTACTGCAAGAGTGACAGTTGTCACTTTTCCTTTGACCCCTGTCTTTAGGAAAGTGTCTGACTCAGAAAGTCGAGTCAGTACCCCCCAAAAATATTTTCAGGAGAACCACCTCAAAGATGATCACCTGAGATACTGTCAAGAAAAAAAAAAAACTGAAATTCTAAGCAACATCCATAAAAAGTATTTTCATGTTGATAAGGAAAGATTTTCCCCTAAATACCAGAGAGGCTCCATGAAAGTGAGATTTTTACCTATTTTGTTCACCGTGTCACCAGTCCCTAGAAGAGCGCCTAAGACATCACTCAAGATTAGGTTGCTTTGAATGAATCAAATGAATGAATGAACTGTAGCCTTTGATAGTGAGGTAGTTTATGGTCCTTAGGCAAGAGATGTGATTTGTGTTGGGATTTCAAGAATGGGAGGTGCCGAAGAGAAAATTGAGAAGCTAAATGTGAAAATATGCAATTTACTGACTGGAGTAGTTCTGAATATATTTCAAACATAATTAAACTATGGCTGTGGGTCTATATGCGTTTTCATAATTTTCCCTTGAAAATGTGAGGCATACAGATGTCATCTCCAGTGAATTCTTTTTGTCCGTATACAGAATCACCAAAAAAAAAAAAAAAGGCATTCTGACAGTCCTCAGCCCATCCACTCCAGGATTGTGACTCTTTCTTCTCCATGTTCTTTCTGACATCATGGACTTTCAGGTTGACCTCTCTCATCTTGGGTCCCACTCTCATTAGCTGTAGAAGTCATGCGATGTTTGTGATGTGAGGGTGGCAATACTCTCTGACTTTTGGTTACAATATGTCTTTGAAAGCCAGTGTTTATTCTGCTTTTACAGCATTTCTCCATTTGAATTGGCCACCTTTTAAGTGGTCATTAGCCACATGTGGCTACTAGCCATGGGACTTGGACAGCAGAGGTGTGGAAAGTCCGCACATTCTTCCACTCAAAGGATATTGTGAGTTATGCTACATCTTTTTTTTTGAAGTGCCTTTTTTAGATATTTAAATTCAATTAGCCATTAGATAGTACATCATTGGTTTCAGAGAATTCAGTAACTCATCAGTTGTGGATAACCCTTGGTGCTCATCACATCACGTGTCCTCCTTAATGCCTATCACCCAGTTTCTCCATGTCTCCCACTCCCCTCCCCCCCAGCAACTCTCAGTTTGTTTCCTATAGTTAAAGGTGCCTCATGGCTTGTCTCCCTTTCTGATGACTCCCATTCAGATTTCCCTCCCTTCCCTCTGATCCTCTGTACTACATCTTAATCTCAACAGTCACGCAGTGGTAGTAATTCAGTCATGGAGTCATGCATATTCTAAATCTGATGAGGTGGATTCCCATACTGCCTTTGTCTCTTCTAGAGCGCTTACATTTGTTATGTTATTGCTGCTGCGTTCATGTTTCTCGTTCACTGAATGTCTGATAAAAGAATTAGTAAAATGTGTGACTGCAGAAAATACAATGGTCATGGCTGATGAAGATTTTCTCCTTGACCAGACTCGAGTCAAGTTCCTCTGAGTCCTCTTTCTGTCTAGCCTTGACCTTAGGCTCCGCCCACTTAGCCCAGTTTTAGCAAGAAATCTGCTTGGTCATTTTTCAGCAATCTTCTATCCTACTCTTGATATCTGATCAAATTCCTTATCTCTCACCCCTGGTATCTTACCACTTTTTTTTTTTTAAGATTTATTTATTTTGACAGAGAGAGAGCCTGAGCAGGGGGAATAGCAGAGGGAGAGAGAGAACCAGACTCCCCACTGAGCAGCAAGCCCAATGCCAGGCTTGATCCTGGGATCAGATCATGACCAAGCCAAAGCCAGAGATTTAACCAACTAAGCCACCCAGGTGCTTCAGTATCTATAACCCTTAATATCTGATCCAATCCCTTATTCCCAGGGCACCTGGTTGGTGCAGCTGGTTGTACGTTTGACTCTTGGTTTCTACTCTGGTCATGATCTCACGGTCCTGAGATTAAGCCTCACCTCAGGCTCTATGCTCAGTGAAGAGTCTGATTAAAATTCTCTTTCCCTCTCCCTCTACCCCTACCCCTGCTCCCTCTCTCTAAAATGTATTAATAAGTCTTTTAAAAAATTCCTTATCCCCTGATCTCAATAGTTTATGACCCTAGCCTTCCTTCAACAATATTACTGTCCAGATGGTTTAGCCAGAATCCCTTCATCCTTACCCTTGATGTTCCATCTTAATTTTACATTCAGTGATCCCCACCATGCTCTTTAGCTGTAAATCTCCATTTGTCTGAGCTGAGCCAGATTTCTCTCCCATACTATACAATAAAATCTCATCATAGTAGCATCCCTTGAATAAAATCTTCCTTACTCTCTTTAATGGGTGTCACAATATTTTTTTTTTCTTTAACAGTCAGGAGGGTGCTAATGGAGTACCATGACAAAAGGCCTAACTTCCTATAATGGACATTTCCTTGGTTTACCTGACAAATACTCTTTCTCTCTTCTAAGGAAAATTTCCGGTTCTCAGTATAACTGCCAACTGGCCCAGGGGTGGACAAGTGAGGCAGATGAGACCAAAATGAAAATTCTGTTGAGACACTGGACCTTGAGGATTCAAGCCAAGGACATAAAAGTGTTGGTACTCCATTATTCTGATGGTCCGTTAACTCTTGCTTTTTTGGTTCCTGTGTCTATCACTGCCCCTGCCTTTTTGAAGATAATGACCATTCATCTGAGTACACGGTTCACAGAATCCCTTTGCAGTGGCCCATGCGGGCCAAGGTAGTAGAGCATAATAGATCTCTGTAAGTTTTTAAAAAATGTCTTTGTCCCTGTTGCCCATGGCCATTAAAGACCAAAGGTCGGGGGTAGGGGGATATTGGAAAAGGTGAAGTTATAGTTACTCACTGATTTTTTGATTGGTAGAGAGAAAGCAACACCTACATACAGGGCCAGTGGGTGAGTGGAGGAAACATCTTTGGCTCTAGGAGGAATGGGGGAAGGAGAAATATTAATAATCTTTGTCTTTGGAACTGCCCCTGAAGACTTCCCCACACAGGAAAATGACCTAGCGTGACTCTCCTAAACTTCGGCAAGCCCCTTAAATTTAACTGACTTCTAGATCTGATACTCCCTGCTGGATAACTCTGATCATTATTGGATTGTTACTTATTTTATTTTAAAATTATTTTTAAAGAAAATTTTAATCTAAATACAATTAATTAACATATAATACTAGTTTCAGACATACAGGTTAGTGATTCATCAGTCTTTTGTAACACCCAGTGCTCACTGTATCACATGCCTTCCTTAATGTCCATCACCCAGTTACCCCATCCAGCCATCCCTCTCCCCTCCAAGAACCCTCAGTTTGTTTACTGTGATTAAGAGTCTCTTCTGAGGGGTACCTGGCTGGCTCAGTGGGTTAAAGCCTCTGCCTTCAACTCAGGTTATGATCTCAGGGTCCTGGGATCGAGCCCCACATCAGGCTCTCTGCTCCCTGGGGAGTCTGCATCCTCCTCTCTCGCTCTTCCTGCCTCTCTGCCTACTTGTGATCTCTGTTTGTCAAATAAGTAAATAAAAATCTTTTTTTTTAAAGTCTCTTCTGGTTTGTCTCCCTCTTTGACTTCATCTTGTTTTATTTTTTTCCTTTACTCCCCTATGATTCTGGTTTGTTTCTTGAACTCCACATATGAGTGAGATCATATGATAATTGTCTTTCTCTGACTGACTTATTCGCTTGGCATAATACCCTCTACTTTCACCCCTGTCATTGCAAATAATTGCCATTTATTTTAACTCGACAGAGAAGGCCACTAGAAACAGCAGGTGATGGCCCCAGCTCCTGTTCCTCCATGCAGAACATCTGTCAACACCTGTGGACATCTTTTCCTCCCCCCATTCCTATGAATGTTGCTCAGTTGTTACATGGCATGGACAAATGCTGTTGGCTGGTGGCATGGACACACTGGACAAGCTTGGCCTTCGGTAAAACAAAGACTGGCTTCAATTACTCAAACTGAAACAGGAATGCTTGGATGAACAAGCCTGCCAGGAAGTCCCACTGGAGGTACTCAACCTGTGCCCCTTCCCTCCTTGGACCAAGAACCTGAACTTGAGAGATGAATGGCTTATCCAAGGTTATGGCAAGGTTACACAGAGCTGAAACTAGACACAGGTGTACATGCCTATTGATCAAGGCTGGCTGAGAAATCGAACTGCCTCAAATCTTGATTCTTTTTGCCACTTCTTATTCTCTGACCCTGTTTTTCATAGTTTAGGATGTAGGAATAATAAAAATATCAGCTATTGGGGTATCCTGACTTTTTGATGTTTTAGTTCTTGTCAGACATTTACCATAATGCTTAGCACATGGATATGTGTGTGCACACACGTGCACATGCATGACACTCAAAAAATTGTTTCCTGATATTAACTTTATCAGTGCACTTTGCATCCACCACCAATTGGCTGTTTTGTCACAAACTGATTAAAGCAGAACTGTCAAGTGAGGAACTTCAAAGCCAAAGCATTAAGTGCTTTGAAAAACCAGCACCTGGGAGGATTTGTCTCAGCATCTGTGATTAGAAGGCAGCAAAAAGAGACTTTGGGGACACAGTTCACCCCTTCATGAAGCAGCCATTCAGAACTTTCTCCGAAGGGCTAATGCCTAATCTTCCAAAGACCAGCAAGAACAAGCTTATGGTCTGTTAAAATCAGATTTTTAAAAGATTTTTATTTATTTATTTGAGAGAGAGAGAGAGAGAGAGAGAGTGAGAGAGAGAGCATGAGAGGGGAGAAGGTCAGAGGGAGAAGCGGACTCCCCATGAAGCTGGGAGCCTGATGCAGTCCTTGATCCTGGGACTCCAGAATCAAAATCAGTTTGATTGACTCAATACAGTCAGGGAGGACAGTCCTCAGGAGTCACAGAATGCTGGTTGCCATGAGGGAGGAGTCTTTTACAAAGTCTGGGCTCTCACAGAAGGAGTCTGAAGCACGTGTATGGAAAGCAGAGGTCAGTTCTGGATTAGAAGCTCTTTCTGAGGGGAAATGAGTAGAAGCAGGGATTAACCAGGATTTGGGCTCTGCTTTATTCAGTTCAAGTTGCTGCAACAAATGATGACAGACTGGGTGGCTGAAACAGCAAAACATGTACTATTCCTTGCAGTTCTAGAGACTGAGAAGTCCAAAAGCAAGATCCTGGGAGATCTGATATCTAGCAAGAGACTGCTTCATTATCTACAAATGCCCATATTTCTGTTGTAGACTTGCATGGATGACAGCTGGCAGAACAATCTCTCAGGTCGTTTCTCAGAAGTGCTTTTATCTCATTCACAAGTGTTCCAATCTCATGACCTCACCACCTCTCAAAGCCCATACCTCCTGATGGCACTCCTTGAGGGTCAGGGCTTCAACATCTGAATTGGGACAAGACACAAACATTCAGTCCATTAGCAAGTGTTGTCATGAGGACAGCATAGCTTATCAACTGGGTATCCCCAGGAATCCATGGGACTAGCAAAGCAGAATCTGGGGGTGTCACTGGTAGGAAAGCAGGAGGTCCCCAAGAGACAGTCCTCATAGCATTTTACAGAGACAGCAGGACCCTTGAGAAACAATAGTTTCCGTGACCCATACACCAGCCTTTATCTATGCCTGTCCTCCCTGCTGGATTCACAGCAAGCCTACTTCTTTCTTTTCCAGTACAAATGGATTTCCACTCTCTGAATCATGATGAATTTTTGCTCTTTTGCAGTTAGTAGGTTGTCCCTCAGGATTCTGCATGTCTGGATTTGCAATCGTGGAAACTGCCAAAGGTCTAGGGACCTGCATGGCAGAACCCGGCCTCTACCACTATTGCCCAAGGTAGGGACTCTGGTCCCTTGAGCGTCCTGTGCTGCTGTCAAAGGTCTGTGTGCATTGGCTTATTGTTTTTTTTTTTTTTAATGTAATTGCTTATACGTGTGTTTCATCATGCTCAAGTGGCCTTTCTGTGAAAAAGTGGCCAAGCTACACCTAGAAGTCACTGAAGAAAGTTCTAAGAACTCCTGGTTAGTATGAGGCTAGAGAGAGAGAGAAAGAGAGAAAAGAAATCTGCCTCTCTGCATTTTGCAAGTCCCTGGGCAAAATCTGTTGGCTGTGCACTCCTCACACGAAGATTCCAGGCAGGGAGACCCTCCTGAGCCTCATCTCCCTGAGTTCCTCTTCCAGAAGCAATCCCTAGTTTGAGACCAGGGTTAGCGAAAATAGAGCAGCAAAGCAGGGTCCAGAAGGAAGGACTGCCACAGACCATGGAGCACCAGGGGGACAGGCTGGTACCTCCTCACGGTTGGGGTACAAATGGGCTCAGCTCAGCAGGTATAGGGGTGCCCTTGGCCCCTCTGGTGGGCTTTGCAGTGCCCCAATCTCAGGAAGAAAAAAGGCTGGCTCAGGTGACATATTTTTGACTGGGAAGGAGCTGACAGCAATGGAAATAAACAAGTAGGGAATGATGTTGTAAAGTTGGAGGGTTTGTCCTTTATATCTCAGCTTTCTCTCCTATCTTCCCTTGCTCTGTAGTGTGTTATCAAAGAAGTTTTTGGCATGATATTCCTGTTCACTGATTAACTCTTGAGCTGTGTCTTTTCTGCTGTTCAGCTCATCTGGTGAATTCTTTTACTGTAAAAAGTATCTTGCCCTTGCAAGGGCAATGGCAAGACCTGAGAAATCCCAGAGATTTCAGCTTGCCACCCAGAAGGAAACCAGGCTATTTGGAATGCTGGAAAGGATTCAGAGTAGGGGAAATCGTCTTGGACATCTGAGACCACCCCCACATTCAGCGGTCCACTGGACACAAACCCAGACCTTGATACTGATCCTGAACCATGCTCTCAACTCAGACCCCTGTGATCCTCGCCACAGTGCTTTCAGATCAGTGCAGCCATGCCCATAGGCACAAACTCTTAAGCCTAGATTCTGTCCTGAGAGGTGTGTCCCCGACGGCCTGGCTCCAAAGCCTCAGAGATTGGGGACAGTGAGGAACACCATAAAACTCACCCTGCCACCCTGAAAGGAACCATGCCATTTGGAACTCCAGAAAGGATTCAGAGGAACTGAAATCTGCATTCCTACCTCTGGACACCCCCATATTCAGCAGGCCACTGGATGCAAACCTGGAGCTTGACACTCACCCTGAACAAATCCCTCGACTGCTTCCTCCCCCAGAAAGATGGACAGAGTGCTGGCAGATCGGGCCTGCCATGTGGTGGGCCCTAACCATAACCTTTGGTTTGGTTCGGTTCTCAGGATTGTGACCCCAAAGGCCTTGCAGTAGGTGCCCTACAATTTGGGGACACATGGGCAATCCCAGAGGACTCAGCCTGCTGCCCAGAAGGAAACTGTGCCATTTGGAACTCCGGAAAGGATTCAGAGGAGCAGAAATCTGCATGCCTAGCTAAGGACACACCCACACAGAGCTGACTCCTGGACACAAAGCCAGAGCCAGACACTCACCCTCACCTCCACTGTCAACTCAGCCACCCTGACAGCTCTCCATGGGGTCTTCAGGTCAGTCCTGCCATGTCCCTGGTTCCTAACACTAACCCTTGGATGGGTTCTGTAATGATCTCCTCATTTCAGGTTATGTGGTGGTTCTGCAGGACATTGTCCTGGTGTGGGATCAAACACACTGAAGCATCCCGTGTGAAGTGGCAAACGTGGTAAAGAAATGACGGCTGGGGAATCTGAGTGTGGAGACAGCACGTATTTGTGCTGCTATAACAAGCTGACTGCACTTTGAAATCACCACAGAGGAAATGAATCTTCCAAACAACCATGTTAGCACGACGACACGGAAGCAGAGAGAACATCAGACTTTGGGATGGAGTCCAAGCCCTCCCAGATCCAGGTCACCCAACATGGAGAGGACACATGTTAGCAAGAGACTCGTGGGAGAATTAAATCATGGGCCCCTGTATCTCAGGTGCAGTAGAAGCAGTGGATTTGGTATTTCAGTTTTTCCACAACGTTCCACCACAAGCTGGTTAGAACTGTGCAAAAGCAGGAAGGGAAGCCCCAGTAAAGTGGACTGGGGATGCCAGAAGGGGAGGCTGGAAGGGGGCGCCTGCTGCTCAGTGCCCATTACAGACTCCACATTGCAATTCCCCACAGGAGGGACTCACCAATTCCAGGCCCCACACGGGAAGCTGGAGGTTCATCTCCTGACTTTTTGTAGGAGCTTTGCAGCTCAGCTGGTGAGAATTCTCCATCACCCTGCCTTTCTCCAAGGGACTTTCCTTCAAGCACCCTTCCCAACTTCTTCCTCCTCCATGAAATAATGTTACTCTCCTTTGTTTCTCGCACTTGCCTGTGATGGGACCTTAGCTTGCTCAGCCCAGACTGCCATTCTCTGCTCTTCCCAATTAAATCCATGCTGCTGGTCAAATAACTGGCAGATTGAGTTTAAGGCCAATTGAACTAATAAATTCAAGATCTTGCAAGGAACAAAATCAATATGCACAAATTAGTGGCACTCCTACGTGCTCGGAAGGAACCATCAAAAAGAGACTGCGGAGAACGATCTCATTTACACCTGCATCCAAGACAGCAAGATACCCGGGACGCCCCTGAACCAAGAAGGTGACAGACCTGTCCTCTGACAGCCCTGCAACAATGACGACAGACAGGGAGGGGTACACACGGAGATGGGGAGGCACTGTGCTCAGGGTAGAACCCACACTGGGAAAATACCTACTCTCCCCAAAACCGTCTACAGAGTCCTCACTCTGGCTCCCGAATTTCTGGACTCGGCGCAAGCCTGGAGTGGGTGTGGACACGGGAAGGACCCCGCAGGGCTGAGGTGGGGAGAGCACAAGCACCGAAGAAGGCTGATGCTCCCTGACTGCAGACCATCTGAGGAGCCCCAGGAACCGAATCCGCGAGCACACAAACACAGATGAGGACCGTGGAGCACCTGAGCCCAGAAAGGGGGGACCCCACAGCCCCCCGCACCGCACAGCAGGAGGCCACGTCTCCTCACACAAAACGACGGAAGCCCCAGTGTCTACACAGGGCGCCCTTCCTCTGTGGGGTCCTGAGACCACGAACCCCTTGACAGTCCACTCAGGCGGCTTCTCCTCAGCTCCTCCAGCATCTGGTCCTTAGGAGGTTGGACTGCTGCCAGTGTGGGCGCGTCCTCCACAATGGGTCCGGTCAGTGTGGATGCAGAGCCACACCCTCCTCAGCTTGTCCTGTCAGGGTGGGAGGCGCCCCACATTCTCCAGAAGTCTCCACAGTGGGTCCTGAAGAGGCGGGGCTCTGGTCCCAGCTGTGGCTGTGCAGCCTGGGCTCAGGGCGGGAGCTGGGGTCTGGCGCCCTCTGCAGGCGGTGCAAGGCAGTGCAGGACTGTGGGAGCTCACCCTTCAGTGGAAGGTCCTGCTCCCTCCCCGGGTCCAGCTGATGCCATTTCATTCCGGAAATTCAAGCTGCATGGAGCCCAATACCCCCCAACTTCCCCCCAAATAGCTAAGGAACAATGAATTGGAAACAATGTGGAATTACAACAGTCCTTGACCCAAACAGTGTCACTGAACATGGCCCTGATGCAGACCCACACTCTGACCTCAACTTGGTCTCAAGCCTGGACCCTACCCTAATCCAAGACCCTAACCCTAGCCCCCAACCCAAACTATGTTCACAAGAATCAAAAGGTAGAAACTGCAAATATCCATCAATGGCAAGTGCATATGCAAAGTGTGGTGAAGGGTTTGAATTTGGGTTCAGGTTCAGGTTTTAGTCAGAGTTCTAGATCAGGCTTTGGGTTTAGTGTTAGGGTGAGGGTTTAGAGTGAAGGACAAGGGAACAGAGTTATAGTTTAGGGCTTTAAGTTTATGATTTAGGCTTTAAGACTCAGGGCTTATGGGATAAAGTTCAAGGTCAAATTTGGGGTTTGACTTCATGCTGAGATTTGGGTTCAGGTTTCATGACTTGGAGGTCTGGTTTAGGGTTTGGGTTCGTGGTTCAGGGCTTGGATCCAGGGCTCAGGTACAGGCTTTGGGTTCCATTCCAGGTTTGGGATTCAGGGTTCTAGTTTGGGCTTTAAGGTCAGCTTAGGTTTCAGCGTTGGTAGGGTTTAAGGTTAGGTTTAGGGATGACACATTTTTTTCAGTTGTCATCATGGACAAAATAATTCTATCTGAAGTTTCTAAGTCAGAAATGTATTTCATCTGGGGGCGCCTGGGTGGCTCCGTGTGTTAAGCCTCTGCCTTGGGCTCAGGTCATGATCTCAGGGTCCTGGGATCAAGCCCTTCATCAGGCTCTCTGCTTGACGGGGAGCCTGCTTCCCCATCTTTCTCTCTGCCTGCCTCTCTGCCTACTTGTGATCTCTGTCTGTCAAATAAATAGAATTAGTAAAAGCTATTATATGATCTTTTACAAACCATTTCCTATCTTTGCATTCTCATGTGCCAAGACAGACAGGGATTATTTAAAACCCTGAAGAGAGTGCTCTTGCTTTTAAATTGCCTGTAACCTTCGTGTAATAGATTTATGATTGATAATAGATTTAGTTAAAATATAACTATTTAAAATATTTACTCTCAGTAAACGATTTCAACTTATGCTCATTTAAGTAACTTGGTGCATAATCCCTTTTCTATTAAACCATAGTGCAAGGACCAATGCCGCGTTCCCGAGAGAACCCCAAGCTATTTTTCTAGAATGGCTGTATGCTATATATGGCGTCCTGTTTTCACTCCCTTTGTGGAGCACCTACCCTGGAGGTCATGTAATAACCAATGACCAAAAAAAACAAACAAAAAACCCAAACATCCAGGTCGAAGTGCCATCCCTGCCTGGAGTGGAGGAGACTGCTCAGACAGATCCCAGGCAGGCATCTCAGCCCAGGCCTGTGCTGGGGAAGCTGGTTCCTGGCTTTGGGCGCAATCTGGAAGCCAGCAAACTGACCCAAGAGTGCAGCCGGCGTTTAAGACTGATGATCTATTCGCAGCCAGGCTGCACGTGGACACCCGCTCAGGGAGCCCGGCTAGGAGGCTGCCCAGCGCTGGCGCTGGCAATGCAGTAGCATGCCATGGCTTAGCCCCGCACCCCAGCCATGGCTCAGGTTTCAGAAGTTAGGGGGCGGGGCCGGAGCAGAGAAGGGTCTTCGCTAATTTCCAAAGCTGGAAGTGAGCTCTGAGGACTCAGGAGGGAAGGGGGGGCGGTTCGGGGGCGGCCTTGAGCAGGGGTTTTGCTAATTGCCCAGGCGGGAAGGAGGGGCGCACAGCGCCAGGGTGCTGTGCTGCAGCCCATTCGGGACTGCAGGACACACCATACTCGCTGCCCCTGTGCTCCCACGCTGCAGCCTAGCCCCTGACGCCGCGGTGTCCCGTTCCCGTTCAGGCCTTCAGGCCGCCTGCTGCCCCTCCCCGCCCCATGGCTTCTCTGGAGGACCCTCTGCTCACAGGTAAAGTGACACCGCGACGCGCCCTCACCTGAAGCAGAAAACGCAGGACAGGAGCAGGGTGTGGGGTGGTCGGGGCCCAGCCTCCCGCCAACCCCAGGGCACCAGGACCACCCTGGACGCCGCGCCACACCCTGTCCGCAGGGGGTCGGGCCAGGACAGCGCCACAGGAGGTACCCCCTCCGTCCCCCCGCCAGCCAGCAGGCTAGCCCCCATAGTTCCGCACTCCCACGCGCCTGTCAGAGCCTCCTGCCATTCCCAGGGCACCCAGAACCCAGAGAGTGAGGCCTTGGGTGCTTTCTAGTGACAGATTCAAGGCAATTTTTCGACTTTGGGACTCAGAGTTAACATAGTTTTCATTTGTGATTATTATTTTTGTGTGGGGGCCGTAGCTTTTCTTTTGACCTATGGTTGTTTTCACTCCCGGTTCTGAAGAAGCCCCTAAATCCTAACCCTGTAGAGGACTCAGAAAGCTCTCAGAGCAGCAGTGCTGGGGGACAGTGTGGACACATGGTTTGGTTTCTCCTCTGGCCTGCTTCTGTGGCAGCCCCGCTCTGTCCTCCTCAGACTTCAGAGCAATATCTGAACAAGTGGAGAAGCGACCAGAGGGTCAGGAAGGTGGCCACCGAAGAGTGACTTCTCTGGAGGGTGGCTGAGCTAGCAAGTGAGCATGTTAATCCAGCTCTGCCTGCATTAGCGATGGAGCTGAACAGGAGCCAGGGAAGGGGAGGAGGAGCAGAGAGCAGGGACAAAGGAACCAAAGAGGAGATTCAGATGAAGGGAAGTATTGGGGAGGAAAGAGAAGAAACTCTAGAAGACAGGCATGTAGAAAGGAAAAGGGATGAAGTGGGCATTGGGAAAGGGCACCACCAGGGAAGGAGAGAGGGGAAGGAAAGAGGGAGGAAGAGAGGAAAGGGGAAAGGGAGAAGGGAGGAGTCAGCATGCCAGGGCTCCCCCTGCATCTGAAGAAGAGGTGGCTGGTCCAGCTTGTCAAACAGGGTGCTCACTCTTTGGCCCCAGTTTCTGCTCCCAGTGCTACTGGGCTTTTCAAGGAAGGCAGGCTGTTCCTTGGGACCTACTGGAGCCCACAGGAGGGTGGGAGAGGTAAGATGCCACCAGGTCCTGTCCTGAGCTTCTCCCAGCCACCAGCCTCACCACATGGTGCAAGAGGGACCCCAGAACAAAGGAGGGACACAGGCCGCATGTCTGCTGGTGGCCCTGGGCACTTAGCTCATCGCAGTGAACCACACGGCCTCCTCAACCCACGCTTTCAAAGCCTCCTTCTTCGTTTCTGGCTTTCATGTCTGTAGGAACATGAGCCAGATCTAACTCATCTCCGACAGACAATTCTGACTCACCCCGTGTCAGATTTTTAAGAGTGGCTGTGATAGAGTAAGATAGCAATGCTCCAACATGCGGACTGTTTCCTCCCACTTGACCTCAACAGTCTTATACATTTTCTTAGCGAAAACATCTTGTCTCCTTCCATTAAGCTCATAACGTGGTCTAGTAGTATACATGCGCCTTCGTTAGATGCGAAGCGATACAGAGGTCCTTTTTTTTTTTTTTTAATTTTACAAGGCAAAGTCAGTGAACACATCCAACTTGACCAATACGTCTCTAAAATGTCAATCCAGGCAAAGCTTTTTCTGCCTACAGTTTGGAGCCTACGTAGTGACATTTTTAAAATGCTTTCAGTCCCTCAGTGAGGCTCTTAGAAGCTAGCCAGGGCTTACTACGTGCCAGGCACTGTGTCAGGTGTTGGAGCTAAAGGGAAGGAGAGCTTGGAGGCTGGCTGGGGAAGAACATCCATGACACAACCACAGCTAGAAACGGAGGCCAGTGCTAGAAAAGAGAGAGCAGGCTGCATGGAGAGTGTGTACCATGGGGCTTGTGAGCTCACGAATAAGTGGGAGTAACTGGAGTGGGGAGATGGGGGAGAGAAGAGGGTCTTCCCATCAATGGGAATCACCTGTGCTTGGAGGCAGGTGCCATGAGAGGTCTCCACAGGAAGAAGGAGGCAGTGTGGTTGAAGGGCAGAGAGATGGGGCAGAACAGGCATCAGTCAGTTGGAGGGGTATGAATAGACTGATGGGAGGATTATGGGTGCCTTTGGAGGACTGAGAATTTGTTAGAAGATCAGTGCAGATTTCTATGGAGACAAATGCCAGGAACTGATAGGTCTTTGAAAGGTCACTCTGGCTGCCTTTTGGCAAAGGGGTTGGTAAAAGGCACTTGCAGGTGTGAACACACCAGGTGGGAGGTGAGTGCAGGAAATCGGGTGAGGGAGCATGGGAACTTGGTCCGGGGGTATATAAGGGAGAATAGCCTTTAAGGAGTTCCACAAATTGGCACCAGCTGTGGCTTCATTACAGAGCTGGAAGGGGGAGGTGGGTGTGTCCTGGAGGTTACAGAAATTACATGAGAAAGGGAAGTCTTTTTAGATCTCTTTTTCAACTAGAGGAACTCTCACCTTATTGATAGAATTCCAGAGTGGGAACCAATGATATGAGGACATCTTTGAAATGTCTGAATATATTCTTCGACATCTTTGAAAGTGACGAGGAGACCTTGGCCTTAGGAGGCCTTGGCCCTCTTTGTAGCCAGAAAGATTTCAGGTACAGATTTGAGTTCTCCATTTTAAAGTCAAGGAGTCAGTCCTTCCAAAGGACACCTCCTATCATTTTACCCTCTCATCATACCTCACGTGCTGGCATCTCCAAGACCCTCTGTTCCAGGTTGAGAGTATCCACTTTGGCCAGGCTGGTCTTGCCAAGAACACCACCACAGGAAATCTAGAGCCTATAATGCTATTAATAACATCATCTAGGACTGTGTTTGCTGCCCTCATAGCCTCTTCCCACCATGACTCACTGAAGCTTTTAACACATTGTATCCATTAAGCTATAGTTCCCAAAGGTCATCTTCTCTAGTGCCATTAATTTTTAGGGGACCATGCAAACCTTAAACTTGTCCCCCCTAATTGGACCCCTGTTCCCCCACAATCTATTTGAAAGCCTTTCACCATGATTCTTGAATGAGATCTGAGACCACTGCTGGTACCTAACACTTCTTGGCACCTTGTCTGTTAGGTTCTTGGAAGAGGAGATGGCTATGGAGGTGAGTGGGAATGGGAGTGGGAGGATTTCTCCCTTCACTTTGCTTTTTGTGTTTTCAAATAATGGGTTTTGAGGGGGCGGGAAAGTTTAACCAGACCATTTATTTTCCATCTCCCATCGATAAAAAGTTTACCACTCCCCACTGGAAGAATTTATATCTTTCCTTTGAATCTACAGGAAAATCTCCCAAACCCAGACCACCACCATGTGGATTCAGCCATCTTCTGATTCACCTCCAGATTGTCTCCTCCTAACTGCTCAAGCCACAGGTTAAGGGCGAAATGTTCAATGCCCAAGCAATTAAGTGGGGAACACGTTTATCTAAGCAATTGCATGCAGCTCTCTATCTGCATACAGGGGGTCTCTCCCAAGCCTTTCCAACCTCAGCAAAAGAAGACAAAGCCCCAGCAGTCTGGGGTATATATCATTCATTCATTCCTGTGTTCAACACTCATGGCGGATCCCCACCAAGACAGTGGGAGAGCAAGGACTGGAGAAATCCTGGAAGCTGAAGTCTGAGGAGGATTTCAAATTCAAGTCAGAGATGAAAGAAACATCTGGACTTGGTCCTCAGGTACATGCAGTATTCTGAACTGAGGCTAGAACCAGAGACCATTCTAATGAAAGGCCTCTACAGGTGGGCTCTCACAGGTGGGCCCCAACTCAGTTTCGTGTATATTCATTCATGAAATAGCTCTTTGGGTCAACATGCAGAAGAAAATCATTTCAGAAAACTGACAATGAGGAGAGGAAAGGGAAGCCAGAAGGCTTGTGAATGGGGAGAGAGGAGGAGCCAGGGCAGAAAACCAAGAATCCCTCCCTGCCCTCCTTGCTGCCAGGGAGGTCTGAGGGACTAGTTTCCACCTGGGATCCCAAGTCCAGAACAAAAGCAGCGGGGCCACGGCGGGGGAGGGAAGGGGGTCCTCAGCACGGGCGCATGGGGCTGCGGAAAGATGGGGGCTAGCGTGCCTGCTGGCGGGGGGCACCTCGCAAGGCGCTGTCCCCAGCCCGACCCCATGAGGACCCGGGTTTGGCGCAGCGTCCGGGGTGGTCCCGGTGCCCTGGGGTTCTGGGAGGCTGGGCCTCCACAACCTCCCTCTCCGCCCCCAGGTCGGGTCCGCGCTTTCTGCTCCAGGTGAGGGCGCGGCGCGGTGTCACTTTACCCCTGTGCAGAGGGTGGTCCGGAGAAGCCTTGGGGCAGGGAGGGGCAGCAGGCAGCAGGAGCGGGACAGCGGAGCCTCACATGGGAGCGTACGGGCGGCGAGTCCGGTGGGTCCTGCAGTCCCGACTGGGCCGCAGCACAGCACCGCGGCGCTGCCCGCCCCTCCTCCGCCAGCCCCTCCACCTCCTCCCAGACTCTCAGCCACATCCTCTGTGAGCTCACTTCCAGCTTCGGCAATTAGCAAAGCGCCTTCTCCCCGCCCCCCTCCCTCCTGAGTCCTCCGGGAGCTCCCTTTTCGCTTTGGCAATTAGCAAAGCCCCTTCTCCGCGCCGCCCCGCCCCCCTCCCTCCTGAGGCCCCGCCCTGGCTGGGGCGCGGGGGGAAGCCCCGGGGGCTGCAAGCTTTGCCAGCGCTGGCGCTGGGCAGCCTCCTAGCCTGGCTCCTTGAGCGGGTGTCCACCTGCGGCCTGGCTGCAAAAAGATCATCAGTCCTGTTAACCCTGGCTGCACTCTTCCGTCAGTTTGCTGGCTTCCTGATTGCGCCCAAAGCCATGAACCAGCTTCCCCAGCACAGGCCTGGGCTGAGATGCCTGCCCAGGATCTGTTTGAGCAGTCTACTCATCTCCAGGCAGGGATGGCACTTCCACATGGATGTTTGGGTTTTTTTATTGTTTTTTGGTCATTGGTTATTATTACATGACCTCCAGGGTAGGTGCTCCACAAAGGGAGTGAAAACAGGATGCATGATATACCCCTCACCTCCCATGCTGTCTTTCTCTTAAATAATAAGCACTGCTGAACTATCTTAGATTCTGTACCTTCTCTCCAGCCATGAACCTATCACTGTCTTTAACTCTTGAAAACTTCATTAGACAAATTAATGTGGTGAAGGAAGCAATATGAGAAAGCCTATTAATCTGATGAGCATGGAACTGAACAAACCCTATAGATACTTTCCCTTTGATTTCTAGCCTATCAATACCTACAGTGAGTCACATACACTCAAGATTATTGTTTTTATTGTATACTTCATATATTCATTGATTTTGGACTCGTTATCATTTCGTTGAAGTGTTAAACTATGGTAATAAACAAACTTTTAATTAACTTTTCCTCCTATGATACAAATATAACTTGCACTTGAGCTTTAGCTAATTTTATGTTCCAACCAAATCTCCCCTGAGCCATGTCTCCAACCTTCTCCCATCATCTCTGCAACTTCCGTTCTCTTTCGCTGTGGAGTTTATCTTGTAGGCTTCAGGTCAATTTCCACCCCAATGCAGTTGTTGTGTTCATCTTCCTGTTGCCTTCATAGCTGAAGACAAGCATGAGGTTATTAGACACTACTACCATCTCACTCTCCTCCATGTCACCGCAATTCGTACTGAGACATAAGCAAGAAGGAATTCTTCCACTTGTCTCTTATGGCAGTCTTGCGGAGAGCATTGGACTTTGTCACATCTATCATTCTCAGAACGACATCAGACAGACGATTTCACTAACTCATGACACTCAAGAATCATACGAAAAAGAAAGGGTATTGGTACAAACAGTATGACTCTAATGAGAAATTCAAATGGTGCTGTTCTTTGGAAAGCAGTTTTGTGAGAACACGTGTTACTTGAAGAGGACAAGAGATGACATTCCTTGCAGGAGATTTCCTGAAACTGATGGAATGTGAGATTTCAAGGCATGTCAAATTGAATTGCTACCCACAAGAGACCGAATTCCATTCTCTCGTATTTTAATAATAATTGTGATGTGAAACACACACACACCACACAGCATTAACACATGCACATGCAAAATATGGGAAGGAAGCGAGGAATCGTACCAATGAAGCAACCCCAAGAAAATACCATATAGGTGAAAGGCAAATAGAATCCAAGTCTTCTGAACCGAAATGAGAAAGTGAACTATTACCTATCAATAATACATTCAGTATCAGGACTAAAGTCTCCCGTCAATACAAACAGTTTGTAAGAGTGGTTGAAATTCCAAATAAAAAAAAAAAAAGGTAGAAAACATCCATAAGAAAACAACAAATATTAAACTAGCTCGTCCTTCTGTTGACCATAGGAGATTTCCTTCGACTATAAAGATACTCATAGCTTGCAAGTGAAGAAACAGGGAAGACATAGGTTATGCTATTCCCAAGGAGAAGAGAGCCAAAGTGTTTGTGCATAAGTCAGCGAGAGTCATTTTATGCCTTCGAGAGACAAAAGATAAGCGGAAGTTGTTTTGTCTTGATGGAGCATCAAAACAACAGAAACCTGGAAGAATTGCCAACATATACACCACGAACAAGGGTGTATCTAAACGTTGGAAGGTATGAACACACAGGAAGGGAGATGGTAAATTTTATCCAATACTGTTGGCAATTATGATATCTACGTTAAGCACAGGACAGATCATCTGGATGGGAAGGTGCTAAGGAATAACAGACGTCCACATGGGCTCTCGAGACCACCTGAACTTTGGGGATCGATGAGAAAGATTGCGTCTCTGAGGACAATAAGATATGTTCTTCCCAGCAGCAGACCTAACTTTGTCTATCGCAGGTCATGAGCTCGAGTCCAAATCCAGTCGTAATTCATGGAAGAGAAGTCAAAACCTATCCTGTGCACTTATGATCACGAAGGTATGAAAACAGGAAGATATCACTTTCAAATTGGAAATACAGCCAGACACTAAAGTGGAAAACACAACACATTCACGAACTGCAATGAATGCAAGAAAGAAAATCCAAAGGAAAAGAAGAGCCATGAACGAAGGAATTCTAAGAAACTTAGAGGAGGATGCCAAAACATTTTATGGGGAAACCATATAGGGTTAAAAGCATGCATTTCCAAAATTTAAAAACACTGAAAAAGAAATCCCCCTATAAGGACGACTGAAGGAACAAGATGAAGAAAAACCGAACTCCAAAGTTAACAGAAAAATTGAAATCATACATGTGATTATCAAAATTAAGGAAATACAAACAAACCAATAGGAAATGAATCAGGAGACCTCACACTTCAGTTTTCACAACACGAACAAACCACAGAAGCCATTACTGGGATAAAACAGGGAGACAAGCACACAGCTGCAAGTATGAAACCACATGACAACTCGGAGAAAGGAAAAAAGAAAAACCGAAGAGGCACATCCACACATTTATGCTAGCAAATCCAAGAACTGAGAGAAAAGGATAAATTCGCAGACACATAGGAACATCCAAGTTAGGTCAGTAATCCTACAAAATCTCAGCTCTAGTAGTGACGGAACCATTTGAAGCAGTAATCCAACCCCAGCCAACACACAGAAGGCCAGGTCAAGACATTTTCTTGAGCCACTCCTCTAGGTATTTAGTGAAGGCATTGTGATGTCCTCTCATCAAATCCAGAGATGGAAGAGGTGGGTAAACTCTAATTCACAAGGATAAAGACCCAATTCAAAAAAGGACATTTTAGGAAACCAATTCCATGTCATTTCAATAAAGGAAAGACAATAAACAATATAATTCTTTCCTTTTCTCCTGTGACTGCCTTTGGTTTAGAGAGGGCCATAATGTTTTCCTCTGAAATTATGTTGTTCTTGTTGCTGTTCTGTTGAGAAAGCCTGCCTATCATCCATCATCCGTTTTTGACAGAGTATTCAGGGATGCTTTAGTTGCATGTACGTCCAGTGCTCCTCTTAATATATTCCACAACTCCTGACTACCCATTAAGCAGTTCTCTTTTTGGTAAACCTCAGCTGGATTCTCAGAGTCCTGAGTCACTCCTGGTGGGTCTCCTTCTCTGACTTCTTGCCCGTCAGTATTCCCTTCCTTTTCCATTTCCCAACAGCAGGGCATGGGACATTCATGTCAAGGCAAGGTCCAGGGGTTCATTCACTTCGACGGCAGAGGAATACTGTGGTGCCGAAATGGACCCAAACTTCCTGATCCACTAGTCCTTGCAAAGGCATTGCGGCTCACTCCAAAAGTCTGCTCGAATGGGCCTTGCAAGCCGTCGGTATAGGCCGTCCCTTTCCTTCTGACTAAAGAGACTTGGTCCACATGTCTATACCCGTTACCACAACAAGTACAGTTAACTAATAATGACAACGGTTTCGGTCCAGGCCTCTTCAATGAGAGTTAGCTCTGATGCAGAAGGTCACTCCCTCGAAGTCTTTGCAAAGGTATTTAAGGGAAAGCCAGGTAGACAGAGGCCTCATCCCTTAGCCGTGTGTTTCAGAACACTAGGAGACTAGGCCCCAGACAGCACCATATATCGATGCCATCACCTTTTACCTCGGAAAGGGACTTTCCGTACCTTAGTCATCACAGACGCATAGGCGAAAGACGCTGACAAAGTACGCTCTCACCCACAGGACGAGAAAACCCACGGAGAGCTATTCATACCTGCGAGGCCTCACCTTTTCTTGAAATATCTAGAAATTGTAGTGGAAAAGGACACCTTGCCATCTCCGGGGATATGTTGGCCTAAAGGAAGGTATACTGAATGTCATTTTCCTTCCTCTATGTCTCCAGAAAGGGGAAGTTGGACATTAAACCACAAGACATCCTGAGTTCTTGATCAGGTTCAGAGGGCTCTTGTTCTGTCCTTCCCGGAGCTTCCTACTTAAAGCCATAGGACACCAAGGTCATGGGAGAGGGACAGCTGCTTCAGTGAAGCCAGCATCTGTGATGTCACAAAGCTTTGAGGTCATAGCAACCACTCCTCATCAACCCAGGCCTGATCACTACACTTGACTGGAGTAGTCATGGGTGGGCCAAGACCCATGGAGCTGCCTGGGTCTCTCACCAAGTCAGTTTGCGAAGCGAGTCGGTGTCACCTTCTCCATGGCCCAATTCATAGAGGAAAAAGGGATATTTTTCAAAATAAAAATTAGCGTATTTTTCAGAATATGATATAGTGTTATTCACTGAACTGAGGGAACAAATGTCAAAGTCTAACACAGTTTACAGAATGTTTTAACATAAATTGAAATTTAAATCTGACCAAATTTCACAGTTTTAAGTAAAATGATAGCACTTTATATCCTTGAAAAGTGGTAAGTGACCCAAAACATGGCTTAGAAAAACAAATTTAACACTACACTAGTCTGAGATGGTTAAGTTATGGTACAACTTGCCATTGTGTATCATCAAATGGTATATATTTTCTTTTGGGCTTGTCATTATATTTTATTTTAGCCATTCTGGTAAGTGTGTAGTGATATCTCAGTGTCATTTTAATTGCATTTCCTTGATGTCTAATTATGTCAAAATATATTACTTTGATGTTTAATGCTCTGAGCTTTCTCAGTTCAAGACCATGAAGCCACTTAGGAAAAATACAGTTGCAGAGGCACTCATAGACCAACTCTTATTTCGAAATAAGAAGAAACATTACTACCCATTCCAACAAAAAATAGATTTGTTATGCAGCAGGGATTTTATAAATTACCTACACAACTTATATAGTAAGATGAAATGGGACAGGCGGCTTCTTGCAGCTATATACAACATCATTTTAATTTCAATTTTCAGTATAATTTTTCCAAGGTATACACAGAATATATATTTAATGTAAATTGTGAACATTTTAAACTCTGTATATGGAAATTAGTCAATTTTAAGTTTATAACAATCAAAATTAACGGAAGTTTATTTTAAATTAGTTAGCTTTCTCTGCATTGCAAGACAGAATAATCAAGAATTGGTAAGAAAAAAGTAATCTCTGTAAAATTACCGGGGGTGCATTATAAAGTGTTCGGTAACCGATCAAACTCACAATTTGGATTGAATGGCAAGTGATTTTTAAAATCTGGAACTCATTGTCAATTTTTTTTCTTCATTGTGTCTTAATAAATTACTATGTTCATTTGCATGGAAGTGAAGAAAAATGCATGACATTTCATCTCAACACTAACACCTTTAACTGGCAACTCTGAATGTACTTTACAGCAGTGTAACAAAGTAAAGATCAATGATGTTTCATGAAATATTTGTTATAATTCTCAAGGAGATAGGGAGTTTGTGCAAAAATGCAAATCACTTTGCGACTAAACACATTGTTTATTTCAGCTAATTTTAAGAAAATATGCTGAGAATCTCTCAAAAAAGGAAGCAATGATTTAGGTTTGCCTTCAAACTCCTTATCTAATCCTGAACCAACAGCACATAGTTCAAAGAGCAACTAATTTGAGTAGCTCCAATTTACACATTTCCTAACAATGCTTAATTTAGTGGAATTTCTGTCCAATTATGGTAATTTGATGTAATGAAAGACAAAAGTTCAAAAAGATCATCCTTAATTTATATAGATGCCAAACTCTGCATTTTCTGAATGACGCCCAGGAACGTATTTTCAAAAACAAACAAACAATGCCAGAACCACTATTAGGTCATCTCTAGGCAGAAAGTGACTCAGAGCTTACATTACTCTCTCCCTGAAAGTATACTGTAGGCACTGAAACTACTACCCTGAGTCTGTGCTATCAAATTCCTTAAGTTAGAAAGTTTTAAAACCCGTCTGTGTGGGAGTATTTCATTTACAGATAGAGATTTGGTTGTTTATACATTTTCATACTTGATTTTTAGGATGTAATAACTATGTTTTAAAATTCATGGTGGTTTTGAATACTGTTGGATAATTGTGCTAAAATGGTATATCCATTCCTCCTAGGAAACAGAAATTATAGAAAGGTAGTGCTTTTCAAATCTGACATCTTTGAGTCATTGCAGTTTCATATAAATGCAATAGGAAAAGTGTCATTCATGTTTATGATATTTTCTATAAATAAATTAGAATGTACTGGAGGCCTGATATAAAGTGGGATGCCTAAACTTCAGTAAGATCTTGTTTTCAATTCAAAATAAATTTTATTTTTTATTTTTTTATAATGTCCCTCAATTTCAGATAAGCACCCCCATAAGGTCCACTCTGTTTTTTTTTAAGAATTTATTTATTTTATTTGACAGATAGAGATCACAAGTAGGCAGAGAGGCAGGCAGAAAGAGAGGAGGAAGCAGGCTCCCTGCTAGGCAAAGAGCCCGATGCGGGGCTCGATCCCAGGACCCTGGGATCATGACCTGAGCCAAAGGCAGAGGCTTTAACCCACTGAGCCACCCAGGCGCCCCCAAAATAAATTTTAAATTGAATTATGCACCTCTAAGTTCAGAGACAATAAACATCAACCAACACAATTAATAAGTTCTATTTCTTAAAATTTCGGGAACATTGATAGTCTCATCTCCTGGAAGAACAACAGCTAAAATTTTTGGTCATGGATTCTTGCTAAAATATCACTTTCCCAAAGAAAATTAATGTTATGAATTTTTATTGATTGTTATTGATCATGAAGAATATAACAACCACGATAAAAAGAGTAGGAAAAACATGATATCTCATCTGTAAGGGCATGTGGAAAGTAGGAAATGCTAATAAAAATAACTACCATTATTTCCTAAGTTAACATAATATAACAGAACAAAAATATTTCAAAACAATGTTTTCTTTTTTTTTTTAAGATTTTATTTATTTATTTGACAGAGAGAGATCACAAGTAGGCAGAGAGGCAGGCAGAAAGAGAGGAGGAAGCAGGCACCCTGCTGAGCAGAGAGCCCAATGTGGGACTCTATCCAAGGACTCTGAGATTATGACCTGAGCCGAAGGCAGCGGCTTAACCCACTGAGCCACCCAGGCACCCCCATAACAATATTTTCTAGGCTCATTCTGATAACTCTTTTCTACATTCAAATTTAAAGGTTGAGGCATGTGATACACAAAAAACATCCCAAGGAATTCGTTAAAAAAAAACTCTTAATAAAGAACAAATCCAAAGGAATTTCTTTTCTAATTTAATTAACAAATTATGAATCGACTTACCTATTTAATACAGCGTATCAGGCACCAATAATATTTTTTAATCGTCACACCTGATGCAATAGTTATCATCTTTCAGACATACTGATCACGAACAAGCAAATAAACAAGAGCACCGTAGCTTAAGATCTACCTGCATAAATATAGGCTACTTCAGACAATCTCTTCACCACAACATAGAAATGAATAGAAATCATACATGCTCTGTATGGACATACAGATGAGATAGAAGGGGATGGATGTTAATATATGCAGAATCTTTATTAATTACATTGTAAACCATAATATGGAAAAACAGAATACAATTTTAGAAATACCCAGGTCACCATCATTGTTTTATTTTTATATGTGTAGATAAGGAGTTTAATAAACAATCCATGACTATTCAACTCCTTATATTTTGAAAATTTTAGTAAAAGTAACAAACCTAGCACCTAGAAAATTATACTTATCTGCAACATACAGCTTTGCCAGCATGGTAGAGGAAAAGCAAAACAAAATAAGTAAGAAAAGTTTAACATTTCACAAGAGATTTGCTTTTTTATTTATTATTTTTATTTATTATTTTATTTATTATTTTTTATTTTTCATTAATTATTTACTTCTATTTTCTACTTTATTTTAATGAAAATGTCATGACCATAACATAAGAGCAGAATTAAACCAACATGAGAAATTATTTTTTCATAAGTTAAAATAAACTAGCTTGGTGATTAATTCAAAATTATATTACAAACTTCAGTGTTCTTGAAGTAAGTATCACTGCATAAACAAATGAGTCAGGAGTCATAAACTAATGATGATTCTAAATGTTATTTAGAGAGACATTCTGTTCTTAATATATTTCAAATATTCTACACAAGACAAAGTGGATCCAAGTAATCTGTAGGCAAAATAAGATTTTAGAGAAGTATATATTTCCAACAGTATTTATAAAATATTACCTTTATGTAAGGCATCATCCTGGACTTTGTGGAAAACACACAAAGGAGTAAGAAGTGGCCCTTCAAGAAACATATACAATATCAAGGTTTAACATGAAGCAGCATGTCTTCTCTAAGTAAAAAAAAAAAACATTGTACCAACTGACTTTACTGAAACTTTATATTTATTGCTCTCATTTTAGGTCATAGTGTCCTTCTGCATGCAGGCTGCTATAACGGACATGATATAGACTTAATAGCTTATAAAGAACAGGAATTTATTTCTCACAGTTCTAGAACGGAGAAGTTCAAGATTAAGGAATGGGCAGATCCAGGGAGAGCCCACTTCCTCATAGATGGCTATCTTCTCACTGTAAACGTACATGATGAATGAATCAAGAGAACTCACTGGGGTCTCCTTTAAAAGGACTGTAATCCCACTTATGACCTAATCACCTCCCAAAGGCCCCTAAGTTTTAATACTATCACTTCCAGAGTTAGATTCCATAATATGATTTTGGGAGACATAAACATTCACACCATAGTATATATAAACAAAAAAAGACACAAAAACAACAAACAAAAAAATTATTTTAACTACCTATTATTTTAAACTACATAAACTTTTTATTTGTTTCTATATAATATTAAATAACTCATTTGAGTGATTCACTTATATCCAATGCATCTGAGTGCAATTAAATTTGCTTACCCAGCATATCCAGAAGCATATTTCTTCAGACTATCCCATTCCCCACCTTACAGGATTTACCACAATTAGAAGACATGGGATAGAGGATAGATAGATAGATGTATACATAAACACACTTGTACATACCCATATGCATATTTTTTCCTGTTAATGATACTCATGCAAATAAAATTTAAGCTCAAGGAAACCTGTCTTGTGTGTTACTTAATATCCAGTTTTTAGTCAACATCCAAAAACAAATAATCCAATAAAACCATGGATAGAAGACATGAACAAGTGTTTCCCCAAAGAACACATTCAAATGTTCAGTAGATACATGATGTGGTATATATGTTCAATGGAATACTATGCAGCCATCAAAAGAAATGAAATCCTGCTATTTGTGATGACGTGGATGGAACTAGAGGGTATTATGCTTGGCGAAATAAATCAATCTGAGAAAGACAACTATCATATGATCTCCCTGATATGATGAAGTGGAGATGCAACATAGGCAGTTTCGGGCATACGAAAAGAAAAATAAAAAAAGATGGTATTAGGAGGGAGACAAACCATAAAAGACTGAATCTCACAAAACAGACTGAGGGTTGCTGGGGGGAGGTGCGTTGGGAGAGGATGGTGGGGGTATGGATATTGGAGAGGGCAGGTGCTATGGTGAGTGATGGTGAGTGCTGTGAAATGTGTAAACCTGGTGATTCACAGACCTGTACCCCTAGGGATTAAAACACATTATATAAAAAATTTTAAAAAATAATTTAAAAAACCCATTAAAGAAAAAACACAGATTGCAAGCCCCGAGCTAATCTCATATTCAATCAAAACTTTTGAAAGTTTTCCCCTTAAAGATCAGAAGAAAGACAAGTGTGTCCATTTTCACTACTCTCATTTGACACAGTAGTGGATGTCCTAGCCAGAGAAACAAGGAACACAAAGAAACAAGAGACTCCAAAAAAAAAAAAAAAAAAAAGGAAGAAGTAAAATTTTCTTTTTTTGGATAACATGAACTTACATGTTAAAAAATCCTAAAAAATTCACAAAAAATTTGAATAAACAAATTTAGTAAAATTACCAAATACAAGATCAATATATAAAAGAAAAGAATTTTGTTTTGTTTCTTTTTTTTTTTATGGACTGCTTCCCAGTTTGTCATGTCATCCTTGTTCAGTGATCACGCTAATCTTCTCTGCATCATTCCAATTTTAGTATATGTGCTGCCAAAGTAAGCACAAGACAGGAGCATTTTAACATTCTAATGATGAACTATCTGAAAAAATAAAGAAAACAATCTAATTCACAATAGCATCAAAAATAATAAAATACTTAGGAATAGATTTAACTAAGAAGATGAAAGATCTGTACTCCATAAACTATGACATTGATAAAGAAATTGAAGGTGACAGAAATGGAAAGATAGCTCATATTTATGAATGGTAAGAATTAACATTGTTAAAATGTCCATACTACCGTAAACCATCTGTAAATCCAATTCCTATCAAAAATCCAATGTTAGGGGCGCCTGGGTGGCTCAGTGGGTTAAGCCGCTGCCTTCGGCTCTGGTCATGATCCCAGGGTCCTGGGATCGAGCCCCGCATCAGGCTCTCTGCTCAGCAGGAAGCCTGCTTCCTCTTCTCTCTCTGCCTGCCTCTCTGCCTGCTTGTCATCTCTCTCTGTCAAATAAATAAATTAAAAATCTTAAAAAAAATCCAATATTATTGTTTTACAGAAGTAAGTAAAGAATCCTAAAGTTTATATGAGACCATGAAAGACAACAAATAATCAAAGCAGTTCTGAGAAAGAATGAAGAAGGGAGATTACACTTCTTGATTTGAAACTATACTACAAAGCCCTCATGCTCAAAACAATAAAGTATACTGGCATAAAAACAGACCAATAAACAAGTAGAACAGAATTGAGAGTGCAGAAATAAATCCTTTCATACAGTCACCTAATATTTGACAGGGGCCAACATATGTAATGGGGAAAGATAGTCTGTTCAATAAATGATATTTAAAACTGAATAGTCACATAAACAGTATGAAAAGGGAACCTTATATCACTCATAAGTCTGAACTTGAAATAGATTAAAGACTTAAAGGTGATGCATGAAACTAAATTTCCTAAAGGAAAACATAGGAAAAATTCTCCTTGACATTGGTCTTGCCAATAGTTTTTTGGATACCAGACCAAAAACACAAGCAAAAAAAGCAAAAATAAATAAATGGTATTACATCAAACTAACGTTTCTGCATTGCCAAAAAAAGGGAGAGAGAATGAAAACACAATCCACAGAATGTAAGAAAATACTTACGAATCTTATATCTGAAAAGAGGTTAATAACCAACAGATACAAATAGAAAAAAATATATGATTAAAAAAATAGCAAAAGGATCTCAATAGACTTTTTTTTCAAAAAAGTTATATAAATGACCAACACGAGCATTAAAAAGTGCTCAACGTAAAAATCTCAGGGCAAAGTCCTTATGTTGTTGTTGTTGTTGTTTACCTCTGAAAAACACAGCAAGATATTAGAATATATACTACCAAAAAATTGAAACTAACCAATTTTGGTAAATATTGGGGAAAACGGGGAACTTATGCACTGTAATAGGGATATAAATTTGTATGGAAAACAGTATGGAGATTATTCATATTATTAAAAGTAAAATTACCATATGATTCAGTAATCCCACTTCTAGGTATCTATCTAAAGAAAACGAAGTCACTGTTCAAAGACATATCTGCACTCTTATGTTTATTATAAAATTATTAACTCTAAGCAAGAGATGGAAATAACTTCAGTATCCATTAATGGATGAATGAGTAAAATAAGTATGGTAAATATATACTACGGAATACTACTTAACCATGAAAAATTAAGAAATACTGCCATTTACAACAGCATGGATGGATCTTGAAGGTATTATTCTAAGTGAAATATTTCAAAGATTTTATATATTTTTTTAATTTATGTATTATGATATCCCTTACATACAGAATCTGAGGAAAAGGAAAACTAATGGAAACTTAGAGTTGAGTTGACAAGGGGTGAACCTGGGGTGGAGTAAGATGGTCCAAGGGTGCAAACTTGCAACTATAATATGAAAAAGTTCTGGGGATCTAATGTACAGCATGATGATCATAGTTAATAAGATATACATACTTTTTTTTATTGTGCTTCCCTTTAATAAACTTTGCATATATCACATTCTTACAAGTTGAAAGTTTATAGCAATCTTGTATAAAAGAGGTCTGCTGCCACCATTTTTCTAACAACATTTGTTCATTTTGTGTCTCTTTGTCACATGTTGGTAATTCTTGCAATATATCAAGTTTTTTCATTATTATTGTATTTGTTATGGTGATCTGTGATCAGTAATTATGACCCACTGAAAACTCAGAACTAGTGTACTTAAGGTATATACATTGTTTTTCTTTAAAAACATAATGCTTTTGAACAGTGCAGTATAGTTTTTATTTTTTATATGCACTGGGAAACATATTTTTTTATATGCACTGGGAAACCAAAAAATATAATAATTTGACTTAGTTTATTGAGATAATCACTTTATTGAGGCAGTCTGGAACAAAACCCACAAGACCTCTGAAGTTTATCTCTACTATACTATATACATAAAAGTTGCTAAGAGAGTAGATCTTAAAATTCCTTACGATACATGCATAAAAAACAGTGGCAACTATACGAGATAGTAGATGTATTAACATTTTTGTGTAGATTATATTGCAATAAAGATGTATACCAATTTATCAAATTGTACAAAATTTACACAATGTTAAAAGTTTGCAATGTTATAAGAAATCATTTCTTAAATTTACAAATATGTCGATTTTTTTCAATAAAGCTGGAAAAAACTTTTTGTAGAATTAATCTATTTTTCAAAAAAGGAAGTAAGGCAGTAGAAACTGCAACTAACTCTGAAATAATAGAATATAAAATCCATTTTTGGTATATACACTGTGACAAAAACTATTACTTAGTTTACAATGAAGGAGTACTTATGAAGCATGAAGGATGGTCTATAAAAAAGGCTGAAAGAGCTCAGTTTTAAGGTTTAAATTTAATATCTTCTTTTGAAATACTAAACTGACCACCCAGTGTTCCAAACATCAATGTCTTAACTGCATGAATTTATTTCATACAACTCTATAATCTAGTTTCATAAGAAAGCAGCATGCAAAGTTTGAATAAGACAGACTTGCTTAAGTTTCTTTATGTTCAACAGTAAAGGATACCTCCTTAAAAACAAATAGAAGAAAAATCAGCATATTTATTATGATAATTATTATTCATAAGGAGATTCATATTGAATTAGGGAATATATATCCTCAGAGGGGGTAAAGTAAAATGAAATTTATGTTGGTAAATGTGTCTAATAATAGTCAATACAATGCCTCAATATAAATGAATATTACCATTTTGAACAATTTAATTACTATTACTAGAATTATTATAAGTATAAAAATAGCTATCATTTTAGCATGGAATATGAGACTCTCATGCTCCATGCTTCATCACATCCACACAACAACGCTGCATAATAAGTATTATCATCACCATTTCATGGGTGAAAAAACTGAGGCTAACACATTTAGATAACTGGTTTATGATTACATGGGTAGCAAAAATGCATCACACTAATTTAGGCTTTATGATTTCAGAATTGTACTCTTTCCACTGCACATTCTATTACTCTGTAAATACTTGGCCTGTTTTCATTTGGTTCTTTAATTTTATTCATGTGGTGATGGCTTAAAGCTTCCTTTAAAGGAAGCTTAAAAATTTCATTTAACCAAAAGCTCCCAAGAATTAAAAATGCCACGGATCTAATGTAGACATGGATATCATTAGTTAATGGGTAACTATATATTTTCCACCCTAGTGAGATAACAATCAGAGTATTTTTCTAAGTTTTAGTCTCTCAGTGTTAAAAAGGACTTTGTTAAAATAGAAATATTTAGACAAAGGTGATCCAAAGTCTGAATCAGGTCACCTTAAGGTAAATATTAGGAAACTGAGGAAACAAATGGAGATTTGAACACTGAGCTATGATATAATGAATGGTTTCAAGTATTTAGTAGAGTATAGAAAAGCCCTTTAAAGCCTGGTCTTAGCCTAGCATTGCAGCTTCTGGGATATCTGTCTATCTATCATCTATCTATCTAGATATAAATTTGAAAACTTTTTTAACTTAAAGATTTTGAGAAATAGAACATAATCAGCACCATAGAAGATCTGTTTCTGATAACAACCTAGCCCCTCCTCCCAGTTTGTTAATATTCTCTCTTATTTAATGTAACATTGTGCAAATAGACCACTACTGAACTGCCGTTATGAATGAAATAGCTATAATCATCTGTTTGCATATCCTGGTGAAAATATTCATTTAGTTCCATGTTGTATTTCTAGGAATGGACCAAATTTTTATTTTTATTTTTAAGTTTTCTAAATATTGTCCAACTTACCTCAAATGTTTTTATTATGGGCACTTTCATTCTTTCACATTCTTGCAAGGCAATTTTACTGTTGCCCAATATGGTAAGTGTGTAATAGTATGTCATTTTAGGTTTTAATTTATTTTTAATTTAATTTAATTTAATTCCAGATTCATAATAAAGATAAACAGTTTTTATATATGAGTGGCCATTTGGATTACCCTTTCTGTAAAGTACATGCTCAAATCTTTTTTTTTTTTTTAACTTTTTATTTTTTATAAACATATATTTTTATCCCCAGGGGTACAGGTCTGTGAATCACCAGGTTTACACACTTCACAGCACTCACGAAAGCACATACCCTCCCAAATGTCCATAATCCCATCCCCTTCTCCCAAACCCCCTCCCCCCAGCAACCCTCAGTTTGTTTTGTGAGATTAAGAGTCACTTATGGTTTGTCTCCCTCCCAATCCCATCTTGTTTCATTTATTCTTCTCCTACCCACTAAAGCCCCCATGTTGCATCACCACTTCCTCATATCAGGGAGATCATATGATAGTTGTCTTTCTCTGCTTGACTTATTTCGCTAAGCATGATACGCTCTAGTTCCATCCATGTTGTCGCAAATGGCAAGATTTCATTTCTTTTGATATCTTAACACTGTGTCATACTGACTTCTTTAATAGTAGATTTTCTGAATGAACTTTTAGCTGTGTAGGTCTTCTCTATTTTATTTTGAACTTGTTTTCATTTCAAAATCTTTATATTTATTTTCATAATCTGCTTTTATTTTTCTTTGTCTATTATCTATCTATCTATCTATCTATTTATTTGCAAGCAAGAGAGAGTGAGCAAGTGAGAGTGCAGGGAGGGATAGAAAAAGAAGGGAAAAGAATCTTAAGCAGGCTCCAGGCTCAGCACAGAGCCCAACTCTGGGCTCTATTTCACAACCATGACATCATGACCTGAGACAAATTGAAAGAGATAAAATAAAATTAAGGTGTTAAAAAAAAAGGAAAAAGAATTGGAGGTTTAATTAAGTGAGCCACCCAGGCACCCCTGTGGTATCTTAAATTAGCTGTCATATCTTTAAAGTTCTAGAGTATCCATTTGGTTCATTTATAAAACCTTTCTCAATATCATTTTTAGTGTCAGTTTTTTGTTCAATTTGCTTCCCCTTTCATTTCTTTGAGCAGAGTAATCAAGCCATTTTACAATCTTTATTGATCATTTTAACATCATACTTAATCCCATTTTGTCTATCAAATCTTGTTAATGGTTTTTCTTTGTGTGCTTTGTTACATTTTGCTATGTTCAAGACATTATATTTGAAACTCTTATTGAGTAGGGATAATTAAGAGCTATAATAACGGTATGGTCCTCCTTGGTAGGATTTTCTCTTATATCTGAGACTCTACAAGACAATCATACTCCAAATTCAGTGATTGGCTTTCTCAGTTTACACAGAAGGCAAGGTAGGCTATAGTCTTATTTCTGCTTCTCCTTGTGCTTTGGGGATCTCAAGTTAAATTTGGGCTGTACCAAAGTCCTCAAATTTGATTGCTGCTGGATTTGTTTCTCTAGTATCAAGAGTCTATTAACAACACAGCTCAGTGTGTTTTAGCAGTTTCAAATGCTCTCATAGCTAAAATGGCTTCAGGGCATATATCTCTAGGCTCTCATTGTATTTCGTATTTTGGCCCAGTAATCCCTCACTTATTTTTATAATCATTCTGATATTTTTAACTTTAAAAGCTATTTTGTCTGGATTTTTAGTTGTCTTAAGTAGGAGTTTTTAGATCACCATTACTAGAAGCAACAACAAATATACATGAAAATATCTGCAGTAGTTTATCACATCTTTATGGCTTTGAACTTCCATAAGCTGAGGCATCCTTCTCTAATCACTTAGGCAAACTCCAATTTACCCTTTAATACAACCCAAGAATTGCTTCATTTAAGAACATGTTCAGGGATGACTCTTCCCCACTGTTCTTACCAACATTCCCACACACTCTTTGCTACCCACACCTTGTTTATGAACTTTCGTTAGGTATATCAGCGTGACCAGAATTTTGCTCTATTGTATTTTTGTCCTTTAGAGCTTTAATTAAATATGAATTCCATAGAAAGTCTGTCCCTTTTCTTTCAAACCTGGGTTAGTTATTTCTTCTCATTCTTTGTCAGAAGTTACTTTATTAGAGAAACTTATAGCTCTATTGTGACTTTGGAGCCTTTACAGTTTTTCGACTGGAAAAATCACCCATCCCTGAGATTTTTACGCAGCTTCCTAGCTGATATTATTCAGAAATCTGTTCAAAACAGACTTTTTCAGGGAGGCCCTTTCGGACCACTCAGTTAAAAAACCTCTTCTCAATCACTGCTCTTTTTAAAATGTGCTTATTTAGTTCAAATATGCATCTCTATTAACGAAAAAGCAGTACGATTTTTTTTTTAAAGTTGGCTTACCTATTATCTATCTCTCCCATTAAAATGATTCCTCTGGCCTGGGGTTTTGTTGTGCTCATTTTAGACCAGGCACTCAATAAATTGTCTCTGAATGATTGAATTGTTTGACTCCCTTGCTAGATTCTCAACTTCATGAGGCCAAGGATTGTTCTATTCAGTCCTTCTTTATCCTCAATGTCTGTTATATTGCAGTCACTTACGTGACTAATGGGAAAAATCACAGAAAGAAAGAGTTAAAACTACAGAAAAACCCTGTAGGTTCAATAACACAAAGCTTTCTAAAATTATTTAGCCCAGGAATTGAATACTGGCTGCACTTTTGATTTTTTTTAAATGGTATTGAATTTAATTTAAATGGAAATACTGGAATGGTAGAATAATAAAAAAATTATAAAAGCAACTTGCTCCTTAAAGTAAGAATTATATAGGGCATCTCTTCTAGAAGCAAAATTTTCAAATGACAAACATCTGAAAGCATAGAAGGAGAAGTAAGAGTGTGAATTGTACTTCAATGCTCTTTTCTTTATATTCAACAAACAGCTTCATTCACACACCTTTCCAATTTTTTCAACTCTTTTGACAAAGCCTTCAGAGGAGTTACTGCTGATGACAACCATCACAGCCTAACAGGAGAAATTTTATAAAGAAAAATAATAGCATGTTTTTCCCAAATTGTTAAGGATATGGTGAAGCTCTGTCGGATTCAAAGGAGGAATGTGCAATTCCATGCTATATATAATAATAACTTGTTTTAATAGTGGCTTTGCAATTTTTCAGATATATCCATTTACTGAAACCACTATCAAATAAACAAAAACAAACAAATGAACAGGGGTTCGAGACAGAAATTATCTAATCTAAAAATAGCACATGTTCACAGAATACACAACACATATCCCAAGTACTACTATAGGCTTCAAGTAATAGTCAAAACAATAGTAAACATGATTCAGACCACACCAGTCAAATCATAAATGGGACCTTAACTGTAAATCCTTATCTTTAGATCAAAGCGGGTAATTGGGGGCTGAAGATACATTATAGAACTAATATGTTATAGAACTCCTCTGAAATGAGTCATTTATTCCATCACTTTTCCTGCACAGCTGCTGACCCATGTTTTGGTTCCTGGAAATAGCTGCTACCCTGTCATACTTCTTAAAAGCACATATATTGATAACTCTACTCATTCCTCCATTCCTCTGTGACTGTCACTGTGTTAAAATGTGGAGTCAGCTGACTCACTTGTGATGGTAATAAAGTAGATGAGTTTGCAAAGTATTTTGTTATTTCTAAAAATGCAAAAACCAAATTACATTGAAATCATAAGGGGTGTTTCAGGGAGAGCTGTAGGATGTGGTTTCTTGTGTAATCCACAGAGATTAGCTCCAACACATATTTAAACTCTCCTCTAGGAGCAACCTTAGTGGTAAAGCAAGAAGATAAACAGATGTATACACACCCTGGCACAAATTTATCACTTATGTTTGGCTTCCTAGTCTCCTCATGTTACTTATTTATCTTAACTTCTCTCTGAAATCAGGGAACACAGAATCTCAATCAGTTGACATTTTTCTACTGAATTACCCAATAGTCCGATCATACCCCTAATACTTTTTAAAATTATTTCACTCATAATCCCAAATCTGCTTTGCTTCCTCATCTTAGTACACTGTAATTTGATTTCAAAATGAGGACAGTTGTCAGTAATGCCACATTCATTCATCTATTTTACAATTCCATGTGCTTATAACTATGAAGATATGTTAATAACATCCATTCCAATAAGCCACCCTAAATTTATTATCATGAAACAAGACCTCAAGAAAGAGAATTCAAAATCATCCATGTATTTGCAACTTATTGCAATAAAGCCTTTATCAATAGACTTCCCTGTGCACATGGTGGTCAAATTGCTGGTGAAAACCAGCCAGATCTATTACAAGCTTTCTCATGGCTTCTAGGTAACCCAAGTGAGCCTTTATTGATACTGGGAAGGGATAAAGCAGGGAAGGGATAAACAGTGCTATAAGATTTGGCTAGACAAAAGTAATGACTCTCATTACAAAGTGAGTATTTTTTTTTCAAGCTTTAGTTCAGTTTATTTTTCTTGTATAAAACTATGTAGTAGCCACAGCTGGAGCCTGGGTCCTCTGAACAGAGACTCTGGTGTGGGTCTTCACAAGATGGTCCGTGAACTCCTGATAGGGAGACTTGGTGAACACAGTCTCCTTCCAGAGATCAGGGGTGAGATAGCTGTAGGTCTTGGAGATGGCATCGAAAGTAGCCTTGGCAAAGTTCCCTAGGGTGGCAGTGCAGCCCCTGGCCGAGGTGTAGCAGTCGTCAATACCAGCCATCATCAGCAGTTTCTTGGGCACAGGGGCCGAGACAATGCCAGTGCCTCTGGGGGCGGGGATGAGACGCACCAGCACAGAGCCACAGCGGCCAGTCACCTTGCACGGGACAGTGTGGGGCTTGCCGATCTTGTTCCCCCAGTAGCCTCGCCGCACAGGGACAATGGAAAGCTTCGCCAGAATGATGGCTCCGCGGATGGCAGTGGCTACCTCCTTGGAACACTTGACACCCAAACCGACGTGTCCATTGTAATCTCCGATGGCGACAAATGCTTTGAACCTGGTCCGCTGGCCCGCGCGCGTCTGCTTCTGCACAGGCATGATCTTCAAAACCTCGTCCTTGAGGGAGGCTCCCAGGAAGAAGTCGATGATCTCAGATTCCTTGATGGGCAGGGAGAAGAGATAGATCTCCTCCAGGGACTTGATCTTCTTGTCTTTGACCAGGCGGCCCAGCTTGGTGACGGGGATCCACTCCTTGTCCGCGGCCTTGCCCCCGCGAGCTCCGCGGCCTCGGCCCCGGCCCCGACCACGGCCCCGGCCCCGGCCCCGGCCCCGGATGCCGCTGCCGAAGCCACCGCGGAAACCGCCGCGGCCTCCCATTCCAGGGCCCCCGGGCCCTCCGGGCCCTCCCGCAGCACCGGCGTCATCTGCCATTTGGTGTTCTCTCGGAGAGGAAACAAAGTGAGTATTTTAAAGCAAAAGAGCCTGTTGGGAATATTGTTTTATAAAATAGTGGTTTTTTTTATTAAGTTTTTAAAATTCAATTAGGTAACATATAGTGTACCAATAGTTTCAAATGTAGATTTCAGTTATTCATCCATAGCATATAATAGCTAATGCTCAGTACTTACTGTTATAGCTTCTTGAAAGCAGAATTTTAACCCACTGAGCCACCCAGGCGCCCTTGAAAGCAGAATTTTAGATCACATTTTCTGATTACTTCCATGTCGTACAACACTTTCCTGCTAGCAACCTTCAAAACATACTGTTTGTTAGAGGAATTTCTTTAATAATAAATAAATAGGAATTCATTTAAATTTATAAATATATAAAATAAATAGGAATTTATTTAAATTTATTTAAATATTACACACTGTTTCATTGTTCATAAATAAGGTGATGATATTATAGCCATTAGTTGGTAGCACTGATATATCACTATCTTTTTACTTCTCAGTGCATTCTCTTTACACAAATAGATATATATTTTAAAAAATGTGAATCTGTGGCAAACTTGTAAAAAAACCCTATACAGTAAAGTTTATCATTTTAAGTAATCTCAATTATCTTCCTCAATTGTGATAGTATATCCTTCTATCTAGGCCAGATATTGTATGAGGGATTTGAAGAGACATACTTTTCTAAATTTCACTTTTCTCATCTGCAAAATGCTTATCATGATCCTACAAAAAAATACACTTATAATTTTTTGATGAAAATTTATTTATTTATTTTAAGATTTTATTTCTTTATCAGAGAGAGTGGGCGAGAGAGCAAGCACAGGCAGACAGAATGGCAGGCAGAGGTAGAGGGAGAAGCAGGCTCCGGCCGAGCAAGGAGCCAGATGCGGGACTCGATCCCAGGATGCTGGGATCATGACCTGAGCCAAAGGCAGCTGCTTAACCAACTGAGCCACCCAGGCGTCCCTTTTGATGAAAATTTAATCTGTATAAACAATATATTTGTTTTAATGCGTGGTTCATGGAAAACATCTTTTTTAATTATAAGCAGTATTAGAAATTAAGTAAATGTGTCTATAATATTTAAAGTTTTAACACATAATTCCACTGCTTTGCCTTATTTTCTCAAATCCCTTTACCACTTTCACTGACAGAGTCAAATGTACTTTTTCTACTAGTAGCCAGCTCTTTGTCTTTTGTCAGAAAGATGCCCTTGTGAATTATTTATAATAGAGATATTAGCAATAATAATAATAATAATAATAATAATAATAAGTAGCAATGAAAATGTTAAAAAAAAAGTTTTCTTAACTAATTAGGGTTCTTAGACATCAATTAGAGGAACCACCTCGGGCAAGCAAATTAATCTGCAAGACATTCCCAGAATTAACAAGTCAGTCAGATACAGGGTTGTCTGTAGACTGAAAAGAACTAGGTTTGGAAAATAGGTAAGGACAGTGAAAAAAGTGATCAAATTTTTGGGCAAAATAAACTCTTAGTTGTCCTTTCAATGGAGTCCTGTTCATTATGTAGCAGAAACTCTGGAGATTATCTCAATCCATTGGAGACACCCCGTTTATTAGCTTGCTATTGACAAAGTTATTTACAAACTGTAGAGCAAGAGGTTATAATGGAGAAAACTGATGGTAATGCACAGGATTCTTGTTAACAATAATGCAAGTTAGTGATTTTTCATTAGAAAACATAAATTCTATAACCCAAATTATGGGCCCAGAGCACTTCTGCTGCACAACTCTGCTTATATCCCAAATAACCATGTGAACTAGTTTTAATATCTGTTTCTCTTATTAATTTTTGAATAAAAATTCTTGACACAAGTATTTTATAATTGTGTGATAATCATGAATTTAATTTTTGGAGAACAAAACACACTTTAGCATAACTAGGTTCGTTCACAGAACCAGCCTTGATAACACACTTCTATATGTTAGAAATGATGTAATAAATGTAGAATATTGGGCACTTGTTTGGTATTCTTTGCCATGTTTTGCACTATCTAAAAAGAGATCAGTGAACTTGGACTGGAGTTGGTAGACATGGAAGAAAATAAAATATTACAGAGAAGAATACTCTGTGGTCCACAACCTAAACGGCCTGGGATTCCCATCATTTGGATCCCTGTAGCTTTACAGAAGTCAATTAAATTTTTGTATCTCTGATTAAAGTTGTTTCCCAAGTACTTTTTCAAACATCTCTTGTAAAGTATTGTTTCCCAGAAAAAAAGGGATTTTGCACATGTATCTGCCTTTGTCTCTGGTCATGATCTCAGTCAGGATCCTGGGATCGAGCCCCATATCGGGCTTCCTGCTCATTAAGGAGTATACTTCTCAGTCTCTCTCTGCAGCTACATCCCCCTGCCCCACTCATGCTCTCTCTCTCTCAAATAAATAAATACAATCTTTAATTTTTTAATTAAAAATAAGATAAATAAATTAAAATAAAAAGTCTGGGCTTACTGCCCCATTTAGCTCCTTTTGTTTTTTTGAGTTGTATTTAAAGCAGCATGAGAGAACATGAGGCTCTCAAACTTAAAAAAAAAAAAGGAAAAAATTGAGTTTTGTTAGGATTTAAGATCTTGTCTGCTAGACAAAAACGTTGGCTTTGTTAACATGTGAAAATTATCAAAAGGGAATAAGATAGAATTCTAATAATTTTTGTAGAAATTAAAAATTTTCTCCAACCCAATTACATACAGACCCATTAAGTAAATTCATTCCAATGTCCCAAACCAACCTTTTCTAATAGTAATGCATCTGTGTAAACAGGGTCAACCCAAGGAATAAATAAATATTATTATTTTTTTCCTGTCTCTTCCACAGTCTCATCTGGGTATATTGGTAGCAAGCCAATTATCTATCTTATAAGACATGATATCATAAGGAAGGGTATTCTGTCCATTTGGAACAACTGAAAATCATTGTAATTTTATCTTGGTGCAGTAACTTGAGATGGCACAGTGTGGTTTATGAATATATTTTATTTTTTTTTTTTACTGGGAAGAAGAGATTATAGAGATATTGGTTATCCAAGAGAGACTGACAGGTGTTGATAGTTGCCAGGTCAATATCCATCTACTCTTTCCTTTAATATCAGAAAGCACTGAGGGATTGACAACAAGGAAACTTAAAACAACATCAAATATTTTATTGTCTCTTTTCTAGTTACATTGTAACCTTATGACAAAGTATCAGTCGTACAAGATATCATTCTCTTTTACCTCTATCTTTCTGCCAGAAATGTGGGCTTAATAGTGAGAACTCCAACGGCAATTTTTGCAACTGTGAATAAAAAGCCATGAAAACCTCTAAGATAGTTCACTTGACTTTCTTAAGACTCTGAACCAACACCAGAAAACACTCTCTGTAGTCTTCTTGTTAAATGAAAAATATGGTTAAACCACTTTTGACAGTCTACTACCTACAGCAAACTGTAAATCTTAATTGAAATATGTCCTCTCAGCTGTGCTTAAGCAACTGAGTCCTGAGCTTTTCAGGTTTTCAGTCTGAAAGAGTACACCTCGGGTGCTCTGAAAGGGAAGAGAAAGGACACCCTGTTCTCCATATAACTTAAAGAAGAGAAATCTGTGCATTTAAGTGGGCCATATAAAATTTATCAAGCAATTATCTCCTAACTCCTTCCTATCCAAATTACCTGATATGCTCTCCCTACTCCTTTATTCCACGTTACTGCCTTTTCACAACATGTCTTCTGTTATTTCCTTCTTGCAAGCTAGTTTTGATTTCTGCATCTAAAAAAATCAACAATCATTGTGTATTTCAATTCCCATTTTCCTCAAATGCATTGATTCTTCTTATCTATTACTCTTTTCTCATACTCAGTGTCTTTGTCTTTATGGGGTTTGTACTTTGCTTTTCCCCATCCTTTACTGCCATTATATAATCAATCTAATAACTTCTTAGAGAAAGTTAAAAATTCCCGCATAGCCACACGTGAACACAAAGTCACTGATTTTTAGCAAACCTATAAGATAGTCAGACATCCATTCAATTTCTTTTTTTTAAGATTTTATTTATTTATTTGACAGAGAGAGATGACAAGCAGGCAGAGAGGCAGGCAGAGAGAGAGGAGGAAGCAGTCTCCCTGCTGAGCAGAGAGCCTGATTTGGGGCTCGGTCCCAGGACCCTGGGATCATGACCTGAGCCGAAGGCAGCGGCTTAACCCACTGAGCCACCCAGGCGTCCCTCCATTCAATTTCTTAACTGAGTCCCAAATGCATCCTGACTTCTAACCTAAACCTAAGCTCTACTTCTTACACGTTGTTATATGACCAAATTCTTTCAGTTCAGTATTTTGTAACATTTAAATATTAATCAGTTGATGCTTTGTTTGTGTATTTCTATGAAAATAATTTGAATACTGTAGATTTATTGTTATATTTATAGGTTTATAATCAAAGTTTCATCAGTTGTAGTTTTTGGAAATTTCAGATATAATGATTAACCTAAAATGATACTGCCTCAAATCCCTCTGATATCAAGGCCCAACACCTGATTATAGCCAAACCTGTGGTGGATAGTTCCAATGGAAATTGCAGTTACTTAACACTGATAGCATCTCATGTTCTCTCTCTCATTTTAGAATGTCTCCAACACAACCCAAAAGTGTAGGAGAGTTAATGTCCTCTGAGGACAGCTCTCAGTGAAGTGGAAATAAGAACCATAGGTAAAATTGTCAGTTTTCAGGTCTTCATGAGGACAACTTAAAGAAGTTTCTCAGGACCTTTCAGTAAAATCAAGCCTTCATTTTCTATCCACAACAATTATATCAACAATGTACCTCTTTGACAAAGTTGCTTCTTCACTGTATCACTTTCCCATTCTTTTCTACCTTGGATAATCTCCCAGATAAACTAACAGTACTCAAATCCTTTGTCCTACTCTTTGCTCTCAGGATAAATGGAGCCAAAAGACTTAGATTAATATCAAGTTCTGAATGGGATCTTAGAGCTATTTCTGTCCAGATTTTCATAAACATAGGGACCTTTGAATTATCAGGCTATAAATAAGTTCTAAATGGAGGGGGCAAAAGCAAAAAGTAGAAATTTTTATGTTTGATTTTTAATCATGATTAATTGACTTTATTGATTATTATAAATACTAACATTATAAAAGTGTAGATCTTTGTAAAACAATGTCATATTGTAAGAAAGAAGTTGCATAATCCTTTTGAGAATATTAAACCAAGTGTTCAGGTGCCATCTAATTTCTTGTTTAATCCAGAACTTTGGTGTGCATCATCTTGAGGAATAGGATTTTGAAGTCCAGACAGACTAAGAGAAAACTGATCCAAATGTGTGTGTTTATATTTCTGCTTTTGTTGTAAAAATCAAAGTGTGATTGCTGGTTTAAAATGGTAAAACTAATAATGTTCATGGACTCGATTATAAATTTTCTAATTGTATGGGAAGAATCCAATAAACATAGAATTAATTGATTTGCAAATCCTCAAAGAGCTACAGGATCAGGTAGTGGTATGTTCTGATTCAACAGCATCATAATGCAGCATTTTATATGTGTGGCTAATGGATATTTTCATGAATGTTTGCTAGCTAGTCAGCCAATACAGAGAAATATTAGGTAGCGTAATTACTCACAGTTGTGTTTAATAAAATGAGAGAAAATTATCAAATGACACTAATAATAATAAACCTATAGCAGGCTAAATATTCAATGATAATTACAAGTATTAATCTAGCTTTCTTCCCTGATTATGACTCTTCTCTCCTTTATCATAATGGGAGTAGCAGATTGTCTGCAGTGAATTGTGAAAACGCAGCAGTGACTTTGGCAGTGAAGGCCTCCCATCAATTTTGATAGGTTAAAATGATTCTGGTTGGTCTTGAGCAAATGTGTCATTTTTTTTTTTCTGTGTGTGTCATAAAAGAAAGAAGCAATAGTAAATTCTTTCTGTTATTCCATGGAGCCAATAAAATCATACTGCCAACAAGAGGCTGTTGACACCATAGGTGTAGTTAACTGTCTTGAAATACTACGCCTGGAAATATAATCCTAATATTTCACATAACCTCTTTTTTTAAAAGAAACAAAACAAAACAAAACAAAACAACTATACTGCTTACATTTAGGGCCCTGCTGTTGTGTAACTATTTTTGAACATGTCTTCTGTAAGTGTGTATATATATATATATATACATATTTTTCTGTGCAATAAATTCATTTAGAGATAAATTTGGATTGCAAATTATTTTGGGGGAGGCGTGGTATTTGTGGCTAGTCTTACAAGTAAAAAGGACTAAAAGAAAGAAGAAAAACATTTTTTATTACAGCATATTTACATCTGTCCAAAGTACTTATCTACTATAATACTGACTAATGTATAATACTGTACACAAAGAAAGAAGTTAAATGAGTTATAATTCAGTCAATGTATAGCTGGCCATTTTAAAACTTACCACTGAATCTTTCTGGTATGAAATGTGATATCTGGCAATCTGGTCCAGTTCATTACATCAGGTCATTTGTATGTTCTTATTACCATTTTGATAGCATAGCACATTTTATAACCCAGACATTTTACAATGGAACTATGATGCATGTATTTTCAAAAGTATAGACATACATGAAGCTATGAGGTCAAAAAAGATGAATGTCCGTAGTACCATATAGACTCAACAAATAAAAGTGTCCAAGGGTCTGAGTGTGACTTATGAATATTGTATAAGATTAGGCCAACATGTGGTTTTGATATAAATAATCTGTTCTTAAATTAGAATTACAATCGTTGAGTACAGTGTTGAAAATGGCAGATAGATTTTAGCTATCTTTGCTCACTAGGGAAAATGGAAAAATGTTTAGTTTGGTCAGATTTTCACTTAACTTCTGAAAAATCTTACGTTTGAGAGAACCCTTCTGAAATAAGAATCCTTAAAGACATAACCCCTTTGGCACAAGTTTTCAAGAAACTTGTTTGATGTTGTAGACAATTCTATGGCACACGTACTGTTCTAGATGTTTCATGCCAATAATATGTAAGCCATACCAAGGCTACATATACATATAGAGATGTTCCTCAGCTTACAAGGGGGCTATGTACAGAGAAACACATAAAAAATTGAAAATGCATTTAATACCCCAAAACTATCAAATATCATAGCTTACCTTAAGCTTATTTAAACATACTCAGAACACTTACATTTGCCTGCCTTTGGGCAAAATCATCTTAAGCAAAGCCTATTTTATAACAAAGTATCAAATATCACATGCAATTTATTAAATATTACACTAAAAAAAGAAGAATATATATATTCTATATATATATTCTATATATAGAATGCTTGTAAGAATATCAGGTGTTCACCCCTGTAATCTTCTAGCTGACTGGAAGCTGTGGCTCACTGCCGCTGCCCAGAATCACAAGATGGCACCATATAGAACAAGAGTTTCAGGTGGTAGGTGTTGTAAGTTTTACCCAAACTGACATTGGTTTTTGTCATCATATATGTCAAGTAGTTTTCTCAGGTTTATTTTTAGAATATCCTTGTATAATGAATATTTACACTGATATCTAGTATAAAAATCTTGCAATTTAACATTAGAAACATTAAGATATTGAAAATCAATCTATTTCTTTAATTCATTGAAGACATTTTTGGCTTGTTTCCAGTACTTTCTTACTGGTTAAAAAGTGAATTTGAAGTAGTCTGGATTTCATTATTATATGGCACTTTCCCTTTGATGAATACAAAGATGATATTCTATATTAGCTATCTGAGAAGAATTTATTTTTTTAATTTTATTTATTTGTAAGAGAGAGAGTGAGAGAGAGCACAAGCAGGGGGAGCAGCAGGATGAGGGAGAAGCAAACTCCCGGCTAAGCAGGGAATCTGTTGCAGAACTGAGTCCCAGGACCCTAAGATCATGACCCGAGCTAAAGGCTCAGGCGTTTAACTGACTGAGCCACCCAGGTGTCCCAATCTGAGAAGAGTTCTGTATGCTATTCCTATTAATATGCAGTTTAAAGTCTAGGTAATTAACTTAATATTTTAGTGGCTATTGCATAGATAGCACTATGTTCCAGGCAGAGAGTAAGAAAGAAATATTAAATCAACCATATTCTATGCATTCTAAATGAAAATAATTAATCGATCATAAAAATCCTTCTATTTATGGAATATCAACTTATAAGCTTTCCTCCATATGAACAATGCCAAATACCAGAATAAAGGGTCATCTAATACAAATAAAGGATAGAATTAAAGAATTCTGGTAAGCCATTTAATTTTGAAAAATGGTGTTCTATTGTTGCTGAGTTGTGGTTTTCAGTTACATAATATCTGATAAGTGTAGAAGTAACATGAGTGTTACGTGAGATGAGAAATGGTATATAATTAAGATATTTTTAAAAGTACAGATAAACACAAATTTGTAAACATAGCATTATGGAGGAGTAAAAATAAATGATAGCTACACACTCTAAAGTGAATAAAACTTGGAAAGCTAATAGAGAAGTAAAACAAGGACAGTGCAAAAAGTATGGTACATTTTTATGAAGTTCAAACAAATTCTGTGAAACCATAGATGGACTTAAAGATACTATTATGTATCAAATATTGTAAAAATTAAGCAAGGAAATAGCAAACATAAAACAACCAAAGCATACAAACTTGGGTAGATACAAGAGGTGTGATCATGTTCTACTTCATAAAGAGATGAGTTAATAGATAAATACAAGTAACTAGACTTTTTAGAAGTTAATAAAACGTTGCCTGTTATTTCTTAGTAATATAAAATATATGGTTTTCTAACAAAAACGTTTATCTTAAAATATTTAAAAATAAATTTTAGGCTACTCCTAAGGTTATATTTACTTTTCCACTGTAGGAAAAGCTGGTTGTTGTAGTTGTATTTGTTTGTTTGTTTTAGTCTCCTCCTAGTTTTTATTATTATAATGTGGAATGAGGAATGTTAGATTGAAAAGTGAATTATTTTATAGACAAAAATCATTACTTGATTCACCTCCTGGTACAGCAGATGGAACTCCTGAAAATATGCCCTTTTGCCTTATGGAAGAGTAACAGTTATGCTTACTTCTGAAACATACTTGGTGGTGGCCCTAAATAGTGACACCATAGTAAACATTTTGAATATTTGCAATTAATTTTTATAGTCATAGGGCTCCAAAAGGCACTGCAGGTATCTTAGCAGGTGTTTCAATAAGGCTAAAATTTGCCTGACTGTTTAAAAATATTAGCAAGGCACAAAACATGGCAGAAGTATTGTCCTCAGATATTATTTTTTTCCATATGCTCCTGATTCCAGACATGACAAGTTATTTTTCAAATATTTATTATAAAAGTTTTTATTTATTTATTTGACAGAGATCCCAATAAGGCAGAGTCAGGCAGAGAGAGAGAGGAGGAAGCAGACTCCCTGCTGAGCTGAGAGCCCGATGTGGGCCTCGATCCAAGGATCCTGGAATCATGACCTGAGCCGAAGGCAGATGCTTTAACCTACTGAGCCACCCAGGCTCCCCCATGACAAGTTATTTTGATAGATGTATATACAGTGTATTTTCCAGTTATAAGAAAAATGGTTCTGCTATTTTTAACCTTTTTAAAAATTAAATAATTTTTTTCATTGAAATTTTATTTTATTTTTTTTTAAAGATTTTATTTATTTATTTGACAGACAGAGATCACAAGTAGGCAGAGAGGCAGGCAGAGAGAGATAGGAGGAAGCAGGCTACCCGCTGAGCAGAGAGCCCGATGCTGGGCTCGATCCCAGGACCCTGAGATCATGACCTGAGCCAAAGGCAGCGGCTTAACCCACTGAGCCACCCAGGTGCCCCTGAAATTTTATTTTTTTAATGTTTTACTTTTCTTTTCTTTTTTTTTTAAAGATTTTATTTATTTATTTGAGAGACAGAGATCACAAGTAGGCAGAGAGGCAGGCAGTGAGAGAGAGAGAGAGAGGGGGAAGCAGGCTCCCTGCGGAGCAGAGAGCCCGATGCGGGGCTCAATCCAAGGACCCTGAGATCATGACCCGAGCTGAAGGCAGCAGCCCAACCCACTGCGCCACCCAGGCGCCCCAATGTTTTACTTTTCAATATACTACTTAGAATATAAAACCTATTCCATTTTGTAAGATGCTTACCATTTAAAAAATGGTAATTTTCTCATTGTGTCTTCCCCTCACATTGCTTTATTTTGAATAAAAAATTTCACAATAAACATAACTGATGCTTTCCTTCTGATGGTCCCTCTGTTGGTCATATTGTATATGAGCCATGACAATTAGTTTTACAAAATTTATTGATGTTTGTTGATATGTTTTATCATAACTAATTTTCCCTCCCTTATCTAGATTCCCCAGCTTTCAGACAGGTGGACACTTTAATAAACCATACCCAAGGGATGTATCAAGTACTTCTTAGACATTCTCTCAGATCCTTGAGGTGTCATTTTGCCTAGGGATTTGCAATAGGTTCTGCCAGAGGCACCACTGTGACAACTGATGTCCATGGTCTAATTCCTGCTAAGCTCAAGAGGTCACTGGTTTCCAAGTTTATCTATACAATTAATGCATTCCAGCAAGTTCTTTTTTTTTAATATTAACAAACTTATTTTAAAGTTTATATGGAGAGGCAAAGACTCACAATAGTCAACATAGTGTTGAAGGAGAACAAAGACTGAGGACTGACTTCAAAGTTTACTAAAGCGATTGGGCGCCTGGGTGGCTCAGTTGGTTAAGCCTCTGCCTTCCGGCTCAGGTCATGATCCCAGGGGCTAGGGATCGAGTCCCGCATTGGGTTCTCTGCTCAGCAGGGAGCCTGCTTCTCCTCATCTCTCTCTCTGGCTGTCTCTCTGCCCATTTGTGATCTCTCTCTCTGTCAAATAAATAAATAAAATCTTTAAAAAAAGTTTACCATAACGATAATTGTAAGCATGATATTGTAATACCACAGAGAGACTAGATTAAAGCAACAGAATATATATTATCAATTATATTTTATATTTAATAGAAAAGCAAAAGCAATACAAGAGAGCAAAATACAATCTTTTAAACAAATGGTTCTGTAGCAATGGTGAAGCTAAATCTAAAAATATAAAATAAAATAAATCCAGGCAGATATCCTACACTCTTCACAAAAATGAACTCAGATTGGATTATAAACCTAAACATGAAACATGTAGAAGGTAATATAGAAGAAAATTTAAATGACCTTGGTTTTCGCAATAACTTTAGCTACAAAAGCACAAGCACTGAATTTAAAAATGTCTACTCTGTGAAACACAATGCCAAGAGAATGAAAAGGCAAAGCACAGACTATGAGAAAAAATTTGCAAAATACACATCTGGCAAAGGACTGTTAATCAAAAATACACAAAGACCCCTAAAAACTCAACAATGGGGGAAAAACCGGATTAAAAATGAGCCAAAGGCCTTAGCAGATACCTCACCAAAGAAAATATTACAGATGGCAAATAAGCATATAAAAAGATGCTTCACATCATATGTCATCAGGAAAATGCAAATTAAAACAAAAAAGAGACACCAGTACATACCCAGAATCCAGAGCACTGTCAACAGAACACGAAATGTTGGTGAGGATGTGGAGCAACAGGAATGTTCTTCCATGTGTATTGAGAATAAAGAATGGAAAACAACTTGGCAGTTTCTTACAAAACTAAACATATTCTTGCCAGATGATTCAGCAGTAGCAGCTCTTGGTATTTATCCAAAGAAGATGAAATCTATACCCACAAAGATGTCTATAGTAGTTTTATTCATAACTGACAAAAGCTTGGAAGCAACCAAGATATCCTTCCATAAGTGAAAGGTCAAAGAAAGTGTAGTACATGCAAACAATGGAATATTATTTAATGCTAGAGAAATGAATTACCAAGCTATGAAAAGATATGGATATAAATATTTAATAAATATTTGATTTTAGGCTTCTACCAGTCTAACAATAGTATTAGTATATTTTAACAGTGAATGCTCAGCATTCATGAATTTACCTAATAAAACATTTTGGGTTCAATATTTTAAATACTTCAACCTCTATGATTATATTCCTAATAATTTTGAATTGGGGTAAATAAACCTTAATTTTTTGTAACTTGTTTCTTATTGCAAGAGAGCTCAATGAAATTTTAGAAAATAAAAATTTACAAAAAAAAAGTTTAGTTTATTATTGCCAAATAATTTAAAACTTTATCTTATATTCAAATACATATATTATTCTAAATTGATTTATATGCTACTAAAACCAAAAACTTTTAGTTATACTAGATTTCATATCCTGCAATCAATGCCAGAAATCCATCTGGCAATGATTTGTCTTAAATAGAGTTAAGATGGGTGTTATTACAATGCAAGATGGAAACAAAGATAGTATAACAATAGGTGATACATAACTTTTCCGTTTTGATCAAGTTACTAATCTACAAAAGGCTTTTATCAGTGACAGACTTGGGAATTTAACAAAACTTTTAAACTAGCATGTGCGACTTATTCCTAGAAAACAACACAATCAATAACACTTTATTTAGATTAAATCATGACTATTTCTCCATTTGAATAAAAAAGGTAGCAATCCCAATAAGTTTATTGAACATGAAAAGTTGAAATGCTATAATGCTCCTAAGGAATTAAATGATCCAGTCAAGAATTACAAAAAAAGGATATAAATTACCAAAGTGTTTGTATAATTGTAATGTACAACTGCCCATTATCGTTCCATAGTGTAGGCTTGTACAAGAACTCTATAAAAGAACTCCACTTCTAAACTGTGGAAAATATGTTCCCTTTCCCCGTATATACAACTATTAAGCCATTCATTTAGCTTTTAAAATATCCACTTAATACAGGCTTTTTACACATTTGAACAGGCAGCAGGGCTCTATTCTTATCGCTTACATCTGAAGGATAGACTTCTAGCGTAAGAGGTAAAGCCCATAAAGGAGCCCAATAATAACAACAAAATACAGTTTAGTGAGCCCTTACAATCTGCCAGCTACCTTTCTGAGAATACTTCAATTAATAAAACATATAAAATACCTGACCACAAAGAGCTCACATTCTTTTGAAATATAATAGTGAAATAAACCAATAATAGAGGGGCACCTGGGTGGCTCAGTCCATTGAGTGACTGCCTTTGGCTTGGGTCATGATCTCAGGGTCCTGGGATGTAACTCCCCAGCAGGCTTTCTAGGCAGTGGGGTGTTTTCTTCTTCCTCTGCGCACCCTCCCAATTCTCTCTCTCTCTGTCTCAAATAAGAAAATAAACCAGTAATAGAATAATGATTGATGGTTGATGGTGTTAAGTGATACAAAGAAATGCAAGAAAGGTAAAAGCCATTGGGGAATGCTGGGATGAAAGTTAATTTTATTTTGTTTTGGGTGGTTATATCTCATTTATGAGATGTTATTTGCACAAAGACCCAGGAAGTGAACGAGAGTGTTATACAAATATTAAAGGAAAAGATTGCTCTAGGCAGAGCAAGTAAGTATATAGACTTTGTGTGAACAGCTTGTCTGTTACTTTTGAGGAAAAGCAAGGAGGCCAATGAGGAGTTCATAGTGGTGGAGAGAGGAAGAACGTATTGATGTATGACCTTCTAGTACATTGAAACGCCTTCAGTTTTTATTTAATATGAAAGGGGAAGATACCAAAAGTCTTTCAACAGCAGAATGAAATCATATGACTTGATTTTTAGGTTAAATTGCTGTACCAAAATAAATTTGCATGGAGAAAGGAGTGCAGTATGTGTGGAAGTGGGGTTATCAATCAAGTCAATAATTCAGGAACATATGATGGTGTTTTTAGCATGCTGGGTGGTAATAGAAGTGGTGAGGTATGGTTTTCATTGTGTATATATTTTGATGGTGAATATTCTGGTGAACAGGATGGGGTATGTGCAGGACAGACATCAACATTTATTTTACCTGCACAAACAGAAGGGTGGAGTCTTCATTCCCTGATATGGAGAGAACTCTGAGTTCAAATGTTCTTTCTCATTAAATGGCATAGTGATGATGAGGATATAGTCAGACAGTGAAAGAGAGCAGTAAGCATAGTGTTAAGCAGTAAGACATTATAATACATTTGAATATCAAAAAACGTTGTGTTGGATCATCTGTTTATGTGAGTAAATAAATAAATAAAGCTTCCTGGGGTTCTGATAGAGGTAAAGAAGACTGCTATATGATCCAAAGGGGCACGTGCACCAAATGTTTATAGCATTAATATCCACAATAGCCAAACTATGGAAAGAACCTAGATGTCCATCAACAAATGAAATATATATATATATAAATATTTATATATATATATATATATATATATATACACAATGGAATACTATTCAGCCATCAAAAGAAATGAAATCTTGCCATTTGCGTTGACATGGATGGAACTGGAGGGTATTATGCTTAGCAAAATAAGTCAACCAGAGAAAGGCACTATCATATGATCTCCCTGATATGAGGAAATGGAGGTGCAATGTGGGGGGTTTGGGGAACAGGAAAAGAGTAAATGAAACAAGATGGGATCAGGAGGGCGACAAACCATAAGAGACTCTTAATCTCACAAAACAAACTGAGAGTTTCCGGGGGGGGGGGAGGTTAGGGAGAGGGTGGTGGGGTTATGAACATTGGGGAGGGTATGTGCTGTGGTGAGTGCTGTGAAGTGTGTAAACCTGGCGATTCACTGACCTGTACCCCTGGGGCTAATAATACATTATATGTTAATTAAGAAGAAGAAAGAAGAAGAAGAAGAAGAAGAAGAAGAAGAAGAAGAAGAAGAAGAAGAAGAAGAAGACTACTATAAATCAAATGCTATGGTTTTCAGCATAGAGTGTGTAATCAGGCATATTTTATTAAAGTAACCAAGTAAAATGAGGTCGAAAATTGGAATAACAGAAAACATAAAAATCAGAGATTTTAAAAAGAGATATGGGACAGTGTAGAGAATATAGTCAATGATATTATAATAGTGTTATATGGTGACAGATGGTGGCTATATTTGTAGTGATCATAAAATAATGTATGGAGATAATTGAAAACCTGAAACCAATGTAACACTGACTATCAACTACACTCAAATAAAAAAATAGTAAAAGGAAACATTTTAATTTAAAAAGATAAAAAGAGGGACAAGAATTTGAAAAGTGAATTTCAAAAAGAGTAAAGATGAGGCTAAGACATACTCTGAACCTTGAGGAAAACACCATTTTGAAAATTCTTCCCATTTTGAGAAAACTCAAATGAATCAATACCATAAAAGAACCCATTTTAACCGAGAGATGTAATGAATGCTCAAGAAATAATTTTATGACAGGATAATTCTTCCCTATGAAACAGCATACAGAAACCCGGGGAAACACCTGGAAGCCAAATAAACTATACTGAAAATAAGAATTAGGAAAAAGATAAATGATGAAAGATAAGAAAATTAGACCTGCGACAGAGACCTAGTGAAGAGAATTTTTAGCTTGTGGTTTAATGTTTTTGAGGATAATCTAGAGTTCATAACTGCCTTGAGGCAGGCTGGTTGTAGGCAGTTTAGGCAGACCCCTAAGAGAGGCCTACTTTGGGCAGGTGGTGTTGGAGGAGGCCATTGGGCTGGACAAAGACAAATCCAACCATTTGACTAAAGTGTCTGTGAAGATGTTGAAGTCAGATGCAGCAGAGAAAGACCTGTCAAACCTAATCTCAGAAATGGAGATGATGAAGATGATTGGACAGCACAAGGACACCATCAACCTGCTGGGTCCTGCACACAGGATGGTCCTTCGTACACTATCATGGAATATGCCTCCAAAGACAACATACAGGAGTACCTGCAGGCCCAGAGGCCTCCTGACCTGGAGTACTGTTACAATATCAGCCACAATGCAGCAGAGCAACTCTCCTCCAAGCACCCGGTATCCTGTGCCTACCAGGTAGCCTGAGGCATGGAGTACCTTGCCTCCAAGAAGTGCATACACCAAGACCTGGCCACCAGGGAAGTGCTGGTGACAAAGGACAACATGATGAAGATCTCAGACTTCAGCCTTGCCAGAGATATCACCACATCAGTTACTATAAAATGAGAACCAATAGTGGACTGCCTGTGAACTGGATGGTCTCTAAGGCCATGTTTGACCAGATCTACATCCACCAGAGTGACTTCTGGTCTTTTGGGGTGATCCTGTGCAAAATTTTCACTCTGGAAGCCTCCCATATCCTGGAGTGCCTGTGGAGGTGGTTTTTAAGCTGCTGAAGGAGTCATTTGATGGATAAGCCAATAAGTGCACCAGAGAGTTATACACAATAATGAGGGGTGGCTGGCATGTGGTACCTTCAAGCTGCTGGTAGAAGACCTGGATCATACTGTGTCCTTGACCTCCAACCAGGAGTAACCGGACCTGTCCTTGGCCCTGGAACAATACTGTCTATGCTTTCCCAACACCCAAAGCTTCACCTGCTCCTCAGAGAAGAATTCCACCTTCTCTCATGTGCCGTTGCCCAAGGAGGCCTATCTGCCCTGACACCCAGCCCAGCTTGCCAATGGTGGACTCAAATGACTAGTATCCCTATTACTCCTGTCCAGATTCCATCATAAGCTGTAACCCTTACCCCCCACCCTCCCTGCAAGACTCACTGCCTTCTCCTTTGTCCCTTTCCTACTGGCAGGAGCCAGCTGCCTACCTGAGGCCTTCACCCCTTGAAGTTCACCTCTCTTCCCCTTCCTCTTCCTCCTCCTTACAACCTGCTCATGAAAGAAAGGAACAGAGAGGCAGGTACTTGCTCGTGGCTACTTCCTTCCCTCCCATATGTTGGACCAAGACCCCTCCCTGTCATCTGGTACTGCCTAGATGTCGAGGGAGTTGGAGATGAGGCATGCCAGTGAAAGCTGTCAGAGCTTTCCTGTTTTGGTTTTGTCTGCTTAGCATAACATGTAAGACTGAGTTCTGGTGGCAGGGTCCTAGTCCTTGGGGCTATAGCACTAGCGAGGGGATGTCAACTGCTCTGGGCCTTGGCTAAGAGCAAGCCCTGCTCCAGAGATATGGTGCCAAGGGCTTATTAATTTTGATACTAATTTGCTTTGCTGACCAAATACCTGGTATCAAAAGATGGGAAGGCAAAGACTGGAAGCAGTGTTGTGACCATGGGGTCCAGCCCCAAACTATGAAGAAAACACAAAGTGTATAAATCTGAGTAAATATATATTTACACACCTTTTTAAATAGGTTGTTATCAAAGATTTAATCAATGGGTAATATGCTCCTCGTGGCTGGGAAGCATCAGTTGCCATATATTAAAAACAAAGAAAAGAGGTGTCTGGTGGCTTCCTCCAAGAAGTGTCCCTTCTTTTCAGGTCATGATCCCAGGGTCCTGGGATGGAGCCCCACATCAGGCTCTCTGCTCAGTGGGAAACCTGCTTCTCCTTTTCCCTCTGCCCTGCTTATAGTTCCTCTTCCTGTCTCTCTGTCTGTCATATAAATAAAATATTTAAAAAAAAACAAGAAAGAAACAAAATGTTTTTAAAAGGTCTTTTTTTTTTTTAATTTTAAAGGGGTGCCTGGATGACTTAGTTGTTTAAGCAGATGTTTGCCTTTGGCTGAGGTCATGATTCCAGTGTACAGGGATCCAGCCCTGCATGGGACTACTTGCACCCCAAGGAGCTTGCTTTTTCCTCTCCCTTTGCACATGATTCCCCCTGTTTGTGTGCTTCTTCTCTCTCTCTCTCTCTCTCTTGCTGTCAATAAATAAAATAAAATCTTTTACTAAATAAATAAATAAATTTCTAAACCTACTTTCAGTTTAAGTCCCTTAACAAAAATTGCTACTGCTTCATTAAAAAAAAAAAAAGATAATTTAGAAAGATGCTTCCAGAGTTAAAAAGTTGTTTTGTTTCTTTGTCAGGATTCAATATAGAAGTGCTTTAAAAAGTAAAAGAAAAAATATGCTATATTAACTCTAATCATACTATAACTTTGGTGGTTATATCAAGATAATGAAAAGTGATTTTAAAGCAAATTTCATTATCAGACATAAAGATCAAGTCAAAATTACAGAAGAGTAAAAGGATGAATTCATCAGGGAGTGTAAAAATTCTTTTTTTTTAAAGATTTTATTTATTTATTTGACAGAGAGAGATCAGAAGTAGGCAGAGAGGCAGGCAGAGAGAGAGGGAGGAGGAGGAAGCAGGCTCCCTGCTGAGCAGAGAGCCCGATTTGGGACTCGATCCCAGGACCCTGAGATTATGACCTGAGCTAAAGGCAGCGGCCTAACCCACTGAGCCACCCAGGCGCCCCAGGAGTATAATAATTCTTGACTTTTAATAAGTAACAACAGATTTGGGGATATATAGGGAAAAACTAAGAACAAAAATCATAACTTCTACCTTGGACGACAAATGGAAAATAATTTCAACACCCTTATTTTAAGATTACATAGACAAATGGTCATCATATTGGTAAGATATGTAAGACTTGAACAAAATGATCAACTAACTAGATATGCTTGATATTACATTACAGTAACGGAACTAACTGAGGTCAGTCTTTGGTGAATCACAGAAACAGGTGGAGTTGTCAAACAAAGGAATCTTTGTTTACAACATACAAGGAGTTCACAGGGAATAAGTTCCAAAGCCTTGACTGTTTGAACAGGAGAGAGATTTTTATTTAGTATTTAAAATGAATACTCAGAAGGGAGAGTTTTATTATCCCATGTATGGTTGGTCATAAGGTTGTGGATGCATGCACATCCACATATGTATTTGTGCAATATGTATTGCATGTTCACCTGAATGAAGCTTGTATTCCACCGAGGGCAGAAACGTCAACGTTAGAATAAAGCAGGGGTAACTGTTGGACAAGGGAAAGGGACTCTGCAGGCTTCAAGAGCAGATAGAAACTAGATGGGGTCTTGGGCTCATTTTCTGGGAAAAGGAATGCAAGGCCTTGATTGCTTTTGAAATAGCACTAGGAGTTTTACCACTGATTTATTGTCTCAATAGCTTAGGCTATTTCCTGGTCTGGTGGTGACTGTTAGTTTTCCCATTGCCTTGTTCCCTCAAAATCCTTAAGGAGTGAGGTTTATGCATTTCTTTTTAAGAACCTCCCAGGAAGTTTTGGAAGAAGTGTGCTTGGGCAAGTACACAGGTGGGGTATAGATCATTGAAAATAGCTGGGGACAAAAAATGATTTTCTTATGTCAGGAAAACTATATGTCATCTTAATTTTCTGGGAACCTCTAATTCTTTCTGCTGATGTTACCAGCAGGCTTCTGAGATATTACTGATTGTTCTCTTGAACCTAAGGAAAAGGAAATGTAGAAAGCAAAAGACAAAACTTTAAAATCTATCCTCCAACTCATCAATTCACTGCAGCCACCTCTCTGTCTTTCCCTTTCTCTTTTTCTCTCTTTCTCTTTCTCTCTCACTTTCTCTCTCACATACGCACAACACACGCAAATCAACTTAAAACAATTTTTAATTTTCCCTATTCCATTTTAATATACTTGAGGCATGATCATTTTCTTAGTAAATACAAGGAAAAAAAATCTAGGATTCCATCATTCTGTGTGATTAAATTATTGAGGAATTTACTTCCAATAGCACTTATAAAAACATATTTTATTTAAGGAATATTATATAATCAGGTGCCTGCATTTTTCTTATTCTCTAACTAGTGTTATTTGGCAATTAATATTTTGTCAATCAATATTCCCCTATACCTGAATGTGTGGGCAGTGAGAGATGAGTTAGAGGCAAGGATGGTGAACACTCCCAACAACTGCAGACTACATATATCTTAAGCCATGATTTTCTTTGCAAAGGTCAACATTGATAATGTTGTAGTCATACCTCCGTGTACCAGGAAAGAAGTAGCATATTTCTTGAAAGACACAGCTATCAAAGCTCCATTGAGAAACCGTAAAGATGGAGAAGGGATTTGCAAATTAAATATCTGATAATGGACATCTACTCTGATTATTTAAAAATGAATAAAAATAAAAAACCTTACTAATAACCAAACAGAGTATCCAATTTTACATGTGAAGGAAATAATGGAAGAGACATGTCACCAAAAGTATATGGATGGCTTATAGGCACATGGCCAATTTCTCAACATTTAAACATTAAAGAAATAAAAATTAAAATCATAATGAGACATGCTTACATATCTATTAGAATGGCTAAAATTATAAAGGCTAATTGTACTTGGTCTGAGCTAGATTGAGAAGCAACAAAAAATCTAAACTGTTGTTGGCATATATCATGATACAACCACTTTGGAAAATAGTTTCAAAATTTTTTTAAATGAAAAATATGTTGCAGTTACACAAATAGCCATTTTATTCTAGGCATTTAACCAAGAAAAACAAACCCTATGTTCATACAAGGACTTGTATATGAATTTCATAGCAGCTTTATTTTTAAGAATTGAAAACAGTGGAAATGTTCATCAATGTCCATCAATAGAGCAAAGACAATTGGAGAATCTCAAAGTAATGATGCTGAGAAAAGAAAATCCAGGCAATGAATAGTATATACTGTGTGATTCCATGACTACAAAAAATCTAAAATACAAATTTATATATAGTCACAGTCATCAAATATATGGTGTGATTTTAGTGCCTTCTTCTGTGCTCCCATAGCTTCCTACACTTGAATCTCCGAGCATTTCTTACACCATGTGAAAATATGAACTCTTTCTCTTTATTCTGTCTTACTAGAATAAGAATCCTTGAAAGTTTATGGACATTTGAACTCTCAGTTATTAGCAAAAATTCGATCACACAGTAAGTTTCCAAATATAAAAGCCAGAGTTTTACAATGACTTCTAAGCTTTACATGATCTAGCCACTCATTTAACCTCTGTGACCTCTTTCCCTGCTACTCTTCAGTCACTCACAATGGCCTCCTTGCTATTCCTCAGATATGCCAGGCATGATCCAACCTTATGGCCTTCAAGATAGCCAATTCCTTTGTCTGGAGTGACCTTATTGCTGATAGTTCTGCGCAAATTCATCACCTTTCCATACATTTGTTCAATTGTCAGCTTCATTGTAACTGCCCTGATCTTTCTATTAAAAATTTTAACTCCCCATCCCCTGCCTAGCAACCTTGATTTTTCTCACCCTGATCGAATTTTTCTTTTTCCCCATTGTACTCTTCCTTTTTGAATGCACTATGCCATTTTTATTAAGGTTTATAGCTTTGAATTGTCTCACCCATTAAAATAAAAGTTCTACAAAGCCAAGTATTTCATTTACCAGTGTAGTCTGAAGTAATATCTGCCATATAATAGTTCAGTACACAACTGGTAAATTTCAAAATAAATTAATGTTGAGAGTATACTGAATTTCATAAGTCATTTCAATATTTTTTTCCAAAAAAATAAACTACGTAAAACATACCTTAAATTTACTTTCAAAATATTTTATAGCATATAATGGACAATATACATAAGCCTTAAAGAAACAATCCTATAATTAACCATTTCATACCTACTTAAAAACTGCATAATACCACACTCTTAGATCCTCTTTGAATGCTCTAAAATAACCTTTCAAAGGAAATACATTTTTAAAAATCACAGATTTGGGGCACCTGGGTGGCTCAGTGGGTTAAGCCGCTGCCTTCGGCTCAGGTCATGATCTCAGGGTCCTGGGATCGAGTCCCGCATCGTGCTCTCTGCTCAGCAGGGAGCCTGCTGCCTCCTCTCTCTCTGCCTGCCTCTCTGCCTACTTGTGATCTCTCTCTGTCAAATAAATAAATAAAATCTTTAAAAATAAAAATAAAAATAAAAATAAAAATCACAGATTTTTTGGCAAATAATTTAATCAAATAAAAGTTTCATTCATCTATGTAGATCATAATAAATGTTTTTAATAAGCATGAAATTATAACTCTGAAGTGTGCTAAAATGAAACCACCTGCTAAGGGTGAGAGAACAAAAATAAACATCCTTTTTCCAAATAAGAGGAATTTATTACCTTTGAATCAAAGCATGTGGATTTGTTTTAACTGGCAATAAAGCAATATGGAGACACAAACCATAGAAAGTCATATTTTAGATTTCCAAAAGACTTCTAAGTGAAGAGTATACATTTTTTAATTGCTACATAATGCTACATAATGACAAGATGACAGGTTGTGACAAATAGCATTTTAAAAGCTCTACTCATAATGGAATGGAAGATGTCATTTCCCTATAATTTTATATATGTCTTTAATTGACTATATCTGGATACAACATATTACCAAACAGATGTTCATCAAAGACTAAATCATTTTTAATGGAACATAATAATTTGAACCTACATCTATTAATCATTTTTTTCGATCTAACATTTATAGTCTCGCTAAACATTTTATCAGTTGTTGACAAAATTCAAAATAAATAGGATAAAAAGTCGTGTTTGGGGGCGCCTGGGTGGCTCAGTGGGTTAAGCCGCTGCCTTCGGCTCAGGTCATGATCTCAGGGTCCTGGGATCGAGTCCCGCATCGGGCTCTCTGCTCAGCAGGGAGCCTGCTTCCTCCTCTCTCTCTGCCTGCCTCTCTGCCTACTTGTGATCTCTCTCTGTCAAATAAATAAATAAAATCTTTAAAAAAAAAGTCGTGTTTGGAAAAGTAGATTTCTTTTCAAATTGGCATTTAAATGAAAATATTTGCTGATATTTTTAAAACTTTAAATGTAATTTTATATATATCTGACCTATCAGATGATATAAAATTTTTGGAGAAAATATGACATATTTTTTTATCTTGGTTGAAGGTATTAATAAAGAGCAACTGTTTGTATTATTTGTATTGTGATATCATAGTTAATAAACATGAATAACTGGTATAAAATATGTTTTTTTTAAAATTTTATTTATTTACTTGACAGAGATCATAGGAAGGCAGAGAGGCAGCCAGAGAGAGAGGAATGGAAGCATGCTCCCAGCTGAGAAGAGAGCCCACTGTGGGACTCAATCCCAGGAACCTGGAATCATGACCTGAGCCGAAGGCAGAGATTTTAACCCACTGAGCCACCCAGGCGCCCTAAAATATGTTTTTTTTTTTTAATATAGAAGTATAGTTCTTGCCAAAATATGGAACTAGCTGGAACTGAATGCCTCCTTCAAAGTCAGCTCTGGAGAAATTATGCAAGTGTAATATGGAACTATTTCAGATATTAACCAAAAACAAAGAAATGATGATAAACGCCTTAAAATACTCAAAGTTGCCCTTGACTGGTATGTTTCAAGCTCTATTCCTGGTTTGAAGACAGGTTTTAACAGGCCTGTCACTGTAGAAATCCGCTGGATGTTTAGAGGCTATCAGAACTGTACAAAACCTTGAAGGGGTAAAGACTTGAAAATTCTTTAGAGAGATTAGCTCCCTAAGGCATTATTCCTCCACACATTTTCCTCCAATCAATTAAGACTGATGGATGAGGGGCACCTGAGTGGCTCTCTCATCACGTGGGTGGTGGGTTAAGCCTCTGCCTTCATCTCAAGTCATGGTCTCTGGGTCCTGGGATCCAGCCCCACATCGGGCACTGCTCAAAAGGAAGCCTGCTTCCCTCCCTGCTTGCCTGCCTCTCTGCTTACTTGTGATCTCTCTCTCTCGCTCTCTTTCTCTCTCTCTGTGTCCAATAAATAAATAAAATCTTTTAAAAAAGGCTGATGGATGATAAATTATGAAAACTGCTCCCTCCAAATGATGCTTCTTCATAAGGATTTAAGAATTTAAAATTGAAACTTGACCGTAGGATTTATCTTATAGAATAACATCAAGTGAAGGCAGTTATTATTAGTTCTGAAGTATTGGTGATTCTGAATTCTTGGCCTCATTAGTAAATTTATTTTTAAATTCTCCCATGGAGTGGTGATTGGCCTTCAGTCTTTCATTGATATACATCATTGGGTCAAATGAGATGTGTGTGCCCAGAACTATATATAATCTTTTTTGTATTTCACTGGAGATGGCATTTCTGAGTTTTGTTCAATTAAATTTGAAAAAATGTTTTAATAGTCACTTCTAGAGTTGGCCCTGGAGAATATCTTCCTTTTTTTCTCTTCCCGATTCTCTGAAAAACCCTGACCAATTCACATTATCACAGTGATATCACATTTCAAGTTTTTCCAAACACTATAGCTGCAAAATAGAAGGAAGCTACTCAGAATGGAATACTATTGTGAATGATTGAGAAAGAAAACATTATTATAATTAAGCTACCAGGTTTCAATGTATTTTATTGTTGCTTAGGAAATCCTAGCATACCCAGACTTTACAGAGATTTGATGATCCTAAGAAGAGCTGAACTTATGGACCAAAATAACTATGCACATAAAAAGTACAATTACTTACCTAAAAAATATGATGTGGTTAAATTTATATGCCAATCCAAGTGTTATTGGAACAGGAATTTAAAAAATAGCTTAGGGGCGCCTAGGTGGCGCAGTGGATTAAGCCACTGCCTTCAGCTCAGGTTATAATCTCAGGGTCCTGGGATCAAGTCCTGCATCAGGCTCTCTGCTCAGCAGGGAGTCTGCTTCCCTCTCTCTCTCTCTCTCTCTCTGCCTGCCCTCCGTCTACTTGTGATCTCTCTCTGTCAAATAAATAAATAAAGAAAAACTTAAAAAAAAAAAAGAATGACTGTACTTTTAAAAAATAGCTTAAAAGGGGCGCCTGGGTGGCTCAGTGGGTTAAGCCGCTGCCTTCCGTTCAGGTCATGATCTCAGAGTCCTGGATCAAGCCCCACATCGGGCTTTCTGCTCAGCAGGTAGCCTGCTTCCCTTCCTCTCTTTCTGCCCGCCTCTCTGCCTACTTGTGATCTCTCACTGTCAAATAAATAAATAAAATATTTTTAAAAATAGCTTAAAAGTATATGATAAAATAATGATATACATATACAAGGAAAAGAAAGATACTATACTGTGAATATAAATTAAGTGAAAATTGTTGAAATAAAGAATACAATAAATGGAGACTAAGATGAATATAGCTGTAAAATGAATAAATGAGTTGGGAAAAACAAACAAACAAATTAATGACTTCTGCCCAAATACAGCAGAAGAGAAAAAAAAATAAAGAAAATATTTAAATAAGTACTGAGATAAATTTTGGAGAATTAAAGAAAGATAAAAGATACCAGACTTAAAATGATGCCAAACACGAGATATCAGAAACAAAACAAAACAAAACAAAAACTACACACACTAAAAACCACTCGTATACATTATGGTGAGTTTTAAGAATATCAAAAACAGAGAAGAGCATAAATGATGCCCAAGAGAAGAACAGATCACCTAAAATGTACAAGAATAATACTGACAGCACAATTCTCAATAGTAATAGCATATAAAGAGACAGCTGGGAGTTTTTATAGATGGAAAAGATATTTGAAACTAGGTATTATACATCAATCCAAATTATTGATTAAATTTGAGAGCACAGTAAAAATACAATGAAGCATGTTAGGTCTTAGAACATTTATCACACAGAGACACACATTTTGGAAAACTTCCTTGGAAGACAGCTCAATTTAGATCGAGAAAACAGAATTATGTACTCAAAGGCACATTTTGAAGGAAGGATTGAATATAGTCTGCACTGCAAATATTCTTTAATCGTATGTTCTGAATTTCCTAAATTTAAGAAGTATTTGTTCAAATATTTACCTTTAAATAAATCCTAGGAGACTTTTTCTTGGATTCTGGAAAATCAGTCCATTTGGATACAAATCTTTTTGTCACTGATGGAAATTTTGATAGCCCTTAACTGTGGAATGCCTAATGTATTGTTACAGCAATTGTGATTTGCCAATACATGGGTGATGTGTGTGTGTTGTGTGTGTTTATTTTTATTTTTGATGGTTTAACTCTTCTATGAGATTTTTAAGTAGACATGATTTTAATAAATTATGATTTGTTGAAATTTATCTGAGGTCATATATAATAAAATGAAATTTGTGTGAACTAAAGAAGTGCATCTCCATTTTTTTTTGTTTCAAGAGTAGACTGGTCTTTAAAAATTGTCCAAAGAAGTACATTATATTCATTATTAAATTTGATAATATACAATAAAGTATTTATGGTCATATTGGACCATATCAAATTCTACTATTAATTCATATTAATAATTACCATAAGAGGAAAAAGGGATATTTTTCAAAATAATAAAAAATTAGCATATTTTTCAGAATATGATATAGTGTTATTCACTGAACTGAGGGAACAAATGTCAAAGTCTAACACAGTTTACAGAATGTTTTAACATAAATTGAAATTTAAATCTGACCAAATTTCACAGTTTTAAGTAAAATGATAGCACTTTATATCCTTGAAAAGTGGTAAGTGACCCAAAACATGGCTTAGAAAAACAAATTTAACACTACACTAGTCTGAGATGGTTAAGTTATGGTACAACTTGCCATTGTGTATCATCAAATGGTATATTTTTTTCTTTTGGGCTTGTCATTATATTTTATTTTAGCCATTCTGGTAAGTGTGTAGTGATATCTCAGTGTCATTTTAATTGCATTTCCTTGATGTCTAATTATGTCAAAATATATTACTTTGATGTTTAATGCTCTGAGCTTTCTCAGTTCAAGACCATGAAGCCATTTAGGAAAAATACAGTTGCAGAGGCACTCATAGACCAACTCTTATTTCGAAATAAGAAGAAACATTACTACCCATTCCAACAAAAAATAGATTTGTTATGCAGCAGGGATTTTATAAATTACCTACACAACTTATATAGTAAGATGAAATGGGACAGGCGGCTTCTTGCAGCTATATACAACATCATTTTAATTTCAATTTTCAGTATAATTTTTCCAAGGTATACACAGAATATATATTTAATGTAAATTGTGAACATTTTAAACTCTGTATATGGAAATTAGTCAATTTTAAGTTTATAACAATCAAAATTAACGGAAGTTTATTTTATTTTTTTTTCTTTTTTCTTTTTTCTTTTTTTTTAATTTTTATTTTTTATAACCATATATTTTTATACCCAGGGGTACAGGTCTGTGAATCACCAGGTTTACACACTTCACAGCACTCTTTAAATTAGTTAGCTTTCTCTGCATTGCAAGACAGAATAATCAAGAATTGGTAAGAAAAAAGTAATCTCTGTAAAATTACCGGGGGTGCATTATAAAGTGTTCAGTAAACGATCAAACTCACAATTTGGATTGAATGGCAAGTGATTTTTGAAATCTGGAACTCATTGTCAATTTTTTTTTTCTTCATTGTGTCTTAATAAATTACTGTGTTCATTTGCATGGAAGTGAAGAAAAATGCATGACATTTCATCTCAACACTAACACCTTTAACTGGCAACTCTGAATGTACTTTACAGCAGTGTAACAAAGTAAAGATCAATGATGTTTCATGAAATATTTGTTATAATTCTCAAGGAGATAGGGAGTTTGTGCAAAAATGCAAATCACTTTGCGACTAAACACATTGTTTATTTCAGCTAATTTTAAGAAAATATGCTGAGAATCTCTCAAAAAAGGAAGCAATGATTTAGGTTTGCCTTCAAACTCCTTATCTAATCCTGAACCAACAGCACATAGTTCAAAGAGCAACTAATTTGAGTAGCTCCAATTTACACATTTCCTAACAATGCTTAATTTAGTGGAATTTCTGTCCAATTATGGTAATTTGATGTAATGAAAGACAAAAGTTCAAAAAGATCATCCTTAATTTATATAGATGCCAAACTCTGCATTTTCTGAATGACGCCCAGGAACGTATTTTCAAAAACAAACAAACAATGCCAGAACCACTATTAGGTCATCTCTAGGCAGAAAGTGACTCAGAGCTTACATTACTCTCTCCCTGAAAGTATACTGTAGGCACTGAAACTACTACCCTGAGTCTGTGCTATCAAATTCCTTAAGTTAGAAAGTTTTAAAACCCGTCTGTGTGGGAGTATTTCATTTACAGATAGAGATTTGGTTGTTTATACATTTTCATACTTGATTTTTAGGATGTAATAACTATGTTTTAAAATTCATGGTGGTTTTGAATACTGTTGGATAATTGAGCTAAAATGGTATATCCATTCCTCCTAGGAAACAGAAATTATAGAAAGGTAGTGCTTTTCAAATCTGACATCTTTGAGTCATTGCAGTTTCATATAAATGCAATAGGAAAAGTGTCATTCATGTTTATGATATTTTCTATAAATAAATTAGAATGTACTGGAGGCCTGATATAAAGTGGGATGCCTAAACTTCAGTAAGATCTTGTTTTCAATTCAAAATAAATTTTATTTTTTATTTTTTTATAATGTCCCTCAATTTCAGATAAGCACCCCCATAAGGTCCACTCCGTTTTTTTAAGATTTTATTTATTTTATTTGACAGATAGAGATCACAAGTAGGCAGAGAGGCAGGCAGAGAGAGAGGGAAGAGGAAGCAGGCTCCCTGCTAGGCAGAGAGCCCGATGCGGGGCTCGATCCCAGGACCCTGGGATCATGACCTGAGCCAAAGGCAGAGGCTTTAACCCACTGAGCCACCCAGGAGCCCCCAAAATAAATTTTAAATTGAATTATGCACCTCTAAGTTCAGAGACAATAAACATCAACCAACACAATTAATAAGTTCTATTTCTTGAAATTTCGGGAACATTGATAGTCTCATCTCCTGGAAGAACAACAGCTAAAATTTTTGGTCATGGATTCTTGCTAAAATATCACTTTCCCAAAGAAAATTAATGTTAGGAATTTTCATTGATTGTTATTGATCATGAAGAATATAACAACCACGATAAAAAGAGTAGGAAAAACATGATATCTCATCTGTAAGGGCATGTGGAAAGTAGGAAATGCTAATAAAAATAACTACCATTATTTCCTAAGTTAACATAATATAACAGAACAAAAATATTTCAAAACAATGTTTTCTTTTTTTTTAAGATTTTATTTATTTATTTGACAGAGAGAGATCACAAGTAGGCAGAGAGGCAGGCAGAAAGAGAGGAGGAAGCAGGCACCCTGCTGAGCAGAGAGCCCAATGTGGGACTCGATCCCAGGACTCTGAGATTATGACCTGAGCCGAAGGCAGCGGCTTAACCCACTGAGCCACCCAGGCGCCCCCATAACAATATTTTCTAGGCTCATTCTGATAACTCTTTTCTACATTCAAATTTAAAGGTTGAGGCATGTGATATATATTACACAAAAAACATCCCAAGGAATTCGTTAAAAAAAAACTTTAATAAAGAACAAATCCAAAGGAATTTCTTTTCTAATTTAATTAACAAATTATGAATCGACTTACCTATTTCATCACAGTGTATCAGGCAACAATAATATTTTTTAATCGTCACACCTGATGCAATAGTTATCATCTTTCAGACATACTGATCATGAACAAGCAAATAAACAAGAGCACCGTAGCTTAAGATCTACCTGCATAAATATAGGCTACTTCAGACAATCTCTTCACCACAACATAGAAATGAATAGAAATCATACATGCTCTGTATGGACATACAGATGAGATAGAAGGGGATGGATGTTAATATATGCAGAATCTTTATTAATTACATTGTAAACCATAATATGGAAAAACAGAATACAATTTTAGAAATACCCAGGTCACCATCATTGTTTTATTTTTATATGTGTAGATAAGGAGTTTAATAAACAATCCATGACTATTCAACTCCTTATATTTTGAAAATTTTAGTAAAAGTAACAAACCTAGCACCTAGAAAATTATACTTATCTGCAACATACAGCTTTGCCAGCATGGTAGAGGAAAAGCAAAACAAAATAAGTAAGAAAAGTTTAACATTTCACAAGAGATTTGCTTTTATTTTTTATTTATTATTTTTTATTTTTCATTAATTATTTACTTCTATTTTCTACTTTATTTTAATGAAAATGTCATGACCATAACATAAGAGCAGAATTAAACCAACATGAGAAATTATTTTTTCATAAGTTAAAATAAACTAGCTTGGTGATTAATTCAAAATATATTACAAACTTCAGTGTTCTTGAAGTAAGTATCACTGCATAAACAAATGAGTCAGGAGTCATAAACTAATGATGATTCTAAATGTTATTTAGAGAGACATTCTGTACTTAATATATTTCAAATATTCTACACAAGACAAAGTGGATCCAAGTAATCTGTAGGCAAAATAAGATTTTAGAGAAGTATATATTTCCAACAGTATTTATAAAATATTACCTTTATGTAAGGCATCATCCTGGACTTTGTGGAAAACACACAAAGGAGTAAGAAGTGGCCCTTCAAGAAACATATACAATATCAAGGTTTAACATGAAGCAGCATGTCTTCTCTAAGTAAAAAAAAAAAAACAAAACATTGTACCAACTGACTTTACTGAAACTTTATATTTATTGCTCTCATTTTAGGTCATAGTGTCCTTCTGCATGCAGGCTGCTATAACGGACATGATATAGACTTAATAGCTTATAAAGAACAGGAATTTATTTCTCACAGTTCTAGAACGGAGAAGTTCAAGATTAAGGAATGGGCAGATCCAGGGAGAGCCCACTTCCTCATAGATGGCTATCTTCTCACTGTAAACGTACATGATGAATGAATCAAGAGAACTCACTGGGGTCTCCTTTAAAAGGACTGTAATCCCACTTATGACCTAATCACCTCCCAAAGGCCCCTAAGTTTTAATACTATCACTTCCAGAGTTAGATTCCATAATATGATTTTGGGAGACATAAACATTCACACCATAGTATATATAAACAAAAAAAGACACAAAAACAACAAACAAAAAAATTATTTTAACTACCTATTATTTTAAACTACATAAACTTTTAATTTGTTTCTATATAATATTAAATAACTCATTTGAGTGATTCACTTATATCCAATGCATCTGAGTGCAATTAAATTTGCTTACCCAGCATATCCAGAAGCATATTTCTTCAGACTATCCCATTCCCCACCTTACAGGATTTACCACAATTAGAAGACATGGGATAGAGGATAGATAGATAGATGTATACATAAACACACTTGTACATACCCATATGCATATTTTTTCCTGTTAATGATACTCATGCAAATAAAATTTAAGCTCAAGGAAACCTGTCTTGTGTGTTACTTAATATCCAGTTTTTAGTCAACATCCAAAAACAAATAATCCAATAAAACCATGGATAGAAGACATGAACAAGTGTTTCCCCAAAGAACACATTCAAATGTTCAGTAGATACATGAAAAGATGTCCATCATCATGTATCATCAGGAAATTGCAAAGCAAAACTAGAAAGAGATACCACCTCACACCTGTCAGAATGGCTAAAATCAACACTGCAAGAAACAAAAGGTGTTGGAGAGGATGTGAAAAAGTAACACTTGTGGGGGCTGCCTGGGTGGCTCAGTGGGTTAAGCCTCTGCCTTCAGCTCAGGTCATGATCTCAGGGTCCTGGGATCAAGTCCCACATCGGGCTCTCTGCCAGGCATGGAGCCTGCTCCCTCCTCTCTCTCTCTCTACTTGTGATCTCTCTCTGTCAAATGAATAAAATCTTAAAAAAAAAAGTAACAATTGTGAACTGTTGGTGGTGATGCAAACTGATACAGCCATATTTGAAAACAGTATGGAATTTCCATAAAATTTAAAAATAGAAGTCCTTTGTGATCCAACAATCCTGTTGGTGTGTATTTACCCAATGAATATAAGAAAACTTATTCAAAGGGATGCTAGCACCCCTATGTTTATAGCAGCATTATTTATAAAGCTAAGATATGGAAAGCGCCCAAGTATCCATCAATTGATGAATAAATAAAGAATAAGTGGTATGTATAAACAATGGAATATTATCCTGCCATAAAAAAGACTGAAATCTTGCCATTTGCAATAACATGGTTGGAACTAGACAGTATAATGCTAAAAGTGAAATAAGTCAGTCAGAGAAAGACAAATACCTTTACTCATATATGGAATAAAAGAAACAAAACAAACAAGCAAAGGGGAAATAATAAGGCATAGAAAGAGAAACAAAGCAAGAAACAGACATTTCATTACGGAGAACAAACTGATGGTTACTTGAGGGGATCTGAAAGGAGTGATGGATTAAATAAGTGATGGTGGTTAATTAGAGCACTTGTCATGATGAGCACTGAGTGCTATATGTTATATTATACACATGAAACTAATACAACCATATATGTTAACTAACTGGATTTCAAATGAAAATTTTTTAAAATCCCAGTTTTTAGCTCACATTCTGGCTTACAAAAGGGATTTAGTCAGGAATTTGGAGATTAGTTAATGAACAAAAAAGGGGTGAACAGGCAGTTGTTAGATAAAATTACTATCCTTTCTGGCATTATCTTATACCTTTTATCTAGAAGTATTTTTAGCACTTTAGACTCTTCCTATTTTATTTTGAGTCATTAAACAAAAATTTCCTCAAAGGACCTTAGACTCCATCCAATTTGAGCAACAGTGTGAGAGAGGAAATGGTGTCAGGAGGAAAAAAAAAAAAAAGATGAATCTACTTTTGTTTACTAGTGAATGCATAGTTCTTCCACAGAAGAAGCTCTAAATGGTCAGGGCTCCAGCTTTATATGGGTTCAGTCATATGTTCAGAAGTAGGTAACACTATCAAAAAATATAAAGCATCTGAGATTATTTTCCCTTATTTGAAAGCTGGTGTATGAGTCTGCCGTAGTTTCTTGGGTGTTGATAGAAGACGCAGACTCATGGTTCAGAAATAATATAGTTTATTATTCACAGCAATAGAGGTAGCCAGAATATTAACAGTATTTGTGTGTGTGTGTGTATTTGTGTTTGTGTGTGTGTGTGTGTGTGTAGGGGTGGGAGTTATATATCAGTTCTGAGCCTCAGTTCCCACAAGAAGAATCAAAACAGAGGCAGATAATATTTGCAAACACAACAGGTTAAGTTAAAAAAAAAGATACTATTTCTGTCTTCCAAGTCTATTCAATACAACCATCTTCAAAGGATGGCCTAGAACAAATAATAAATGCAGAAATGTAAGCAACCAATTGAAAAGTGTCTCCCAAGAAACACACTTTGAGAGTCTTCATTTGACAAAAATACTATAGGATATTACATGGATCAGGTGCATTGAATACTGGAAGGTTAAAATTACAAGGGACCAAATATTTTTAAGCAGTTCTGGCATCCAGTAGAGTTCAAATAGGTTTTATAAGATTGAGGAAAGAACCCATCAAAACCTGGGCCCAGGTGCCCCTGGGTAGCTCAGTGGGTTAAGCCTCTGCCTTCGGCTCAGGCCATGATCTCAGGATCCTGGGATCAAGCTCTGCATCAGGCTCTCTGTTCAGCAGGGAGCCTGCTTTCCCCCCCCCTCTGCCTCTTTGCCTACTTGTGGTCTCTGCCTGTCAAATAAATAAATAAAATCTTAAAACAAAGCAAAACAAAACAAAAATCCTGGGCCCAATTTTCCCAAAAGTATGATTCTGATTCTAGTCTCTATGATGTTATCCCTTGAAGACAATGCCTCTAATTGAGTTGAATTAGTTTACTAAAGAGCATACCCCCATTTGTTGTAGGAGATGAACAATATGCAAGAGGCAAAATGCCACATGGAAGCCACCTGGTCTTCAGTGGAATATAGAATCAGTTCCTTTGGGATGAATTTGTTCCACATTTGACTTCCCACTTAAGGGAAAATAAGAGTGCCTTCTAATAGATTTTAAATAGGAAATGACAACGGAAGCTTATACAAGATTATAAAATGGGAAATTTCATTTAAATAAGCAATCATTTCAAAGTCATCTTCTTAATATTACAGACTCTTCACATAATCATAATTTTATTTTGGTATTATATGGTAATTTCAAATATAGTAAATATAAAGAATTTACCTCTGTAATTATAGCGAGTCTGGTCATAGTTTAATGGCAACAAAACTTCAATTTATAAGTATGGTCTACCAATTATTAATACATTTGGAAATGGTGTGTCATCTTCACTCCACTTGTCTCACTAAAACAGTGAGCCAAAAAAAGTAGGTCCAAGCTGTTTACTATGGTCAAATGGGTTGCTTTTGCACTTGGTAAAGAAGCAGTCATATTTTGGAAGAAGAAACTGAGGCTATTAATATTTTCAACTTATTTTCAGAAAAGGAAAGAAAGGATAATCTAAGCTAAAGCCAAAATCTTACACAAGGTGGCAGGAGAATGATCTTTTCCCAGATAAAGGGTTTTTCATCTTAGCCATGTTAGGAGGAAGAAGAGATGAGACATTGTGGACTTGACTAACGTTTGTACACTGTTCAAAAAGTTTTCAAAATAATGTGTATTATTTTTCTTCTTTTAGTTGAGACAAAAAAAAAAAAACAAACAAACCAAAAAAAAAAAAAAAACACTAATGAGCTTACTCTTAAAAGGAGGTAAACAAGAAACTAGCAAAGATTGAGTGTTAGGTATTGTCCCCCTCCTTTTTTTTTTTTTAATTATGTTATGTTAGTTACCATACAATACATCATTAGTTTTTGAAGTAGTGTTCCATGATTCATTGTTTGTGTAAAACACCCAGTGCCCCATGCAATATGTGCCCTCCTTAATACCCATCACCAGGCTCACCCATCCCCACATCCTTCTCATCTTTAAAACCCTCAGTTTGTTTCTTGGAGTCCATAGTTTTTCATGTTTCATTTCCCCCTCCAATACCCCCACTTCATTTTTCCTTTCCTTCTCCTAATGTCCTCCATGCTATTCCTTAGGTTCCACAAATAAGTGAAACCATATGATGATTGACTTTCACTGCTTGACTTATTTCACTTAACATAATCTCCTACAGTCCCATCCATGTTGATGCAAAAGTTGGGTATTCATCCTTTCTGATGGCTGAGTGATATTCCATTGTATCCTTGGATCACATCTTCTTTATCCGTTTGTCTGTTGTAGGGGATCTTGGCTCTTTCAACAGAATGGCTATAGTGGACATTGCTGCTATGAACACTGGGGTGCATATGGCCCTTCTTTCCAGTAAAATAGAGCTAGCCTATGACCCAGCGATTGCACTACTGAGTATTGACCTCAAAGATACAGATGTAGTGAAAAGAATTAGGTATTCTTAAAGCACAAATGCAGGGGATAGAAGTTATGGTACAGAAGAGGGAAGGGCAACCATATGGCAGAGTAGAATAAAGTAGCTCAGGAAGAAATTAGTCATATCCAGATATTGTAAGGCATGTGGGGTTGGCAGGGAGAGCATGAGAAATCATGAGAGAAGAGAGAGAAAATGGACCAGGCAGGAGAGGTTTATAACATTTTAACATCTAAGGTAAGCATATGCAAAGCAGAATAGGGAAAGAAATAAAAGTTTTTATAAGACTCAATACATAAGGAATAACGTGGAGGACACTGGGAGATGGAGAGAAGTGTGCTGGGGGAAATCGGAGGGAGAGACAAACCATGAGAGACTGTGGACTCTGAGAAACAAACTGAGGGTTTTGAAGAGGAGGGTGGCAGGTGGTTGGGTGAGCCCAGTGGTGGGTATTAAGGAGGGAATTTATTACATGAAGCACTGGGTGTGGTGCATAAACAATGAATTTTGGATCCCTGAAAATAAACTAAAAGAAAAAAAAGACTGACTACAGACATGGACCTCAGTGTAACACAGATATGGAACTCACTGTAATACCAGCCACTTCCCACCGACACACACAGACTATGATAATAATAAATAATAATGCAATTAAGAAAATTGCCTGCCAAATAATTTTTCCTCTTTTTTATTTTTATGATTATTATTTTTATTTTATTTTTAAAGTTTTTATTTAAATTCCAGTTAGTTAAAATAAGGTTAATATTACTTTCAGGTGTACAATATAGTGATCAACACTGCCATACAATGGCTTAAATAAAAAAATAAAAAAATAATTTTTAAAGATTTTATTTTTAAATAAAACCTCTACACCCAAGGTGGATTTCAAACGTACAACTCCAAGATCAAGATTTATATATTTTACTGACTGTTCCAGCCAGGCACCCCAACAAATAAAAATTTTATAAAATTGTTGAGTTTGTGGGAGTCTCATTTGCTTAGTCAGTTAAGTGTCTGCCTTTGGTTCAGATCAGGATCTCAAGAGTCCTGGGATCGAGCCCCATATTGCTCATGCTCTCTCTCTCTCTCTCTCTGGCTTTTGCTCTTAAATAAATAAATAAAATATTTTTAAAAAAATTGTTGAATTTGTTTAACTAGTTTTAAACTAGTAGACAGAGATGAAGATAAAGTATGATGTAATGGCACGGAAAAATACAACTTACACGTTTTAAAAAAAAAATGTGCAATGCAAGTTACCTCACTTCTTTTATCACCACACTGGGACTTTCCCTACTGAGTTGTTGTAATGTAAGGACCTATTTTATATTTTTATATTTTAGCAAGAGGCTTTCATTGAGGTTAACCCTTAAACTGTCCTTGTTCCCCTTCCCCCAGGGGATTCACTTAAAAACAAGTCCTGGAAATCAGCTCCAGGTAACAAAGCCCATATACAAGGGTGGGTCAGGCCAGGTGGAGACATCAATCAGCGGGAGGGGGGGGGGGCGTTTGCATATTGTCTCCCTAGATACTAATGAGTATGCCCCACTCCTCTGCTCTTTGGGAACCTTTTTGGCACTAATCCTAATCAAGGTGTAATAGGCTGGGTCAAATGTCTATACTAGGGTAAATTGAACCTCAATTGGTCACCTAGCCTCACTGTGGAGTTTCCTGTGTGTGGCCAGGCCTGACTGCATGGCCTTTGCCCTTAAAAGCTAGACTGTGAAACAGCAAAGGGTTGCCTTCTCTCATAAGAGGTGTGGCCCCAAACGTTCGGTTAGATTCTTGATGCTTCGCATGAAATAAAGCTTTGCTTGACCTTTGCTTTACATCAGTCTCGCTCCTTTAATCATAGACCCATTATTGGGGCATAACAGTATTAATCTTAAAGTTATAAGTCCACAATGCATCCATCATCCATTCTACCCCTTAACATTCCCCTTTGGACAGATCCATGATCTAGAACAAGCCTTATTTTATAGTGCCTTGTAGGAGATTTTGGCTGCTGCCTAAATTGCCTACTTTCCTCTCACCATTACCACGGAAATTGGGTCCACTGAAACAAAGGGGTAGTGTAAGAAATTAAGACTTCCATAAATCTCTTTAAATACTAAAGTATAAGATAGTGATACCTTTTTTTCTGCCACATAACCAATTCTTGCAAGAATAAGGTCATATAAAAGAATTTACAACACATGCTAGCATTATCCTACTGGACCCAGATCATTTGTATGTTTCTCTGTCTCTGAGAAATGTAGTTATTTACATGACTGAAACCTGAAAATTGTTTGATATGACCACTAATATCACCTTCTTTTTTTAAAGCCTGTTTAAGGCTTCTGTAATACATAGGTTTTTTAAAAACTTATTAAGCATCTTGTATATATCAAACACTTTAAAAATCTCTGCTTTAAAAAAAAAAAAAACTCTACCTCAATGGAACTTTGAGTCTGAAAAAGATACAGGCAATATACAAGGCAACAGATAGAATAATTATATATTTGATTATATACTCTGAGGATGTCACATTAAATTGATATGAAAACGATCAGAAGGATCTGGATTTTTTGTCAAAATTTTTTGCCTTACAAAGAAATTGATATTTAGGGAAAGTTGTTACTGAAAGAGGTCCTGTGTCAACCAAAAATGTTAAATCATGATCTCGCTAAATTTTCCAGTTGTGATCATTGCTTTGTTTAGCTGTCTTCTATTAAGACTGAATTTAGTAATTCAGTCTCAGATTTCACTAAGTCTTTTTTTAAAAGATTTTATTTATTTATTAGAGAGAGAGAGGGAGGGGCAGAGGGAGAGGAAGAACCAGACTCCTTGCTGAGCAGGCAGCTGATGCAGGACTGGATCCTAGTACCCTGGCATCATGACCTAAGCTGAAGGAAGACACTTAACCAACTGAGCCACCCAGGCACTCTAGACTGTAAACTTCTTAAAGGTAAAAAAGTTTATTCTTCTAGTAGTTCCACAGACATTTCTAACATCCATAAGAAAGCATGTACTGATGTAAAATGCCAGCAAATCAAATTATTTAAAAAAGAAAGAAAGAAAGAAAAGATATATCTGGATAAAGAGAAAAACAGAAAATCTAATAATACATTGAATTATTAGAGCAAAGAGTGGAGGAAGAGAAAATAAATATGAAATAGAGATTTCCACTAAAAGAAAAAAATTGAAAAAGGCAGGAGATTTAGAAAATTATTATGACAGACTTGAGAAAAAAATAAAATAGGAATTTTTAGAAAATAGCAATAAATGAAAAGGTAAATTGTTCCTACCTTTATAATATTAGCTGTTTGTTGTTGTTGTTGTTGCTAATTTACCTATTTAAGCTAATAAACAAAGAAAGGTTTCATTTAGGAATAAGGTTTGTATGTATATATATATATATATATGTATATATATATATATATTTCCATTTAGGGATAAGGTATATATATATATATATTTTAATTTTAATTGTTAGAAAATGTGTCACAGAAAGTGTTTAAACTTTAAGATACAGATGCAACATGTAATGAACTGCATTGTTTGAACGTCTAATTTGTAAATGCTGTTAGAGGAAACTTGGTGGAAATGTTCCTATGTGCTTGTGTTTCTGGAACTAAGTATATTTATTAATAAGGAATAGTTTAAAATTATGAAATGACCAGGAGTGGACAATTTTCCTAATCCTATCAGCTCTTTGCAGCTCTTTTATTAGCCCCCTTCAGGAATATCAGCTTTTTTATCTAATTAAATTTTATATTAATGTGCTTTTGACTTTTGGCCTTTCTCTTCCTTCTGTTCTTTTTTTTCCCCTAAATTACATGTTTCTGTTTAACAGCTACTATCAATTCTTTGATATGAATTCTCAACATCAATTTACTAACTCCAGAGATGAAGGAGCATCAATATTTAGAAGCAAAGAATACAAAGCCTTGGGCATCTGGATGGCTCAGTCACTTAAGCATCTGCCTTCGACTCAGGTGGTGATCTCAGGGTCGTGGGATGGAACCCCAGGTTCAACTTTCTGCTCAGCTGGGAGCCTACTTCTCCCTCTCCTTTTGCCTGCAGCTCCCTTTGTTTGCGTTCTCCCTCTCTTTGTCAACTAAATAAAATATAATAAAATAATGTAAATAATACATTTATTTATTTATTAAAATGCAATTATTACACAATACATAATGTATTGCATAATTATAATAATGGTTAAATAATTTATTAAATATTTATATTAAATATATCAATTTAATTAAATAAATATTTTTAGAATTTAAAATATTTCAAATTTAGATTATTAAATATTAAATCATTAATTTAATAAATAAATATCTAAACATAATTAAATAAAATAATTTATTTATTAAAATGAATAAAATAATGTTGTCATTATCTCAGCATGTATTTTTAAATAGTCTAAAAAAAAATCTAATAAAGTCTAAATACATTGAGTTCAGATATTTATACAAGTTAACCCAGACACTCAACCCACAGTTTCAAAACTTTTGTTTTTATCTACTACTCAAAATACGATTTTAATGTATTTATTTGTAACTTTGACATAGCAAGGAAACTTGGAGGAAAAGGAGACATTTGCTTTTAATATTTGAAAATTATTTTGTTGATTTAAAAAAATAAAAACCTTAACACGTGAGCATTTCTTCTTAAATAACACTGTGAAGTTTCTGAGTCGCATTCTATTAAAAGTGCTGATAAAATGGCCTCAGTTACTCATTTAAATTATCAGCTGAAAGGGTAACAAATGAAGTAGAGAGCTTTTTAATTATTTATGAATGTATTGCTTGTGGATGGAGTGCCACATAGAGTTACCTCTCTTTTTGGCTTTGTTTTGTGAGCAGCAGTGGAATCTATGAATGAGATTAAACATAAGGACATTCACAGAAATTCTTAATGAACTTCTGGGGAAGGGCAATAAGTGCAAAAAAAAAAAAACTGCAGCAAGACTAATTACAAATTTCAAGTGGTCATCGCTTAATTATAGAAGCTTTTAAGTTCAAGTAATATATCTTTTTCATGAGCCTATCATATTGTATTAATTACCACAAACTGCACTCTTGAACACTTATCTTTTCACATATTTCTTACTCTTAGTACTTAAAATTACCCTTATGATTGATAAGTAAATGGATTTTACTGACAATGCATTTATTTAAATAAATAAATAATGCTGTTTTTATATATAAAAACAATTGAATATGTGTATGTGTATAATGATTTTTTTTTCAAATTAACATCTTAGTTCTACCACATTAGTTACAAATAGATATAGACTTTATAGATTCATCAAATATTTTATTCTCAAATTTATATGTCCTTTGTGAAATAAATGAAACTGTATATATTAAATATAATCCTATCACATGTAACAGTTACTAGTGCATCCCAGGACATACATAGGTCAGGTCCTCCTCAAGGCATCACGGATAACTGGATTTAACTTTCTATCCTAGGAGTCTTCTGTATATTTCTGTGGCTTTTATACTACAATCAGGAGGAAGAATTCTTTTGCTAAAAGCTTCCAAATGACTATGCGAGTAGATTATTTGTAGACTAGTGATATAATATTATTATTTAATATGTGAAGCATGATAAAATAAAATGCTATTGCCATATTTAATTTGTTCAGTAAAGCATTCATTTAGTTATCAAGCATTCATTTTCTTTTTTTAAAGATTTTATTTATTTATTTGACAGACAGAGATCACGAGTAGACAGAGAGGCAGGCAGAGAGAAAGGAAGGGGAGCAGGGTACCTGCTGAGCAGAGAGCCTGATGTGGGGCTCTATCCCAGGACTCTGGGATCATGACCTGAGCAGAAGGCAGAGGCTTTAATGCACTGAGCCACCCAAGAGCCCCAAGCATTCATTTTCTTTATACAGAAGAGATAGAACAATATTATATAGTAGAAAATACAGTAAATAATCTAGAAACCTTGATCATTTTGTTTTGGCAATTTTAGAACATAAAATTAGCTAAAGCTCAAGTGCAAGTTATATTTGTATCATAGGAGGAAAAGTTAATTAAAAGTTTGTTTATTACCATAGTTTAACACTTCAACAAAATGATAACGAGTCCAAAATCAATGAATATATGAAGTATACAATAAAAACAATAATCTTGAGTGTATGTGACTCACTGTAGGTATTGATAGGCTAGAAATCAAAGGGAAAGTATCTATAGGGTTTGTTCAGTTCCATGCTCATCAGATTAATAGGCTTTCTCATATTGCTTCCTTCACCACATTAATTTGTCTAATGAAGTTTTCAAGAGTTAAAGACAGTGATAGGTTCATGGCTGGAGAGAAGGTACAGAATCTAAGATAGTTCAGCAGTGCTTATTATTTAAGAGAAAGACAGCATGGGAGGTGAGGGGTATATCATGTATCCTGTTTTCACTCCCTTTGTGGAGCACCTACCCTGGAGGTCATGTAATAATAACCAATGACCAAAAAACAATTAAAAAACCCAAACATCCATGTGGAAGTGCCATCCCTGCCTGGAGATGAGTAGACTGCTCAAACAGATCCTGGGCAGGCATCTCAGCCCAGGCCTGTGCTGGGGAAGCTGGTTCATGGCTTTGGGCGCAATCAGGAAGCCAGCAAACTGACAGGAGAGTGCAGCCAGGGTTAACAGGACTGATGATATTTTTGCAGCCAGGCCCCGGGTGGTCACCCGCTCAAGGAGCCAGGCTAGGAGGCTGCCCAGCGCCAGCGCTGGCAAAGCTTGCAGCCCCCGGGGCTTCCCCCCGCGCCCCAGCCAGGGCGGGGCCTCAGGAGGGAGGGGGGCGGGGCGGCGCAGAGAAGCGGCTTTGCTAATTGCCAAAGCGAAAAGGGAGCTCGCAGAGGACTCAGGAGGGAAGGGGGCGGGGGCGGGTGGAGGGCGGCGGGGAGAAGGCGCTTTGCTAATTGCCGAAGCTGGAAGTGAGCTCACAGAGGATGTGGCTGTGAGTCTGGGAGGAGGTGGAGGGGCTGGCAGAGGACGGGCGGGCAGCGCCGCGGTGCTGTGCTGCGGCCCAGTGGGGACTGCAGGACCCACCGGACTCGCCGCCTATACGCTCCCACGTGAGGCTCCGCTGTCCCGCTCCTGCTGCCTGCTGCCCCTCCCTGCCCCAAGGCTTCTCCGGACCACCCTCTGCACAGGGGTAAAGTGACACCGCGCCGCGCCCTCACCTGGAGCAGAAAGCGCGGACCCGACCTGGGGGCGGAGAGGGGGGTTGTGGAGGCCCAGCCTCCCGCGAACCCCAGGGCACCGGGACCACCCCGGACGCTACGCCAAACCCAGGTCCGCATGGGTCGGCGCCCCACATTCTCCAGAAGTCTCCACAGTGGGTCCTGAAGAGGCGGGGCTCTGGTCCCAGCTGTGGCTGTGCAGCCTGGGCTCAGGGCGGGAGCTGGGGTCTGGCGCCATCTGCAGGCGGTGCAAGGCAGTGCAGGACTGTGGGAGCTCACCCTTCAGTGGAAGGTCCTGCTCCCTCCCCGGGTCCAGCTGATGCCATTTCATTCCGGAAATTCAAGCTGCATGGAGCCCAATACCCCCCAACTTCCCCCCAAATAGCTAAGGAACAATGAATTGGAAACAATGTGGAATTACAACAGTCCTTGACCCAAACAGTGGCACTGAACATGGCCCTGATGCAGACCCACACTCTGACCTCAACTTGGTCTCAAGCCTGGACCCTACCCTAATCCAAGACCCTAACCCTAGCCCCCAACCCAAACAATGTTCACAAGAATCAAAAGGTAGAAACTGCAAATATCCATCAATGGCAAGTGCATATGCAAAGTGTGGTGAAGGGTTTGAATTTGGGTTCAGGTTCAGGTTTTAGTCAGAGTTCTAGATCAGGCTTTGGGTTTAGTGTTAGGGTGAGGGTTTAGAGTGAAGGACAAGGGAACAGAGTTATAGTTTAGGGCTTTAAGTTTATGATTTAGGCTTTAAGACTCAGGGCTTATGGGATAAAGTTCAAGGTCAAATTTGGGGTTTGACTTCATGCTGAGATTTGGGTTCAGGTTTCATGACTTGGAGGTCTGGTTTAGGGTTTGGGTTCGTGGTTCAGGGCTTGGATCCAGGGCTCAGGTACAGGCTTTGGGTTCCATTCCAGGTTTGGGATTCAGGGTTCTAGTTTGGGCTTTAAGGTCAGCTTAGGTTTCAGCGTTGGTAGGGTTTAAGGTTAGGTTTAGGGATGACACATTTTCTTCAGTTGTCATCATGGACAAAAAAATTCTATCTGAAGTTTCTAAGTCAGAAATGTATTTCATCTGGGGGCGCCTGGGTGGCACCGTGTGTTAAGCCTCTGCCTTGGGCTCAGGTCATGATCTCAGGGTCCTGGGATCGAGCCCTTCATCAGGCTCTCTGCTTGACGGGGAGCCTGCTTCCCCATCTTTCTCTCTGCCTGCCTCTCTGCCTACTTGTGATCTCTGTCTGTCAAATAAATAGAATTAGTAAAAGCTATTATATGATCTTTTACAAACCATTTCCTATCTTTGCATTCTCATGTGCCAAGACAGACAGGGGTTATTTAAAACCCTGAAGAGAGTGCTCTTGCTTTTAAATTGCCTGTAACCTTCGTGTAATAGATTTATGATTGATAATAGATTTAGTTAAAATATAACTATTTAAAATATTTACTCTCAGTAAACGATTTCAACCTATGCTCATTTAAGTAACTTGGTGCATAATCCCTTTTCTATTAAACCATAGTGCAAGGACCAATGCCGCGTTCCCGAGAGAACCCCAAGCTATTTTTCTAGAATGGCTGTATGCTATATATGGCGTCCTGTTTTCACTCCCTTTGTGGAGCACCTACCCTGGAGGTCATGTAATAACCAATGACCAAAAAAACAAACCAAAAACCCAAACATCCAGGTCGAAGTGCCATCCCTGCCTGGAGTGGAGGAGACTGCTCAGACAGATCCCAGGCAGGCATCTCAGCCCAGGCCTGTGCTGGGGAAGCTGGTTCCTGGCTTTGGGCGCAAACTGGAAGCCAGCAAACTGACCCAAGAGTGCAGCCGGCGTTTAGGACTGATGATCTTTTGGCAGCCAGGCTGCGCGTGGACACCCGCTCAGGGAGCCAGGCTAGGCGGCTGCCCAGCGCAGGCGCTGTCAATGCAGCAGCATGCCAGGGCTTAGCCCCGCACCCCAGCCAGGGCTCAGGCCTCAGAAGTGAGGGGGCGGGGCCAGCGCAGAGAAGGGTCTTTGCTAATTTCCAAAGCTGGAAGTGAGCTCTCAGAGGACTCAGGAGGGAGGAGGGCGGGGGCGGGTCGGCGGCGGCCGGGAGAAGGGGCTTTGCTAATTGCCCAGCCGGGAAGGAGGGGCGCACAGCGCCAGGGTGCTGTACTGCAGCCCATTCGGGACTGCAGGACCCACCATACTCGCTGCCCCTGCACTCTCATGCTCCAGCCTAGCCCGTGAGGCCACGGTGTCCTGTTCCCGTTCCCGCTGCCTGCTGCCCCTCCCCGCCCAATGGCTTCACTGGAGGACCCTCTGCTCACAGGTAAAGTGACACCACGACGCGCCCTCACCTGAAGCAGAAAACGCGGTCCAGGAGCTGGGCGTGGGATGGTCGGGCCCCAGCCTCCCGCCAACCCCAGGGCACCAGGACCACCCCAGACGCTGTGCCACACCCTGTCCGCAGGGGGTCAGGCCGGGACAGCGCCACAGGAGGTACCCCCCCCCCGCCAGAGGGCAGGCTAGCCCCCATAGTTCAGCACCCCCACGCGCTTTTCAGAGCCTCCTGCCATTCCCAGGGCACCCAGAACCCAGAGAGTGAGGCCTTGGGTGCTTTCTAGTGACAGATTCAAGGCAATTTTTCGACTTTGGGACTCAGAGTTAACATAGTTTTCATTTGTGATTATTATTTTTTGTGGGTGCCATAGCTTTTCTTTTGACCTATGGTTGTTTTAACTCCCGGTTCTGAAGAAGCCCCTAAATCCTAACCCTTTGAGGACTCCGAAAGCTCTCAGAGCAGCAGTGCTGGGGGACAGTGTGGACACATGGTTTGGTTTCTCCTCTGGCCTGCTTCTGTGGCAGCCCCGCTCTGTCCTTCTCAGACTTCAGAGCAATATCTGAACAAGTGGAGAAGCGACCAGGGGGTCAGGAAGGTGGCCACCGAAGAGTGACTTCTCTGGAGGGTGGCTGAGCTAGCAAGTGAGCATGTTTGTCCAGCTCTGCCTGCATTCAGTATAGTGCTGAACAGGGGCCAGGGAAGGGGAGGAGGAGCAGAGAGCAGGGACAAAGGGACCAAAGAGGAGATTCAGATGAAGGGAAGTAATGGGGAGGAAAGAGAAGAAACTCTAGAAGACAGGTATGTAGAAAGGAAAAGGGATGAAGTGGGCATTGGGAAAGGGCACCACCAGGGAAGGAGAGAGGGGAAGGAAAGAGGGAGGAAGAGAGGAAAGGGGAAATGGAGAAGGGAGGAGTCAGCATGCCAGGGCTCCCCCTGCATCTGAAGAAGAGGTGGCTGGTCCAGCTTGTCAAACAGGGTGCTCACTCTTTGGCCCCAGTTTCTGCTCCCAGTGCTACTGGGCTTTGCAAGGAAGGCAGGCTGTCCCTTGGGACCTACTGGAGCCCACTGGAGCCCACAGGAGGGTGGGAGAGGTAAGATGCCACCGGGTCCTGTCCTGAGCTGCTCCCAGCCACCAGCCTCACCACATGGTGCAAGAGGGACCCCAGAACAAAGGAAGGATACAGGCTAGCATGTCTGCTGGTGGCCCTGGGCACTTAGCTCATCGCAGTGAACCACACGGCCTCCTCAACCCACGCTTTCAAAGCCTCCTTCTTCGTTTGTGGCTTTCATGTCTGTAGGAACATGAGCCAGATCTAACTCATCTCCAACAGACAATTCTGACTCACCCCGTGTCAGATTTTTAAGAGTGGCTGTGATAGAGTAAGATAGCAATGCTCCAACAAACGGACTGTTTCCTCCCACTTGACCTCAACAGTCTTATACATTTTCTTAGCGAAAACATCTTGTCTCCTTCCATTAAGCTCATAACGTGGTCTAGTAGTATACATGCGCCTTTGGTAGATGCGAAGCGATACAGAGGTCCTTTTTTTTTTTTTAATTTTACAAGGTAAAGTCAGTGAACATATCCAACTTGATGAATACGTTTCTAAAATGTTAATCCAGGCAAAGCTTTTTCTGCCTACAGTTTGGAGCCTACGTGGTGACATTTTTAAAATGCTTTCAGTCCCTCAGTGAGGCTCTTAGAAGCTAGCCAGGGCTTACTACGTGCGAGGCACTGTGTCAGGTGTTGGAGCTAAAGGGAAGGAGAGCTTGGAGGCTGGCTGGGGAAGGACATCCATGACACAACCACAGCTAGAAACGGAGGCCAGTGCTAGAAAAGAGAGAGCAGGCTGCATGGAGAGTGTGTACCATGGGGCTTGTGAGCTCACGAATAAGTGGGAGTAACTGGAGTGGGGAGATGGGGGAGAGAAGAGGGTCTTCCCATCAATGGGAATCACCTGTGCTTGGAGGCAGGTGCCATGAGAGGTCTCCACAGGAAGAAGGAGGCAGTGTGGTTGAAGGGCAGAGAGATGGGGCAGAACAGGCATCAGTCAGTTGGAGGGTATGAATAGACTGATGGGAGGATTATGGGTGCCTTTGGAGGACTGAGAATTTGTTAGAAGATCAGTGCAGATTTCTATGGAGACAAATGCCAGGAACTGATAGGTCTTTGAAAGGTCACTCTGGCTGCCTTTTGGCAAAGGGGTTGGTAAAAGGCACTTGCAGGTGTGAACACACCAGGTGGGAGGTGAGTGCAGGAAATCGGGTGAGGGAGCATGGGAACTTGGTCCCGGGGTATATAAGGGAGAATAGCCTTTAAGGAGTTCCACAAATTGGCACCAGCTGTGGCTTCATTACAGAGCTGGAAGGGGGAGGTGGGTGTGTCCTGGAGGTTATAGAAATTACATGAGAAAGGGAAGTCTTTTTAGATCTCTTTTTCAACTAGAGGAACTCTCACCTTATTGATAGAATTCCAGAGTGGGAACCAATGATATGAGGACATCTTTGAAATGTCTGAATATGTTCTTCGACATCTTTGCAAGTGACGAGGAGACCTTGACCTTAGGAGGCCTTGGCCCTCTTTGTAGCCAGAAAGATTTCACCTACAGATTTGGGTTCTCCCTTTTAAAGTCAAGGAGTCAGTCCTTCCAAAGGACACCTCCTATCATTTTACCCTCTCATCATACCTCACGTGCTGGCATCTCCAAGACCCTCTGTTCCAGGTTGAGAGTATCCACTTTGGCCGGGCTGGTCTTGCCAAGAACACCACCACAGGAAATCTAGAGCCTGTAGTGCTATTAATAACATCATCTAAGACTGTGTTTGCTGCCCTCTTGGCCTCTTCCCACCATGACTCACTGAAGCATTTTACACATTGTATCCATTATGCTATAGTTCCCAAAGCTCATCTTCTCTAGTGCCATTAGTTTTTAGGGGACCAGGCAAACCTTAAACTTGTCCCCCTTAATTGGATCCCTGTGCCCCCACAATCTCTTTGAATGCCTTTCACCATGATCCTTGAATGAGATCTGAAACCACTGCTGGTACCTAACACTTCTTGGCACCTTGTCTGCTAGGTTCTTGGAAGAGGAGGTGGCTATGGAGGTGAGTGGGAATGGGAGTGGGAGGATTTCTCCCTTCACTTCCCTTTTTGTGTTTTCAAATAATGGGTTTTGAGGGGGAGGGAAAGGTTAACCAGACCATTTATTTTCCATCTCCCATCGATAAAATGTCACACAGGAGAGAGGTGGCAGAAACGCACTTTCAGGTTAATTTTTTTACAAGGAAGATTGACTTATGAACCTACTTTGTTATTCCCTTTCATTCAATTTCCCTGTACCTCCTTTTCTATGAAGTGTAACGGTAACCCATTATTATTTTTACTGTTGGCACGTGCTTTGTGAACCATAAAGTGTACGCTATAAATGGGAGCGCTTTTCTTTTTTTTTTTTTGTAGTTTACGAAAATCTAATATTTTTTAAATTAATTTTTTATTTATTTTCAGCATAACAGTATTCATTCTTTTTGCACCACACCCAGTGCTCCATGCAAGCAGTGCCCTCTATGATACCCAACACCTGGTACCCCAACCTCCAAATCCCCCGCCCCTTCAAAACCCTCAGATTGTTTTTCAGAGTCCATAGTCTCCCATGATTCAGCTCCCCTTCCAATTTCCCCCACCTCCCTTCTCGTCTCTAACTCCCCATGTCCATGAAAAACTAATTTAAAAACATTCATCCACCAGAGTACCCAAAGGGCTCCCATATAAACTATCTGTCGTTACATTATGTCCCGATGTGGAGCTCGATCCCAGGATCCTGAGATCATGATCTGAACTGAAGGCAGAGGCTTTAACACACTGAGCCACCAGCCCCAATGTATTCTCTTCAGTACCAGAATTTGTAACCAATTGACAGATGAAAAAGGAGGCAGTCAAGTGAAAAACAATAGGTCTTAGACCTGCAAGAAATTTGAATTAGATGAATTCAGCTACTCAGGCACTGTTTCACATTTTCAGATCTCTGCAGAAAAGGGGTTAACCTTTTTACAGCATGTAAAAGAGAAGACTATAACACATACTATGTGTAAGCATGTAAATATCAAAAAATATCCCATTAGTTGCTAAGACACACAGGGCCTATATTTTCTCTCAAATTCATGAATATGTAGGAGCAATAAGTGAGAAGTGAATGTATACTCTTCACTTCGAAGTCTTTTAGAAATCTAAAATATGACTTTCTATGGTTTGTGTCTCCATATTCCTTTATTGCCAGTTTGAACAAATCCACATGCTTTGATTCAAAGGTAATAAATTCCTCTTATTTGGAAAAATGATGTTTATTTTTATTCTCTCACCCTTAGCAGGTGGTTTCATTTTAGCACACTTCAGAGTTATAATTTCATGCTTATTAAAAACATTTATTATGATCTACAAAGATGAATGAAACTTTTATTTTATTAAATTATTTGACAAAAAATCTGTTATTTTTAAAATGTATTTCCTTTAGGGTTATTTTAGAGCGTTCAGAGAGGATCTAGGAGTGTGGTATTATGTAGTTTTTAAGTAGGTATGAAATGGTTATTTATAGGATTGTTTCTTTAAGGCTTATGTATATTGTCCATTATATGCTATAAAATATTTTGAAAGTAAATTTAAGGTATGTTTTACATAGTTTATTTTTTGGAAATAAATATTGAAATGACTTGTGAAATTCAGTATATTCTCAACATTAATTTATTTTGAAATTTACCAGTTGTCTACTGAACTATTATATGGCAGATATTACTTCAGACTACACTGGTAAATGAAATACTTGGCTTTGTAGAACTTTTATTTTAATGGGTGAGACAATTCAAAGCTATAAACCTTAATAAAAATTGCATAGTGCATTCAAAACGGATGAGTACAATGGGGAAAAAGAAAAACTCGATCAGGGTGAGAAAAATCAAGGTTGCTAGGCAGGGGATGGGGAGTTAAAATTTTTAATAGGAAGATCAGGGTAGTTACAATGAAGCTGACAATTGAACAAAGGTATGGAAAGGTGATGAATTTGCCCAGAACTATCAGCAATAAGGTCACTCCAGACAAAGGAATTGGCTATCTTGAAGGCCATAAGGTTGGATCATGCCTGACATATCTGAGGAATAGCAAGGAGGCCACTGTGAGTGACTGAAGAGTAGCAGGGAAAGAGGTCACAGAGGTTAAATGAGTGGCTAGATCATGTAAAGCTTAGAAGTCATTGTAAAACTCTGGCTTTTATATTTGGAAACTTACTGTGTGATCGAATTTCTGCTAATAACTGAGAGTTCAATTGTCCATAAAATTTCAAGGACTCTTATTCTAGTAAGACAGAATGAAGAGAAAGAGTTCATATTTTCACATGGTGTAACAAATGCTCAGAGATACAAGTGTAGGAAGCTATAGGATCACAGAAGAAGGCCCTAAAATCACACCAATATATTTGATGACTGTGACTATATATAAATTTGTATTTTCTAGATTTTTTATAGTCATGGAATGACACTGTATATACTATTGATTGCCTGGCTTTTCTTTTCTCAGCATCATTACTTTGAGAATCTCCAATAGTAAATAGTTCATTTTGATGTTGAATAGTAATCTCTTTAATGAATAGATCATAATTTTTCTTTGCTCTATGGATGGACATTGATGAACATTTCCACTGTTTTCAATTCTTAAAAATAAAGCTGCTATGAAATTCATATACAAGTCCCTGTATGAACATAGGGCTTGTTTCTCTTGGTTAAATGCCTAGAAGTAAAATGGCTATTTTTGTAACTGCAACATATTTTGCATTTAAAAAAATTTTGAAACTATTTTCCAAAGTGGTTGTATCATGATATATGCCAACAACAGTTTAGATTTTTTGTTGCTTCTCAATCTAGCTCAGACCAAGTACAATTAGCCTTTATAATTTTAGCCATTCTAATAGATATGTAAGCATGTCTCATTATGATTTTAATTTGTATTTCTTTAATGTCTAAATGTTGAGAAATTTGTCAGTGCCTATAAGCCATCCATATACTTTTGGTGACATGTCTCTTCCATTATTTCCTTCACATGTAAAATTGGATACTCTGTTTGGTTATTAGTAAGGTTTTTTATTTTTATTCATTTTTAAATAATCAGAGTAGATGTCCATTATCAGATATGTAATTTGGAAATCGCTTGTCCATCTTTACAGTTTCTCAATGGAGCTTTGATAGCTGTGTCTTTCAAGAAATATGCTACTTCTTTCCTGGTACACGGAGGTATGACTACAACATTATCAATGTTGACCTTTGCAAAGAAAATCATGGTTTAAGATATATGTAGTCTGCAGTTGTTGGGAGTGTTCACCATCCTTGCCTCTAACTCATCTCTCACTGCCCACACATTCAGGTATAGGGGAATATTGATTGACAAAATATTAATTGCCAAATAACACTAGTTAGAGAATAAGAAAAATGCAGGCACCTGATTATATAATATTCCTTAAATAAAATATGTTTTTATAAGTGCTATTAGAAGTAAATTCCTCTATACTTTAATCACACAGAATGATGGAATCCTAGATTTTTTTTTCTTGTATTTACTAAGAAAATGATCATGCCTCAAGTATATTAAAATGGAATAGGGAAAATTAAAAATTGTTTTAAGATGATTTGTGTGTGTTGTGCGTATGTGAGAGAGAAAGTGAGAGAGAAAGATAAAGAAAAAGAGAAAGGGAAAGACAGAGAGGTGGCTGCAGTGAATTGATGAGTTGGAGGATAGATTTTAAAGTTTTGTCTTTTGCTTTCTACATTTCTTTTTCCTTAGGTTCAAGAGAACAATCAGTAATATCTCAGAAGCCTGCTGGTAACATCAGCAGAAAGAATTAGAGGTTCCCAGAAAATTAAGATGACATATAGTTTTCCTGACATAAGAAAAGTCATTTTTTGTCCCCAGCTATTTTCAATGATCTATACCCCACCTGTGTACTTGCCCAAGCACACTTCTTCCAAAACTTCCTGGGAGGTTCTTAAAAAGAAATGCAAAAACCTCACTCCTTAAGGATTTTGAGGGAACAAGGCAATGGGAAAACTAACAGTCACCACCAGACCAGGAAATAGCCTAAGCTATTGAGACAATAAATCAGTGGTAAAACTCCTAGTGCTATTTCAAAAGCAATCAAGGCCTTGCATTCCTTGTCCCAGAAAATGAGCACAAGACCCCATCTAGTTTCTATCTGCTCTTGAAGCCTGCAGAGTCCCATTCCCTTGTCCAACAGTTACCTCTGCTTTATTCTAACGTTGAAGTTTCTGCCCTCGGTGGAATACAAGCTTCATTCAGGTGAACATGCAATACATATTGCACAAATACATATGTGGATGTGCATGCATCACAACCTTATGACCAACCATACATGGAATAATAAAACTCTCCCTTCTGAGTATTCATCTTAAATACTAAATAAAAATCTCTCTCCTGTTCAAACAGTCAAGGCTTTGGAACTTATTCCCTGTGATCTCCTTGTATGTTGTAAACAAAGATTCCTTTGTTTGACAACTCCACCTGTTTCTGTGATTCACCAAAGACTGACCTCAGTTAGGTCAGTTGCTGTAATGGCTTTCACTACTCTGATTCTACCTCTGCAAGTCTCCAAATTTAACTATTTTTTCTCCCAATTCTGCATGTTCTTGGCTTTAAACTGCAACTCTGAAGAGAAGATTTGCTTGTTTAAAAAAAAAATCAAGAAAAGGGAGTAGTAGTCAACATTGTTACTTTGAACTTCCTGCCCTACGGGGCTCTCCTGTTCTTTCTCTTTGACTTCCTGAACTAAAACGACAGAAATTTGGCAATACATCACTCCCCAATCCAGATTACTGCCAGAACAGTTTATACTCTTAGAAAAATATTAGTTTAAAAGATCACATAATTAAATACTTAAGCATGTAGTGTAATATAGTGGTTTACAAGAAATATATTTTGGTCATCTGAATATTTGGTTTTCAACCATGGCTACTGACTCACAGCTCCTACAACTCTTGGGATTTCCTGTGATAAGGGTGAGAGAGGTGTGTTTTGTTCTGTTAATGAAGTGACCTTCAGACCTCACTCAAGGCAAGGGCTGTTTGCCTGAAGGACCAACCACTTGGTGAAAGCCTTCACAACTTTTTGCCCAACGTGCCTCCCCTTCCTCCCAATACAGGATTATCTGGGGAGGGAAGAGGATCTGGAGATTAGATCAGCAAATGACAATGATTTAGTCAGTCATGACTATGTCATGAAGCCTCCACAGAAAAGCTGAAAGGACTGGGTTCAGAAAGCTTTTAGTTTGTTAAATGTATGAAAAGGCAGGAAGAGTGGCAGTCTTACAGAAGGTAATAGAAGCTCTGTGCCCATTCTCCATACCTTGCCCTGTGCACTTCTTTATCTATCTATTGATTTAAATCTTCTATTATATCTTTTAATAAGCTGGCAAACATAAAGTAAGTATTTTTCTGAGTTTTGTGAGTCCCTGTAGCAAATTAAAAGAAAGTAAGAAGTAGGCCATTGGGACCTCCAACCTGTAGTTGCTCAGTCACAAGCACAGGTAATAACCTGGGGCCTACAGTGAGACTGGCATCTGAGGTGGGGTTGGAGATAGTCTTGGAGGACTGATCCCTTAACTGATGAAATCTTACACTATGTTCAGGTAGATAGTGTCAGAATTTAGTTGAATTCTTGGAGATCCTGCTGTTGTCTGAAAATTATTTGGCATTGTTGGTATGATGTCCTAAAACCCAAAAAGATATAGCTACCTCAAAATAAGAATACGGTTGACAGCTTATATATAATAAGTGAGTATTTCAGGGATTTAAAATATACCCAATAAATAATGTAAGGAAATAAGGAAAGATTTTGAAATAAAAACAAGAATAAGAACCTAGTGGTACTAATAGATTAAATATATGTAATCTAGTTGAATTAAGAATACAATGGATAGAATACGTAATGGATTCAATAGAGATAAGAAGTCACTTAAGGATATAGTCATCTGGATACCAGCAAAGCATTAAAATTATCAATATAAAAGAGGTGTAAGATGTAGGTGATGTGTGTGGAACAAAAGCTAGAGAAGAAATTAGATTTCCTTACTACTCATAGCCTGTTGACAAGTCCTTGAAGCTCCTCTGGGGACTCAGCTGCTTCCATATGGACACATCCACTCAGGGCAAAAAGCATTCTTAGTCCTCCCCCCAGGATACTGAAAATCTACTTTCACATGTAAAAATTACTTTGGAAACTTCTTTATCTCTACTCCCCACCCCTGCCCTCAAGATATACATTGGCAATCATCTCCCAAGCATATACCCACTGATACACATCAGAAGAGTCTCTTCCCTGAGTTTTTACTAAATAGTAATAAATGACCTTTCCCTAACAATAGCTAGCCCCCTCAAGGTCCTGGAAACCTTGTTTATAAAATACCTTGGAGGCTTGTGCTATCCCTAACCTCCTCTCAAATTGAAAGTATATAATCAGCCACTCTTCATGACCCTCTCTCTCTACTCCAAATAAATAAATAAATATTTTTAAATAAAATAAAATAAATGACTTTTTTTAAATGAAAGAAGAAAAAGGAAAGAAATATTTGAATATTAATGTACATCTATTTCTCAAGCATAAAATAGTCAAGACACTGGATTAAAACTTACATACAAGAAAAGAAAGAAAATATTCATAACTAGAGTTGACTCTATGAATCCCAAACTAGGGCATACATACCAAAGACACACAAAAAAAATCACAAGTGTTAGAGAGAAAAAAAATAATTCATTAATAAAGAAACAAGAATCAGACTGACAGAATTTTTTTAAATAACATCAGATATAAAAAAGAATGAAGTAATAGCTTTATTATCTTGAAAAAAATCACAAATGGAAACATTTAGATCCTTATAAAATGTCATTGGCATAGGAAGGCATAATAAAAAAATATTTTCAGGAATACAGACCACAGATAATTTGCCTTAATTTGTGTAGGCAGCACTTAAATCCTAATATTATTTTAACAGTTAAAATATACTCTATGATCTTTGAGGTTGGGGAAAAGAGGATGACCAAGTCATCTTGAAATAATTCAGTTTTATGAAAAAAGTAAAAAGATAAAAAAAAAGACTTGTAGAAAAGAGAGATAAAACATATGCATAATAAAAATAAATAAATAAATAAACAGCTGGAGTGCCTGGGTGACTTAGTCGGTTCAAGTGTCTGCCTTCAGCTCAGGTGATGATCCCAGGGTCCTGGTATTGAGCCCTGCATCAGGCTCCCTGCTCAGTGGAGAGTCTGCTTCTCCCTCCCATTGAGAAAAAAAATTTGACTTATTTATTTGAGAGAGATAATCTTTAAATTTTACTTATTTATTTGAGAGAGAGTGAAAAAAGAAAAACATGCACACAGCCGAGGGAAAAACAGAGGGAGAGGGAGAAGCACGCCACTGAGCAGGGAACACCCTGCGGGGCTCTATCCCAGGACCCGGGTATTATGACCTGAGCTATAGGTAGACACTTAACTCAGGTACCCCAATAAATACAATCTTTTAAAAAAATAAATAATAATAAAAATAAATAATATTTCAGATAGTATGATTTTTTTAATGTAAGACTTGGTATAAAAACAGGATGACATACTTGTCTAATTATAGCAAAAGACTTTGATAAGTTTAGATGCAGTAGTACATAAAAAATTTAACTTCTTTCATTAACTGATAATTTAATTAGATTAAATTAAGAGACATCAAAATTTAGAGAATCTAATAGTCCTGATCTATTAATAAATGTAGCCATCCTGACCCCAAAACAAGAGTCTTCAGTAAGTATATAAGCATAAGTTGAACATTTACACAAACAGGCCATTATTTAGGCCAGAAGTATATACCAATAAATTCCTAGAGTTAAATATCAGGCTATATTTTCCAAGAATAAGGCAATAAGATTAGAAAACAATGACCAAAATATTAAATTCATATAATTGGAAGTTAACTTCATACCTAAAAAGAAATAATACAGCTAATTCAGAAATTTTTTAAATTACAGTACTTTGGAAATATCAACTCTCAAAATGAGTAACGGACAGGTGGGGCTAGCAAGAGACTCATGGGAGGATTAAATCATGGGCCCCTGTATCTCATGTGCAGTAGAAGCAGTGGATGTGGAATTTCAGTTTTTCCACAACGTTCCACCACAAGCTGGTTAGAACTGTGCAAAAGCAGGAAGGGAAGCCCCAGTAAAGTGGACTGGGGATGCCAGAAGGGGAGGCTGGAAGGGGGCGCCTGGTGCTCAGTGCCCATTACAGACCCCACATTGCAATCCCCCACAGGAGAGACTCACCAATTTTAGGCCCCACAGGGGAAGCTGGAGGTTCATCTCCTGACTTTTTGTAGGAGCTTTGCAGCTCAGCTGGTGAGAATTCTCCATCACCCTGCCTTTCTCCAAGGGACTTTCCTTCAAGCACCCTTCCCAACTTCTTCCTCCTCCATGAAATAATGTTCCTCTCCTTTGTTTCTCGCACTTGCCTGTGATGGGACCTTAGCTTGCTCAGCCCAGACTGCCATTCTCTGCTCTTCCCAATTAAACCCATGCTGCTGGTCAAATAACTAGCAGATTAAGTTTAAGGCCAATCGAACTAATAAATTCAAGAACTTGCAAGGAACAAAATCAATATGCACAAATTAGTGGCACTCCTAGGTGCTCAGAAGGACCCATCAGAAAGAGACTGCTGAGAACGATCTCATTTACACCTGCATCCAAGATAGCAAGATACCCAGGAGGCCCCTGAACCAAGAAAGTGACAGCCCTGCAACAATGACGACAGACAGGGAGGGGAACACACGGAGATGGGGAGGCACTGTGCTCAGGGAAGAACCCACACTGGGAAAATACCTACTCTCCCCCAAAACGGGCTACAGAGTCCTCACTCTGGCTCCCGAATTTCCGGACTCGGCGCAAGCCTGGAGTGGGTGTGGACACGGGAAGGACCCCGCAGGGCTGAGGTGGGGAGAGCACAAGCACCAAAGAAGGCACACGCTCCCTGACTGCAGACCATCTGAGGAGCCCCAGGAACCAAATCCGCGAGCATACAAACACAGACAAGGACCAAGGATCACCCGAGCCCAGAAAGTGGGGACCCCACAGCCCCGCGCACAGCACAGCAGGAGGCCACGTCTCCTCACACAAAACGACGGAAGCCCCAGTGTCTACACAGGGCGCCCTTTCTCTGTGGGGTCCTGAGACCACGAACCCCTTGACAGTCCACTAAGGGACTTCTCCTCACCTCCTCCAGCGTCTGGTCCTTAGGAGGTTGGACTGCTGCCAGTGTGGGCGCGTCCTCCACAACGGGTCCGGTCAGTGTGGATGCAGAGCCACACCCTCCTCAGCTTGTCCTGTCAGGGTGGGAGGCGCCCCACATTCTCCAGAAGTCTCCACAGTGGGTCCTGAAGAGGCGGGGCTCTGGTCCCAGCTGTGGCTGTGCATCCTGGGCTCAGGGCGGGAGCTGGGGTCTGGCGCCCTCTGCAGGCGGTGGAAGGCAGTGCAGGACTGTGGGAGCTCACCCTTCAGTGGAAGGTCCTGCTCCCTCCCCGGGTCCAGCTGAGGCCATTTCATTCCGGAAATTCAAAGTGCATGGAGCCCAATACCCCCCATCTTCCCCCCAAATAGCTAAGGAACAATGAATTGGAAACAATGTGGAATTACAACAGTCCTTGACCCAAACAGTGTCACTGAACATGGCCCTGATGCAGACCCACACTCTGACCTCAACTTGGTCTCAAGCCTGGACCCTACCCTAATCCAAGACCCTAACCCTAGCCCCCAACCCAAACAATGTTCACAAGAATCAAGAGGTAGAAACTGCAAATATCCATCAATGGCAAGTGCATAAGCAAAGTGTGGTAAAGGGTTTGAATTTGGGTTCAGGTTCAGGTTTTAGTCAGAGTTCTAATCAGGGTTTGGGTTTAGTGTTATGGTGAGGATTTAGAGTGAAGGACAAGGGAACAGAGTTATAGTTTAGGGCTTTAAGTTTATGATTTAGGCTTTAAGACTCAGGGCTTATGGGATAAAGTTCAAGGTCAAATTTGGGGTTTGACTTCATGCTGAGATTTGGGTTCAGGTTTCATGACTTGGAGGTCTGGTTTAGGGTTTGAGTTCGTGGTTCAGGGCTTGGATCCAGGGCTCAGGTACAGGCTTTGGGTTCCATTCCAGGTTTGGGATTCAGGGTTCTAGTTTGGGCTTTAAGGTCAGCTTAGGTTTCAGTGTTGGTAGGGTTTAAGGTTAGGTTTAGGGATGACACATTTTCTTCAGTTGTCATCATGGACAAAAAAATTCTATCTGAAGTTTCTAAGTCAGAAATGTATTTCATCTGGGGGCGCCTGGGTGGCTCCGTGTGTTAAGCCTCTGCCTTGGGCTCAGGTCATGATCTCAGGGTCCTGGGATCGAGCCCTTCATCAGGCTCTCTGCTTTACGGGGAGCCTGCTTCCCCATCTTTCTCTCTGCCTGCCTCTCTGCCTACTTGTGATCTCTGTCTGTCAAATAAATAGAATTAGTAAAAGCTATTATATGATCTTTTACAAACCATTTCCTATCTTTGCCTTCTCATGTGCCAAGACAGACAGGGATTATTTAAAACCCTGAAGAGAGTGCTCTTGCTTTTAAATTGCCTGTAACCTTCGTGTAATAGATTTATGATTGATGATAGATTTAGTTAAAATATAACTATTTAAAATATTTACTCTCAGTAAACGATTTCAACCTATGCTCATTTAAGTAACTTGGTGCATAATCCCTTTTCTATTAAACCATAGTGCAAGGACCAATGCCACGTTTCCGAGAGAACCCCAAGCTATTTTTCTAGAATGGCCATATGCATATATATCAGGCGTCCTGTTTTCACTCCCTTTGTGGAGCACCTACCCTGGAGGTCATGTAATAACCAATGACCAAAAAACAAACAAAAAACCCAAACATCCAGGTCGAAGTGCTATCCCTGCCTGGAGTTGAGGAGACTGCTCAGACAGATCCCAGGCAGGCATCTCAGCCCAGGCCTGTGCTGGGGAAGCTGTTTCCTGGCTTTGGGCGCAATCTGGAAGCCAGCAAACTGACCCAAGAGTGCAGCTGGCCTTTAGGACTGATGATCTTTTCGCAGCCAGGCTGCCCGTGGACACCCGCTGAGGGAGCCAGGCTAGGAGTCGGCCCAGCGCAGGCGCTGGCAATGGGGCAGCATGCTAGGGCATAGCCCTGCACCCCACCAGCCAGGGCTCAGGCCCCTGGAGTGAGGGGGCAGGGCCGGCGCAGAGAAGGGTCTTTCCTAATTTCCAAAGCTGGAAGTGAGCTCTCAGAGGACTCAGGAGGGAGGGGGGCGGGGGCGGGGTGGGGGCGGCCAGGAGAAGGGGCTTTGCTAATTGCCCAGGCGGGAAGGAGGGGCGCACAGCGCCAGGGTGCTGTGCTGCAGCCCATTCGGGACTGCAGGAACCACCATACTCGCTGCCCCTGCGCTCCCACGCTCCAGCTTAGCCCCAGAGGCCGCGGTGTCCCGTTCTCATTCCTGCCGCCTGCTGCCCCTCCCTGACCCATGGCTTCTCTGGAGGACCCTCTGCTCACAGGTAAAGTGACACCTCGACGCGCCCTCACCTGAAGCAGAAAATGCAGGACAGGAGCGGGGAGGGGGGGATGGTGGAGTGGTCAGGGCCCAGGCAACCGCCAACCCCAGGGCACCAGGACCACCCAGGACGCCGCGCCACACCCCCTCCGCAGGGGGTCGGGCCAGGACATCGCCACAGGAGGTACCCCCCCCACCCCGCCAGCGGGCAGGCTAGCCCCCATAGTTCGGCACCCCCACGTGCATGTCAGAGCCTCCTGCCATTCCCAGGGCACCAAGAACCCAGAGAGTGAGGCCTTGGGTGCTTTCTAGTGACAGATTCAAGGCAATTCTTCGACTTTGGGACTTCAGAGTTAACATAGTTTTCATTTGTGATTATTATTTTTGTGTGGGCCATAGCTTTTCTTTTGACCTATGATTGTTTTCACTCCCGGTTCTGAAGAAGCCCCTAAATCCTAACCCTGTTGAGGACTCCGAAAGCTCTCAGAGCAGCAGTGCTGGGGGACAGTGTGGACACATGGTTTGGTTTCTCCTCTGGCCTGCTTCTGTGGCAGCCCCGCTCTGTCCTCCTCAGACTTCAGAGCAATATCTGAACAAGTGGAGAAGCGACCAGGGGGTCAGGAAGGTGGCCACCGAAGAGTGACTTCTCTGGAGGGTGGCTGAGCTAGCAAGTGAGCATGTTAGTCCAGCTCTGCCTGCATTCAGTATGGAGCTGAACAGGGGCCAGGGAAGGGGAGGAGGAGCAGAGAGCAGGGACAAAGGGACCAAAGAGGAGATTCAGATGAAGGGAAGTAATGGGGAGGAAAAAGAAGAAACTCTAGAAGACAGGCATGTAGAAAGGAAAAGGGATGAAGTGGGCATTGGGAAAGGGCACCACCAGGGAAGGAGAGAGGGGAAGGAAAGAGGGAGGAAAGAGGAAAGGGGAAAGGGAGAAGGGAGGAGTCAGCATGCCAGGGCTCCCCCTGCATCTGAAGAAGAGGTGGCTGGTCCAGCTTGTCAAACAGGGTGCTCACTCTTTGGCCCCAGTTTCTGCTCCCAGTGCTACTGGGCTTTGCAAGGAAGGCAGGCTGTCCCTTGAGACCTACTGGAGCCGACTGGAGCCCACAGGAGGATGGGAGAATTAAGATGCCACCGGGTCCTGTCCTGAGCTGCTCCCAGCCACCAGCCTCACCACATGGTGCAAGAGGGACCCCAGAACAAAGGAAGGATACAGGCCAGCATGTCTGCTGGTGGCCCTGGGCACTTAGCTCATCGCAGTGAACCACACCGCCTCCTCAACCCACGCTTTTAAAGCCTCCTTTTTCGTTTCTGGCTTTCATGTCTGTAGGAACATGAGGCAGATCTAACTCATCTCCGACAGACAATTCTGACTCACCCCGCGTCAGATTTTTATGAGTGGCTGTGATAGAGTAAGATAGCAATGCTCCAACAAACGGACTGTTTCCTCCCACTTGACCTCAACAGTCTTATACATTTTCTTAGCGAAAACATCTTGTCTCCTTCCATTAAGTTCATAACGTGGTCTAATAGTATACATGCGCCTTCGGTAGATGCGAAGCGATACAGAGGTCCTTTTTTTTTTTTTTTTTTAAATTTTACAAGGTAAAGTCAGTGAACACATCCAACTTGACCAATACGTCTCTAAAATGTCAATCCAGGCAAAGCTTTTTCTGCCTACAGTTTGGAGCCTACGTGGTGACATTTTTAAAATGCTTTCAGTCCCTCAGTGAGGCTCTTAGAAGCTAGCCAGGGCTTACTACGTGCCAGGCACTGTGTCAGGTGTTGGAGCTAAAGGGAAAGAGAGCTTGGAGGCTGGCTGGGGAGGGACATCCATGACACAACCACAGCTAGAAACGGAGGCCAGTGCTAGAAAAGAGAGAGCAGGCTGCATGGAGAGTGTGTACCATGGGGCTTGTGAGCTCACGAATAAGTGGGAGTAACTGGAGTGGGGAGATGGGGGAGAGAAGAGGGTCTTCCCATCAATGGGAATCACCTGTGCTTGGAGGCAGGTGCCATGAGAGGTCTCCACAGGAAGAAGGAGGCAGTGTGGTTGAAGGGCAGAGAGATGGGGCAGAACAGGCATCAGTCAGTTGGAGGGGTATGAATAGACTGATGGGAGGATTATGGGTGCCTTTGGAGGACTGAGAATTTGTTAGAAGATCAGTGCAGATTTCTATGGAGACAAATGCCAGGAACTGATAGGTCTTTGAAAGGTCACTCTGGCTGCCTTTTGGCAAAGGGGTTGGTAAAAGGCACTTGCAGGTGTGAACACACCAGGTGGGAGGTGAGTGCAGAAAATCCGGTGAGGGAGCATGGGAACTTGGTCCGGGGGTATATAAGGGAGAATAGCCTTTAAGGAGTTCCACAAATTGGCACCAGCTGTGGCTTCATTACAGAGCTGGAAGGGGGAGGTGGGTGTGTCCTGGAGGTTACAGAAATTACATGAGAAAGGGAAGTCTTTTTAGATCTCTTTTTCAACTACAGGAACTCTCACCTTATTGATAGAATTCCAGAGTGGGAACCAATGATATGAGGACATCTTTGAAATGTCTGAATATATTCTTCGACATCTTTGAAAGTGACGAGGAGACCTTGGCCTTAGGAGGCCTTGGCCCTCTTTGTAGCCAGAAAGATTTCACGTACAGATTTGAGTTCTCCATTTTAAAGTCAAGGAGTCAGTCCTTCCAAAGGACACCTCCTATCATTTTACCCTCTCATTATACCTCACGTGCTGGCATCTCCAAGACCCTCTGTTCCAGGTTGAGAGTATCCACTTTGGCCGGGCTGGTCTTGCCAAGAACACCACCACAGGAAATCTAGAGCCTATAATGCTATTAATAACATCATCTAGGACTGTGTTTGCTGCCCTCATAGCCTCTTCCCACCATGACTCACTGAAGCTTTTAACACATTGTATCCATTAAGCTATAGTTCCCAAAGCTCATCTTCTCTAGTGCCATTAATTTTTAGGGGACCAGGCAAACCTTAAACTTGTCCCCCCTAATTGGACCCCTGTTCCCCCACAATCTATTTGAAAGCCTTTCACCATGATTCTTGAATGAGATCTGAGACCACTGCTGGTACCTAACACTTCTTGGCACCTTGTCTGTTAGGTTCTTGGAAGAGGAGATGGCTATGGAGGTGAGTGGGAATGGGAGTGGGAGGATTTCTCCCTTCACTTTGCTTTTTGTGTTTTCAAATAATGGGTTTTGAGGGGGCGGGAAAGTTTAACCAGACCATTTATTTTCCATCTCCCATCGATAAAAAGTTTACCACTCCCCACTGGAAGAATTTATATCTTTCCTTTGAATCTACAGGAAAATCTCCCAAACCCAGACCACCACCATGTGGATTCAGCCATCTTCTGATTCACCTCCAGATTGTCTCCTCCTAACTGCTCAAGCCACAGGTTAAGGGCGAAATGTTCAATGCCCAAGCAATTAAGTGGGGAACACGTTTATCTAAGCAATTGCATGCAGCTCTCTATCTGCATACAGGGGGTCTCTCCCAAGCCTTTCCAACCTCAGCAAAAGAAGACAAAGCCCCAGCAGTCTGGGGTATATATCATTCATTCATTCCTGTGTTCAACACTCATGGCGGATCCCCAGCAAGACAGTGGGAGAGCAAGGAATGGAGAAATCCTGGAAGCTGAAGTCTGAGGAGGATTTCAAATTCAAGTCAGAGATGAAAGAAACATCTGGACTTGGTCCTCAGGTACATGCAGTATTCTGAACTGAGGCTAGAACCAGAGACCATTCTAAAGAAAGGCCTCTACAGGTGGGTTCTCACAGGTGGGCCCCAACTCAGTTTCGTGTATATTCATTCATGAAATAGCTCTTTGGGTCAACATGCAGAAGAAAACCATTTCAGAAAACTGACAATGAGGAGAGGAAAGGGAAGCCAGAAGGCTTGTGAATGGGGAGAGAGGAGGAGCCAGGGCAGAAAACCAAGAATCCCTCCCTGCCCTCCTTGCTGCCAGGGAGGTCTGAGGGACTAGTTTCCACCTGGGATCCCAAGTCCAGAACAAAAGCAGCGGGGCCATGGCGGGGGAGGGAAGGGGGTCCTCAGCATGGGCGCATGGGGCTGCGGAAAGATGGGGGCTAGCGTGCCTGCTGGCGGGGGGCACCTCGCAAGGCGCTGTCCCCAGCCCGACCCCATGAGGACCCGGGTTTGGCGCAGCGTCCGAGGTGGTCCCGGTGCCCTGGGGTTCCGGGAGGCTGGGCCTCCACAACCTCCCTCTCCGCCCCCAGGTCGGGTCCGCGCTTTCTGCTCCAGGTGAGGGCGCGGCGCGGTGTCACTTTACCCCTGTGCAGAGGGTGGTCCGGAGAAGCCTTGGGGCAGGGAGGGGCAGCAGGCAGCAGGAGCGGGACAGCGGAGCCTCACATGGGAGCGTATGGGCGGCGAGTCCGGTGGGTCCTGCAGTCCCGACTGGGCCGCAGCACAGCACCGCGGCGCTGCCCGCCCCTCCTCCGCCAGCCCCTCCACCTCCTCCCAGACTCTCAGCCACATCCTCTGTGAGCTCACTTCCAGCTTCGGCAATTAGCAAAGCGCCTTCTCCCCGCCGCCCTCCACCCGCCCCCGCCCCCCTCCCTCCTGAGTCCTCCGCGAGCTCCCTTTTCGCTTTGGCAATTAGCAAAGCCCCTTCTCCGCGCCCCCCCGCCCCCCTCCCTCCTGAGGCCCCGCCCTGGCTGTGGCGCGGGCGGAAGCCCCGGGGGCTGCAAGCTTTGCCAGCGCTGGCGCTGGGCAGCCTCCTAGCCTGGCTCCTTGAGCGGGTGTCCACCCGCGGCCTGGCTGCAAAAAGATCATCAGTCCTGTTAACCCTGGCTGCACTCTCCCGTCAGTTTGCTGGCTTCCAGATTGCGCCCAAAGCCATGAACCAGCTTCCCCAGCACAGGCCTGGGCTGAGATGCCTGCCCAGGATCTGTTTGAGCAGTCTACTCATCTCCAGGCAGGGATGGCACTTCCACATGGATGTTTGGGTTTTTTTATTGTTTTTTGGTCATTGGTTATTATTACATGACCTCCAGGGTAGGTGCTCCACAAAGGGAGTGAAAACAGGATGCATGATATACCCCTCACCTCCCATGCTGTCTTTCTCTTAAATAATAAGCACTGCTGAACTATCTTAGATTCTGTACCTTCTCTCCAGCCATGAACCTATCACTGTCTTTAACTCTTGAAAACTTCATTAGACAAATTAATGTGGTGAAGGAAGCAATATGAGAAAGCCTATTAATCTGATGAGCATGGAACTGAACAAACCCTATAGATACTTTCCCTTTGATTTCTAGCCTATCAATACCTACAGTGAGTCACATACACTCAAGATTATTGTTTTTATTGTATACTTCATATATTCATTGATTTTGGACTCGTTATCATTTTGTTGAAGTGTTAAACTATGGTAATAAACAAACTTTTAATTAACTTTTCCTCCTATGATACAAATATAACTTGCACTTGAGCTTTAGCTAATTTTATGTTCTAAAATTGCCAAAACAAAATGATCAAGGTTTCTAGATTATTTACTGTATTTTCTACTATATAATATTGTTCTATCTCTTCTGTATAAAGAAAATGAATGCTTGGGGCTCTTGGGTGGCTCAGTGCATTAAAGCCTCTGCCTTCTGCTCAGGTCATGATCCCAGAGTCCTGGGATAGTGTCCCACATCAGGCTCTCTGCTCAGCAGGGACCCTGCTCCCCTTCCTTTCTCTCTGCCTGCCTCTCTGTCTACTTGTGATCTCTGTCTGTCAAATAAATAAATAAAATCTTTAAAAAAAGAAAATGAATGCTTGATAACTAAATGAATGCTTTACTGAACAAATTAAATATGGCAATAGCATTTTATTTTATCATGCTTCACATATTAAACAATAATATTATATCACTAGTCTACAAATAATCTACTCGCATAGTCATTTGGAAGCTTTTAGCAAAAGAATTCTTCCTCCTGATTGTAGTATAAAAGCCACAGAAATATACAGAAGACTCCTAGGATAGAAAGTTAAATCCAGTTATCCGTGATGCCTTGAGGAGGACCTGACCTATGTATGTCCTGGGATGCACTAGTAACTGTTACATGTGATAGGATTATATTTAATATATACAGTTTCATTTACTTCACAAAGGACATATAAATTTGAGAATAAAATATTTGATGAATCTATAAAGTCTATATCTATTTGTAACTAATGTGTTAGAATTAAGATGTTAATTTGAAAAAAAATTCATTGAACACATACACATATTCAATTGTTTTTATATATATAAACAGCATTATTTATTTATGTAAATAAATGCATTGTCAGTAAAATCCATTTACTTATCAATCATAAGGGTAATTTTAAGTACTAAGAGTAAGAAATATGTGAAAAGATAAGTGTTCAAGAGTGCAGTTTGTGGTAATTAATACAATATGATAGGCTCATGAAAAAGATATATTACTTGAACTTAAAAGCTTCTATAATTAAGCGATGACCACTTGAAATTTGTAATTAGTCTTGCTGCAGTTTTTCCTTGCACTTATTGCCCTTCCCCAGAAGTTCATTAAGAATTTCTGTGAATGTCCTTATGTTTAATCTCATTCATAGATTCCACTGCTGCTCACAAAACAAAGCCAAAAAGAGAGGTAACTCTATGTGGCACTCCATCCACAAGCAATACATTCATAAATAATTAAAAAGCTCTCTACTTCATTTGTTACCCATTCAGCTGATAATTTAAATGAGTAACTGAGGCCATTTTATCAGCACTTTTAATAGAATGCGACTCAGAAACTTCACAGTGTCATTTAAGAAGAAATGCTCACGTGTTAAGGTTTTTATTTTTTTAAATCAACAAAATAATTTTCAAATATTAAAAGCAAATGTCTCCTTTTCCTCCAAGTTTCCTTGCTATGTCAAAGTTACAAATAAATACATTAAAATCGTATTTTGAGTAGTAGATAAAAACAAAAGTTTTGAAACTGTGGGTTGAGTGTCTGGGTTAACTTGTATAAATATCTGAATTCAATGTATTTAGACTTTATTAGATTTTTTTTTAGACTATTTAAAAATACATGCTGAGATAATGACAACATTATTTTATTCATTTTAATAAATAAATTATTTTATTTAATTATGTTTAGATATTTATTTATTAAATTAATGATTTAATATTTAATAATCTAAATTTGAAATATTTTAAATTCTAAAAATATTTATTTAATTAAATTGATATATTTAATATAAATATTTAATAAATTATTTAATCATTATTATAATTATGCAATACATTATGTATTGTGTAATAATTGCATTTTAATAAATAAATAAATGTATTATTTACATTATTTTATTTTATTTTATTCTATTTTATTTTATTTACTTGACAAAGAGAGGGAGAACACAAGCAAAGGGAGCTGCAGGCAGGAGAGGGAGAAGTAGGCTCCCAGCTGAGTAGAAAGTTCAACCTGGGGTTCCATCCCACAACCCTGGGATCACTACCTGAGTCGAAGGCAGATGCTTAAGTGACTGAGCCATCCAGATGCCCAAGGCTTTGTATTCTTCGCTTCTAAATATTGATGCTCCTTCATCTCTGGAGTTAGTAAATTGATGTTGAGAATTCATATCAAAGAATTGATAGTAGCTGTTAAACAGAAACATGTAATTTAGGGGGAAAAAAAGAGCAGAAGGAAGAGAAAGGCCAAAAGTAAAAAAGCACATTAATATAAAATTTAATTAGATAAAAAAGCTGATATTCCTGAAGGGGGCTAATAAAAGAGCTGCAAAGAGCTGATAGGATTAGGAAAATTGTCCACTCCTGGTCATTTCATAATTTTAAACTATTCCTTATTAATAAATATACTTAGTTCCAGAAACACAATCACATAAGAACATTTCCACCAAGTTTCCTCTAACAGCATTTACAAATTAGACGTTCAAACAATGCAGTTCATTACATGTTGCATCTGTATCTTAAAGTTTAAACACTTTCTCTGACACATTTTCTAACAATTAAAATTAAAAAAATATATATATATACATATATATCTATGTATATATACATATACCTTATCCCTAAATGGAAAAAATATATATAGAGAGAGAGAAACCTTATCCCTAAATGAAACCTTTCTTTGTTTATTAGCATAAGTAGGTAAATTAGCAACAACAACAACAACAAACAGCTAATATTATAGAGGTAGGAACAATTGACCTTTTCATTTATTGCTATTTTCTAAAAATTCCTATTTTATTTTTTTCTCAAGTCTGTCATAATAATTTTCTAAATCTCCTGCCTTATTCAATTTTTTTCTTTTAGTGGAAATCTCTATTTCATATTTATTTTCTCTTCCTCCACTCTTTGCTCTAATAATTCAATGTATTATTAGATTTTCTGTTTTTCTCTTTATCCAGATATATCTTTTCTTTCTTTCTTTCTTTTTTAAATAATTTGATTTGCTGGCATTTTACATCAGTACATGCTTTCTTATGGATGTTAGAAATGTCTGTGGAACTACTAGAAGAATAAACTTTTTTACCTTTAAGAAGTTTACAGTCTAGAGTGCCTGGGTGGCTCAGTTGGTTAAGTGTCTTCCTTCAGCTTAGGTCATGATGCCAGGGTACTAGGATCCAGTCCTGCATCAGCTGCCTGCTCAGCAAGGAGTCTGGTTCTTCCTCTCCCTCTGCCCCTCCCTCTCTCACTCTAATAAATAAATAAAATCTTAAAAAAAAAAACTTACTGAAATCTGAGACTGAATTACTAAATTCAGTCTTAATAGAAGACAGCTAAACAAAGCAATGATCACAACTGGAAAATTTAGCGAGATCATGGTTTAACATTTTTGGTTGACACAGGACCTCTTTCAGTAACAACTTTCCCTAAATATCAATTTCTTTTTAAGGCAAAAAATTTTGACAAGAAATCCAGATCCTTCTGATCATTTTCATATCAATTTAAGGTGACATCCTCAGAGTATATAATCAAATATGTAATTATTCTATCTGTTGCCTTGTATATTGCCTGTATCTTTTTCAGACTCAAAGTTCCATTGAGGTAGAGTTTTTTTTTTTTAAAGCAGAGATTTTTTTTTAAGTGTTTGATATATACAAGATGCTTAATAAGTGTTTACAAAGCCTATGTATTACAGAAGCCTTAAACAGGCTTTAAAATAATGTAGGTGATATTAGTGGTCATATCAAACAATTTTTAGGTTTCAGCCATGTAAATAACTACATTTCTCAGAGACAGAGAAACATACAAATGGTCTGGGTCCAGTAGGATAATGCTAGCATGTGTTGTAAATTCTTTTATATGACCTTATTCTTGCAAGAATTGGTTATGTGGCAGAAAAAAAGGTATCACTATCTTATACTTTAGTATTTAAAGAGATTTATGGAAGTCTTAATTTCTTACACTACCCCTTTGTTTCAGTGGACCCAATTTCCGTGGTAATGGTGAGAGGAAAGTAGGCAATTTAGGCAGCAGCAAAAATCTCCTACAAGGCACTATAAAATAAGGCTTGTTCTAGATCATGGGTCTGTCCAAAGGGGAATGTTAAAGGGTAGAATGGATGATGGATGCATTGTGGACTTATAACTTTAAGATTAATACTGTTATGCCCCAATAATGGGTCTATGATTAAAGGAGCGAGACTGATGTAAAGCAAAGGTCAAGCAAAGCTTTATTTCATGCCATGCATCAAGAATCTAACCAAACGTTCGGGGCCACACCTCTTATGAGAGAAGGCAACCATTCGCTGTTTCACAGTCTAGCTTTTAAGGGCAAAGGCCATGCAGTCAGGCCTGGCCACGCACAGGTGACCAATGAGATTTTAACACACACAGGAAACTACACAGTGAGGCTAGATGACCAATTGAGGTTCAATTTACCCTAGTATAGACATTTGACCCAGCCTATTACACCTTGATTAGGATTGGTGCAAAAAAGGTTCCCAAAGGGCGGAGGAGTGGGGCATACTCCTTAATATCTAGGGAGACAATATGCAAACACCGCCCCCCTCCCGCTGATTGATATCTCCACCTGGTCTGACCCACCCTTGTATATGGGCTTTGTTACCTGGAGCTGATTTCCAGGACTTGTTTTTAAGTGAATCCCCTGGGGGAAGGGGAACAAGGACAGTTTAAGGGTTAACCTCAATGAAAGCCTCTTGCTAAAATATAAAAATATAAAATAGGTCCTTACATTACAACAACTCAGTAGGTAAAGTACCAGTGTGGTGATAAAAGAAGTGAGGTAACTTGCATTGCACATTTTTTTTTAAAACGTGTAAGTTGTATTTTTCCGTGCCATGACATCATACTTTATCTGCATCTCTGTCTACTAGTTTAAAACTAGTTAAACAAATTCAACAATTTTTTAAAAAATATTTTACTTATTTATTTAAGAGCAAAAGCCAGAGCGAGAGAGAGAGAGCATGAGCAATATGGGGCTCGATCCCAGGACTCTTGAGATCCTGATCTGAGCCAAAGGCAGACACTTAACTGACTAAGCAAATGAGACTCCCACAAACTCAACAATTTTATAAAATTTTTATTTGTTGGGGTGCCTGGCTGGAACAGTCAGTAAAATATGTAAATCTTGATCTTGGGGTTGTACATTTGAAATCCACCTTGGGTGTAGAGGTTTTATTTAAAAATAAAATCTTTAAAAAAATTTTTTTTCATTTTTTTATTTAAGCCATTGTATGGCAGTGTTGATCACTATATTGTACACCTGAAAGTAATATTAACCTTATTTTAACTAACTCCAATTTAAATAAAAATTTAAAAATAAAATAAAAATAATAATCATAAAAATAAAAAAGAGGAAAAATTATTTGGCAGGCAATTTTCTTAATTGCATTATTATTTATTATTATCATAGTCTGTGTGTGTCGGTGGGAAGTGGCTGGTATTACAGTGAGTTCCATATCTGTGTTACACTGAGGTCCATGTCTGTAGTCAGTCTTTTTTTTCTTTTAGTTTATTTTCAGGGATCCAAAATTCATTGTTTATGCACCACACCCAGTGCTTCATGTAATAAATTCCCTCCTTAATACCCACCACTGGGCTCACCCAACCACCTGCCACCCTCCTCTTCAAGACCCTCAGTTTGTTTCTCAGAGTCCACAGTCTCTCATGGTTTGTCTCTCCCTCCGATTTCCCCCAGCACACTTCTCTCCATCTCCCAGTGTCCTCCACGTTATTCCTTATGTATTGAGTCTTATAAAAACTTTTATTTCTTTCCCTATTCTGCTTTGCATATGCTTACCTTAGATGTTAAAATGTTATAAACCTCTCCTGCCTGGTCCATTTTCTCTCTCTTCTCTCATGATTTCTCATGCTCTCCCTGCCAACCCCACATGCCTTACAATATCTGGATATGACTAATTTCTTCCTGAGCTACTTTATTCTACTCTGCCATATGGTTACCCTTCCCTCTTCTGTACCATAACTTCTATCCCCTGCATTTGTGCTTTAACAATACCTAATTCTTTTCACTGCATCTGTATCTTTGAGGTCAATACTCAGTAGTGCAATCGCTGGGTCATAGGCTAGCTCTATTTTTCTGGAAAGCAGGGCCATATGTACCCCAGTGTTCATAGCAGCAATGTCCACTATAGCCATTCTGTTGAAAGAGCCAAGATCCCCTACAACAGACAAACGGATAAAGAAGATGTGATCCAAGGATACAATGGAATATCACTCAGCCATCAGAAAGGATGAATACCCAACTTTTGCATCAACATGGATGGGACTGGAGGAGATTATGTTAAGTGAAATAAGTCAAGCAGTGAAAGTCAATCATCATATGGTTTCACTTATTTGTGGAACCTAAGGAATAGCATGGAGGACATTAGGAGAAGGAAAGGAAAAATGAAGTGGGGGTATTGGAGGGGGAAATGAAACATAAAAAACTATGGACTCCAAGAAACAAACTGAGGGTTTTAAAGATGAGAAGGATGTGGGGATGGGTGAGCCTGGTGATGGGTATTAAGGAGGGCACATATTGCATGGGGAACTGGGTGTTTTACACAAACAATGAATCATGGAACACTACTTCAAAAACTAATGATGTATTGTATGGTAACTAACATAACATAATTAAAAAAAATAAAGGAGGGGGACAATACCTAACACTCAATATTTGCTAGTTTCTTGTTTACCTCCTTTTAAGAGTAAGCTCATTAGTGTTTTTTTTTTTTTTTTTGGTTTGTTTGTTTTTTTTTTTTTTTGTCTCAACTAAAAGAAGAAAAATAATACACATTATTTTGAAAACTTTTTGAACAGTGTACAAACGTTAGTCAAGTCCACAATGTCTCATCTCTTCTTCCTCCTAACATGGCTAAGATGAAAAACCCTTTATCTGGGAAAAGATCATTCTCCTGCCACCTTGTGTAAGATTTTGGCTTTAGCTTAGATTATCCTTTCTTTCCTTTTCTGAAAATAAGTTGAAAATATTAATAGCCTCAGTTTCTTCTTCCAAAATATGACTGCTTCTTTACCAAGTGCAAAAGCAACCCATTTTGACCATAGTAAACAGCTTGGACCTACTTTTTTTGGCTCACTGTTTTAGTGAGACAAGTGGAGTGAAGATGACACACCATTTCCAAATGTATTAATAATTGGTAGACCATACTTCTAAATTGAAGTTTTGTTGCCATTAAACTACGACCAGACTCGCTATAATTACAGAGGTAAATTCTTTATATTTACTATATTTGAAATTACCATATAATACCAAAATAAAATTATGATTATGTGAAGAGTCTGTAATATTAAGAAGATGACTTTGAAATGATTGATTATCTAAATGAAATTTCCCATTTTATAATCTTGTATAAGCTTCCGTTTTCATTTCCTATTTAAAATCTATTAGAAGACACTCTTATTTTCCCTTAAGTGGGAAGTCAAATGTGGAACAAATTCATCCCAAAGGAACTGATTCTATGTTCCACTGAAGACCAGGTGGCTTCCATGTGGCATTTTGCTTCTTGCATATTGTTCATCTCCTACAACAAATGGGGGTATGCTCTTTATTAAACTAATTCAACTCAATTAGAGACATTGTCTTCAAGGGATAACATCATAGAGACTAGAATCAGAATCATACTTTTGGGAAAATTGGGCCCAGGATTTTTGTTTTGTTTTGTTTTAAGATTTTATTTATTTATTTGACAGACAGAGACCACAAGTAGGCAAATAGCAGGGGGGTGGGGGGGTGGGGAAGCAGGCTCCCTGCTGAACAGAGAGCCCGATGCAGAGCTTGATCCCAGGGCTCTGAGATCATGGCCTGAGCCGAAGGCAGAGGCTAAACCCCCTGAGCTACCCAGGTGCCCCTGGGCCCAGGTTTTGATGGGTTCTTTCCTCAATCTTATAAAACCTATTTGAACTCTACTGGATGCCAGAACTGCTTAAAAATATTTGGTCCCTTGTAATTTTAACCTTCCAGTATTCAATGCACCTGATCCATGCAATATCCTATAGTATTTTTGTCAAATGAAGACTCTCAAAGTGTGTTTCTTGGGAGACACTTTTCAATTGGTTGCTTACATTTCTGCATTTATTATTTGTTCTAGGCCATCCTTTGAAGATGGTTGTATTGAATAGACTTGGAAGACAGAAATAGTATCTTTTAATTTTAACTTAACCTGTTGTGTTTGCAAATATTTTCTGCCTCTGTTTTGATTCTTCTTGTGGGAACTGAGGCTCAGAACTGATATATAACTCCCATCCCTACACACACACACACACACACACAAACACAAACACACACACACACACAAATACTGTTAATATTCTGGCTACCTCTATTGCTGTGAATAATAAACTATATTATTTCTGAACCATGAGTCTGCGTCTTCTATCAACACCCAAGAAACTACGGCAGACTCATACACCAGCTTTCAAATAAGGGAAAATAATCTCAGATGCTTTATATTTTTTGATAGTGTTACCTACTTCTGAACATATGACTGAACACATATAAAGCTGGAGCCCTGACCATTTAGAGCTTCTTCTGTGGAAGAACTATGCATTCACTAGTAAGCAAAAGTAGTTTCTTCTTTTTTTTTTCCTCCTGGACACCATTTCCTCTCTCACACTGTTGCTCAAATTGGATGGAGTCTAAGGTCCTTTGATACTCATGATACTCATGCAAATAAAATTTAAGCTCAAGGAAACCTGTCTTGTGTGTTACTTAATATCCAGTTTTTAGTCAACATCCAAAAACAAATAATCCAATAAAACCATGGATAGAAGACATAAACAAGTGTTTCCCCAAAGAACACATTCAAATGTTCAGTAGATACATGAAAAGATGTCCATCATCATGTATCATCAGGAAATTGCAAAGCAAAACTAGAAAGAGATACCACCTCACACCTGTCAGAATGGCTAAAATCAACACTACAAGAAACAAAAGGTATTGGAGAGGATGTGAAAAAGTAACACTTGTGGGGGCTGCCTGGGTGGCTCAGTGGGTTAAGCCTCTGCCTTCAGCTCAGGTCATGATCTCAGGGTCCTGGGATCAAGTCCCACATCGCGCTCTCTGCCAGGCATGGAGCCTGCTCCCTCCTCTCTCTCTCTCTACTTGTGATCTCTCTCTGTCAAATGAATAAAATCTTAAAAAAAAAAAAGAAAAAGTAACAATTGTGAACTGTTGGTGGTGATGCAAACTGATACAGCCATATTTGAAAACAGTATGGAATTTCCATAAAATTTAAAAATAGAAGTCCTTTGTGATCCAACAATCCTGTTGGTGTGTATTTACCCAATGAATATAAGAAAACTTATTCAAAGGGATGCTAGCACCCCTATGTTTATAGCAGCATTATTTATAAAGCTAAGATATGGAAAGCGCCCAAGTATCCATCAATTGATGAATAAATAAAGAATAAGTGGTATGTATATACAATGGAATATTATTCTACCATAAAAAAGACTGAAATCTTGCCATTTGCAATAACATGGTTGGAACTAGACAGTATAATGCTAAAAGTGAAATAAGTCAGTCAGAGAAAGACAAATACCTTTACTCATATATGGAATAAAAGAAACAAAACAAACAAGCAAAGGGGAAATAATAAGACATAGAAAGAGAAACAAAGCAAGAAACAGACATTTCATTAAGGAGAACAAACTGATGGTTACTTGAGGGGATCTGAAAGGAGTGATGGATTAAATAAGTGATGGGGTTAATTAGAGCACTTGTCATGATGAGCACTGAGTGCTATATGTTATATTGTACACATGAAACTAATACAACCATATATGTTAACTAACTGGATTTCAAATGAAAATTTTTTAAAATCCCAGTTTTTAGCTCACATTCTGGCTTACAAAAGGGATTTAGTCAGGAATTTGGAGATTAGTTAATGAACAAATAAGGGGTGAACAGGCAGTTGTTAGATAAAATTACTATCCTTTCCGGCATGATCTAATACCTTTTATCTAGAATTATTTTTAGCACTTTAGACTCTTCCTATTTTATTTTGAGTCATTAAACAAAAATTTCCTCAAAGGACCTTAGACTCCATCCAATTTGAGCAACAGTGTGAGAGAGGAAATGGTGTCCAGGAGGAAAAAAAAAAGAAGAAACTACTTTTGCTTAGTAGTGAATGCATAGTTCTTCCACAGAAGAAGCTCTAAATGGTCAGGGCTCCAGCTTTATATGTGTTCAGTCATATGTTCAGAAGTAGGTAACACTATCAAAAAATATAAAGCATCTGAGATTATTTTCCTTTATTTGAAAGCTGGTGTATGAGTCTGCCGTAGTTTCTTGGGTGTTGATAGAAGACGCAGACTCATGGTTCAGAAATAATATAGTTTAATATTCACAGCAATAGAGGTAGCCAGAATATTAACAGTATTTGTGTGTGTGTGTGTGTGTGTGTGTGTGTGTGTGTGTGTAGGGGTGGGAGTTATATATCAGTTCTGAGCCTCAGTTCCCACAAGAAGAATCAAAACAGAGGCAGATAATATTTGCAAACACAACATGTTAAGTTAAAAAAAAGATACTATTTCTGTCTTCCAAGTCTATTCAATACAACCATCTTCAAAGGATGGCCTAGAACAAATAATAAATGCAGAAATGTAAGCAACCAATTGAAAAGTGTCTCCCAAGAAACACACTTTGAGAGTCTTCATTTGACAAAAATACTATAGGATATTACATGGATCAGGTGCATTGAATACTGGAAGGTTAAAATTACAAGGGACCAAATATTTTTAAGCAGTTCTGGCATCCAGTAGAGTTCAAATAGGTTTTATAAGATTGAGGAAAGAAGCCATCAAAACCTGGGCCCAGGGGCAGGTGGATAGCTCAGTGGGTTAAGCCTCTGCCTTCGGCTCAGGCCATGATCTCAGGGTCCTGGGATCGAGCTCTGCATCAGGCTCTCTGTTCAGCAGGGTGCCTGCTTCCCACCCCCGCCCCTGACTCTTTGCCTACTTGTGGTCTCTGTCTGTCAAATAAATAAATAAAATCTTAAAACAAAACAAAACAAAACAAAAATCCTGGGCCCAATTTTCCCAAAAGTATGATTCTGATTCTAGTCTCTATGATGTTATCCCTTGAAGACAATGTCTCTAATTGAGTTGAATTAGTTTACTAAAGAGCATACCCTCATTTGTTGTAGGAGATGAACAATATGCAAGAGGCAAAATGCCACATGGAAGCCACCTGGTCTTCAGTGGAACATAGAATCAGTTCCTTTGGGATGAATTTGTTCCACATTTGACTTCCCACTTAAGGGAAAATAAGAGTGCCTTCTAATAGATTTTAAATAGAAATGACAATGGAAGCTTATACAAGATTATAAAATGGGAAATTTCATTTAGATAAGCAATCATTTCAAAGTCATCTTCTTAATATTACAGACTCTTCACATAATCATAATTTTATTTTGGTATTATATGGTAATTTCAAATATAGTAAATATAAAGAATTTACCTCTGTAATTATAGCGAGTCTGGTCATAGTTTAATGGCAACAAAACTTCAATTTAGAAGTATGGTCTACCAATTATTAATACATTTGGAAATGGTGTGTCAGCTTCACTCCACTTGTCTCACTAAAACAGTGAGCCAAAAAAAGTAGGTCCAAGCTGTTTACTATGGTCAAAATGGGTTGCTTTTGCACTTGGTAAAGAAGCAGTCATATTTTGGAAGAAGAAACTGAGGCTATTAATATTTTCAACTTATTTTCAGAAAAGGAAAGAAAGGATAATCTAACCTAAAGCCAAAATCTTACACAAGGTGGCAGGAGAATGATCTTTTCCCAATAAAGGGTTTTTCAACTTAGCCATGTTAGGAGGAAGAAGAGATGAGACATTGTGGACTTGACTAACGTTTGTACACTGTTCAAAAAGTTTTCAAAATAATGTGTATTATTTTTCTTCTTTTAGTTGAGACAAAAAACAAACAAACAAACAAACAAAAACACTAATGAGCTTACTCTTAAAAGGAGGTAAACAAGAAACTAGCAAAGATTGAGTGTTAGGTATTGTCCCCCTCCTTTTTTTTTTAATTCTGTTATGCTAGTTACCATACAATACATCATTAGTTTTTGAAGTAGTGTTCCATGATTCATTGTTTGTGTAAAACACCCAGTGCCCCATGCAATATGTGCCCTCCTTAATACTCATCACCAGGCTCACCCATCCCCACATCCTTCTCATCTTTAAAACCCTCAGTTTGTTTCTTGGAGTCCATAGTTTTTCATGTTTCATTTCCCCCTCCAATACCCCCACTTCATTTTTCCTTTCCTTCTCCTAATGTCCTCCATGCTATTCCTTAGGTTCCACAAATAAGTGAAACCATATGATGATTGACTTTCACTGCTTGACTTATTTCACTTAACATAATCTCCTACAGTCCCATCCATGTTGATGCAAAAGTTGGGTATTCATCCTTTCTGATGGCTGAGTGATATTCCATTGTATCCTTGGATCACATCTTCTTTATCCGTTTGTCTGTTGTAGGGGATCTTGGCTCTTTCAACAGAATGGCTATAGTGGACATTGCTGCTATGAACACTGGGGTGCATATGGCCCTTCTTTCCAGTAAAATAGAGCTAGCCTATGACCCAGTGATTGCACTACTGAGTATTGACCTCAAAGATACAGATGCAGTGAAAAGAATTAGGTATTGTTAAAGCACAAATGCAGGGGATAGAAGATATGGTACAGAAGAGGGAAGGGCGACCATATGGCAGAGTAGAATAAAGTAGCTCAGGAAGAAATTAGTCATATCCAGATATTGTAAGGCATGTGGGGTTGGCAGGGAGAGCATGAGAAATCATGAGAGAAGAGAGAGAAAATGGACCAGGCAGGAGAGGTTTATAACATTTTAACATCTAAGGTAAGCATATGCAAAGCAGAATAGGGAAAGAAATAAAAGTTTTTATAAGACTCAATACATAAGGAATAACGTGGAGGACACTGGGAGATGGAGAGAAGTGTGCTGGGGGAAATCGGAGGGAGAGACAAACCATGAGAGACTGTGGACTCTGAGAAACAAACTGAGGGTCTTGAAGAGGAGGGTGGCAGGTGGTTGGGTGAGCCCAGTGGTGGGTATTAAGGAGGGAATTTATTACATGAAGCACTGGGTGTGGTGCATAAACAATGAATTTTGGATCCCTGAAAATAAACTAAAAGAAAAAAAAGACTGACTACAGACATGGACCTCAGTGTAACACAGATATGGAACTCACTGCAATACCAGCCACCTCCCACCGACACACACAGACTATGATAATAATAAATAATAATGCAATTAAGAAAATTGCCTGCCAAATAATTTTTCCTCTTTTTTATTTTTATGATTATTATTTTTATTTTATTTTTAAAGTTTTTATTTAAATTGTAGTTAGTTAAAATAAGGTTAATATTACTTTCAGGTGTACAATATAGTGATCAACACTGCCATACAATGGCTTAAATAAAAAAATGAAAAAAAATTTTTTTAAAGATTTTATTTTTAAATAAAACCTCTACACCCAAGGTGGATTTCAAACGTACAACCCCACGATCAAGATTTACATATTTTACTGACTGTTCCAGCCAGGCACCCCAACAAATAAAAATTTTATAAAATTGTTGAGTTTGTGGGAGTCTCATTTGCTTAGTCAGTTAAGTGTCTGCCTTTGGCTCAGATCAGGATCTCAAGAGTCCTGGGATCGAGCCCCATATTGCTCATGCTCTCTCTCTCTCTCTCTCTGGCTTTTGCTCTTAAATAAATAAATAAAATATTTTTTTAAAAATTGTTGAATTTGTTTAACTAGTTTTAAACTAGTAGACAGAGATGAAGATAAAGTATGATGTAATGGCACGGAAAAATACAACTTACACGTTTTAAAAAAAAATGTGCAATGCAAGTTAACTCACTTCTTTTATCACCACACTGGTACTTTACCTACTGAGTTGTTGTAATGTAAGGACCTATTTTATATTTTTATATTTTAGCAAGAGGCTTTCATTGAGGTTAACCCTTAAACTATCCTTGCTCCCCTTCCCCCAGGGGATTCACTTAAAAACAAGTCCTGGTAATCAGCTCCAGGTAACAAAGCCCATATACAAGGGTGGGTCAGGCCAGGTGGAGACATCAATCAGCGGGAGGGGGGGCGGTGTTTGCATATTGTCTCCCTAGATACTAAGGAGTATGCCCCACTCCTCTGCTCTTTGGGATCCTTTTTGGCACTAATCCTAATCAAGGTGTAATAGGCTGGGTCAAATGTCTATACTAGGGTAAATTGAACCTCAATTGGTCATCTAGCCTCACTATGGAGTTTCCTGTGTGCGTTAAAATCTCATTGGTCACCTGTGCGTGGCCAGGCCTGACTGCATGGTCTTTGTCCTTAAAAGCTAGACTGTGAAACAGCAAAGGGTTGCCTTCTCTCATAAGAGGTGTGGCCCCGAACGTTTGGTTAGATTCTTGATGCTTGGCATGAAATAAAGCTTTGCTTGACCTTTGCTTTACATCAGTCTCGCTCCTTTAATCATAGACCCATTATTGGGGCATAACAGTATTAATCTTAAAGTTATAAGTCCACAATGCATCCATCATCCATTCTACCCCTTAACATTCCCCTTTGGACAGACCCATGATCTAGAACAAGCCTTATTTTATAGTGCCTTGTAGGAGATTTTTGCTGCTTCCTAAATTGCCTACTTTCCTCTCACCATTACCACAGAAATTGGGTCCACTGAAACAAAGGTGTAGTGTAAGAAATTAAGACTTCCATAAATCTCTTTAAATAATAAAGTATAAGATAGTGATACCTTTTTTTCTGCCACATAACCAATTCTTGCAAGAATAAGGTCATATAAGAGAATTTACAACACATGCTAGCATTATCCTACTGGACCCAGACCATTTGTATGTTTCTCTGTCTCTGAGAAATGTAGATACTTACATGACTGAAACCTAAAAATTGTTTGATATGACCACTAATATCACCTACATTATTTTAAAGCCTGTTTAAGGCTTCTGTAATACATAGGCTTTGTAAACACTTATTAAGCATCTTGTATATATCAAACACTTAAAAAAAAATCTCTGCTTTAAAAAAAAAACTCTACCTCAATGGAACTTTGAGTCTGAAAAAGATACAGGCAATATACAAGGCAACAGTTAGAATAATTACATATTTGATTATATACTCTGAGGATGTCACCTTAAATTGATATGAAAATGATCAGAAGGATCTGGATTTCTTGTCAAAATTTTTTGCCTTAAAAAGAAATTGATATTTAGGGAAAGTTGTTACTGAAAGAGGTCCTGTGTCAACCAAAAATGTTAAACCATGATCTCGCTAAATTTTCCAGTTGTGATCATTGCTTTGTTTAGCTGTCTTCTATTAAGACTGAATTTAGTAATTCAGTCTCAGATTTCAGTAAGTTTTTTTTTTTAAGATTTTATTTATTTATTAGAGTGAGAGAGGGAGGGGCAGAGGGAGAGGAAGAACCAGACTCCTTGCTGAGCAGGCAGCTGATGCAGGACTGGATCCTAGTACCCTGGCATCATGACCTAAGCTGAAGGAAGACACTTAACCAACTGAGCCACCCAGGCACTCTAGACTGTAAACTTCTTAAAGGTAAAAAAGTTTATTCTTCTAGTAGTTCCACAGACATTTCTAACATCCATAAGAAAGCATGTACTGATGTAAAATGCCAGCAAATCAAATTATTTAAAAAAGAAAGAAAGAAAGAAAAGATATATCTGGATAAAGAGAAAAACAGAAAATCTAATAATACATTGAATTATTAGAGCAAAGAGTGGAGGAAGAGAAAATAAATATGAAATAGAGATTTCCACTAAAAGAAAAAAATTGAATAAGGCAGGAGATTTAGAAAATTATTATGACAGACTTGAGAAAAAAATAAAATAGGAATTTTTAGAAAATAGCAATAAATGAAAAGGTCAATTGTTCCTACCTCTATAATATTAGCTGTTTGTTGTTGTTGTTGTTGCTAATTTACCTACTTATGCTAATAAACAAAGAAAGGTTTCATTTAGGGATAAGGTTTCTCTCTCTCTATATATATTTTTTCCATTTAGGGATAAGGTATATGTATATATACATAGATATATATGTATATATATATATTTTTTTAATTTTAATTGTTAGAAAATGTGTCAGAGAAAGTGTTTAAACTTTAAGATACAGATGCAACATGTAATGAACTGCATTGTTTGAACGTCTAATTTGTAAATGCTGTTAGAGGAAACTTGGTGGAAATGTTCTTATGTGATTGTGTTTCTGGAACTAAGTATATTTATTAATAAGGAATAGTTTAAAATTATGAAATGACCAGGAGTGGACAATTTTCCTAATCCTATCAGCTCTTTGCAGCTCTTTTATTAGCCCCCTTCAGGAATATCAGCTTTTTTATCTAATTAAATTTTATATTAATGTGCTTTTTTACTTTTGGCCTTTCTCTTCCTTCTGCTCTTTTTTTCCCCCTAAATTACATGTTTCTGTTTAACAGCTACTATCAATTCTTTGATATGAATTCTCAACATCAATTTACTAACTCCAGAGATGAAGGAGCATCAATATTTAGAAGCGAAGAATACAAAGCCTTGGGCATCTGGATGGCTCAGTCACTTAAGCATCTGCCTTCGACTCAGGTAGTGATCCCAGGGTCGTGGGATGGAACCCCAGGTTGAACTTTCTACTCAGCTGGGAGCCTACTTCTCCCTCTCCTTCTGCCTGCAGCTCCCTTTGCTTGTGTTCTCCCTCTCTTTGTCAAGTAAATAAAATAAAATAAAATAAAATAAAATAAAATAATGTAAATAATACATTTATTTATTTATTAAAATGCAATTATTACACAATACATAATGTATTGCATAATTATAATAATGATTAAATAATTTATTAAATATTTATATTAAATATATCAATTTAATTAAATAAATATTTTTAGAATTTAAAATATTTCAAATTTAGATTATTAAATATTAAATCATTAATTTAATAAATAAATATCTAAACATAATTAAATAAAATAATTTATTTATTAAAATGAATAAAATAATGTTGTCATTATCTCAGCATGTATTTTTAAATAGTCTAAAAAAAAATCTAATAAAGTCTAAATACATTGAATTCAGATATTTATACAAGTTAACCCAGACACTCAACCCACAGTTTCAAAACTTTTGTTTTTATCTACTACTCAAAATACGATTTTAATGTATTTATTTGTAACTTTGACATAGCAAGGAAACTTGGAGGAAAAGGAGACATTTGCTTTTAATATTTGAAAATTATTTTGTTGATTTAAAAAAATAAAAACCTTAACACGTGAGCATTTCTTCTTAAATGACACTGTGAAGTTTCTGAGTCGCATTCTATTAAAAGTGCTGATAAAATGGCCTCAGTTACTCATTTAAATTATCAGCTGAATGGGTAACAAATGAAGTAGAGAGCTTTTTAATTATTTATGAATGTATTGCTTGTGGATGGAGTGCCACATAGAGTTACCTCTCTTTTTGGCTTTGTTTTGTGAGCAGCAGTGGAATCTATGAATGAGATTAAACATAAGGACATTCACAGAAATTCTTAATGAACTTCTGGGGAAGGGCAATAAGTGCAAGGAAAAACTGCAGCAAGACTAATTACAAATTTCAAGTGGTCATCGCTTAATTATAGAAGCTTTTAAGTTCAAGTAATATATCTTTTTCATGAGCCTATCATATTGTATTAATTACCACAAACTGCACTCTTGAACACTTATCTTTTCACATATTTCTTACTCTTAGTACTTAAAATTACCCTTATGATTGATAAGTAAATGGATTTTACTGACAATGCATTTATTTACATAAATAAATAATGCTGTTTATATATATAAAAACAATTGAATATGTGTATGTGTTCAATGAATTTTTTTTCAAATTAACATCTTAATTCTAACACATTAGTTACAAATAGATATAGACTTTATAGATTCATCAAATATTTTATTCTCAAATTTATATGTCCTTTGTGAAGTAAATGAAACTGTATATATTAAATATAATCCTATCACATGTAACAGTTACTAGTGCATCCCAGGACATACATAGGTCAGGTCCTCCTCAAGGCATCACGGATAACTGGATTTAACTTTCTATCCTAGGAGTCTTCTGTATATTTCTGTGGCTTTTATACTACAATCAGGAGGAAGAATTCTTTTGCTAAAAGCTTCCAAATGACTATGCGAGTAGATTATTTGTAGACTAGTGATATAATATTATTGTTTAATATGTGAAGCATGATAAAATAAAATGCTATTGCCATATTTAATTTGTTCAGTAAAGCATTCATTTAGTTATCAAGCATTCATTTTCTTTTTTTAAAGATTTTATTTATTTATTTGACAGACAGAGATCACAAGTAGACAGAGAGGCAGGCAGAGAGAAAGGAAGGGAAGCAGGGTCCCTGCTGAGCAGAGAGCCTGATGTGGGACACTATCCCAGGACTCTGGGATCATGACCTGAGCAGAAGGCAGAGGCTTTAATGCACTGAGCCACCCAAGAGCCCCAAGCATTCATTTTCTTTATACAGAAGAGATAGAACAATATTATATAGTAGAAAATACAGTAAATAATCTAGAAACCTTGATCATTTTGTTTTGGCAATTTTAGAACATAAAATTAGCTAAAGCTCAAGTGCAAGTTATATTTGTATCATAGGAGGAAAAGTTAATTAAAAGTTTGTTTATTACCATAGTTTAACACTTCAACAAAATGATAACGAGTCCAAAATCAATGAATATATGAAGTATACAATAAAAACAATAATCTTGAGTGTATGTGACTCACTGTAGGTATTGATAGGCTAGAAATCAAAGGGAAAGTATCTATAGGGTTTGTTCAGTTCCATGCTCATCAGATTAATAGGCTTTCTCATATTGCTTCCTTCACCACATTAATTTGTCTAATGAAGTTTTCAAGAGTTAAAGACAGTGATAGGTTCATGGCTGGAGAGAAGGTACAGAATCTAAGATAGTTCAGCAGTGCTTATTATTTAAGAGAAAGACAGCATGGGAGGTGAGGGGTATATCATGCATCCTGTTTTCACTCCCTTTGTGGAGCACCTACCCTGGAGGTCATGTAATAATAACCAATGACCAAAAAACAATAAAAAAACCCAAACATCCATGTGGAAGTGCCATCCCTGCCTGGAGATGAGTAGACTGCTCAAACAGATCCTGGGCAGGCATCTCAGCCCAGGCCTGTGCTGGGGAAGCTGGTTCATGGCTTTGGGCGCAATCAGGAAGCCAGCAAACTGACGGGAGAGTGCAGCCAGGGTTAACAGGACTGATGATCTTTTTGCAGCCAGGCCGCGGGTGGACACCCGCTCAAGGAGCCAGGCTAGGAGGCTGCCCAGCGCCAGCGCTGGCAAAGCTTGCAGCCCCCGGGGCTTCCGCCCGCGCCACAGCCAGGGCGGGGCCTCAGGAGGGAGGGGGGCGGGGGGGCGCGGAGAAGGGGCTTTGCTAATTGCCAAAGCGAAAAGGGAGCTCGCGGAGGACTCAGGAGGGAGGGGGGCGGGGGCGGGTGGAGGGCGGCGGGGAGAAGGCGCTTTGCTAATTGCCGAAGCTGGAAGTGAGCTCACAGAGGATGTGGCTGAGAGTCTGGGAGGAGGTGGAGGGGCTGGCGGAGGAGGGGCGGGCAGCGCCGCGGTGCTGTGCTGCGGCCCAGTCGGGACTGCAGGACCCACCGGACTCGCCGCCCATACGCTCCCATGTGAGGCTCCGCTGTCCCGCTCCTGCTGCCTGCTGCCCCTCCCTGCCCCAAGGCTTCTCCGGACCACCCTCTGCACAGGGGTAAAGTGACACCGCGCCGCGCCCTCACCTGGAGCAGAAAGCGCGGACCCGACCTGGGGGCGGAGAGGGAGGTTATGGAGGCCCAGCCTCCCGGAACCCCAGGGCACCGGGACCACCCCGGACGCTGCGCCAAACCCGGGTCCTCATGGGGTCGGGCTGGGGACAGCGCCTTGCGAGGTGCCCCCCGCCAGCAGGCACGCTAGCCCCCATCTTTCCGCAGCCCCATGCGCCCATGCTGAGGACCCCCTTCCCTCCCCCGCCATGGCCCCGCTGCTTTTGTTCTGGACTTGGGATCCCAGGTGGAAACTAGTCCCTCAGACCTCCCTGGCAGCAAGGAGGGCAGGGAGGGATTCTTGGTTTTCTGCCCTGGCTCCTCCTCTCTCCCCATTCACAAGCCTTCTGGCTTCCCTTTCCTCTCCTCATTGTCAGTTTTCTGAAATGGTTTTCTTCTGCATGTTGACCCAAAGAGCTATTTCATGAATGAATATACACGAAACTGAGTTGGGGCCCACCTGTGAGAACCCACCTGTAGAGGCCTTTCTTTAGAATGGTCTCTGGTTCTAGCCTCAGTTCAGAATACTGCATGTACCTGAGGACCAAGTCCAGATGTTTCTTTCATCTCTGACTTGAATTTGAAATCCTCCTCAGACTTCAGCTTCCAGGATTTCTCCATTCCTTGCTCTCCCACTGTCTTGCTGGGGATCCGCCATGAGTGTTGAACACAGGAATGAATGAATGATATATACCCCAGACTGCTGGGGCTTTGTCTTCTTTTGCTGAGGTTGGAAAGGCTTGGGAGAGACCCCCTGTATGCAGATAGAGAGCTGCATGCAATTGCTTAGATAAACGTGTTCCCCACTTAATTGCTTGGGCATTGAACATTTCGCCCTTAACCTGTGGCTTGAGCAGTTAGGAGGAGACAATCTGGAGGTGAATCAGAAGATGGCTGAATCCACATGGTGGTGGTCTGGGTTTGGGAGATTTTCCTGGAGATTCAAAGGAAAGATATAAATTCTTCCAGTGGGGAGTGGTAAACTTTTTATCGATGGGAGATGGAAAATAAATGGTCTGGTTAAACTTTCCGGCCCCCTCAAAACCCATTATTTGAAAACACAAAAAGGGAAGTGAAGGGAGAAATCCTCCCACTCCCATTCCCACTCACCTCCATAGCCATCTCCTCTTCCAAGAACCTAACAGACAAGGTGCCAAGAAGTGTTAGGTACCAGCAGTGGTCTCAGATCTCATTCAAGAATCATGGTGAAAGGCTTTCAAATAGATTGTGGGGGAACAGGGGTCCAATTAGGGGGGACAAGTTTAAGGTTTGCCTGGTCCCCTAAAAATTAATGGCACTAGAGAAGATGAGCTTTGGGAACTATAGCTTAATGGATACAATGTGTTAAAAGCTTCAGTGAGTCATGGTGGGAAGAGGCTATGAGGGCAGCAAACACAGTCCTAGATGATGTTATTAATAGCATTATAGGCTCTAGATTTCCTGTGGTGGTGTTCTTGGCAAGACCAGCCCGGCCAAAGTGGATACTCTCAACCTGGAACAGAGGGTCTTGGAGATGCCAGCACGTGAGGTATAATGAGAGGGTAAAATGATAGGAGGTGTCCTTTGGAAGGACTGACTCCTTGACTTTAAAATGGAGAACTCAAATCTGTACGTGAAATCTTTCTGGCTACAAAGAGGGCCAAGGCCTCCTAAGGCCAAGGTCTCCTCGTCACTTTCAAAGATGTCGAAGAATATATTCAGACATTTCAAAGATGTCCTCATATCATTGGTTCCCACTCTGGAATTCTATCAATAAGGTGAGAGTTCCTGTAGTTGAAAAAGAGATCTAAAAAGACTTCCCTTTCTCATGTAATTTCTGTAACCTCCAGGACACACCCACCTCCCCCTTCCAGCTCTGTAATGAAGCCACAGCTGGTGCCAATTTGTGGAACTCCTTAAAGGCTATTCTCCCTTATATACCCCAGGACCAAGTTCCCATGCTCCCTCACCGGATTTTCTGCACTCACCTCCCACCTGGTGTGTTCACACCTGCAAGTGCCTTTTACCAACCCCTTTGCCAAAAGGCAGCCAGAGTGACCTTTCAAAGACCTATCAGTTCCTGGCATTTGTCTCCATAGAAATCTGCACTGATCTTCTAACAAATTCTCAGTCCTCCAAAGGCACCCATAATCCTCCCATCAGTCTATTCATACCCCTCCAACTGACTGATGCCTGTTCTGCCCCATCTCTCTGCCCTTCAACCACACTGCCTCCTTCTTCCTGTGGAGACCTCTCATGGCACCTGCCTCCAAGCACAGGTGATTCCCATTGATGGGAAGACCCTCTTCTCTCCCCCATCTCCCCACTCCAGTTACTCCCACTTATTCGTGAGCTCACAAGCCCCATGGTACACACTCTCCATGCAGCCTGCTCTCTCTTTTCTAGCACTGGCCTCCGTTTCTAGCTGTGCTTGTGTCATGGATGTCCTTCCCCAGCCAGCCTCCAAGCTCTCCTTCCCTTTAGCTCCAACACCTGACACAGTGCCTGGCACGTAGTAAGCCCTGGCTAGCTTCTAAGAGCCTCACTGAGGGACTGAAAGCATTTTAAAAATGTCACTACGTAGGCTCCAAACTGTAGGCAGAAAAAGCTTTGCCTGGATTGACATTTTAGAGACGTATTGGTCAAGTTGGATGTGTTCACTGACTTTGCCTTGTAAAATTAAAAAAAAAAAAGGACCTCTGTATCGCTTCGCATCTACCGAAGGCGCATGTATACTACTAGACCACGTTATGAGCTTAATGGAAGGAGACAAGATGTTTTCGCTAAGAAAATGTATAAGACTTTTGAGGTCAAGTGGGAGGAAACAGTCCGTTTGTTGGAGCATTGCTATCTTACTCTATCACAGCCACTCTTAAAAATCTGACACGGGGTGAGTCAGAATTGTCTGTCGGAGATGAGTTAGATCTGGCTCATGTTCCTACAGACATGAAAGCCAGAAACGAAGAAGGAGGCTTTGAAAGCGTGGGTTGAGGAGGCCGTGTGGTTCACTGCGATGAGCTAAGTGCCCAGGGCCACCAGCAGACATGCTGGCCTGTGTCCGTCCTTTGTTCTGGAGTCCCTCTTGCACCATGTGGTGAGGCTGGTGGCTGGGAGCAGCTCAGACAGTACCTGGTGGCATCTTACCTCTCCCACCCTCCTGTGGGCTCCAGTAGGTCCCAAGGGACAGCCTGCCTTCCTTGAAAAGCCCAGTAGCACTGGGAGCAGAAACTGGGGCCAAAGAGTGAGCACCCTGTTTGACAAGCTGGACCAGCCACCTCTTCTTCAGATGCAGGGGGAGCCCTGGCATGCTGACTCCTCCCTTCTCCCTTTCCCCTTTCCTCTCTTCCTCCCTCTTTCCTTCCCCTCTCTCCTTCCCTGGTGGTGCCCTTTCCCAATGCCCACTTCATCCCTTTTCCTTTCTACATGCCTGTCTTCTAGAGTTTCTTCTCTTTCCTCCCCAATACTTCCCTTCATCTGAATCTCCTCTTTGGTTCCTTTGTCCCTGCTCTCTGCTCCTCCTCCCCTTCCCTGGCTCCTGTTCAGCTCCATTGCTAATGCAGGCAGAGCTGGATTAACATGCTCACTTGCTAGCTCAGCCACCCTCCAGAGAAGTCACTCTTCAGTGTCCACCTTCCTGACCCTCTGGTCGCTTCTCCACTTGTTCAGATATTGCTCTGAAGTCTGAGGAGGACAGAGCAGGGCTGCCACAGAAGCAGGCCAGAGGAGAAACCAAACCATGTGTCCACACTGTCCCCCAGCACTGCTGCTCTGAGAGCTTTCTGAGTCCTCAACAGGGTTAGGATTTAGGGGCTTCTTCAGAACCGGGAGTGAAAACAACCATAGGTCAAAAGAAAAGCGACGGCCCCCACACAAAAATAATAATCACAAATGAAAACTATGTTAACTCTGAGTCCCAAAGTCGAAAATTGCCTTGAATCTGTCACTAGAAAGCACCCAAGGCCTCACTCTCTGGGTTCTGGGTGCCCTGGGAATGGCAGGAGGCTCTGACAGGCGCATGGGAGTGCGGAACTATGGGGGCTAGCCTGCCGTCTGGCGGGGGGGGGGGGGGGGGGGGGGGGGGGGGGAGGTTACCTCCTGTGGCGCCGTCCTGGCCCTACCCCCTGCGGACAGGGTGTGGCGCGGCCTCCGGGGTGGTCCTGGTGCCCTGGGGTTGGCGGGAGGCTGGGCCCCGACCACCCCACACCCCGCTCCTGTCCTGCGTTTTCTGCTTCAGGTGAGGGCGCATCGCGGTGTCACTTTACCTGTGAGCAGAGGGTCCTCCAGAGAAGCCATGGGGCGGGAGGGGCAGCAGGCGGCCTGAAGGCCTGAACGGGAACGGGACACCGCGGCGTCAGGGGCTAGGCTGCAGCGTGGGAGCACAGGGGCAGCGAGTATGGTGTGTCCTGCAGTCCCGAATGGCTGCAGCACAGCACCCTGGCGCTGTGCGCCCCTCCTTCCCGCCTGGGCAATTAGCAAAACCCCTGCTCAAGGCCGCCCCCGACCCGCCCCCCCCTTCCCTCCTGAGTCCTCTGAGAGCTCACTTCCAGCTTTGGAAATTAGCAAAGACCCTTCTCTGCTCCGGCCCCGCCCCCTAACTTCTGAAAACTGAGCCATGGCTGGGGTGCGGGCTAAGCCCTGGCATGCTACTGCATTGCCAGCTCCAGCGCTGGGCAGCCTCCTAGCCGGGCTCCATGAGCGGGTGTCCACGTGCAGCCTGGCTGCGAATAGATCATCAGTCTTAAACGCCGGCTGCACTCTTGGGTCAGTTTGCTGGCTTCCAGATTGCGCCCAAAGCCAGGAACCAGCTTCCCCAGCACAGGCCTGGGCTGAGATGCCTGCCCTGGATCTGTCTGAGCAGTCTCCTTGACTCCAGGCAGGGATGGCACTTCGACCTGGATGTTTGGGTTTTTGTTTGTTTTTTTTGGTCATTGGTTATTACATGACCTCCAGGGTAGGTGCTCCACAAAGGGAGTGAAAACAGGACGCCATATATAAGCATACAGCCATTCTAGAAAAATAGCTTGGGGTTCTCCTGGAAACGCTGCATTGGTCCTTGCACTATGGTTTAATAGAAAAGGGATTATGCACCAAGTTACTTAAATGAGCATAGGTTGAAATCGTTTACTGAGAGTAAATATTTTAAATAGTTATATTTTAACTAAATCTATCATCAATCATAAATCTATTACACGAAGGTTACAGGCAATTTAAAAGCAAGAGCACTCTATTCAGGGTTTTAAATAATCCCTGTCTGTCTTGGCACATGAGAATGCAAAGATAGGAAATGGTTTGTAAAAGATCATATAATAGCTTTTACTAATTCTATTTATTTGACAGACAGAGATCACAAGTAGGCAGAGAGGCAGGCAGAGAGAAAGATGGGGAAGCAGGCTCCCCGTCAAGCAGAGAGCCTGATGAAGGGCTTGATCCCAGGACCCTGAGATCATGACCTGAGCCCAAGGCAGAGGCTTAACACACGGTGCCACCCAGGCGCCCCCAGATGAAATACATTTCTGACTTAGAAACTTCAGATAGAATTTTTTTGTCCATGATGACAACTGAAGAAAATGTGTCATCCCTAAACCTAACCTTAAACCCTACCAACGCTGAAACCTAAGCTGACCTTAAAGCCCAAACTAGAACCCTGAATCCCAAACCTGGAATGGAACCAAAGCCTGTACCTGAGCCCTGGATCCAAGCCCTGAACCACGAACCCAAACCCTAAACCAGACCTCCAAGTCATGAAACCTGAACCCAAATATGAGCATGAAGTCAAACCCCAAATTTGACCTTGAACTTTATCCCATAAGCCCTGAGTCTTAAAGCCTAAATCATAAACTTAAAGCCCTAAACTATAACTCTGTTCCCTTGTCCTTCACTCTAAACCCTCACCCTAACACTAAACCCAAAGCCTGATCTAGAACTCTGACTAAAACCTGAACCTGTACCCAAATTCAAATGCTTCACCACACTTTGCTTATGCACTTGCCATTGACGGATATTTGCAGTTTCTACCTTTTGATTCTTGTGAACATTGTTTGGGTTGGGGGCTAGGGTTAGGGTCTTGGATTAGGGTAGGGTCCAGGCTTGAGACCAAGTTGAGGTCAGAGTGTGGGTCTGCATTAGGGCCATGTTCAGTGACACTGTTTGGGTCAAGGACTGTTGTAATTCCACATTGTTTCCAATTCATTGTTCCTTAGCTATTTGGGGGGAAGTTGGGGGGTATTGGGCTCCATGCAGCTTGAATTTCCGGAATGAAATGGCATCAGCTGGACCCGGGGAGGGAGCAGGACCTTCCACTGAAGGGTGAGCTCCCACAGTCCTGCACTGCCTTGCACCGCCTGCAGAGGGCGCCAGACCCCAGCTCCCGCCCTGAGCCCAGGCTGCACAGCCACAGCTGGGACCAGAGCCCCGCCTCTTCAGGACCCACTGTGGAGACTTCTGGAGAATGTGGGGCGCCTCCCACCCTGACAGGACAAGCTGAGGAGGGTGTGGCTCTGCATCCACACTGACCGGACCCGTTGTGGAGGACGCGCCCACACTGGCAGCAGTCCAACCTCCTAAGGACCAGATGCTGGAGGAGCTGAGGAGAAGCCGCCTGAGTGGACTGTCAAGGGGTTCGTGGTCTCAGGACCCCACAGAGGAAGGGCGCCCTGTGTAGACACTGGGGCTTCCGTCGTTTTGTGTGAGGAGACGTGGCCTCCTGCTGTGCTGTGCACGGGGCTGTGGGGTCCCCTCTTTCTGGGCTCGGGTGATCCTAGGTCCTCGTCTGTGTTTGTGTGCTCGCGGATTCGGTTCCTGGGGCTCCTCAGATGGTCTGCAGTCAGGGAGCGTCAGCCTTCTTTGGTGCTTGTGCTCTCCCCACCTCAGCCCTGCGGGGTCCTTCCCGTGTCCACACCCACTCCAGGCTTGCACCGAGTCCAGAAATTCGGGAGCCAGAGTGAGGACTCTGTAGACGGTTTTGGGGAGAGTAGGTATTTTCCCAGTGTGGGTTCTACCCTGAGCACAGTGCCTCCCCATCTCCGTGTGTACCCCTCCCTGTCTGTCGTCATTGTTGCAGGGCTGTCAGAGGACAGGTCTGTCACCTTCTTGGTTCAGGGGCCTCCCGGGTATCTTGCTGTCTTGGATGCAGGTGTAAATGAGATTGTTCTCCGCAGTCTCTTTTTGATGGTTCCTTCTGAGCACCTAGGAGTGCCACTAATTTGTGCATATTGATTTTGTTCCTTGCAAGATCTTGAATTTATTTGTTCGATTGGCCTTAAACTCAATCTGCCAGTTATTTGACCAGCAGCATGGATTTAATTGGGAAGAGCAGAGAATGGCAGTCTGGGCTGAGCAAGCTAAGGTCCCATCACAGGCAAGTGCGAGAAACAAAGGAGAGTAACATTATTTCATGGAGGAGGAAGAAGTTGGGAAGGGTGCTTGAAGGAAAGTCCCTTGGAGAAAGGCAGGGTGATGGAGAATTCTCACCAGCTGAGCTGCAAAGCTCCTACAAAAAGTCAGGAGATGAACCTCCAGCTTCCCGTGTGGGGCCTGGAATTGGTGAGTCTCTCCTGTGGGGAATTGCAATGTGGAGTCTGTAATGGGCACTGAGCACCAGGCGCCCCCTTCCAGCCTCCCCTTCTGGCATCCCCAGTCCACTTTACTGGGGCTTCCCTTCCTGCTTTTGCACAGTTCTAACCAGCTTGTGGTGGAACGTTGTGGAAAAACTGAAATTCCAAATCCACTGCTTCTACTGCACCTGAGATACAGTGGCCCATGATTTAATTCTCCCACGAGTCTCTTGCTAACATGTGTCCTCTCCATGTTGGGTGACCTGGATCTGGGAGGGCTTGGACTCCATCCCAAAGTCTGATGTTCTCTCTGCTTCCGTGTCGTCGTGCTAACATGGATATTTGGAAGATTCATTTCCTCTGTGGTGATTTCAAAGTGCAGTCAGCTTGTTATAGCAGCACAAATACGTGCTGTCTCCACACTCAGATTCCCCAGCCGTCATTTCTTTACCACGTTTGCCACTTCACACGGGATGCTTCAGTGTGTTTGATCCCACACCAGGACAATGTCCTGCAGAACCACCACATAACCTGAAATGAGGAGATCATTACAGAACCCATCCAAGGGTTAGTGTTAGGAACCAGGGACATGGCAGGACTGACCTGAAGACCCCATGGAGAGCTGTCTGGGTGGCTGAGTTGACAGTGGAGGTGAGGGTGAGTGTCTGGCTCTGGCTTTGTGTCCAGGAGTCAGCTCTGTGTGGGTGTGTCCTCAGCTAGGCATGCAGATTTCTGCTCCTCTGAATCCTTTCCGGAGTTCCAAATGGCACAGTTTCCTTCTGGGCAGCAGGCTGAGTCCTCTGGGATTGCCCATGTGTCCCCAAATTGTAGGGCACCTACTGCAAGGCCTTTGGGGTCACAATCCTGAGAACCGAACCAAACCAAAGGTTATGGTTAGGGCCCACCACATGGCAGGCCCGATCTGCCAGCACTCTGTCCATCTTTCTGGGGGAGGAAGCAGTCGAGGGATTTGTTCAGGGTGAGTGTCAAGCTCCAGGTTTGCATCCAGTGGCCTGCTGAATATGGGGGTGTCCAGAGGTAGGAATGCAGATTTCAGTTCCTCTGAATCCTTTCTGGAGTTCCAAATGGCATGGTTCCTTTCAGGGTGGCAGGGTGAGTTTTATGGTGTTCCTCACTGTCCCCAATCTCTGAGGCTTTGGAGCCAGGCCATCGGGGACACACCTCTCAGGACAGAATCTAGGCTTAAGAGTTTGTGCCTATGGGCATGGCTGCACTGATCTGAAAGCACTGTGGCGAGGATCACAGGGGTCTGAGTTGAGAGCATGGTTCAGGATCAGTATCAAGGTCTGGGTTTGTGTCCAGTGGACCGCTGAATGTGGGGGTGGTCTCAGATGTCCAAGACGATTTCCCCTACTCTGAATCCTTTCCAGCATTCCAAATAGCCTGGTTTCCTTCTGGGTGGCAAGCTGAAATCTCTGGGATTTCTCAGGTCTTGCCATTGCCCTTGCAAGGGCAAGATACTTTTTACAGTAAAAGAATTCACCAGATGAGCTGAACAGCAGAAAAGACACAGCTCAAGAGTTAATCAGTGAACAGGAATATCATGCCAAAAACTTCTTTGATAACACACTACAGAGCAAGGGAAGATAGGAGAGAAAGCTGAGATATAAAGGACAAACCCTCCAACTTTCCAACATCATTTCCTACTTGTTTATTTCCATTGCTGTCAGCTCCTTCCCAGTCAAAAATATGTCACCTGAGCCAGCCTTTTTTCTTCCTGAGATTGGGGCACTGCAAAGCCCACCAGAGGGGCCAAGGGCACCCCTATACCTGCTGAGCTGAGCCCATTTGTACCCCAACTGTGAGGAGGTACCAGCCTGTCCCCCTGGTGCTCCATGGTCTGTGGCAGTCCTTCCTTCTGGACCCTGCTTTGCTGCTCTATTTTCGCTAACCCTGGTCTCAAACTAGGGATTGCTCCTGGAAGAGGAACTCAGGGAGATGAGGCTCAGGAGGGTCTCCCTGCCTGGAATCTTCGTGTGAGGAGTGCACAGCCAACAGATTTTGCCCAGGGACTTGCAAAATGCAGAGAGGCAGATTTCTTTTCTCTCTTTCTCTCTCTCTCTAGCCTCATACTAACCAGGAGTTCTTAGAACTTTCTTCAGTGACTTCTAGGTGTAGCTTGGCCACTTTTTCACAGAAAGGCCACTTGAGCATGATGAAACACACGTATAAGCAATTACATTAAAAAAAAAAAACAATAAGCCAATGCACACAGACCTTTGACAGCAGCACAGGACGCTCAAGGGACCAGAGTTCCTACCTTGGGCAATAGTGGTAGAGGCCGTGTTCTGCCATGCAGGTCCCTAGACCTTTGGCAGTTTCCACGATTGCAAATCCAGACATGCAGAATCCTGAGGGACAACCTACTAACTGCAAAAGAGCAAAAATTCATCAGGATTCAGAGAGTGGAAATCCATTTGTACTGGAAAAGAAAGAAGTAGGCTTGCTGTGAATCCAGCAGGGAGGACAGGCATAGATAAAGGCTGGTGTATGGGTCACGGAAACTATTGTTTCTCAAGGGTCCTGCTGTCTCTGTAAAATGCTATGAGGACTGTCTCTTGGGGACCTCCTGCTTTCCTACCAGTGACACCCCCAGATTCTGCTTTGCTAGTCCCATGGATTCCTGGGGATACCCAGTTGATAAGCTATGCTGTCCTCATGACAACACTTGCTAATGGACTGAATGTTTGTGTCTTGTCCCAATTCAGATGTTGAAGCCCTGACCCTCAAGGAGTGCCATCAGGAGGTATGGGCTTTGAGAGGTGGTGAGGTCATGAGATTGGAACACTTGTGAATGAGATAAAAGCACTTCTGAGAAACGACCTGAGAGATTGTTCTGCCAGCTGTCATCCATGCAAGTCTACAACAGAAATATGGGCATTTGTAGATAATGAAGCAGTCTCTTGCTAGATATCAGATCTCCCAGGATCTTGCTTTTGGACTTCTCAGTCTCTAGAACTGCAAGGAATAGTACATGTTTTGCTGTTTCAGCCACCCAGTCTGTCATTTGTTGCAGCAACTTGAACTGAATAAAGCAGAGCCCAAGTCCTGGTTAATCCCTGCTTCTACTCATTTCCCCTCAGAAAGAGCTTCTAATCCAGAACTGACCTCTGCTTTCCATACACGTGCTTCAGACTCCTTCTGTGAGAGCCCAGACTTTGTAAAAGACTCCTCCCTCATGGCAACCAGCATTCTGTGACTCCTGAGGACTGTCCTCCCTGACTGTATTGAGTCAATCAAACTGATTTTGATTCTGGAGTCCCAGGATCAAGGACTGCATCAGGCTCCCAGCTTCATGGGGAGTCCGCTTCTCCCTCTGACCTTCTCCCCTCTCATGCTCTCTCTCTCACTCTCTCTCTCTCTCTCAAATAAATAAATAAAAATCTTTTAAAAATCTGATTTTAACAGACCATAAGCTTGTTCTTGCTGGTCTTTGGAAGATTAGGCATTAGCCCTTCGGAGAAAGTTCTGAATGGCTGCTTCATGAAGGGGTGAACTGTGTCCCCAAAGTCTCTTTTTGCTGCCTTCTAATCACAGATGCTGAGACAAATCCTCCCAGGTGCTGGTTTTTCAAAGCACTTAATGCTTTGGCTTTGAAGTTCCTCACTTGACAGTTCTGCTTTAATCAGTTTGTGACAAAACAGCCAATTGGTGGTGGATGCAAAGTGCACTGATAAAGTCAATATCAGGGAACAATTTTTTGAGTGTCATGCATGTGCACGTGTGTGCACACACATATCCATGTGCTAAGCATTATGGTAAATGTCTGACAAGAACTAAAACATCAAAAAGTCAAAATACCCCAATAGCTGATATTTTTATTATTCCTACATCCTAATCTATGAAAAACAGGGTCAGAGAATAAGAAGTGGCAAAAAGAATCAAGATTTGAGGCAGTTCGATTTCTCAGCCAGCCTTGATCAATAGGCATGTACACCTGTGTCTAGTTTCAGCTCTGTGTAACCTTGCCATAACCTTGGATAAGCCATTCATCTCTCAAGTTCAGGTTCTTGGTCCAAGGAGGGAAGGGGCACAGGTTGAGTACCTCCAGTGGGACATCCTGGCAGGCTTGTTCATTCAAGCATTCCTGTTTCAGTTTGAGTAATTGAAGCCAGTCTTTGTTTTACCGAAGGCCAAGCTTGTCCAGTGTGTCCATGCCACCAGCCAACAGCATTTGTCCATGCCATGTAACAACTGAGCAACATTCATAGGAATGGGGGGAGGAAAAGATGTCCACAGGTGTTGACAGATGTTCTGCATGGAGGAACAGGAGCTGGGGCCATCACCTGCTGTTTCTAGTGGCCTTCTCTGTCGAGTTAAAATAAATGGCAATTATTTGCAATGACAGGGGTGAAAGTAGAGGGTATTATGCCAAGCGAAATAAGTCAGTCAGAGAAAGACAATTATCATATGATCTCACTCATATGTGGAGTTCAAGAAACAAACCAGAATCATAGGGGAGTAAAGGAAAAAAATAAAACAAGATGAAGTCAAAGAGGGAGACAAACCAGAAGAGACTTTAAAAAAAAAGATTTTTATTTACTTATTTGACAAACAGAGATCACAAGTAGGCAGAGAGGCAGGAAGAGCGAGAGAGGAGGATGCAGACTCCCCAGGGAGCAGAGAGCCTGATGTGGGGCTCGATCCCAGGACCCTGAGATCATAACCTGAGTTGAAGGCAGAGGCTTTAACCCACTGAGCCAGCCAGGTACCCCTCAGAAGAGACTCTTAATCACAGTAAACAAACTGAGGGTTCTTGGAGGGGAGAGGGATGGCTGGATGGGGTAACTGGGTGATGGACATTAAGGAAGGCATGTGATACAGTGAGCACTGGGTGTTACAAAAGACTGATGAATCACTAACCTGTATGTCTGAAACTAGTATTATATGTTAATTAATTGTATTTAGATTAAAATTTTCTTTAAAAATAAATTTAAAATAAAATAAGTAACAATCCAATAATGATCAGAGTTATCCAGCAGGGAGTATCAGATCTAGATGTCAGTTAAATTTAAGGGGCTTGCCGAAGTATAGGAGAGTCACGCTAGGTCATTTTCCTGTGTGGGGAAGTCTTCAGGGGCAGTTCCAAAGACAAAGATTATTAATATTTCTCCTTCCCCCATTCCTCTTAGAACCAAAGATGTTTCCTCCACTCACCCACTGGCCCTGTATGTAGGTGTTGCTTTCTCTCTACCAATCAAAAAATCAGTGAGTAACTATAACTTCACCTTTTCCAATATCCCCCTACCCCCGACCTTTGGTCTTTAATGGCCATGGGCAACAGGGACAAAGACATTTTTTAAAAACTTACAGAGATCTATTATGCTCTACTACCTTGGCCCGCATGGGCCACTGCAAAGGGATTCTGTGAACCGTGTACTCAGATGAATGGTCATTATCTTCAAAAAGGCAGGGGCAGTGATAGACACAGGAACCAAAAAAGCAAGAGTTAACGGACCATCAGAATAATGGAGTACCAACACTTTTATGTCCTTGGCTTGAATCCTCAAGGTCCAGTGTCTCAACAGAATTTTCATTTTGGTCTCATCTGCCTCACTTGTCCACCCCTGGGCCAGTTGGCAGTTATACTGAGAACCGGAAATTTTCCTTAGAAGAGAGAAAGAGTATTTGTCAGTTAAACCAAGGAAATGTCCATTATAGGAAGTTAGGCCTTTTGTCATGGTACTCCATTAGCACCCTCCTGACTGTTAAAGAAAAAAAAAATATTGTGACACCCATTAAAGAGAGTAAGGAAGATTTTATTCAATGGATGCTACTATGATGAGATTTTATTGTATAGTATGGGAGAGAAATCTGGCTCAGCTCAGACAAATGGAGATTTACAGCTAAAGAGCATGGTGGGGATCACTGAATGTAAAATTAAGATGGAACATCAAGGGTAAGGATGAAGGGATTCTGGCTAAACCATCTGGACAGTAATATTGTTGAAGGAAGGCTAGGGTCATAAACTATTGAGATCAGGGGATAAGGAATTTTTTAAAAGACTTATTAATACATTTTAGAGAGAGGGAGCAGGGGTAGGGGTAGAGGGAGAGGGAAAGAGAATTTTAATCAGACTCTTCACTGAGCATAGAGCCTGAGGTGAGGCTTAATCTCAGGACCGTGAGATCATGACCAGAGTAGAAACCAAGAGTCAAACGTTCAACCAGCTGCACCAACCAGGTGCCCTGGGAATAAGGGATTGGATCAGATATTAAGGGTTATAGATACTGAAGCACCTGGGTGGCTTAGTTGGTTAAATCTCTGGCTTTGGCTTGGTCATGATCTGATCCCAGGATCAAGCCTGACATTGGGCTTGCTGCTCAGTGGGGAGTCTGGTTCTCTCTCTCCCTCTGCTATTCCCCCTGCTCAGGCTCTCTCTCTGTCAAAATAAATAAATCTTAAAAAAAAAAAAGTGGTAAGATACCAGGGGTGAGAGATAAGGAATTTGATCAGATATCAAGAGTAGGATAGAAGATTGCTGAAAAATGACCAAGCAGATTTCTTGCTAAAACTGGGCTAAGTGGGCGGAGCCTAAGGTCAAGGCTAGACAGAAAGAGGACTCAGAGGAACTTGACTCGAGTCTGGTCAAGGAGAAAATCTTCATCAGCCATGACCATTGTATTTTCTGCAGTCACACATTTTACTAATTCTTTTATCAGACATTCAGTGAACGAGAAACATGAACGCAGCAGCAATAATATAACAAATGTAAGCGCTCTAGAAGAGACAAAGGCAGTATGGGAATCCACCTCATCAGATTTAGAATATGCATGACTCCATGACTGAATTACTACCACTGCTTGACTGTTGAGATTAAGATGTAGTACAGAGGATCAGAGGGAAGGGAGGGAAATCTGAATGGGAGTCATCAGAAAGGGAGACAAGCCATGAGGCACCTTTAACTATAGGAAACAAACTGAGAGTTGCTGGGGGGGAGGGGAGTGGGAGACATGGAGAAACTGGGTGATAGGCATTAAGGAGGACACTTGATGTGATGAGCACCAAGGGTTATCCACAACTGATGAGTTACTAAATTCTCTGAAACCAATGATGTACTATCTAATGGCTAATTGAATTTAAATATCTAAAAAAGGCACTTAAAAAAAAAAGATGTAGCATAACTCACAATATCCTTTGAGTGGAAGAATGTGCGGACTTTCCACACCTCTGCTGTCCAAGTCCCATGGCTAGTAGCCACATGTGGCTAATGACCACTTAAAAGGTGGCCAATTCAAATGGAGAAATGCTGTAAAAGCAGAATAAACACTGGCTTTCAAAGACATATTGTAACCAAAAGTCAGAGAGTATTGCCACCCTCACATCACAAACATCGCATGACTTCTACAGCTAATGAGAGTGGGACCCAAGATGAGAGAGGTCAACCTGAAAGTCCATGATGTCAGAAAGAACATGGAGAAGAAAGAGTCACAATCCTGGAGTGGATGGGCTGAGGACTGTCAGAATGCCTTTTTTTTTTTTTGGTGATTCTGTATACGGACAAGGAGAATTCACTGGAGATGACATCTGTATGCCTCACATTTTCAAGGGAAAATTATGAAAACGCATATAGACCCACAGCCATAGTTTAATTATGTTTGAAATATATTCAGAACTACTCCAATCAGTAAATTGCATATTTTCACATTTAGCTTCTCAATTTTCTCTTCGGCACCTCCCATTCTTGAAATCCCAACACAAATCACATCTCTTGCCTAAGGACCATAAACTACCTCACTATCAAAGGCTACAGTTTATTCATTCATTTGATTCATTCAAAGCAACCTAATCTTGAGTGATGTCTTAGGCGCTCTTCTAGGGACTGGTGACATGGTGAACAAAATAGGTAAAAATCTTACTTTCATGGAGCCTCTCTGGTATTTAGGGGAAAATCTTTCCTTATCAACATGAAAATACTTTTTATGGATGTTGCTTAGAATTTCAGTTTTTTTTTTTTTTTCTTGACAGTATCTCAGGTGATCATCTTTGAGGTGGTTCTCCTGAAAATATTTTTGGGGGGTACTGACTCGACTTTCTGAGTCAGACACTTTCCTAAAGACAGGGGTCAAAGGAAAAGTGACAACTGTCACTCTTGCAGTAAGAACAGGGATCACAATGCTTGAAACAGATATGCTGCTCAGCTGTCAGAAAGTCCACAAGGCTCCAAATGTGTGTGGCCAACTAACGGAACCTGTAACTCAGAGGTTATCATCCTGAGAGCAATGGGAAATCCCTCTAGTTAAGGACTCTCCTTGACGGAAGCTTGACAATGGCCTTGATTTACTTACTATGATGTTTAGGTAATTATACACATTAAGAAAAGTGCACAAGGCACTTACATTTCCATGATACCATCAAAGATATTGTTGTTTTATTAAAATGTTACATCTAGAGTTGTAACGTATAGAGTAGTTAAGTCAATCACTATGAGGTACAGGTGAGACTATTGTAACAGCCATACTTCCATAAAAAAGAAAAATTTTTTGTGGTTTCTGATCTAGGAATCAGCCAGTGAATAATTCTATATCAGTGTCCAGTTACCGGGCTAAACATGTAATCTATTTATATTTCTGAGGGTAAGCTGAATTGTGATCACTGAGCCAGCTGTATTCTAGTAACTACTCATTTACCCAACATAACAGATATAAGAAGGTAAAAGGCTTCTAAGGAGACTGGTTACTTATATTTTGAACCACATTTTGGCAGGTATAACTTGCAACTTGTGCTTAGTGGTAAGATTTCTGATATTTACTTTCTCCTTCCTTTGGCAAGTCAAGTTAGTTAAAAAGTAATTAGAGTAGAGTCCATTGTTTTTCTTAAATGCTTACAGAGATATAGAACTCTCAAGTTTCTTTACTAGACAGGATTAGATCACATTAGTGATAAAGATCAGAATGATTTACATTGCTAAAACGAGAACTTCCTGTCAGTTTGGAGAAAGCTCATTTTTATAACCAACATATTGGCTGGGCTAGAGATTAATGAGTGCTATGGGTGGGGTGATGAATGTGATATATTCAATGACCTGTGGAATTTGTTCTGTAATTTCCCCACTCCTCTGGTCAGCAGAGCGTCTTCTTCAGTACCCAGCACTGCCCATAACTGCATTCAGAAAATCACTCTCCAAAAATGGTTATTTGTTTTGCCTTTTTTATAATTTTTTAAAACATTTGATTTATTTACATGTCAGAGAGAGGGAATGAGAGCACAAGCAGGGGGAGCAGGAGAGGGAAGGGGAGAAGCAAGCTTCCTGCTTGGTGGGATTGCACAAGGGCTGAAGAAGACAGAATGGGAAGGGGACAAGGAGAATAGTGGGTTTCAGATTCTTGGGAACAGAGCCCACATCTATTTCTATGTTTATCTCACTGCTATAAACCCAGGTCACAGCAGAGTGCCTGCAGCAGAGTCATGGAAGTGCTCCAGAACTGATAACTATTGCTATTTATACTACTAACATTCCTCCACAAAGGGCCAAGTGTCATAGCTTCTCCCAGTTCCCCACACTGAACGCAATGAAGAATCAAACTATCGGGTGAAGGATGGCGAGGGGCATTTAACAGGACCCAGATCACAGGAGCCATATTGTATTGCAGGACCAGGGGTCTTACCAGTGACTAGGTATTCACTCCTCTTGAGAGGCTAGCTCCTTGGATCTCCCTCTTCAATCCTCTGAACCCATGTCTGGCATCAGAAACAAAAGTAAACATAACGTATCGCCCTTGTTTATTTTTTACTATTATTTGTTACAGAGGAAGAGAGAGATCACAAGCAAGGGGAGCTGCAGGCAGAGGGAAGGCAGGCCCCCCACTAGAGCCTGGTTTGGGATCCAATCCCAGGATCCTGGGATCATGACCTGAACCATGGGTAGATGCTTAACTGAGTAAGCTACCCAGGCGTCCCTTATTGTCCTTCTTTAAAATTTAATGTATTCTCTCTCCCTCTCTCTTTGTCCCCACTCTGTCACTCATACTCACACAATCACAGAGTCACAGACAATAGCAAGGCATTTCCCATTCTAATTCGCTAAGGCACTATGAGCTTAAGCTCAACAGAATCACTTTGCCAGCTGCTGCTCTACCGTGCCCTGATCCCTTCTCTATCCCCAAGCTCGATCTGTAACTCAAGTGTCATGGTGGTGGCTCTTTCTGCCCTCCCTCCACAAGGCTGTCATCAGCACACTCTTCCCCGTGGCTCCACTCCCCAGCACTGGCTGCCTTTGGTCTATGGGTATGCCCTCTCCTAGAGCTTTTCCACTCTCCCTGAGGGGAAGACAACCCTTACTTCTCCCCGGTGGCTGTCACGTGTCCGCTATATATTGTGACGATCAGCCCGATTAAGAGATTGGGAACTAAAAGACCGGCTTCTGCTTATGGATCAAACTAACTCTGGGGCTTGGGACACATGACAGCAGCACATGGTGGTAGAACTGAGATGGTTAGGGAGTTAATCTGCATTTTCACATCTGGTCAGCAGCAGAACAAAGAAGACACCCCAGATCTCCTATCTCCCAGAACAGTACTCTTCAAGTAACTTACAGCACCATCCTTCTCCAGCTTTGGAAGTGGCACTTTTCCAACCCCAAAGTCTTGATTCTAGGCAGCACTCCGAGAGATACTCCCTCCAGAATCACCCCTGGCTGGAAGTAGTGGTCGGCCAAGGCCTCCCAAATATCTTCCCTTCAGAGTTGCGCTTGCATCAAACTCAAAACTGTGGCACATACAGGACTTTCCTGTCGGCTTCTAGCTCTAATGACCTATTGGACTTCAGAGGTGCTCTTTTATACCCACTTACCTTATAACATCAACGTGTGACTCCTCTAGAATTCTCTCCATGGCTTTTCTCCTGTACTAATTGTTATGGACTGAATTGTGTCCCCACAAAAGTCATATGAAGAATTCCTAATCTCCAGTGTGACTGCATCTGGAGATAGGGCCTACCTAGAAGGAGGTACTGAAGGCTTGGTGAGGTCACAGGAGTCCTAATCTGCTAGGACTGGTGTCCTCATAAGGGTGAAACACATGAAAGCACTCCCCCTACCTCCCCTCTGGGGGCCCACAGAGAAGAGGTCATCTGAGGGCACAGTTGAAAAGGTAGTGATCTATAGAACAACAAGAAAAAGCTCACTGGAGACCAACCTTGCTGGCACCTTGATCTGGAACTTCTGGCCTCCAGATCTGTGAGAAAATACATTTCTGACATTAAAGCTCTCCAGCCTGTGTTTGTCTGTCCCCGATGGCCTGGCTCCAAAGCCTCAGAGATTGGGGACAGTGAGGAACACCATAGGACTCATCCTGCCACCCTGAAAGGAACCATGCCATTTGGAACTCCAGAAAGGATTCAGAGGAACTGAAATCTGCATTCCTACCTCTGGACAGCCCCATATTCAGCAGGCCCCTGGATGCAAACCTGGAGCTTGACACTCAACCTGAACAAATCCCTCGACTGCCCCCTCCCCCAGAAAGATGGACAGAGTGCTGGCAGATCGGGCCTGCCATGTGGTGGGCCCTAACCATAACCTTTGGTTTGCTTTTCAAGATTCTGACCCCAAAGGCCTTGCAGTACGTGCCCTACAATTTGGGGACACATGGGCAATCCCAGAGGACTCAGCCTGCTGCCCAGAAGGAAACTGTGCCATTTGGAACTCCGGAAAGGATTCAGAGGAGCAGAAATCTGCATGCCTAGCTGAGGACACACCCACACAGAGCTGACTCCTGGACACAAAGCCAGAGCCAGACACTCACCCTCACCTCCACTGTCAACTCAGCCACCCAGACAGCTCTCCATGGGGTCTTCAGATCAGCCCTGCCATGTCCCTGGTTCCTAACACTAACCCTTGGATGGGTTCTGTAATGATCTCCTCATTTCAGGTTATGTGGTGGTTCTGCAGGACATTGTCCTGGTGTGGGATCAAACACACTGAAGCATCCCGTGTGAAGTGGCAAACGTGGTAAAGAAATGACGGCTGGGGAATCTGAGTGTGGAGACAGCACGTATTTGTGCTGCTATAACAAGCTGACTGCACTTTGAAATCACCACAGAGGAAATGAATCTTCCAAATATCCATGTTAGCACGATCACACGGAAGCACAGAGAACATCAGACTTTGGGATGGAGGCCAAGCCCTCCCAAATCCAGGTCACCCAACATGGAGAGGACACATGTTAGCAAGAGACTCGTGGGAGAATTAAATCATGGGCCCCTGTATCTCAGGTGCAGTAGAAGCAGTGGATTTGGAATTTCAGTTTTTCCACAACGTTCCACCGCAAGCTGGTTAGAACTGTGCAAAAGCAGGAAGGGAAGCCCCAGTAAAGTAGACTGGGGATGCCAGAAGGGGAGGCTGGAAGGGGGCGCCTGGTGCTCAGTGCCCATTACAGACCCCACATTGCAATCCCCCACAGGAGAGACTCACCAATTCCAGGCCTCACACGGGAAGCTGGAGGTTCATCTCCTGACTTTTTGTAGGAGCTTTGCAGCTCAGCTGGTGAGAATTCTCCATCACCCTGCCTTTCTCCAAGGGACTTTCCTTCAAGCACCCTTCCCAACTTCTTCCTCCTCCATGAAATAATGTTCCTCTCCTTTGTTTCTCGCACTTGCCTGTGATGGGACCTTAGCTTGCTCAGCCCAGACTGCCATTCTCTGCTCTTCCCAATTAAACCCATGCTGCTGGTCAAATAACTGGCAGATTGAGTTTAAGGCCAATTGAACTAATAAATTCAAAAACTTGCAAGGAACAAAATCAATATGCACAAATTAGTGGCACTCCTAGGTGCTCGGATGTAACCATCAAAAAGAGACTGCTGAGAACGATCTCATTTACACCTGCATCCAAGACAGCAAGATACCCAGGAGGCCCCTGAACCAAGAAGGTGACAGACCTGTCATCTGACAGCCCTGCAACAATGACGACAGACAGGGATGGGTACACACGGAGATGGGAAGGCACTGTGCTCAGGGTAGAACCCACACTGGGAAAATACCTACTCTCCCCAAAACCGTCTACAGAGTCCTCACTCTGGCTCCCGAATTTCCGGACTCGGCGCAAGCCTGGAGTGGGTGTGGACACGGGAAGGACCCCGCAGGGCTGAGGTGGGGAGAGCACAAGCACCGAAGAAGGCAGACGCTCCCTGACTGCAGACCATCTGAGGAGCCCCAGGAACCGAATCCGCGAGCACACAAACACAGATGAGGAACTAGGAGCACCCGAGCCCAGAAAGGGGGGACCCCACAGCCCCACGCACAGCACAGCAGGAGGCCACGTCTCCTCACACAAAACGACGGAAGCCCCAGTGTCTACACAGGGCGCCCTTCCTCTGTGGGGTCCTGAGACCACGAACCCCTTGACAGTCCACTCAGGCGGCTTCTCCTCAGCTCCTCCAGCATCTGGTCCTTAGGAGGTTGGACTGCTGCCAGTGTGGGCGCGTCCTCCACAACGGGTCCGGTCAGTGTGGATGCAGAGCCACACCCTCCTCAGCTTGTCCTGTCAGGGTGGGAGGCGCCCCACATTCTCCAGAAGTCTCCACAGTGGGTCCTGAAGAGGCGGGGCTCTGGTCCCAGCTGTGGCTGTGCAGCCTGGGCTCAGGGCGGGAGCTGGGGTCTGGCGCCCTCTGCAGGCGGTGCAAGGCAGTGCAGGACTGTGGAAGCTCACCCTTCAGTGGAAGGTCCTGCTCCCTCCCCGGGTCCAGCTGATGCCATTTCATTCCGGAAATTCAAGCTGCATGGAGCCCAATACCCCCCAACTTCCCCCCAAATAGCTAAGGAACAATGAATTGGAAACAATGTGGAATTACAACAGTCCTTGACCCAAACAGTGTCACTGAACATGGCCCTAATGCAGACCCACACTCTGACCTCAACTTGGTCTCAAGCCTGGACCCTACCCTAATCCAAGACCCTAACCCTAGCCCCCAACCCAAACAATGTTCACAAGAATCAAAAGGTAGAAACTGCAAATATCCGTCAATGGCAAGTGCATAAGCAAAGTGTGGTGAAGCATTTGAATTTGGGTACAGGTTCAGGTTTTAGTCAGAGTTCTAGATCAGGCTTTGGGTTTAGTGTTAGGGTGAGGGTTTAGAGTGAAGGACAAGGGAACAGAGTTATAGTTTAGGGCTTTAAGTTTATGATTTAGGCTTTAAGACTCAGGGCTTATGGGATAAAGTTCAAGGTCAAATTTGGGGTTTGACTTCATGCTCATATTTGGGTTCAGGTTTCATGACTTGGAGGTCTGGTTTAGGGTTTGGGTTCGTGGTTCAGGGCTTGGATCCAGGGCTCAGGTACAGGCTTTGGGTTCCATTCCAGGTTTGGGATTCAGGGTTCTAGTTTGGGCTTTAAGGTCAGCTTAGGTTTCAGCGTTGGTAGGGTTTAAGGTTAGGTTTAGGGATGACACATTTTCTTCAGTTGTCATCATGGACAAAAAAATTCTATCTGAAGTTTCTAAGTCAGAAATGTATTTCATCTGGGGGCGCCTGGGTGGCACCGTGTGTTAAGCCTCTGCCTTGGGCTCAGGTCATGATCTCAGGGTCCTGGGATCAAGCTCTTCATCAGGCTCTCTGCTTGACGGGGAGCCTGCTTCCCCATCTTTCTCTCTGCCTGCCTCTCTGCCTACTTGTGATCTCTGTCTGTCAAATAAATAGAATTAGTAAAAGCTATTATATGATCTTTTACAAACCATTTCCTATCTTTGCATTCTCATGTGCCAAGACAGACAGGGGTTATTTAAAACCCTGAAGAGAGTGCTCTTGCTTTTAAATTGCCTGTAACCTTCGTGTAATAGATTTATGATTGATAATAGATTTAGTTAAAATATAACTATTTAAAATATTTACTCTCAGTAAACGATTTCAACCTATGCTCATTTAAGTAACTTGGTGCATAATCCCTTTTCTATTAAACCATAGTGCAAGGACCAATGCTGCGTTCCCGAGAGAACCCCAAGCTATTTTTCTAGAATGGCTGTATGCTATATATGGCGTCCTGTTTTCACTCCCTTTGTGGAGCACCTACCCTGGAGGTCATGTAATAACCAATGACCAAAAAAACAAACCAAAAACCCAAACATCCAGGTCGAAGTGCCATCCCTGCCTGGAGTGGAGGAGACTGCTCAGACAGATCCCAGGCAGGCATCTCAGCCCAGGCCTGTGCTGGGGAAGCTGGTTCCTGGCTTTGGGCGCAAACTGGAAGCCAGCAAACTGACCCAAGAGTGCAGCCGGCGTTTAGGACTGATGATCTTTTGGCAGCCAGGCTGCGCGTGGACACCCACTCAGGGAGCCAGGCTAGGCGGCTGCCCAGCGCAGGCGCTGGCAATGCAGCAGCATGCCAGGGCTTAGCCCCGCACCCCAGCATGGGCTCCGGCCTCAGAAGTGAGGGGGTGGGGCCAGCGTAGAGAAGGGTCTTTGCTAATTTCCAAAGCTGGAAGTGAGCTCTCAGAGGACTCAGGAGGGAGGGGGGCGGGGGCGGGGGCGGGTCGGGGGCGGCCGGGAGAAGGGGCTTTGCTAATTGCCCAGGCGGGAAGGAGGGGCGCGCAGCGCCAGGGTGCTGTGCTGCAGCCCATTCGGGACTGCAGGACCCACCATACTCGCTGCCCCTGCACGCTCATGCTCCAGCCTAGCCTGTGAGGCCTTGGTGACCTGTTCCCGTTCCCGCCGCCTGCTGCCCCTCCCCGCCCAATGGCTTCTCTGGAGGACCCTCTGCTCACAGGTAAAGTGACACCACGACGTGCCCTCACCTGAAGCAGAAAACGCGGTCCAGGAGCTGGGCGTGGGATGTTCGGGCCCCAGCCTCCCGCCAACCCCAGGGCACCAGGACCACCCCAGACGATGTGCCACACCCTGTCCGCAGGGGGTCAGGCCGGGACAGCGCCACAGGAGGTACCCCCCCCCGCCAGAGGGCAGGCTAGCCCCCATAGTTCGGCACCCCCACGTGCTTTTCAGAGCCTCCTGCCATTCCCAGGGCACCCAGAACCCAGAGAGTGAGGCCTTGGGTGCTTTCTAGTGACAGATTCAAGGCAATTTTTCGACTTTGGGACTCAGAGTTAACATAGTTTTCATTTGTGATTATTATTTTTTGTGGGTGCCATAGCTTTTCTTTTGACCTATGGTTGTTTTCACTCCCGGTTCTGAAGAAGCCCCTAAATCCTAACCCTTTGAGGACTCCGAAAGCTCTCAGAGCAGCAGTGCTGGGGGACAGTGTGGACACATGGTTTGGTTTCTCCTCTGGCCTGCTTCTGTGGCAGCCCCGCTCTGTCCTCCTCAGACTTCAGAGCAATATCTGAACAAGTAGAGAAGCGACCAGGGGGTCAGGAAGGTGGCCACCGAAGAGTGACTTCTCTGGAGGGTGGCTGAGCTAGCAAGTGAGCATGTTAGTCCAGCTCTGCCTGCATTCAGTATGGAGCTGAACAGGGGCCAGGGAAGGGGAGGAGGAGCAGAGAGCAGGGACAAAGGGACCAAAGAGGAGATTGAGATGAAGGGAAGTAATGGGGAGGAAAGAGAAGAAACTCTAGAAGACAGGTATATAGAAAGGAAAAGGGATGAAGTGGGCATTGGGAAAGGGCACCACCAGGGAAGGAGAGAGGGGAAGGAAAGAGGGAGGAAGAGAGGAAAGGGGAAAGGGAGAAGGGAGGAGTCAGCATGCCAGGGCTCCCCCTGCATCTGAAGAAGAGGTGGCTGGGACAGCTTGTCAAACAGGGTGCTCACTCTTTGGTCCCAGTTTCTGCTCCCAGTGCTACTGGGCTTTTCAAGGAAGACAGGCTGTCCCTTGGGACCTACTGGAGCCCACTGGAGCCCACAGGAGGGTGGGAGAATTAAGATGCCACCGGGTCCTGTCCTGAGCTGCTCCCAGCCACCAGCCTCACCACATGGTGCAAGAGGGACCCCAGAACAAAGGAAGGATACAGGCCAGCATGTCTGCTGGTGGCCCTGGGCACTTAGCTCATCGCAGTGAACCACACGGCCTCCTCAACCCACGCTTTCAAAGCCTCCTTCTTCGTTTCTGGCTTTCATGTCTGTAGGAACATGAGCCAGATCTAACTCATCTACGACAGACAATTCTGACTCACCCCGTGTCAGATTTTTATGAGTGGCTGTGATAGAGTAAGATAGCAATGCTCCAACAAACGGACTGTTTCCTCCCACTTGACCTCAACAGTCTTATACATTTTCTTAGCGAAAACATCTTGTCTCCTTCCATTAAGCTCATAACGTGGTCTAGTAGTATACATGCGCCTTTGGTAGATGCGAAGCGATACAGAGGTCCTTTTTTTTTTTTTAATTTTACAAGGTAAAGTCAGTGAACATATCCAACTTGATGAATACGTCTCTAAAATGTCAATCCAGGCAAAGCTTTTTCTGCCTACAGTTTGGAGCCTACGTGGTGACATTTTTAAAATGCTTTCAGTCCCTCAGTGAGGCTCTTAGAAGCTAGCCAGGGCTTACTACGTGCCAGGCACTGTGTCAGGTGTTGGAGCTAAAGGGAAGGAGAGCTTGGAGGCTGGCTGGGGAGGGACATCCATGACACAAGCACAGCTAGAAACGGAGGCCAGTGCTAGAAAAGAGAGAGCAGGCTGCATGGAGAGTGTGTACCATGGGGCTTGTGAGCTCACGAATAAGTGGGAGTAACTGGAGTGGGGAGATGGGGGAGAGAAGAGGGTCTTCCCATCAATGGGAATCACCTGTGCTTGGAGGCAGGTGCCATGAGAGGTCTCCACAGGAAGAAGGAGGCCGTGTGGTTGAAGGGCAGAGAGATGGGGCAGAACAGGCATCAGTCAGTTGGAGGGGTATGAATAGACTGATGGGAGGATTATGGGTGCCTTTGGAGGACTGAGAATTTGTTAGAAGATCAGTGCAGATTTCTATGGAGACAAATGCCAGGAACTGATAGGTCTTTGAAAGGTCACTCTGGCTGCCTTTTGGCAAAGGGGTTGGTAAAAGGCACTTGCAGGTGTGAACACACCAGGTGGGAGGTGAGTGCAGGAAATCGGGTGATGGAGCATGGGAACTTGGTCCCGGGGTATATAAGGGAGAATAGCCTTTAAGGAGTTCCACAAATTGGCACCAGCTGTGGCTTCATTACAGAGCTGGAAGGGGGAGGTGGGTGTGTCCTGGAGGTTACAGAAATTACATGAGAAAGGGAAGTCTTTTTAGATCTCTTTTTCAACTAGAGGAACTCTCACCTTATTGATAGAATTCCAGAGTGGGAACCAATGATATGAGGACATCTTTGAAATGTCTGAATATGTTCTTCGACATCTTTGCAAGTGACGAGGAGACCTTGACCTTAGGAGGCCTTGGCCCTCTTTGTAGCCAGAAAGATTTCACCTACAGATTTGGGTTCTCCCTTTTAAAGTAAAGGAGTCAGTCCTTCCAAAGGACACCTCCTATCATTTTACCCTCTCATCATACCTCACGTGCTGGCATCTCCAAGACCCTCTGTTCCAGGTTGAGAGTATCCACTTTGGCCGGGCTGGTCTTGCCAAGAACACCACCACAGGAAATCTAGAGCCTGTAGTGCTATTAATAACATCATCTAAGACTGTGTTTGCTGCCCTCTTGGCCTCTTCCCACCATGACTCACTGAAGCTTTTTACACATTGTATCCATTATGCTATAGTTCCCAAAGCTCATCTTCTCTAGTGCCATTAGTTTTTAGGGGACCAGGCAAACCTTAAACTTGTCCCCCTTAATTGGATCCCTGTGCCCCCACAATCTCTTTGAATGCCTTTCACCATGATCCTTGAATGAGATCTGAGACCACTGCTGGTACCTAACACTTCTTGGCACCTTGTCTGCTAGGTTCTTGGAAGAGGAGGCGGCTATGGAGGTGAGTGGGGATGGGAGTGGGAGGATTTCTCCCTTCACTTCCCTTTTTGTGTTTTCAAATAATGGGTTTTGAGGGGGAGGGAAAGGTTAACCAGACCATTTATTTTCCATCTCCCATCGATAAAATGTCACACAGGAGAGAGGTGGCAGAAACGCACTTTCAGGTTAATTTTTTTTACAAGGAAGATTGACTTATGAACCTACTTTGTTATTCCCTTTCATTCAATTTCCCTGTACCTCCTTTTCTATGAAGTGTAACGGTAACCCATTATTATTTTTATTGTTGGCACGTGCTTTGTGAACCATAAAGTGTACGCTATAAATGGGAGCGCTTTTCTTTTTTTTTTTTTTTGTAGTTTACGAAAATCTAATATTTTTTAAATTAATTTTTTATTTATTTTCAGCATAACAGTATTCATTCTTTTTGCACCACACCCAGTGCTCCATGCAAGCAGTGCCCTCTATGATACCCAACACCTGGTACCCCAACCTCCAAATCCCCCGCCCCTTCAAAACCCTCAGATTGTTTTTCAGAGTCCATAGTCTCTCATGATTCAGCTCCCCTTCCAATTTCCCCCACCTCCCTTCTCGTCTCTAACTCCCCATGTCCATGAAAAACTAATTTAAAAACATTCATCCACCAGAGTACCCAAAGGGCTCCCATATAAACTATCTGTCGTTACATTATGTCCCGATGTGGAGCTCGATCCCAGGATCCTGAGATCATGACCTGAACTGAAGGCAGAGGCTTTAACACACTGAGCCACCAGCCCCAATGTATTCTCTTCAGTACCAGAATTTGTAACCAATTGACAGATGAAAAAGGAGGCAGTCAAGTGAAAAACAATAGGTCTTAGACCTGCAAGAAATTTGAATTAGATGAATTCAGCTACTCAGGCACTGTTTCACATTTTCAGATCTCTGCAGAAAAGGGGTTAACCTTTTTACAGCATGTAAAAGAGAAGACTATAACACATACTATGTGTAAGCATGTAAATATCAAAAAATATCCCATTAGTTGCTAAGACACACAGGGCCTATATTTTCTCTCAAATTCATGAATATGTAGGAGCAATAAGTGAGAAGTGAATGTATACTTTTCACTTCGAAGTCTTTTAGAAATCTAAAATATGACTTTCTATGGTTTGTGTCTCCATATTCCTTTATTGCCAGTTTGAACAAATCCACATGCTTTGATTCAAAGGTAATAAATTCCTCTTATTTGGAAAAATGATGTTTATTTTTATTCTCTCACCCTTAGCAGGTGGTTTCATTTTAGCACACTTCAGAGTTATAATTTCATGCTTATTAAAAACATTTATTATGATCTACATAGATGAATGAAACTTTTATTTTATTAAATTATTTGACAAAAAATCTGTTATTTTTAAAATGTATTTCCTTTAGGGTTATTTTAGAGCATTCAGAGAGGATCTAGGAGTGTGGTATTATGTAGTTTTTAAGTAGGTATGAAATGGTTATTTATAGGATTGTTTCTTTAAGGCTTATGTATATTGTCCATTATATGCTATAAAATATTTTGAAAGTAAATTTAAGGTATGTTTTACATAGTTTATTTTTTGGAAATAAATATTGAAATGACTTGTGAAATTCAGAATATTCTCAACATTAATTTATTTTGAAATTTACCAGTTGTCTACTGAACTATTATATGGCAGATATTACTTCAGACGACACTGGTAAATGAAATACTTGGCTTTGTAGAACTTTTATTTTAATGGGTGAGACAATTCAAAGCTATAAACCTTAATAAAAATGGCATAGTGCATTCAAAAAGGATGAGTACAATGGGGAAAAAGAAAAACTCGATCAGGGTGAGAAAAATCAAGGTTGCTAGGCAGGGGATGGGGAGTTAAAATTTTTAATAGGAAGATCAGGGTAGTTACAATGAAGCTGACAATTGAACAAAGGTATGGAAAGGTGATGAATTTGCCCAGAACTATCAGCAATAAGGTCACTCCAGACAAAGGAATTGGCTATCTTGAAGGCCATAAGGTTGGATCATGCCTGGCATATCTGAGGAATAGCAAGGAGGCCACTGTGAGTGACTGAAGAGTAGCAGGGAAAGAGGTCACAGAGGTTAAATGAGTGGCTAGATCATGTAAAGCTTAGAAGTCATTGTAAAACTCTGGCTTTTATATTTGGAAACTTACTGTGTGATAGAATTTCTGCTAATAACTGAGAGTTCAATTGTCCATAAAATTTCAAGGACTCTTATTCTAGTAAGACAGAATGAAGAGAAAGAGTTCATATTTTCACATGGTGTAACAAATGCTCAGAGATACAACTGTAGGAAGCTATAGGATCACAGAAGAAGGCACTAAAATCACACGAATATATTTGATGACTGTGACTATATATAAATTTGTATTTTCTAGATTTTTTATAGTCATGGAATCACAATGTATATACTATTCATTGCCTGGCTTTTCTTTTCTCAGCATCATTACTTTGAGAATCTCCAATAGTAAATAGTTCATTTTGATGTTGAATAGTAATCTCTTTAATGAATAGATCATAATTTTTCTTTGCTCTATGGATGGACATTGATGAACATTTCCACTGTTTTCAATTCTTAAAAATAAAGCTGCTATGAAATTCATATACAAGTCCCTGTATGAACATAGGGCTTGTTTCTCTTGGTTAAATGCCTAGAAGTAAAATGGCTATTTTTGTAACTGCAACATATTTTGCATTTTAAAAAATTTTCAAACTATTTTCCAAAGTGGTTGTATCATGATATATGCCAACAACAGTTTAGATTTTTTGTTGCTTCTCAATCTAGCTCAGACCAAGTACAATTAGCCTTTATAATTTTAGCCATTCTAATAGATATGTAAGCATGTCTCATTATGATTTTAATTTGTATTTCTTTAATGTCTAAATGTTGAGAAATTTGTCATGTGCCTATAAGCCATCCATATACTTTTGGTGACATGTCTCTTCCATTATTTCCTTCACATGTAAAATTGGATACTCTGTTTGGTTATTAGTAAGGTTTTTTATTTTTATTCATTTTTAAATAATCAGAGTAGATGTCCATTATCAGATATGTAATTTGGAAATCGCTTGTCCATCTTTACAGTTTCTCAATGGAGCTTTGATAGCTGTGTCTTTCAAGAAATATGCTACTTCTTTCCTGGTACACGGAGGTATGACTACAACATTATCAATGTTGACCTTTGCAAAGAAAATCATGGCTTAAGATATATGTAGTCTGCAGTTGTTGGGAGTGTTCACCATCCTTGCCTCTAACTCATCTCTCACTGCCCACACATTCAGATATAGGGGAATATTGATTGACAAAATATTAATTGCCAAATAACACTAGTTGGAGAATAAGAAAAATGCAGGCACCTGATTATATAATATTCCTTAAATAAAATATGTTTTTATAAGTGCTATTAGAAGTAAATTCCTCTATACTTTAATCACACAGAATGATGGAATCCTAGATTTTTTTTTCTTGTATTTACTAAGAAAATGATCATGCCTCAAGTATATTAAAATGGAATAGGGAAAATTAAAAATTGTTTTAAGATGATTTGCGTGTGTTGTGCGTATGTGAGAGAGAAAGTGAGAGAGAAAGATAAAGAAAAAGAGAAAGGGAAAGACAGAGAGGTGGCTGCAGTGAATTGATGAGTTGGAGGATAGATTTTAAAGTTTTGTCTTTTGCTTTCTACATTTCTTTTTCCTTAGGTTCAAGAGAACAATCAGTAATATCTCAGAAGCCTGCTGGTAACATCAGCAGAAAGAATTAGAGGTTCCCAGAAAATTAAGATGACATATAGTTTTCCTGACATAAGAAAATCATTTTTTGTCCCCAGCTATTTTCAATGATCTATACCCCACCTGTGTACTTGCCCAAGCACACTTCTTCCAAAACTTCCTGGGAGGTTCTTACAAAGAAATGCAAAAACCTCACTCCTTAAGGATTTTGAGGGAACAAGGCAATGGGAAAACTAACAGTCACCACCAGACCAGGAAATAGCCTAAGCTATTGAGACAATAAATCAGTGGTAAAACTCCTAGTGCTATTTCAAAAGCAATCAAGGCCTTGCATTCCTTGTCCCAGAAAATGAGCCCAAGACCCCATCTAGTTTCTATCTGCTCTTGAAGCCTGCAGAGTCCCTTTCCCTTGTCCAACAGTTACCTCTGCTTTATTCTAACGTTGAAGTTTCTGCCCTCGGTGGAATACAAGCTTCATTCAGGAGAACATGCAATACATATTGCACAAATACATATGTGGACGTGCATGCATCCACAACCTTATGACCAACCATACACGGGATAATAAAACTCTCCCTTCTGAGTATTCATCTTAAATACTAAATAAAAATCTCTCTCCTGTTCAAACAGTCAAGGCTTTGGAACTTATTCCCTGTGATCTCCTTGTATGTTGTAAACAAAGATTCCTTTGTTTGACAACTCCACCTGTTTCTGTGATTCACCAAAGACTGACCTCAGTTAGTTCAGTTGCTGTAATGGCTTTCACTACTCTGATTCTACCTCTGCAAGTCTCCAAATTTAACTATTTTTTTCTCCCAATTCTGCATGTTCTTGGCTTTAAACTGCAACTCTGAAGAGAAGATTTGCTTGTTTAAAAAAAAAAATCAAGAAAAGGTAGTAGTAGTTAACATTGTTACTTTGAACTTCCTGCCCTAAGGGGCTCTCCTGTTCTTTCTCTTTGACTTCCTGGACTAAAACGACAGAAATTTGGCAATACATCACTCCCCAATCCAGATTACTGCCAGAACAGTTTATACTCTTAGAAAAATATTAGTTTAAAAGATCACATAATTAAATACTTAAGCATGTAGTGTAATATAGTGGTTTACAAGAAATATATTTTGGTCATCTGAATATTTGGTTTTCAACCATGGCTACTGACTCACAGCTCCTACAACTCTTGGGATTTCCTGTGATAAGGGTGAGAGAGGTGTGTTTTGTTCTGTTAATGAAGTGACCTTCAGACCTCACTCAAGGCAAGGGCTGTTTGCCTGAAGGACCAACCACTTGGTGAAAGCCTTCACAACTTTTTGCCTCCCCTTCCTCCCAATACAGGATTATCTGGGGAGGGAAGAGGATCTGGAGATTAGATCAGCAAATGACAATGATTTAGTCAGTCATGACTATGTCATGAAGCCTCCACAGAAAAGCTGAAAGGACTGGGTTCAGAAAGCTTTTAGTTTGTTAAATGTATGAAAAGGCAGGAAGAGTGGCAGTCTTACAGAAGGTAATAGAAGCTCTGTGCCCATTCTCCATACCTTGCCCTGTGCACTTCTTTATCTATCTATTGATTTAAATCTTCTATTTTATCTTTTAATAAGCTGGCAAACATAAAGTAAGTATTTTTCTGAGTTTTGTGAGTCCCTGTAGCAAATTAAAAGAACGTAAGAAGTAGGCCACTGGGACCTCCAACCTGTAGTTGCTCAGTCACAAGCACAGGTAATAACCTGGGGCCTACAGTGAGACTGGCATCTGAGGTGGGGTTGGAGATAGTCTTGGAGGACTGATCCCTTAACTGATGAAATCTTACACTATGTTCAGGTAGATAGTGTCAGAATTTAGTTGAATTCTTGGAGATCCTGCTGTTGTCTGAAAATTATTTGGCATTGTTGGTATGATGTCCTAAAACCCAAAAAGATATAGCTACCTCAAAATAAGAATACGGTTGACAGCTTATATATAATAAGTGAGTATTTCAGGGATTTAAAATATACCCAATAAATAATGTAAGGAAATAAGGAAAGATTTTGAAATAAAAACAAGAATAAGAACCTAGTGGTACTAATAGATTAAATATATGTAATCTAGTTGAATTAAGAATACAATGGATAGAATACGTAATGGATTCAATAGAGATAAGAAGTCACTTAAGGATATAGTCATCTGGATACCAGCAAAGCATTAAAATTATCAATATAAAAGAGGTGTAAGATGTAGGTGATGTGTGTGGAACAAAAGCTAGAGAAGAAATTAGATTTCCTTACTACTCATAGCCTGTTGACAAGTCCTTGAAGCTCCTCTGGAGACTCAGCTGCTTCCATGTGGACACATCCACTCAGGGCAAAAAGCATTCTTAGTCCACCCCCCAGGATACTGAAAATCTACTTTCACATGTAAAAATTACTTTGGAAACTTCTTTATCTCTACTCCCCACCCCTGCCCTCAAGATATACATTGGCAATCATCTCCCAAGCATATACCCACTGATACACATCAGAAGAGTCTCTTCCCTGAGTTTTTACTAAATAGTAATAAATGACCTTTCCCTAACAATAGCTAGCCCCCTCAAGGTCCTGGAAACCTTGTTTATAAAATACCTTGGAGGCTTGTGCTATCCCTAACCTCCTCCCAAATTGAAAGTATATAATCAGCCACTCTTCATGACCCTCTCTCTCTACTCCAAATAAATAAATAAATATTTTTAAATAAAATAAAATAAATGACTTTTTTTAAATGAAAGAAGAAAAAGGAAAGAAATATTTGAATATTAATGTACATCTATTTCTCAAGCATAAAATAGTCAAGACACTGGATTAAAACTTACATACAAGAAAAGAAAGAAAATATTCATAACTAGAGTTGACTCTATGAATCCCAAACTAGGGCATACATACCAAAGACACACAAAAAAAATCACAAGTGTTAGAGAGAAAAAAAAATAATTCATTAATAAAGAAACAAGAATCAGACTGACAGAAATTTTTTAAATAACATCAGATATAAAAAAGAATGAAGTAATAGCTTTATTATCTTGAAAAAAAATCACAAATGGAAACATTTAGATCCTTATAATAAAATGTCATTGGCATAGGAAGGCATAATAAAAAAAATATTTTCAGGAATACAGACCACAGATAATTTGCCTTAATTTGTGTAGGCAGCACTTAAATACTAATATTATTTTAACAGTTAAAATATACTCTATGATCTTTGAGGTTGGGGAAAAGAGGATGACCAAGTCATCTTGAAATAATTCAGTTTTATGAAAAAAGTAAAAAGATCAAAAAAAAGACTTGTAGAAAAGAGAGATAAAACATATGCATAATAAAAATAAATAAATAAATAAACAGCTGGAGTGCCTGGGTGACTTAGTCGGTTCAAGTGTCTGCCTTCAGCTCAGGTGATGATCCCAGGGTCCTGGTATTGAGCCCTGCATCAGGCTCCCTGCTCAGTGGAGAGTCTGCTTCTCCCTCCCATTGAGAAAAAAAATTTGACTTATTTATTTGAGAGAGATAATCTTTAAATTTTACTTATTTATTTGAGAGAGAGTGAGAAAAGAAAAACATGCACACAGCAGAGGGAATAACAGAGGGAGAGGGAGAAGCACGCCACTGAGCAGGGAACCCCCTGCGGGGCTCTATCCCAGGACCCGGGTATTATGACCTGAGCTATAGGTAGACACTTAACTCAGGTACCCCAATAAATACAATCTTTAAAAAAAAAAAATAATAATAAAAATAAATAATATTTCAGATAGTATGACTTTTTTAATGTAAGACTTGGTATAAAAACAGGATGACATACTTGTCTAATTATAGCAAAAGACTTTGATAAGTTTAGATGCAGTAGTACATAAAAAATTTAACTTCTTTCATTAACTGATAATTTAATTAGATTAAATTAAGAGACATCAAAATTTAGAGAATCTAATAGTCCTGATCTATTAATAAATGTAGCCATCCTAACCCCAAAACAAGAGTCTTCAGTAAGTATATAAGCATAAGTTGAACATTTACACAAACAGGCCATTATTTAGGCCAGAAGTCTATGCCAATAAATTCCTAGAGTTAAATATCAGGCTATATTTTCCAAGAATAAGGCAATAAAATTAGAAAACAATGACCAAAATATTAAATTCATATAATTGGAAGTTAACTTCATACCTAAAAAGAAATAATACAGCTAATTCAGAAATTTTTAGAATTACAGTACTTTGGTAATATCAACTCTCAAAATGAGTAACGGACAGGTGGGGCTAGCAAGAGACTCGTGGGAGGATTAAATCATGGGCCCCTGTATCTCAGGTGCAGTAGAAGCAGTGGATTTGGAATTTCAGTTTTTCCACAACGTTCCACCACAAGCTGGTTAGAACTGTGCAAAAGCAGGAAGGGAAGCCCCAGTAAAGTGGACTGGGGATGCCAGAAGGGGAGGCTGGAAGGGGGCGCCTGCTGCTCAGTGCCCATTACAGACCCCACATTGCAATCCCCCACAGGAGAGACTCACCAATTTTAGGCCCCACAGGGGAAGCTAGAGGTTCATCTCCTGACTTTTTGTAGGAGCTTTGCAGCTCAGCTGGTGAGAATTCTCCATCACCCTGCCTTTCTCCAAGGGACTTTCCTTCAAGCACCCTTCCCAACTTCTTCCTCCTCCATGAAATAATGTTCCTCTCCTTTGTTTCTCGCACTTGCCTGTGATGGGACCTTAGCTTGCTCAGCCCAGACTGCCATTCTCTGCTCTTCCCAATTAAACCCATGCTGCTGGTCAAATAACTGGCAGATTAAGTTTAAGGCCAATCGAACTAATAAATTCAAGAACTTGCAAGGAACAAAATCAATATGCACAAATTAGTGGCACTCCTAGGTGCTCGGAAGGACCCATCAGAAAGAGACTGCTGAGAACGATCTCATTTACACCTGCATCCAAGATAGCAAGATACCCAGGAGGCCCCTGAACCAAGAAAGTGACAGCCCTGCAACAATGACGACAGACAGGGAGGGGTACACACGGAGATGGAGAGGCACTGTGCTCAGGGAAGAACCCACACTGGGAAAATACCTACTCTCCCCAAAACTGGCTACAGAGTCCTCACTTTGGCTCCCGAATTTCCGGACTAGGCGCAAGCCTGGAGTGGGTGTGGACATGGGAAGGACCCCGCAGGGCTGAGGTGGGGAGAGCACGAGCACCAAAGCAGGGGGACGCTCCCTGACTGCAGACCATCTGAGGAGCCCAAGAAACCGAATCCGCGAGCACACAAACACGGACAAGGACCAAGGATCACCCGAGCCCAGAAAGGGGGGACCCCACAGCCCCACGCACAGCACAGCAGGAGGCCACGTCTCCTCACACAAAACGACGGAAGCCCCAGTGTCTAAACAGGGCGCCCTTTCTCTGTGGGGTCCTGAGACCACGCACCCCTTGACAGTCCACTAAGGGACTTCTCCTCACCTCCTCCAGCGTCTGGTCCTTAGGAGGTTGGACTGCTGCCAGTGTGGGCGCGTCCTCCACAACGGGTCCGGTCAGTGTGGATGCAGAGCCACACCCTCCTCAGCTTGTCCTGTCAGGGTGGGAGGCGCCCCACATTCTCCAGAAGTCTCCACAGTGGGTCCTGAAAAGGCAGGGCTCAGGTCACAGCTGTGGCTGTGCAGCCTGGGCTCAGGGCGGGTGCTGGGGTCTGGCACCCTCTGCAGGCGGTGCAAGGCAGTGCAGGACTGTGGGAGCTCACCCTTCAGTGGAAGGTCCTGCTCCCTCCCCGGGTCCAGCTGATGCCATTTCATTCCGGAAATTCAAGCTGCATGGAGCCCAATACCCCCCAACTTCCCCCCAAATAGCTAAGGAACAATGAATTGGAAACAATGTGGAATTACAACAGTCCTTGACCCAAACAGTGGCACTGAACATGGCCCTGATGCAGACCCACACTCTGACCTCAACTTGGTCTCAAGCCTGGACCCTACCCTAATCCAAGACCCTAACCCTAGCCCCCAACCCAAACAATGTTCACAAGAATCAAGAGGTACAAACTGCAAATATCCATCAATGGCAAGTGCATAAGCAAAGTGTGGTGAAGGGTTTGAATTTGGGTTCAGGTTCAGGTTTTAGTCAGAGTTCTAATCAGGCTTTGGGTTTAGTGTTAGGGTGAGGGTTTAGAGTGAAGGACAAGGGAACAGAGTTATAGTTTAGGGCTTTAAGTTTATGATTTAGGCTTTAAGACTCAGGGCTTATGGGATAAAGTTCAAGGTCAAATTTGGGGTTTGACTTTATGCTGAGATTTGGGTTCAGGTTTCATGACTTGGAGGTCTGGTTTAGGGTTTGGGTTCGTGGTTCAGGGCTTGGATCCAGGGCTCAGGTACAGGCTTTGGGTTCCATTCCAGGTTTGGGATTCAGGGTTCTAGTTTGGGCTTTAAGGTCAGCTTAGGTTTCAGTGTTGGTAGGGTTTAAGGTTAGTTTAGGGATGACACATTTTCTTCAGTTGTCATCATGGACAAAATAATTCTATCTGAAGTTTCTAAGTCAGAAATGTATTTCATCTGGGGGCGCCTGGGTGGCTCCGTGTGTTAAGCCTCTGCCTTGGGCTCAGGTCATGATCTCAGGGTCCTGGGATCGAGCCCTTCATCAGGCTCTCTGCTTGGCGGGGAGCCTGCTTCCCCATCTTTCTCTCTGCCTGCCTCTCTGCCTACTTGTGATCTCTGTCTGTCAAATAAATAGAATTAGTAAAAGCTATTATATGATCTTTTACAAACCATTTCCTATCTTTGCCTTCTCATGTGCCAAGACAGACAGGGATTATTTAAAACCCTGAAGAGAGTGCTCTTGCTTTTAAATTGCCTGTAACCTTCGTGTAATAGATTTATGATTGATGATAGATTTAGTTAAAATATAACTATTTAAAATATTTACTCTCAGTAAACGATTTCAACCTATGCTCATTTAAGTAACTTGGTGCATAATCCCTTTTCTATTAAACCATAGTGCAAGGACCAATGCCGCGTTCCCGAGAGAACCCCAAGCTATTTTTCTAGAATGGCCATATGCATATATATCAGGCGTCCTGTTTTCACTCCCTTTGTGGAGCACCTACCCTGGAGGTCATGTAATAACCAATGACCAAAAAAACAAACCAAAAACCCAAACATCCAGGTTGAAGTGCCATCCCTCCCTGGAGTGGAGGAGACTGCTCAGACAGATCCCAGGCAGGCATCTCAGCCCAGGCCTGTGCTGGGGAAGCTGGTTCCTGGCTTTGGGCGCAATCTGGAAGCCAGCAAACTGACCCAAGAGTGCAGCTGGCCTTTAGGACTGATGATCTTTTCGCAGCCAGGCTGCCCGTGGACACCCGCTCAGAAAGCCAGGCGCTGGCAATGGGGCAGCATGCTAGGGCATAGCCCTGCACCCCAGCCAGGGCTCAGGCCCCTGGAGTGAGGGGGCAGGGCCGGCGCAGAGAAGGGTCTTTGCTAATTTCCAAAGCTGGACGTGAGCTCTCAGAGGACTCAGGAGGGAGGGGGGCAGGGGCGGGGCGGGGGGGGGCCAGGAGAAGGGGCTTTGCTAATTGCCCAGGCGGGAAGGAGGGGCACACAGCTCCAGGGTGCTGTGCTGCAGCCCATTCGGGACTGCAGGACCCACCATACTCGCTGCCCCTGTGCTCCCACGCTCCAGCTTAGCCCCAGAGGCTACGGTGTCCCGTTCTCATTCCTGCTGCCTGCTGCCCCTCCCTGCCCCATGGCTTCTCTGGAGGACCCTCTGCTCACAGGTAAAGTGACACCTCAAAGAGCCCTCACCTGAAGCAGAAAACGCAGGACAGGAGCGGGGGGGGGGGGAGGGGGGGGAGGGTGGAGTGGTCGGGGCCCAGGCTTCCGGCAACCCCAGGGCACCAAGACCACCCAGGACGCCGCGCCACACCCCCTACGCAGGGGGTCGTGCCAGGACAGCGCCACAGGAGGTACCCCCCCCTGCCAGCGGGCAGGCTAGCCCTCATAGTTCGGCACCCCCACGTGCATGTCAGAGCCTCCTGCCATTCCCAGGGCACCCAGAACCCAGAGAGTGAGGCCTTGGGTGCTTTCTAGTGACAGATTCAAGGCAATTCTTCGACTTTGGGACTTCAGAGTTAACATAGTTTTCATTTGTGATTATTATTTTTGTGTGGGGGCCGTCGCTTTTCTTTTGACCTATGCTTGTTTTCACTCCCAGTTCTGAAGAAGCCCCTAAATCCTAACCCTGTTGAGGACTCCGAAAGCTCTCAGAGCAGCAGTGCTGGGGGACAGTGTGGACACATGGTTTGGTTTCTCCTCTGGCCTGCTTCTGTGGCAGCCCCGCTCTGTCCTCCTCAGAGTTCAGAGCAATATCTGAACAAGTGGAGAAGCGACCAGGGGGTCAGGAAGGTGGCCACCGAAGAGTGACTTCTCTGGAGGGTGGCTGAGCAAGCAAGTGAGCATGTTAGTCCAGCTCTGCCTGCATTCAGTATGGAGCTGAACAGGGGCCAGGGAAGGGGAGGAGGAGCAGAGAGCAGGGACAAAGGGACCAAAGAGGAGATTCAGTTGAAGGGAAGTAATGGGGAGGAAAGAGAAGAAACTCTAGAAGACAGGTATGTAGAAAGGAAAAGGGATGAAGTGGGCATTGGGAAAGGGCACCACCAGGGAAGGAGAGAGGGGAAGGAAAGAGGGAGGAAAGAGGAAAGGGGAAAGGGAGAAGGGAGGAGTCAGCATGCCAGGGCTCCCCCTGCATCTGAAGAAGAGGTGGCTGGTCCAGCTTGTCAAACAGGGTGCTCACTCTTTGGCCCCAGTTTCTGCTCCCAGTGCTACTGGGCTTTTCAAGGAAGGCAGGCTGTCCCTTGGGACCTACTGGAGCCCACTGGAGCCCACAGGAGGGTGGGAGAAATAAGATGCCACCGGGTCCTGTCCTGAGCTTCTCCCAGCCACCAGCCTCACCACATGGTGAAAGAGGGACCCCAGAACAAAGGACGGACACAGGCCAGCATGTCTGCTGGTGGCCCTGGGCACTTAGCTCATCGCAGTGAACCACACCGCCTCCTCAACCCACGCTTTTAAAGCCTTTTTTTTCGTTTCTGGCTTTCATGTCTGTAGGAACATGAGCCAGATCTAACTCATCTCCGACAGACAATTCTGGCTCACCCTGTGTCAGATTTTTATGAGTGGCTGTGATAGAGTAAGATAGCAATGCTCCAACAAACGGACTGTTTCCTCCCACTTGACCTCAACAGTCTTATACATTTTCTTAGCGAAAACATCTTGTCTCCTTCCATTAAGCTCATAACGTGGTCTAATAGTATACATGCGCCTTCCTTAGATGCGAAGCGATACAGAGGTCCTTTTTTTTTTTTTTAAATTTTACAAGGTAAAGTCAGTGAACACATCCAACTTGACCAATACGTCTCTAAAATGTCAATCCAGGCAAAGCTTTTTCTGCCTACAGTTTGGAGCCTACGTGGTGACATTTTTAAAAAGCTTTCTGTCCCTCAGTGAGGCTCTTAGAAGCTAGCCAGGGCTTACTACGTGCCAGGCACTGTGTCAGGTGTTGGAGCTAAAGGGAAGGAGAGCTTGGAGGCTGGCTGGGGAAAGACATCCATGACACAAGCACAGCTAGAAACGGAGGCCAGTGCTAGAAAAGAGAGAGCAGGCTGCATGGAGAGTGTGTACCATGGGGCTTGTGAGCTCACGAATAAGTGGGAGTAACTGGAGTGGGGAGATGGGGGAGAGAAGAGGGTCTTCCCATCAATGGGAATCACCTGTGCTTGGAGGCAGGTGCCATGAGAGGTCTCCACAGGAAGAAGGAGGCCGTGTGGTTGAAGGGCAGAAAGATGGGGCAGAACAGGCATCAGTCAGTTGGAGGGGTATGAATAGACTGATGGGAGGATTATGGGTGCCTTTGGAGGACTGAGAATTTGTTAGAAGATCAGTGCAGATTTCTATGGAGACAAATGCCAGGAACTGATAGGTCTTTGAAAGGTCACTCTGGCTGCCTTTTGGCAAAGGGGTTGGTAAAAGGCACTTGCAGGTGTGAACACACCAGGTGGGAGGTGAGTGCAGAAAATCCGGTGAGGGAGCATGGGAACTTGGTCCGGGGGTATATAAGGGAGAATAGCCTTTAAGGAGTTCCACAAATTGGCACCAGCTGTGGCTTCATTACAGAGCTGGAAGGGGGAGGTGGGTGTGTCCTGGAGGTTACAGAAATTACATGAGAAAGGGAAGTCTTTTTAGATCTCTTTTTCAACTAGAGGAACTCTCACCTTATTGATAGAATTCCAGAGTGGGAACCAATGATATGAGGACATCTTTGAAATGTCTGAATATGTTCTTCGACATCTTTGCAAGTGACGAGGAGACCTTGACCTTAGGAGGCCTTGGCCCTCTTTGTAGCCAGAAAGATTTCACCTACAGATTTGGGTTCTCCCTTTTAAAGTCAAGGAGTCAGTCCTTCCAAAGGACACCTCCTATCATTTTACCCTCTCATCATACCTCACGTGCTGGCATCTCCAAGACCCTCTGTTCCAGGTTGAGAGTATCCACTTTGGCCGGGCTGGTCTTGCCAAGAACACCACCACAGGAAATCTAGAGCCTGTAGTGCTATTAATAACATCATCTAAGACTGTGTTTGCTGCCCTCTTGGCCTCTTCCCACCATGACTCACTGAAGCTTTTAACACATTGTATCCATTAAGCTATAGTTCCCAAAGCTCATCTTCTCTAGTGCCATTAGTTTTTAGGGGACCAGGCAAACCTTAAACTTGTCCCCCCTAATTGGATCCCTGTGCCCCCACAATCTATTTGAAAGCCTTTCACCATGATTCTTGAATGAGATCTGAGACCACTGCTGGTACCTAACACTTCTTGGCACCTTGTCTGTTAGGTTCTTGGAAGAGGAGATGGCTATGGAGGTGAGTGGGAATGGGAGTGGGAGGATTTCTCCCTTCACTTCCCTTTTTGTGTTTTCAAATAATGGGTTTTGAGGGGGCGGGAAAGTTTAACCAGACCATTTATTTTCCATCTCCCATCGATAAAATGTTTACCACTCCACACTGGAAGAATTTATATCTTTCCTTTGAATCTCCAGGAAAATCTCCCAAACCCAGACCACCACCATGTGGATTCAGCCATCTTCTGATTCACCTCCAGATTGTCTCCTCCTAAATGCTCAAGCCACTGGTTAAGGGCGAAATGTTCAATGCCCAAGCAATTAAGTGGGGAACACGTTTATCTAAGCAATTGCATGCAGCTCTCTATCTGCATACAGGGGGTCTCTCCCAAGCATTTCCAACCTCAGCAAAAGAAGACAAAGCCCCAGCAGTCTGGGGTATATATCATTCATTCATTCCTGTGTTCAACACTCATGGCGGATCCCCACCAAGACAGTGGGAGAGCAAGGACTGGAGAAATCCTGGAAGCTGAAGTCTGAGGAGGATTTCAAATTCAAGTCAGAGATGAAAGAAACATCTGGACTTGGTCCTCAGGTACATGCAGTATTCTGAACTGAGGCTAGAACCAGAGACCATTCTAATGAAAGGCCTCTACAGGTGGGCTCCAACTCAGTTTCGTGTATATTCATTCATGAAATAGCTCTTTGGGTCAACATGCAGAAGAAAACCATTTCAGAAAACTGACAATGAGGAGAGGAAAGGGAAGCCAGAAGGCTTGTGAATGGGGAGAGAGGAGGACCCAGGGCAGGAAACCAAGAATCCCTCCCTGCCCTCCTTGCTGCCAGGGAGGTCTGAGGGACTAGTTTCCACCTGGGATCCCAAGTCCAGAACAAAAGCAGCGGGGCCACGGCGGGGGAGGGAAGGGGGTCCTCAGCACGGGCGCATGGGGCTGCGGAAAGATGGGGGCTAGCGTGCCTGCTGGCGGGGGGCACCTCGCAAGGCGCTGTCCCCAGCCCGACCCCATGAGGACCCGGGTTTGGCGCAGCGTCCGGGGTGGTCCCGGTGCCCTGGGGTTCGCGGGAGGCTGGGCCTCCACAACCCCCCTCTTCGCCCCCAGGTCGGGTCCGCGCTTTCTGCTCCAGGTGAGGGCGCGGCGCGGTGTCACTTTACCCCTGTGCAGAGGGTGGTCCGGAGAAGCCTTGGGGCGGGGAGGGGCAGCAGGCAGCAGGAGCGGGACAGCGGAGCCTCACAGGGGAGCGTACGGGCGGCGAGTCCGGTGGGTCCTGCAGTCCCGACTGAGCCGCAGCACAGCACCGCGGCGCTGCCCGCCCCTCCTCCGCCAGCCCCTCCACCTCCTCCCAGACTCTCAGCCACATCCTCTGTGAGCTCACTTCCAGCTTAGGCAATTAGCAAAGCGCCTTCTCCCCGCCGCCCTCCACCCGCCCCCGCCCCCCTCCCTCCTGAGTCCTCCGCGAGCTCCCTTTTCGCTTTGGCAATTAGCAAAGCCCCTTCTCTGCCCCGCCCCCGCCCCCTCCCTCCTGAGGCCCCGCCCTGGCTGGGGCGTGGGGGAAGCCCCGGGGGCTGCAAGCTTGACCAGCGCTGGCGCTGGGCAGCCTCCTAGCCTGGCTCCTTGAGCGGGTGTCCACCCGCGGCCTGGCTGCAAAAAGATCATCAGTCCTGTTAACCCTGGCTGCACTCTTCCGTCAGTTTGCTGGCTTCCAGATTGCGCCCAAAGCCAGGAACCAGCTTCCCCAACACAGGCCTGGGCTGAGATGCCTGCCCAGGATCTGTTTGAGCAGTCTACTCATCTCCAGGCAGGGATGGCACTTCCACATGGATGTTTGGGTTTTTTTATTGTTTTTTGGTCATTGGTTATTATTACATGACCTCCAGGGTAGGTGCTCCACAAAGGGAGTGAAAACAGGATGCATGATATACCCCTCACCTCCCATGCTGTCTTTCTCTTAAATAATAAGCACTGCTGAACTATCTTAGATTCTGTACCTTCTCTCCAGCCATGAACCTATCACTGTCTTTAACTCTTGAAAACTTCATTAGACAAATTAATGTGGTGAAGGAAGCAATATGAGAAAGCCTATTAATCTGATGAGCATGGAACTGAACAAACCCTATAGATACTTTCCCTTTGATTTCTAGCCTATCAATACCTACAGTGAGTCACATACACTCAAGATTATTGTTTTTATTGTATACTTCATATATTCATTGATTTTGGACTCGTTATCATTTCGTTGAAGTGTTAAACTATGGTAATAAACAAACTTTTAATTAACTTTTCCTCCTATGATACAAATATAACTTGCACTTGAGCTTTAGCTAATTTTATGTTCTAAAATTGCCAAAACAAAATGATCAAGGTTTCTAGATTATTTACTGTATTTTCTACTATATAATATTGTTCTATCTCTTCTGTATAAAGAAAATGAATGCTTGGGGCTCTTGGGTGGCTCAGTGTGTTAAAGCCTCTGCCTTCTGCTTAGGTCATGATCCCAGAGTCCTGGGATAGAGCCCCACATCAGGCTCTCTGCTCAGCAGGGACCCTGCTTCCCTTCCTTTCTCTCTGCCTGCCTCTCTGTCTACTTGTGATCTCTGTCTGTCAAATAAATAAATAAAATCTTTAAAAAAAGAAAATGAATGCTTGATAACTAAATGAATGCTTTACTGAACAAATTAAATATGGCAATAGCATTTTATTTTATCATGCTTCACATATTAAACAATAATATTATATCACTAGTCTACAAATAATCTACTCGCATAGTCATTTGGAAGCTTTTAGCAAAAGAATTCTTCCTCCTGATTGTAGTATAAAAGCCACAGAAATATACAGAAGACTCCTAGGATAGAAAGTTAAATCCAGTTATCCGTGATGCCTTGAGGAGGACCTGACCTATGTATGTCCTGGGATGCACTAGTAACTGTTACATGTGATAGGATTATATTTAATATATACAGTTTCATTTACTTCACAAAGGACATATAAATTTGAGAATAAAATATTTGATGAATCTATAAAGTCTATATCTATTTGTAACTAATGTGGTAGAATTAAGATGTTAATTTGAAAAAAAATTCATTGAACACATACACATATTCAATTGTTTTTATATATATAAACAGCATTATTTATTTATGTAAATAAATGCATTGTCTGTAAAATCCATTTACTTATCAATCATAAGGGTAATTTTAAGTACTAAGAATAAGAAATATGTGAAAAGATAAGTGTTCAAGAGTGCAGTTTGTGGTAATTAATACAATATGATAGGCTCATGAAAAAGATATATTACTTGAACTTAAAAGCTTCTATAATTAAGCGATGACCACTTGAAATTTGTAATTAGTCTTGCTGCAGTTTTTCCTTGCACTTATTGCCCTTCCCCAGAAGTTCATTAAGAATTTCTGTGAATGTCCTTATGTTTAATCTCATTCATAGATTCCACTGCTGCTCACAAAACAAAGCCAAAAAGAGAGGTAACTCTATGTGGCACTGCATCCACAAGCAATACATTCATAAATAATTAAAAAGCTCTCTACTTCATTTGTTACCCATTCAGCTGATAATTTAAATGAGTAACTGAGGCCATTTTATCAGCACTTTTAATAGAATGCGACTCAGAAACTTCACAGTGTTATTTAAGAAGAAATGCTCACGTGTTAAGGTTTTTATTTTTTTAAATCAACAAAATAATTTTCAAATATTAAAAGCAAATGTCTCCTTTTCCTCCAAGTTTCCTTGCTATGTCAAAGTTACAAATAAATACATTAAAATCGTATTTTGAGTAGTAGATAAAAACAAAAGTTTTGAAACTGTGGGTTGAGTGTCTGGGTTAACTTGTATAAATATCTGAACTCAATGTATATAGACTTTATTAGATTTTTTTTTTAGACTATTTAAAAATACATGCTGAGATAATGACAACATTATTTTATTCATTTTAATAAATAAATTATTTAATTTAATTATGTTTAGATATTTATTTATTAAATTAATGATTTAATATTTAATAATCTAAATTTGAAATATTTTAAATTCTAAAAATATTTATTTAATTAAATTGATATATTTAATATAAATAATAAATTATTTAATCATTATTATAATTATGCAATACATTATGTATTGTGTAATAATTGCATTTTAATAAATAAATAAATGTATTATTTACATTATTTTATTTTATTTTATTTTATTTACTTGACAAAGAGAGGGAGAACGCAAGCAAAGGGAGCTGCAGGCAGAAGGAGAGGGAGAAGTAGGCTCCCAGCTGAGTAGAAAGTTCAACCTGGGGTTCCATCCCACGACCCTGGGATCACCACCTGAGTCGAAGGCAGATGCTTAACTGACTGAGCCATCCAGATGCCCAAGGCTTTGTATTCTTCGCTTCTAAATATTGATGCTCCTTCATCTCTGGAGTTAGTAAATTGATGTTGAGAATTCATATCAAAGAATTGATAGTAGCTGTTAAACAGAAACATGTAATTTAGGGGGAAAAAAAGAGCAGAAGGAAGAGAAAGGCCAAAAGTAAAAAAGCACATTAATATAAAATTTAATTAGATAAAAAAGCTGATATTCCTGAAGGGGGCTAATAAAAGAGCTGCAAAGAGCTGATAGGATTAGGAAAATTGTCCACTCCTGGTCATTTCATAATTTTAAACTATTCCTTATTAATAAATATACTTAGTTCCAGAAACACAAGCACATAAGAACATTTCCACCAAGTTTCCTCTAACAGCATTTACAAATTAGACGTTCAAACAATGCAGTTCATTACATGTTGCATCTGTATCTTAAAGTTTAAACACATTCTGTGACACATTTTCCAACAATTAAAATTAAAAAATATATATATACATATATATCTATGTATATATATATATACCTTATCCCTAAATGGAAAAAATATATATATAGAGAGAGAAACCTTATCCCTAAATGAAACCTTTCTTTGTTTATTAGATTAAATAGGTAAATTAGCAACAACAACAACAACAAACAGCTAATATTATAGAGGTAGGAACAATTTACCTTTTCATTCATTGCTATTTTCTAAAAATTCCTATTTTATTTTTTTCTCAAGTCTGTCATAATAATTTTCTAAATCTCCTGCCTTATTCAATTTTTTTCTTTTAGTGGAAATCTCTATTTCATATTTATTTTCTCTTCCTCCACTCTTTGCTCTAATAATTCAATGTATTATTAGATTTTCTGTTTTTCTCTTTATCCAGATATATCTTTTCTTTCTTTCTTTCTTTTTTAAATAATTTGATTTGCTGGCATTTTACATCAGTACATGCTTTCTTATGGATGTTAGAAATGTCTGTGGAACTACTAGAAGAATAAACTTTTTTACCTTTAAGAAGTTTACAGTCGAGAGTGCCTGGGTGGCTCAGTTGGTTAAGTGTCTTCCTTCAGCTTAGGTCATGATGCCAGGGTACTAGGATCCAGTCCTGCATCAGCTGCCTGCTCAGCAAGGAGTCTGGTTCTTCCTCTCCCTCTGACCCTCCCTCTCTCTCTCTAATAAATAAATAAAATCTTTTAAAAAAAGACTTACTGAAATCTGAGACTGAATTACTAAATTCAGTCTTAATAGAAGACAGCTAAACAAAGCAATAATCACAACTGGAAAATTTAGCGAGATCATGGTTTAACATTTTTGGTTGACACAGGACCTCTTTCAGTAACAACTTTCCCTAAATATCAATTTCTTTTTAAGGCAAAAAATTTTGACAAGAAATCCAGATCCTTATGATCATTTTCATATCAATTTAAGGTGACATCCTCAGAGTATATAATCAAATATGTAATTATTCTATCTGTTGCCTTGTATATTGCCTGTATCTTTTTCAGACTCAAAGTTCCATTGAGGTAGAGTTTTTTTTTTTTTTAAGCAGAGATTTTTAAAGTGTTTGATATATACAAGATGCTTAATAAGTGTTTACAAAGCCTATGTATTACAGAAGCTTTAAACAGGCTTTAAAATAATGTAGGTGATATTAGTGGTCATATCAAACAATTTTTAGGTTTCAGTCATGTAAATAACTACAATTCTCAGAGACAGAGAAACATACAAATGGTCTGGGTCCAGTAGGATAATGCTAGCATGTGTTGTAAATTCTCTTATATGACCTTATTCTTGCAAGAATTGGTTATGTGGCAGAAAAAAAGGTATCACTATCTTATACTTTATTATTTAAAGAGATTTATGGAAGTCTTAATTTCTTACACTACCCCTTTGTTTCAGTGGACCCAATTTCCGTGGTAATGGTGAGAGGAAAGTAGGCAATTTAGGAAGCAGCAAAAATCTCCTACAAGGCACTATAAAATAAGGCTTGTTCTAGATCATGGGTCTGTCCAAAGGGGAATGTTAAGGGGTAGAATGGATGATGGATGCATTGTGGACTTATAACTTTAAGATTAATACTGTTATGCCCCAATAATGGGTCTATGATTAAAGGAGCGAGACTGATGTAAAGCAAAGGTCAAGCAAAGCTTTATTTCATGCCAAGCATCAAGAATCTAACCAAACGTTTGGGGCCACACCTCTTATGAGAGAAGGAAACCCTTTGCTGTTTCACAGTCTAGCTTTTAAGGGCAAAGGCCATGCAGTCAGGCCTGGCCACGCACAGGTGACCAATGAGATTTTAACACACACAGGAAACTCCACAGTGAGGCTAGGTGACCAATTGAGGTTCAATTTACCCTAGTATAGACATTTGACCCAGCCTATTACACCTTGATTAGGATTGGTGCAAAAAAGGTTCCCAAAGGGCGGAGGAGTGGGGCATACTCCTTAGTATCTAGGGAGACAATATGCAAACACCGCCCCCCTCCCGCTGATTGATGTCTCCACCTGGCCTGACCCACCCTTGTATATGGGCTTTGTTACCTGGAGCTGATTTCCAGGACTTGTTTTTAAGTGAATCCCCTGGGGGAAGGGGAACAAGGACAGTTTAAGGGTTAACCTCAATGAAAGCCTCTTGCTAAAATATAAAAATATAAAATAGGTCCTTACATTACAACAACTCAGTAGGGAAAGTCCCAGTGTGGTGATAAAAGAAGTGAGGTAACTTGCATTGCACATTTTTTTTTAAAACGTGTAAGTTGTATTTTTCCGTGCCATTACATCATACTTTATCTTCATCTCTGTCTACTAGTTTAAAACTAGTTAAACAAACTCAACAATTTTTTAAAAAATATTTTATTTATTTATTTAAGAGCAAAAGCCAGAGAGAGAGAGAGAGAGAGCATGAGCAATATGGGGCTCGATCCCAGGACTCTTGAGATCCTGATCTGAGCCAAAGGCAGACACTTAACTGACTAAGCAAATGAGACTCCCACAAACTCAACAATTTTATAAAATTTTTATTTGTTGGGGTGCCTGGCTGGAACAGTCAGTAAAATATGTAAATCTTGATCGTGGGGTTGTACGTTTGAAATCCACCTTGGGTGTAGAGGTTTTATTTAAAAATAAAATCTTTAAAAATTTTTTTTTCATTTTTTTATTTAAGCCATTGTATGGCAGTGTTGATCACTATATTGTACACCTGAAAGTAATATTAACCTTATTTTAACTAACTACAATTTAAATAAAAACTTTAAAAATAAAATAAAAATAATAATCATAAAAATAAAAAAGAGGAAAAATTATTTGGCAGGCAATTTTCTTAATTGCATTATTATTTATTATTATCATAGTCTGTGTGTGTCGGTGGGAAGTGGCTGGTATTACAGTGAGTTCCATATCTGTGTTACACTGAGGTCCATGTCTGTAGTCAGTCTTTTTTTTCTTTTAGTTTATTTTCAGGGATCCAAAATTCATTGTTTATGCACCACACCCAGTGCTTCATGTAATAAATTCCCTCCTTAATACCCACCACTGGGCTCACCCAACCACCTGCCACCCTCCTCTTCAAGACCCTCAGTTTGTTTCTCAGAGTCCACAGTCTCTCATGGTTTGTCTCTCCCTCCGATTTCCCCCAGCACACTTCTCTCCATCTCCCAGTGTCCTCCACGTTATTCCTTATGTATTGAGTCTTATAAAAACTTTTATTTCTTTCCCTATTCTGCTTTGCATATGCTTACCTTAGATGTTAAAATGTTATAAACCTCTCCTGCCTGGTCCATTTTCTCTCTCTTCTCTCATGATTTCTCATGCTCTCCCTGCCAACCCCACATGCCTTACAATATCTGGATATGACTAATTTCTTCCTGAGCTACTTTATTCTACTCTGCCATATGGTTGCCCTTCCCTCTTCTGTACCATAACTTCTATCCCCTGCATTTGTGCTTTAACAATACCTAATTCTTTTCACTACATCTGTATCTTTGAGGTCAATACTCAGTAGTGCAATCGCTGGGTCATACGCTAGCTCTATTTTACTGGAAAGAAGGGCCATATGCACCCCAGTGTTCATAGCAGCAATGTCCACTATAGCCATTCTGTTGAAAGAGTCAAGATTCCCTACAACAGACAAACGGATAAAGAAGATGTGATCCAAGGATACAATGGAATATCACTCAGCCATCAGAAAGGATGAATACCCAACTTTTGCATCAACATGGATGGGACTGGAGGAGATTATGTTAAGTGAAATAAGTCAAGCAGTGAAAGTCAATCATCATATGGTTTCACTTATTTGTGGAACCTAAGGAATAGCATGGAGGACATTAGGAGAAGGAAAGGAAAAATGAAGTGGGGGTATTGGAGGGGGAAATGAAACATGAAAAACTATGGACTCCAAGAAACAAACTGAGGGTTTTAAAGATGAGAAGGATGTGGGGATGGGTGAGCCTGGTGATGGGTATTAAGGAGGGCACATATTGCATGGGGCACTGGGTGTTTTACACAAACAATGAATCATGGAACACTACTTCAAAAACTAATGATGTATTGTATGGTAACTAACATAACATAATTTAAAAAAAAAAAAGGAGGGGGACAATACCTAACACTCAATCTTTGCTAGTTTCTTGTTTACCTCCTTTTAAGAGTAAGCTCATTAGTGTTTTTTTTTTTTTTTTGGTTTGTTTGTTTTTTTTTTTTTTGTCTCAACTAAAAGAAGAAAAATAATACACATTATTTTGAAAACTTTTTGAACAGTGTACAAACGTTAGTCAAGTCCACAATGTCTCATCTCTTCTTCCTCCTAACATGGCTAAGTTGAAAAACCCTTTATCTGGGAAAAGATCATTGTCCAGCCACCTTGTGTAAGATTTTGGCTTTAGGTTAGATTATCCTTTCTTTCCTTTTCTGAAAATAAGTTGAAAATATTAATAGCCTCAGTTTTTCTTCCAAAATATGACTGCTTCTTTACCAAGTGCAAAAGCAACCCATTTTGACCATAGTAAACAGCTTGGACCTACTTTTTTTGGCTCACTGTTTTAGTGAGACAAGTGGAGTGAAGATGACACACCATTTCCAAATGTATTAATAATTGGTAGACCATACTTCTAAATTGAAGTTTTGTTGCCATTAAACTACGACCAGACTCGCTATAATTACAGAGGTAAATTCTTTATATTTACTATATTTGAAATTACCATATAATACCAAAATAAAATTATGATTATGTGAAGAGTCTGTAATATTAAGAAGATGACTTTGAAATGATTGCTTATCTAAATGAAATTTCCCATTTTATAATCTTGTATAAGCTTCCGTTGTCATTTCCTATTTAAAATCTATTAGAAGGCACTCTTATTTTCCCTTAAGTGGGAAGTCAAATGTGGAACAAATTCATCCCAAAGGAACTGATTCTATGTTCCACTGAAGACAAGGTGGCTTCCATGTGGCATTTTGCCTCTTGCATATTGTTCATCTCCTACAACAAATGAGGGTATGCTCTTTAGTAAACTAATTCAACTCAATTAGAGACATTGTCTTCAAGGGATAACATCATAGAGACTAGAATCAGAATCATACTTTTGGGAAAATTGGGCCCAGGATTTTTGTTTTGTTTTGTTTTAAGATTTTATTTATTTATTTGACAGACAGAGACCACAAGTAAGCAAATAGCGGGGGGGGGGGGGAAGCAGGCTCCCTGCTGAACAGAGAGCCTGATGCAGAGCTCGATCCCAGGGCTCTGAGATCATGGCCTGAGCCGAAGGCAGAGGCTTAACCCACTGAGCTACACAGGTGCCCCTGGGCCCAGGTTTTGATGGCTTCTTTCCTCAATCTTATAAAACCTATTTGAACTCTACTGGATGCCAGAACTGCTTAAAAATATTTGGTCCCTTGTAATTTTAACCTTCCAGTATTCAATGCACCTGATCCATGTAATATCCTATAGTATTTTTGTCAAATGAAGACTCTCAAAGTGTGTTTCTTGGGAGACACTTTTCAATTGGTTGCTTACATTTCTGCATTTATTATTTGTTCTAGGCCATCCTTTGAAGATGGTTGTATTGAATAGACTTGGAAGACAGAAATAGTATCTTTTTTTTTTAACTTAACCTGTTGTGTTTGCAAATATTATCTGCCTCTGTTTTGATTCTTCTTGTGGGAACTGAGGCTCAGAACTGATATATAACTCCCATCCCTACACACACACAAACACACACACACACACACAAACACACACACACACACACAAATAATGTTAATATTCTGGCTACCTCTATTGCTGTGAATAATAAACTATATTATTTCTGAAACATGAGTCTGCGTCTTCTATCAACCCCCAAGAAACTACGGCAGACTCATACACCAGCTTTCAAATAAGGGAAAATAATCTCAGATGCTTTATATTTTTTGATAGTGTTACCTACTTCTGAACATATGACTGAGCACATATAAAGCTGGAGCCATGACCATTTAGAGCTTCTTCTGTGGAAGAACTATGCATTCACTAGTAAACAATAGTAGTTTCATCTTTTTTTTTTTCCTCCTGGACACCATTTCCTGTCTCAAACTGTTGCTCAAATTGGATGGAGTCTAAGGTCCTTTGAGGAAATTTTTGTTTAATGATTCAAAATAAAATAGGAAGAGTCTAAAGTGCTAAAAATACTTCTAGATAAAAGGTATAAGATCATGCCAGAAAGGATAGTAATTTTATCTAACAACTGCCTGTTCACCCCTTTTTTGTTCATTAACTAATCTCCAAATTCCTGACTAAATCCCTTTTGTAAGCCAGAATGTGAGCTAAAAACTGGGATTTTAAAAAATTTTCATTTGAAATCCAGTTAGTTAACATATATGGTTGTATTAGATTCATGTGTACAATATAACATATAGCACTCAGTGCTCATCATGACAAGTGCTCTAATTAACCCCCATCACTTATTTAATCCATCACTCCTTTCAGATCCCCTCAAGTAACCATCAGTTTGTTCTCCGTAATGAAATGTCTGTTTCTTGCTTTGTTTCTCTTTCTATGTCTTATTATTTCCCCTTTGCTTGTTTGTTTTGTTTCTTTTATTCCATATATGAGTAAAGGTATTTGTCTTTCTCTGACTGACTTATTTCACTTTTAGCATTATACTGTCTAGTTCCAACCATGTTATTGCAAATGGCAAGATTTCAGTCTTTTTTATGGCAGGATAATATTCCATTGTATATACATACCACTTATTCTTTTTTTTTTTTTTTTTTTTTTTTTTTAAAGATTTTTATTTATTTATTTGACAGAGAGAGAAATCACAAGTAGGCGGAGAGTCAGGCAGAGAGAGAGAGAAGCAGGCTCCCGCTGAGCAAAGAGCCCGATGCGGGGCTCGATCCCAGGACACTGAGATCATGACCTGAGCCGAAGGCAGCGGCTTAATCCACTGAGCCACCCAGGCGCCCCCCACTTATTCTTTATTTATTCATCAATTGATGGATACTTGGGCGCTTTCCATATCTTAGCTTTATAAATAATGCTGCTATAAACATAGGGGTGCTAGCATCCCTTTGAATAAGTTTTCTTATATTCATTGGGTAAATACACACCAACAGGATTGTTGGATCACAAAGGACTTCTATTTTTAAATTTTATGGAAATTCCATACTGTTTTCAAATATGGCTGTATCAGTTTGCATCACCACCAACAGTTCACAATTGTTACTTTTTCTTTTTTTTTTTAAGATTTTATTCATTTGACAGAGAGAGATCACAAGTAGAGAGAGAGAGAGGAGGGAGCAGGCTCCATGCCTGGCAGAGAGCGCGATGTGGGACTTGATCCCAGGACCCTGAGATCATGACCTGAGCTGAAGGCAGAGGCTTAACCCACTGAGCCACCCAGGCAGCCCCCACAAGTGTTACTTTTTCACATCCTCTCCAACACCGTTTGTTTCTTGTAGTGTTGATTTTAGCCATTCTGACAGGTGTGAGGTGGTATCTCTTTCTAGTTTTGCTTTGCAATTTCCTGATGATACATGATGATGGACATCTTTTCATGTATCTACTGAACATTTGAATGTGTTCTTTGGGGAAACACTTGTTCATGTCTTCTATCCATGTTTTTATTGGATTATTTGTTTTTGGATGTTGACTAAAAACTGGATATTAAGTAACACACAAGACAGGTTTCCTTGAGCTTAAATTTTATTTGCATGAGTATCATTAACAGGAAAAAATATGCATATATGTATGTACAAGTGTGTTTATGTATACATCTATCTATCTATCCTCTATCCCATGTCTTCTAATTGTGGTAAATCCTGTAAGGTGGGGAATGGGATAGTCTGAAGAAATATGCTTCTGGATATGCTGGGTAAGCAAATTTAATTGCACTCAGATGCATTGGATATAAGTGAATCACTCAAATGAGTTATTTAATATTATATAGAAACAAATTAAAAGTTTATGTAGTTGAAAATAATAGGTAGTTAAAATAATTTTTTTGTTTGTTGTTTTTGTGTCTTTTTTTGTTTATATATACTATGGTGTGAATGTTTATGTCTCCCAAAATCATATTATGAAATCTAACTCTGTAAGTGCTAGTATTAAAACATAGGGGCCTTTGGGAGGTGATTAGGTCATAAGTGGGATTACAGTCCTTTTAAAGGAGACCCCAGTGAGTTCTCTTGATTCATTCATCATGTACGTTTACAGTGAGAAGATAGCCATCTATGAGGAAGTGGGCTCTCCCTGGATCTGCCCATTCCTTAATCTTGAACTTCTCCGTTCTAGAACTGTGAGAAATAAATTCCTGTTCTTTATAAGCTATTAAGTCTATATCATGTCCGTTATAGCAGCCTGCATGCAGAAGGACACTATGACCTAAAATGAGAGCAATAAATATAAAATTTCAGTAAAGTCAGTTGGTACAATGTTTTTTTTTTTTTTTAATTAGAGAAGACATGCTGCTTCATGTTAAACCTTGATATTGTATATGTTTCTTGAAGGGCCACTTCTTACTCCTTTGTGTGTTTTCCACAAAGTCCAGGATGATGCCTTACATAAAGGTAATATTTTATAAATACTGTTGGAAATATATACTTCTCTAAAATCTTATTTTGCCTACAGATTACTTGGATCCACTTTGCCTTGTGTAGAATATTTGAAATATATTAAGAACAGAATGTCTCTCTAAATAACATTTAGAATCATCATTAGTTTATGACTCCTGACTGATTTGTTTATGCAGTGATACTTACTTCAAGAACACTGAAGTTTGTAATATAATTTTGAATTAATCACCAAGCTAGTTTATTTTAACTTATGAAAATATAATTTCTCATGTTGGTTTAATTCTGCTCTTATGTTATGGTCATGACATTTTCATTAAAATAAAGTAGAAAATAGAAGTAAATAATAAATGAAAAATAAAAATTAAAAAATAAAAAAATAAAAGCAAATCTCTTGTGAAATGTTAAACTTTTCTTACTTATTTTGTTTTGCTTTTCTTCTACCATGCTGGCAAAGCTGTATATTGCAGATAGGTACAATTTTCTAGGTGCTAGGTTTGTTACTTTTGCTAAAATTTTCAAAATATAAGGAGTTGAATAGTCATGGATTGTTTATTAAACTCCTTATCTACACATATAAAAATAAAACAATGATGGTGACCTGGGTATTTCTAAAATTGTATTCTGTTTTTCCATACTATGGTTTACAATGTAATTAATAAAGATTCTGCATATATTAACATCATCCCATTCTATCTCATCTGTATGTCCATACAGAGCATGTATGATTTCTATTCATTGCTATGTTGTGGTGAAGAGATTGTCTGAAGTAGCCTATATTTATGCAGGTAGATCTTAAGCTACGGTGCTCTTGTTTATTTGCTTGTTCGTGATCCGTATGTTTGAAAGATGGTAACTATTGCATCAGGTGTGACGATTAAAAAATATTATTGGTGCCTGATACACTGTGATAAAATAGGTAAGTCAATTCATAATTTGTTAATTAAATTAGAAAAGAAATTCCTTTGGATTTGTTCTTTATTAAGAGTTTTTTTTTTTTTTAACGAATGCCTTGGGATGTTTTTTGTGTAATATATATCACATGCCTCAACCTTTAAATTTGAATTTAGAAAAGAGTTATCAGAATGAGCCTAGAAAATATTGTTATGGGGGCGCCTGGGTGGCTCAGTGGGTTAAGCCGCTGCCTTCGGCTCAGGTCATAATCTCAGAGTCCTGGGATTGAGTCCCACATTGGGCTCTCTGCTCAGCAGGGTGCCTGCTTCTTCCTCTCTCTCTGCCTGCCTCTCTGCCTACTTGTGATCTCTCTCTGTCAAATAAATAAATAAAATCTTAAAAAAAAAGAAAACATTGTTTTGAAATATTTTTGTTCTGTTGTATTATGTTAACTTAGGAAATAATGGTAGTTATTTTTATTAGCATTTCCTACTTTCCACATGCCCTTACAGATGAGATATCATGTTTTTCCTACTCTTTTTATCGTGGTTGTTATATTCTTCATGATCAATAACAATCAATGAAAATTCATAACATTAATTTTCTTTGGAAAAGTGATATTTTAGCAGGAATCCATGACCAAAAATTTTAGCTGTTGTTCTTCCAGGAGATGAGACTATCAATGTTCCCGAAATTTCAAGAAATAGAACTTATTAATTGTGTTGGTTGATGTTTATTGTCTCTGAACTTAGAGGTGCATAATTCAATTTAAAATTTATTTTGGGGGCGCCTGGGTGGCTCAGTGGGTTAAAGCCTCTGCCTTTGGCTCAGGTCATGATCCCAGGGTCTTGGGATCGAGCCCCGCATCGGGCTCTCTGCCTAGCAGGGAGCCTGCTTCCTCTTCCCTCTCTCTCTGCCTGCCTCTCTGCCTACTTGTGATCTCTATCTGTCAAATAAAATAAATAAAATCTTAAAAAAAACGGAGTGGACCTTATGGGGGTGCTTATCTGAAATTGAGGGACATTATAAAAAAATAAAAAATAAAATTTATTTTGAATTGAAAACAAGATCTTACTGAAGTTTAGGCATCCCACTTTATATCAGGCCTCCAGTACATTCTAATTTATTTATAGAAAATATCATAAACATGAATGACACTTTTCCTATTGCATTTATATGAAACTGCAATGACTCAAAGATGTCAGATTTGAAAAGCACTACCTTTCTATAATTTCTGTTTCTTAGGAGGAATGGATATACCATTTTAGCTCAATTATCCAACAGTATTCAAAACCACCATGAATTTTAAAACATAGTTATTACACCCTAAAAATCAAGTATGAAAATGTATAAACAACCAAATCTCTATCTGTAAATGAAATACTCCCACACAGACGGGTTTTAAAACTTTCTAACTTAAGGAATTTGATAGCACAGACTCAGGGTAGTAGTTTCAGTGCCTACAGTATACTTTCAGGGAGAGAGTAATGTAAGCTCTGAGTCACTTTCTGCCTAGAGATGACCTAATAGTGGTTCTGGCATTGTTTGTTTTTGAAAATACGTTCCTGGGCGTCATTCAGAAAATGCAGAGTTTGGCATCTATATAAATTAAGGATGATCTTTTTGAACTTTTGTCTTTCATTACATCAAATTAACATAATTGTACAGAAATTCCACTAAATTAAGCATTGTTAGGAAATGTGTAAATTGGAGCTACTCAAATTAGTTGCTCTTTGAACTATGTGCTGTTGGTTCAGGATTAGATAAGGAGTTTGAAGGCAAACCTAAATCATTGCTTCCTTTTTTGAGAGATTCTCAGCATATTTTCTTAAAATTAGCTGAAATAAACAATGTGTTTAGTCGCAAAGTGATTTGCATTTTTGCACAAACTCCCTATCTCCTTGAGAATTATAACAGATATTTCATGAAACATCATTGATCTTTACTTTGTTACACTGCTGTAAAGTACATTCAGAGTTGCCAGTTAAAGGTGTTAGTGTTGAGATGAAATGTCATGCATTTTTCTTCACTTCCATGCAAATGAACACAGTAATTTATTAAGACACAATGAAGAAAAAAAAATTGACAATGAGTTCCAGATTTTAAAAATCACTTGCCATTCAATCCAAATTGTGAGTTTGATCAGTTACCGAACACTTTATAATGCACCCCCGGTAATTTTACAGAGATTACTTTTTTCTTACCAATTCTTGATTATTCTGTCTTGCAATTCAGAGAAAGCTAACTAATTTAAAATAAACTTCCGTTAATTTTGATTGTTATAAACTTAAAATTGATTAATTTCCATATACAGAGTTTAAAATGTTCACAATTTACATTAAATATATATTCTGTGTATACCTTGGAAAAATTATACTGAAAATTGAAATTAAACTGATGTTGTATATAGCTGCAAGAAGCCGCCTGTCCCATTTCATCTTACTATATAAGTTGTGTCAGGTAATTTATAAAATCCCTGCTGCATAACAAATCTATTTTTTGTTGGAATGGGTAGTAATGTTTCTTCTTATTTCGAAATAAGAGTTGGTCTATGAGTGCCTCTGCAACTGTATTTTTCCTAAGTGGCTTCATGGTCCTGAACTGAGAAAGCTCAGAGCATTAAACATCAAAGTAATATATTTTGACACAATTAGACATCAAGGAAATGCAATTAAAATGACACTGAGAGGGCGCCTGGGTGGCTCAGTGGGTTAAGCCGCTGCCTTCGGCTCAGGTCATGATCTCAGGGTCCTGGGATCGAGTCCCGCATCGGGCTCTCTGCTCAGCAGGGAGCCTGCTTCCCCCTCTCTCTCTCTGCCTGCCTCTCCATCTACTTGTGATTTCTCTCTGTCAAATAAACAAATAAAATCTTTAAAAAAAAATGACACTGAGATATCACTACACACTTACCAGAATGGCTAAAATAAAATATAATGACAAGCCCAAAAGAAAAAAATATACCATTTGATGATACACAATGGCAAGTTGTACCATAACTTAACCATCTCAGAATAGTGTAGTGTTAAATTTGTTTTTCTAAGCCATGTTTTGGGTCACTTACCACTTTTCAAGGATATAAAGTGCTATCATTTTACTTAAAACTGTGAAATTTGGTCAGATTTAAATTTCAATTTATGTTAAAACATTCTGTAAACTGTGTTAGACTTTGACATTTGTTCCCTCACTTCAGTGAATAACACTATATCATATTCTGAAAAATACGCTAATTTTTATTTTGAAAAATATCCCTTTTTCCTCTTATGGTAATTATTAATATGAATTAATAGTAGAATTTGATATGGTCCAATATGACCATAAATACTTTATAGTATATTATCAAATTTAATAATAAATATAATGTACTTCTTTGGACAATTTTTAAAGACCAGTCTACTCTTAAAACAAAAAAAATGGAGATGCACTTCTTTAGTTCACACAAATTTCATTTTATTATATATAACCTCAGATAAATTTCAACAAATCATAATTTATTAAAATCATGTCTACTTAAAAATCTCATAGAAGAGTTAAACCATCAAAAATAAAAATAAACACACACAACACACACACATCACCCATGTATTGGCAAATCACAATTGCTGTAACAATACATTAGGCATTCCACAGTTAAGGGCTATCAAAATTTCCATCAGTGACAAAAAGATTTGTATCCAAATGGACTGATTTGCCAGAATCCAAGAAAAAGTCTCCTAGGATTTATTTAAAGGTAAATATTTGAACAAATACTTCTTAAATTTAGGAAATTCAGAACATACGATTAAAGAATATTTGCAGTGCAGACTATATTCAATCCTTCCTTCAAAATGTGCCTTTGAGTACATAATTCTGTTTTCTCGATCTAAATTGAGCTGTCTTCCAAGGAAGTTTTCCAAAATGTGTGTCTCTGTGTGATAAATGTTCTAAGACCTAACATGCTTCATTGTATTTTTACTGTGCTCTCAAATTTAATCAATAATTTGGATTGATGTATAATACCTAGTTTCAAATATCTTTTCCATCTATAAAAACTCCCAGCTGTCTCTTTATATGCTATTACTATTGAGAATTGTGCTGTCAGTATTATTCTTGTACATTTTAGGTGATCTGTTCTTCTCTTGGGCATCATTTATGCTCTTCTCTGTTTTTGATATTCTTAAAACTCACCATAATGTATACGAGTGGTTTTTAGTGTGTGTAGTTTTTGTTTTGTTTTGTTTTGTTTCTGATATCTCGTGTTTGGCATCATTTTAAGTCTGGTATCTTTTATCTTTCTTTAATTCTCCAAAATTTATCTCAGTACTTATTTAAATATTTTCTTTATTTTTTTTTCTCTTCTGCTGTATTTGGGCAGAAGTCATTAATTTGTTTGTTTGTTTTTCCCAACTCATTTATTCATTTTACAGCTATATTCATCTTAGTCTCCATTTATTGTATTCTTTATTTCAACAATTTTCACTTAATTTATATTCACAGTATAGTATCTTTCTTTTCCTTGTATAAGTATATCATTATTTTATCATATACTTTTAAGCTATTTTTAAAAATATTTTATTTATTTATTTGACAGTGAGAGATCACAAGTAGGCAGAGAGGTGGGCAGAGAGAGAGGAAGAGAAGCAGGCTACCTGCTGAGCAGAAAGCCCGATGTGGGGCTTGATCCCAGGACCCTGAGATCATGACCTGAACGGAAGGCAGCGGCTTAACCCACTGAGCCACCCAGGCGCTCCTTTTAAGCTATTTTTTAAAAGTAAAGTCATTCTTTTTTTTTTTTAAGATTTTATTTATTTATTTATTTGACAGAGAGAGATCACAAGTAGACAGAGGTTAGGCAGAGAGAAAGAGAGGGAAGCAGACTCCCTGCTGAGCAGAGAGCCTGATGCAGGACTTGATCCCAGGACCCTGAGATTATGACCTGAGCTGAAGGCAGTGGCTTAATCCACTGCGCCACCTAGGCGCCCCTAAGCTATTTTTTAAATTCCTGTTCCAATAACACTTGGATTGGCATATAAAGTTAACCACATCATATTTTTTAGGTAAGTAATTGTACTTTTTATGTGCATAGTTATTTTGGTCCATGAGTTCAGCTCTTCTTAGGATCATCAAATCTCTGTAAAGTCTGGGTATGCTGGGATTTTCTAAGCAACAATAAAATACATTGAAACCTGGTAGCTTAATTATAATAATGTTTTCTTTCTCAATCATTCACAATAGTATTCCATTCTGAGTAGCTTCCTTCTATTTTGCAGCTATAGTGTTTGGAAAAACTTGAATTATGATATTACTGTGATAATGTGAATTAGTCAGGGTTTTTCAGAGAATCGGGAAGAGAAAAAAAGGAAGATATTCTCCAGGGCCAACTCTAGAAGTGACTATTAAAACATCTGTCCAAATTCAATTGAACAAAACTCAGAAATGCCATCTCCAGTGAAATACAAAAAAGATTATATATAGTTCTGGGCACACACATCTCATTTGACCCAATGATGTATATCAATGAAAGACTGAAGGCCAATCACCACTCCATGGGAGAATTTAAAAATAAATTTACTAATGAGGCCAAGAATTCAGAATCACCAATACTTCAGAACTAATAATAACTGCCTTCACTTGATGTTATTCTATAAGATAAATCCTACGGTCAAGTTTCAATTTTAAATTCTTAAATCCTTATGAAGAAGCATCATTTGGAGGGAGCAGTTTTCATAATTTATCATCCATCAGCCTTTTTTAAAAGATTTTATTTATTTATTGGACACAGAGAGAGAGAAAGAGAGCGAGAGAGAGAGATCACAAGTAAGCAGAGAGGCAGGCAAGCAGGGAGGGAAGCAGGCTTCCTTTTGAGCAGTGCCCGATGTGGGGCTGGATCCCAGGACCCAGAGACCATGACTTGAGATGAAGGCAGAGGCTTAACCCACCACCCACGTGATGAGAGAGCCACTCAGGTGCCCCTCATCCATCAGTCTTAATTGATTGGAGGAAAATGTGTGGAGGAATAATGCCTTAGGGAGCTAATCTCTCTAAAGAATTTTCAAGTCTTTACCCCTTCAAGGTTTTGTACAGTTCTGATAGCCTCTAAACATCCAGCGGATTTCTACAGTGACAGGCCTGTTAAAACCTGTCTTCAAACCAGGAATAGAGCTTGAAACATACCAGTCAAGGGCAACTTTGAGTATTTTAAGGCGTTTATCATCATTTCTTTGTTTTTGGTTAATATCTGAAATAGTTCCATATTACACTTGCATAATTTCTCCAGAGCTGACTTTGAAGGAGGCATTCAGTTCCAGCTAGTTCCATATTTTGGCAAGAACTATACTTCTATATTAAAAAAAAAAAACATATTTTAGGGCGCCTGGGTGGCTCAGTGGGTTAAAATCTCTGCCTTCGGCTCAGGTCATGATTCCAGGTTCCTGGGATTGAGTCCCACAGTGGGCTCTCTTCTCAGCTGGGAGCATGCTTCCATTCCTCTCTCTCTGGCTGCCTCTCTGCCTTCCTATGATCTCTGTCAAGTAAATAAATAAAATTTTTAAAAAAACATATTTTATACCAGTTATTCATGTTTATTAACTAAGATATCACAATACAAATAATACAAACAGTTGCTCTTTATTAATACCTTCAACCAAGATAAAAAAATATGTCATATTTTCTCCAAAAATTTTATATCATCTGATAGGTCAGATATATATAAAATTACATTTAAAGTTTTAAAAATATCAGCAAATATTTTCATTTAAATGCCAATTTGAAAAGAAATCTACTTTTCCAAACACGACTTTTTTTTTTAAAGATTTTCTTTATTTATTTGACAGAGAGAGATCACAAGTAGGCAGAGAGGCAGGCAGAGAGAGAGGAGGAAGCAGGCTCCCTGCTGAGCAGAGAGCCCGATGCGGGACTCGATCCCAGGACCCTGAGATCATGACCTGAGCCGAAGGCAGCGGCTTAACCCACTGAGCCACCCAGGCGCCCCCAAACACGACTTTTTATCCTATTTATTTTGAATTTTGTCAACAACTGATAAAATGTTTAGCGAGACTATAAATGTTAGATCGAAAAAAATGATTAATAGATGTAGGTTCAAATTATTATGTTCCATTAAAAATGATTTAGTCTTTGATGAACATCTGTTTGGTAATATGTTGTATCCAGATATAGTCAATTAAAGACATATATAAAATTATAGGGAAATGACATCTTCCGTTCCATTATGAGTAGAGCTTTTAAAATGCTATTTGTCACAACCTGTCATCTTGTCATTATGTAGCATTATGTAGCAATTAAAAAATGTATACTCTTCACTTAGAAGTCTTTTGGAAATCTAAAATATGACTTTCTATGGTTTGTGTCTCCATATTGCTTTATTGCCAGTTAAAACAAATCCACATGCTTTGATTCAAAGGTAATAAATTCCTCTTATTTGGAAAAAGGATGTTTATTTTTGTTCTCTCACCCTTAGCAGGTGGTTTCATTTTAGCACACTTCAGAGTTATAATTTCATGCTTATTAAAAACATTTATTATGATCTACATAGATGAATGAAACTTTTATTTGATTAAATTATTTGCCAAAAAATCTGTGATTTTTATTTTTATTTTTATTTTTAAAGATTTTATTTATTTATTTGACAGAGAGAGATCACAAGTAGGCAGAGAGGCAGGCAGAGAGAGAGGAGGAAGCAGGCTCCCTGCTGAGCAGAGAGTCCGATGCGGGACTCGATCCCAGGACCCTGAGATCATGACCTGAGCCGAAGGCAGCGGCTTAACCCACTGAGCCACCCAGGTGCCCCAAATCTGTGATTTTTAAAAATGTATTTCCTTTGAAGGGTTATTTTAGAGCATTCAAAGAGGATCTAAGAGTGTGGTATTATGCAGTTTTTAAGTAGGTATGAAATGGTTAATTATAGGATTGTTTTTTAAGGCTTATGTATATTGTCCATTATATGCTATAAAATATTTTGAAAGTAAATTTAAGGTATGTTTTACGTAGTTTATTTTTTTGGAAAAAAATATTGAAATGACTTATGAAATTCAGTATACTCTCAACATTAATTTATTTTGAAATTTACCAGTTGTGTACTGTACTATTATAGGGCAGATATTACTTCAGACTACACTGGTAAATGAAATACTTGGCTTTGTAGAACTTTTATTTTAATGGGTGAGACAATTCAAAGCTATAAACCTTAATAAAAATGGCATAGTGCATTCAAAAAGGAAGAGTACAATGGGGAAAAAGAAAAATTCGATCAGGGTGAGAAAAATCAAGGTTGCTAGGCAGGGGATGGGGAGTTAAAATTTTTAATAGAAAGATCAGGGTAGTTACAATGAAGCTGACAATTGAACAAATGTATGGAAAGGTGATGAATTTGCGCAGAACTATCAGCAATAAGGTCACTCCAGACAAAGGAATTGGCTATCTTGAAGGCCATAAGGTTGGATCATGCCTGGCATATCTGAGGAATAGCAAGGAGGCCACTGTGAGTGACTGAAGAGTAGCAGGGAAAGAGGTCACAGAGGTTAAATGAGTGGCTAGATCATGTAAAAGCTTAGAAGTCATTGTAAAACTCTGGCTTTTATATTTGGAAACTTACTGTGTGATAGAATTTCTGCTAATAACTGAGAGTTCAAATGTCCATAAACTTTCAAGGATTCTTATTCTAGTAAGACAGAATAAAGAGAAAGAGTTCATATTTTCACATGGTGTAAGAAATGCTCGGAGATTCAAGTGTAGGAAGTTATGGGAGCACAGAAGAAGGCACTAAAATCACACCATATATTTGATGACTGTGACTATATATAAATTTGTATTTTAGATTTTTTGTAGTCATGGAATCACACAGTATATACTATTCATTGCCTGGATTTTCTTTTCTCAGCATGATTACTTTGAGATTCTCCAATTGTCTTTGCTCTATTGATGGACATTGATGAACATTTCCACTGTTTTCAATTCTTAAAAATAAAGCTGCTATGAAATTCATATACAAGTCCTTGTATGAACATAGGGTTTGTTTTTCTTGGTTAAATGCCTAGAATAAAATGGCTATTTGTGTAACTGCAACATATTTTTCATTTAAAAAAATTTTGAAACTATTTTCCAAAGTGGTTGTATCATGATATATGCCAACAACAGTTTAGATTTTTTGTTGCTTCTCAATCTAGCTCAGACCAAGTACAATTAGCCTTTATAATTTTAGCCATTCTAATAGATATGTAAGCATGTCTCATTATGATTTTAATTTGTATTTCTTTAATGTCTAAATGTTGATAAATTGGCCATGTGCTTATAAGCCATCCATATACTTTTGGTGACATGTCTCTTCCATTATTTCCTTCATATGTAAAATTGGATACTCTGTTTGGTTATTAGTAAGGTTTTTTATTTTTATTCATTTTTAAATAATCAGAGTAGATGTCCATTATCAGATATTTAATTTGCAAATCCCTTCTCCATCTTTACGGTTTCTCAATGGAGCTTTGATAGCTGTGTCTTTCAAGAAATATGCTACTTCTTTCCTGGTACACGGAGGTATGACTACAACATTATCAATGTTGACCTTTGCAAAGAAAATCATGGCTTAAGATATATGTAGTCTGCAGTTGTTGGGAGTGTTCACCATCCTTGCCTCTAACTCATCTCTCACTGCCCACACATTCAGGTATAGGGGAATATTGATTGACAAAATATTAATTGCCAAATAACACTAGTTGGAGAATAAGAAAAATGCAGGCACCTGATTATATAATATTCCTTAAATAAAATATGTTTTTATAAGTGCTATTGGAAGTAAATTCCTCAATACTTTAATCACACAGAATGATGAAATCCTAGATTTTTTTTCCTTGTATTTACTGAGAAAATGATCATGCCTCAAGTATATTAAAATGGAATAGGGAAAATTAAAAATTGTTTTAAGTTGATTTGCGTGTGTTGTGTGTATGTGAGAGAGAAAGTGAGAGAGAAAGAGAAAGAGAGAAAAAGAGAAAGGGAAAGACAGAGAGGTGGCTGCAGTGAATTGATGAGTTGGAGGATAGATTTTAAAGTTTTGTCTTTTGCTTTCTACATTTCCTTTTCCTTAGGTTCAAGAGAACAATCAGTAATATCTCAGATGCCTGCTGGTAACATCAGCAGAAAGAGTTAGAGGTTCCTAGAAAATTAAAGAAGAGATATAGTTTTCCTGACATAAGAAAAGTCATTTTTTGTCCCCAGCTATTTTCAATGATCTATACCCCACCTGTGTACTTGCCCAAGCACACTTCTTCCAAAACTTCCTGGGAGGTTCTTAAAAAGAAATGCAAAAACCTCACTCCTTAAGGATTTTGAGGGAACAAGGCAATGGGAAAACTAACAGTCACCGCCAGACCAGGAAATAGCCTAAGCTATTGAGACAATAAATCAGTGGTAAAACTCCTAGTGCTATTTCAAAAGCAATCAAGGCCTTGCATTCCTTGTCCCAGAAAATGAGCCCAAGACCCCATCTAGTTTCTATCTGCTCTTGAAGCCTGCAGAGTCCCTTTCCCTTGTCCAACAGTTACCTCTGCTTTATTCTAACGTTGACGTTTCTGCCCTCGGTGGAATACAAGCTTCATTCAGGTGAACATGCAATACATATTGCACAAATACATATGTGGATGTGCATGCATCCACAACCTTATGACCAACCATACACGGGATAATAAAACTCTCCCTTCTGAGTATTCATTTTAAATACTAAATAAAAATCTCTCTCCTGTTCAAACAGTCAAGGCTTTGGAACTTATTCCCTGTGAACTCCTTGTATGTTGTAAACAAAGATTCCTTTGTTTGACAACTCCACCTGTTTCTGTGATTCACCAAAGACTGACCTCAGTTAGTTCCGTTACTGTAATGTAATATCAAGCATATCTAGTTAGTTGATCATTTTGTTCAAGTCTTACATATCTTACCAATGTGATGACCATTTGTCTATGTAATCTTAAAATAAGGGTGTTGAAATTATTTTCCATTTGTCGTCCAAGGTAGAAGTTATGATTTTTGTTCTTAGTTTTTCCCTATATATCCCCAAATCTGTTGTTACGTATTAAAAGTCAAGAATTATTATACTCCTGGGGCGCCTGGGTGGCTCAGCGGGTTAGGCCGCTGCCTTTAGCTCAGGTCATAATCTCAGGGTCCTGGGATCGAGTCCCGAATCGGGCTCTCTGCTCAGCAGGGAGCCTGCTTCCTCCTCTCTCTCTCTCTCTGCCTGCCTCTCTGCCTACTTCTGATCTCTCTCTGTCAAATAAATAAATAAAATCTTTAAAAAAAAAGAATTTTTACACTCCCTGATGAATTCATCCTTTTACTCTTCTGTAATTTTGACTTGATCTTTATGTCTGATAATGAAATTTGCTTTAAAATCACTTTTCATTATCTTGATATAACCACCAAAGTTATAGTATGATTAGAGTTAATATAGCATATTTTTTCTTTTACTTTTTAAAGCACTTCTATATTGAATCCTGACAAAGAAACAAAACAACTTTTTAACTCTGGAAGCATCTTTCTAAATTATCTTTTTTTTTTTTTTAATGAAGCAGTAGCAATTTTTGTTAAGGGACTTAAACTGAAAGTAGGTTTAGAAATTTATTTATTTAGTAAAAGATTTTATTTTATTTATTGACAGCGAGAGAGAGAGAGAGAGAGAGAGAGAGAGAGAGAGAAGAAGCACACAAACAGGGGGAATCATGTGCAAAGGGAGAGGAAGAAGCAAGCTCCTTGGGGTGCAAGTAGTCCCATGCAGGGCTGGATCCCTGTACACTGGAATCATGACCTCAGCCAAAGGCAAACATCTGCTTAAACAACTAAGTCATCCAGGCACCCCTAGAAAATTAAAAAAAAAAAAAAAGACCTTTTAAAAACATTTTGTTTCTTTCTTGTTTTTTTTTTTTAAATATTTTTTATTTGACAGACAGAGAGACAGGAAGAGGAACTATAAGCAGGGCAGAGGGAAAAGGAGAAGCAGGTTTCCCACTGAGCAGAGAGCCTGATGTGGGTCTCCATCCCAGGACCCTGGGATCATGACCTGAAAAGAAGGGACACTTCTTGGAGGAAGCCACCAGACACCTCTTTTCTTTGTTTTTAATATATGGCAACTGATGCTTCCCAGCCACGAGGAGCATATTACCCATTGATTAAATCTTTGATAACAACCTATTTAAAAAGGTGTGTAAATATATACTTACTCAGATTTATACACTTTGTGTTTTCTTCATAGTTTGGGGCTGGACCCCATGGTCACAACACTGCTTCCAGTCTTTATCTTCCCATCTTTTGATACCAGGTATTTGGTCAGCAAAGCAAATTAGTATCAAAATTAATAAGCCCTTGGCACCATATCTCTGGAGCAGGGCTTGCTCTTAGCCAAGGCCCAGAGCAGTTGACCTCCCCTCCCTAGTGCTATAGCCCCAAGGACTAGGTCCCTGCCACCAGAACTCAGTCTTACATGTTATGCTAAGCAGACAAAACCAAAACAGGAAAGCTCTGACAGCTTTCACTGGCATGCCTCATCTCCAACTCCCTCGACATCTAGGCAGTACCAGATGACAGGGAGGGGTCTTGGTCCAACATATGGGAGGGAAGGAAGTAGCCACGAGCAAGTACCTGCCTCTCTGTTCCTTTCTTTCATGAGCAGGTTGTAAGGAGGAGGAAGAGGAAGGGGAAGAGAGGTGAACTTCAAGGGGTGAAGGCCTCAAATAGGCAGCTGGCTCCTGCCAGTAGGAAAGGGACAAAGGAGAAGGCAGTGAGTCTTGCAGGGAGGGTGGGGGGTAAGGGTTACAGCTTATGACGGAATCTGGACAGGAGTAATAGGGATACTAGTCATTTGAGTCCACCATTGGCAAGCTGGGCTGGGTGTCAGGGCAGATAGGCCTCCTTGGGCAACGGCACATGAGAGAAGGTGGAATTCTTCTCTGAGGAGCAGGTGTAGCTTTGGGTGTTGGGAAAGCATAGACAGTATTGTTCCAGGGCCAAGGACAGGTCCGGTTACTCCTGGTTGGAGGTCAAGGACACAGTATGATCCAGGTCTTCTACCAGCAGCTTGAAGGTACCACATGCCAGCCACCCCTCATTATTGTGTATAACTCTCTGGTGCACTTATTGGCTTATCCATCAAATGACTCCTTCAGCAGCTTAAAAACCACCTCCACAGGCACTCCAGGATATGGGAGGCTTCCAGAGTGAAAATTTTGCACAGGATCACCCCAAAAGACCAGAAGTCACTCTGGTGGATGTAGATCTGGTCAAACATGGCCTTAGAGACCATCCAGTTCACAGGCAGTCCACTATTGGTTCTCATTTTATAGTAACTGATGTGGTGATATCTCTGGCAAGGCTGAAGTCTGAGATCTTCATCATGTTGTCCTTTGTCACCAGCACTTCCCTGGTGGCCAGGTCTTGGTGTATGCACTTCTTGGAGGCAAGGTACTCCATGCCTCAGGCTACCTGGTAGGCACAGGATACCGGGTGCTTGGAGGAGAGTTGCTCTGCTGCATTGTGGCTGATATTGTAACAGTACTCCAGGTCAGGAGGCCTCTGGGCCTGCAGGTACTCCTGTATGTTGTCTTTGGAGGCATATTCCATGATAGTGTACGAAGGACCATCCTGTGTGCAGGACCCAGCAGGTTGATGGTGTCCTTGTGCTGTCCAATCATCTTCATCATCTCCATTTCTGAGATTAGGTTTGACAGGTCTTTCTCTGCTGCATCTGACTTCAACATCTTCACAGACACTTTAGTCAAATGGTTGGATTTGTCTTTGTCCAGCCCAATGGCCTCCTCCAACACCACCTGCCCAAAGTAGGCCTCTCTTAGGGGTCTGCCTAAACTGCCTACAACCAGCCTGCCTCAAGGCAGTTATGAACTCTAGATTATCCTCAAAAACATTAAACCACAAGCTAAAAATTCTCTTCACTAGGTCTCTGTCGCAGGTCTAATTTTCTTATCTTTCATCATTTATCTTTTTCCTAATTCTTATTTTCAGTATAGTTTATTTGGCTTCCAGGTGTTTCCCCGGGTTTCTGTATGCTGTTTCATAGGGAAGAATTATCCTGTCATAAAATTATTTCTTGAGCATTCATTACATCTCTCGGTTAAAATGGGTTCTTTTATGGTATTGATTCATTTGAGTTTTCTCAAAATGGGAAGAATTTTCAAAATGGTGTTTTCCTCAAGGTTCAGAGTATGTCTTAGCCTCATCTTTACTCTTTTTGAAATTCACTTTCAAATTCTTGTCCCTCTTTTTATCTTTTTAAATTAAAATGTTTCCTTTTACTATTTTTTTATTTGAGTGTAGTTGATAGTCAGTGTTACATTGGTTTCAGGTTTTCAATATCTCCATACATTATTCTATGATCACTACAAATATAGCCACCATCTGTCACCATATAACACTATTATAATATCATTGACTATATTCTCTACACTGTCCCATATCTCTTTTTAAAATCTCTGATTTTTATGTTTTCTGTTATTCCAATTTTCGACCTCATTTTACTTGGTTACTTTAATAAAATATGCCTGATTACACACTCTATGCTGAAAACCATAGCATTTGATTTATAGTAGTCTTCTTCTTCTTCTTCTTCTTTCTTCTTCTTAATTAACATATAATGTATTATTAGCCCCAGGGGTACAGGTCTGTGAATCGCCAGGTTTACACACTTCACAGCACTCACCACAGCACATACCCTCCCCAATGTTCATAACCCCACCACCCTCTCCCTATCCTCCCCACCCCCCCCCCGAAACTCTCAGTTTGTTTTGTGAGATTAAGAGTCTCTTATGGTTTGTCTCCCTCCCGATCCCATCTTGTTTCATTTACTCTTTTCCTGTTCCCCAAACCCCCCACATTGCACCTCCATTTCCTCATATCAGGGAGATCATATGATAGTGCCTTTCTCTGGTTGACTTATTTTGCTAAGCATAATACCCTCCAGTTCCATCCATGTCAACGCAAATGGCAAGATTTCATTTCTTTTGATGGCTGAATAGTATTCCATTGTATATATATATATATATATATATATATATATATTTCATTTGTTGATGGACATCTAGGTTCTTTCCATAGTTTGGCTATTGTGGATATTAATGCTATAAACATTTGGTGCACGTGCCCCTTTGGATCATATACAGTCTTCTTTACCTCTATCAGAACCCCAGGAAGCTTTATTTATTTATTTACTCACATAAACAAATGATCCAACACAACGTTTTTTGATGTTCCAATGTATTATAATGTCTTACCGCTTAACACTATGCTTACTGCTCTCTTTCACTGTCTGACTATATCCTCATCATCACTATGCCATTTAATGAGAAAGAACATTTGAACTCAGAGTTCTCTCCATATCAGGGAATGAATACTCCACCCTTCTGTTTGTGCAGGTAAAATAAATGTTGATGTCTGTCCTGCACATACCCCATCCTGTTCACCAGAATATTCACCATCAAAATATATACACAATGAAAACCATACCTCACCACTTCTATTACCACCCAGCATGCTAAAAACACCATCATATGTTCCTGAATTATTGACTTGATTGATAACCCCACTTCCACACATACTGCACTCCTTTCTCCATGCAAATTTATTTTGGTACAGCAATTTAACCTAAAAATCAAGTCATATGATTTTATTCTGCTGTTGAAAGACTTTTGGTATCTTCCCCTTTCATATTAAATAAAAACTGAAGGCGTTTCAATGTACTAGAAGGTCATACATCAATACGTTCTTCCTCTCTCCACCACTATGAACTCCTCATTGGCCTCCTTGCTTTTCCTCAAAAGTAACAGACAAGCTGTTCACACAAAGTCTATATACTTACTTGCTCTGCCTAGAGCAATCTTTTCCTTTAATATTTGTATAACACTCTCCTTCACTTCCTGGGTCTTTGTGCAAATAACATCTCATAAATGAGATATAACCACCCAAAACAAAATAAAATTAACTTTCATCCCAGCATTCCCCAATGGCTTTTACCTTTCTTGCATTTCTTTGTATCACTTAACACCATCAACCATCAATCATTATTCTATTACTGGTTTATTTTCTTATTTGAGACAGAGAGAGAGAGAATTGGGAGGGTGCGCAGAGGAAGAAGAAAACACCCCACTGCCTAGAAAGCCTGCTGGGGAGTTACATCCCAGGACCCTGAGATCATGACCCAAGCCAAAGGCAGTCACTCAATGGACTGAGCCACCCAGGTGCCCCTCTATTATTGGTTTATTTCACTATTATATTTCAAAAGAATGTGAGCTCTTTGTGGTCAGGTATTTTATATGTTTTATTAATTGAAGTATTCTCAGAAAGGTAGCTGGCAGATTGTAAGGGCTCACTAAACTGTATTTTGTTGTTATTATTGGGCTCCTTTATGGGCTTTACCTCTTATGCTAGAAGTCTATCCTTCAGATGTAAGCGATAAGAATAGAGCCCTGCTGCCTGTTCAAATGTGTAAAAAGCCTGTATTAAGTGGATATTTTAAAAGCTAAATGAATGGCTTAATAGTTGTATATAGGGGAAAAGGGAACATATTTTCCACAGGTTAGAAGTGGAGTTCTTTTATAGAGTTCTTGTACAAGTCTACACTATGGAACGATAATGGGCAGTTGTACATTACAATTATACAAACACTTTGGTAATTTATATCCTTTTTTTGTTATTCTTGACTGGATCATTTAATTCCTTAGGAGCAGTATAGCATTTCAACTTTTCATGTTCAATAAACTTATTGGGATTGCTACCTTTTTTATTCAAATGGAGAAATAGTCATGATTTAATCTAAATAAAGTGTTATTGATTGTGTTGTTTTCTAGGAATGAGTCGCACATGCTAGTTTAAAAGTTTTGTTAAATTCCCAAGTCTGTCACTGATAAAAGCCTTTTGTAGATTAGTAACTTGATCAAAACGGAAAAGTTATGTATCACCTATTGTTATACTATCTTTGTTTCCATCTTGCATTGTAATAACACCCATCTTAACTCTATTTAAGACAAATCATTGCCAGATGGATTTCTGGCATTGATTGCAGGATATGAAATCTAGTATAACTAAAAGTTTTTGGTTTTAGTAGCATATAAATCAATTTAGAATAATATATGTATTTGAATATAAGATAAAGTTTTAAATTATTTGGCAATAATAAACTAAACTTTTTTTTTGTAAATTTTTATTTTCTAAAATTTCATTGAGCTCTCTTGCAATAAGAAACAAGTTACAAAAAATTAAGGTTTATTTACCCCAATTCAAAATTATTAGGAATATAATCATAGAGGTTGAAGTATTTAAAATATTGAACCCAAAATGTTTTATTAGGTAAATTCATGAATGCTGAGCATTCACTGTTAAAATATACTAATACTATTGATAGACTGGTAGAAGCCTAAAATCAAATATTTATTAAATATTTATATCCATATCTTTTCATAGCTTGGTAATTCATTTCTCTAGCATTAAATAATATTCCATTGTTTGCATGTACTACACTTTCTTTGACCTTTCACTTATGGAAGGATATCTTGGTTGCTTCCAAGCTTTTGTCAGTTATGAATAAAACTACTATAGACATCTTTGTGGGTATAGATTTCATCTTCTTTGGATAAATACCAAGAGCTGCTACTGCTGAATCATCTGGCAAGAATATGTTTAGTTTTGTAAGAAACTGCCAAGTTGTTTTCCATTCTTTATTCTCAATACACATGGAAGAACATTCCTGTTGCTCCACATCCTCACCAACATTTCGTGTTCTGTTGTCAGTGCTCTGGATTCTGGGTATGTACTGGTGTCTCTTTTTTGTTTTAATTTGCATTTTCCTGATGACATATGATGTGAAGCATCTTTTTATATGCTTATTTGCCATCTGTAATATTTTCTTTGGTGAGGTATCTGCTAAGGCCTTTGGCTCATTTTTAATCCGGTTTTTCCCCCATTGTTGAGTTTTTAGGGGTCTTTGTGTATTTTTGATTAACAGTCCTTTGCCAGATGTGTATTTTGCAAATTTTTTCTCATAGTCTGTGCTTTGCCTTTTCATTCTCTTGGCATTGTGTTTCACAGAGTAGACATTTTTAAATTCAGTGCTTGTGCTTTTGTAGCTAAAGTTATTGCGAAAACCAAGGTCATTTAAATTTTCTTCTATATTACCTTCTACATGTTTCATGTTTAGGTTTATAATCCAATCTGAGTTAATTTTTGTGAAGAGTGTAGGATATCTGCCTGGATTTATTTTATTTTATATTTTTAGATTTAGCTTCACCATTGCTACAGAACCATTTGTTTAAAAGATTGTATTTTGCTCTCTTGTATTGCTTTTGCTTTTCTATTAAATATAAAATATAATTGATAATATATATTCTGTTGCTTTAATCTAGTCTCTCTGTGGTATTACAATATCATGCTTACAATTATCGTTATGGTAAACTTTTTTTAAAGATTTTATTTATTTATTTGACAGAGAGAGAGATCACAAATGGGCAGAGAGACAGCCAGAGAGAGAGATGAGGAGAAGCAGGCTCCCTGCTGAGCAGAGAACCCAATGCGGGACTCGATCCCTAGCCCCTGGGATCATGACCTGAGCCGGAAGGCAGAGGCTTAACCAACTGAGCCACCCAGGCGCCCAATCGCTTTAGTAAACTTTGAAGTCAGTCCTCAGTCTTTGTTCTCCTTCAACACTATGTTGACTATTGTGAGTCTTTGCCTCTCCATATAAACTTTAAAATAAGTTTGTTAATATTAAAAAAAAAGAACTTGCTGGAATGCATTAATTGTATAGATAAACTTGGAAACCAGTGACCTCTTGAGCTTAGCAGGAATTAGACCATGGACATCAGTTGTCACAGTGGTGCCTCTGGCAGAACCTATTGCAAATCCCTAGGCAAAATGAGACCTCAAGGATCTGAGAGAATGTCTAAGAAGTACTTGATACATCCCTTGGGTATGGTTTATTAAAGTGTCCACCTGTCTGAAAGCTGGGGAATCTAGATAAGGGAGGGAAAATTAGTTATGATAAAACATATCAACAAACATCAATAAATTTTGTAAAACTAATTGTCATGGCTCATATACAATATGACCAACAGAGGGACCATCAGAAGGAAAGCATCAGTTATGTTTATTGTGAAATTTTTTATTCAAAATAAAGCAATGTGAGGGGAAGACACAATGAGAAAATTACCATTTTTTAAATGGTAAACATCTTACAAAATGGAATAGGTTTTATATTCTAAGTAGTATATTGAAAAGTAAAACATTGGGGCGCCTGGGTGGCGCAGTGGGTTGGGCTGCTGCCTTCAGCTCGGGTCATGATCTCAGGGTCCTTGGATTGAGCCCCGCATCGGGCTCTCTGCTCCGCAGGGAGCCTGCTTCCCCCTCTCTCTCTCTCTCTCTCTCACTGCCTGCCTCTCTGCCTACTTGTGATCTCTGTCTCTCAAATAAATAAATAAAATCTTTAAAAAAAAAGAAAAGAAAAGTAAAACATTAAAAAATAAAATTTCAATGAAAAAAATTATTTAATTTTTAAAAAGGTTAAAAATAGCAGAACCATTTTTCTTATAACTGGAAAATACACTGTATATACATCTATCAAAATAACTTGTCATGGGGAAGCCTGGGTGGCTCAGTAGGTTAAAGCATCTGCCTTCGGCTCAGGTCATGATTCCAGGATCTTTGGATCGAGGCCCACATCGGGCTCTCAGCTCAGCAGGGAGTCTGCTTCCTCCTCTCTCTCTCTGCCTGACTCTGCCTTATTGTGATCTCTGTCAAATAAATAAATAAAAACTTTTATAATAAATATTTGAAAAATAACTTGTCATGTCTGGAATCAGGAGCATATGGAAAAAAATAATATCTGAGGACAATACTTCTGCCATGTTTTGTGCCTTGCTAATATTTTTAAACAGTCAGGCAAATTTTAGCCTTATTGAAACACCTGCTAAGATACCTGCAGTGCCTTTTGGAGCCCTATGACTATAAAAATTAATTGCAAATATTCAAAATGTTTACTATGGTGTCACTATTTAGGGCCACCACCAAGTATGTTTCAGAAGTAAGCATAACTGTTACTCTTCCATAAGGCAAAAGGGCATATTTTCAGGAGTTCCATCTGCTGTACCAGGAGGTGAATCAAGTAATGATTTTTGTCTATAAAATAATTCACTTTTCAATCTAACATTCCTCATTCCACATTATAATAATAAAAACTAGGAGGAGACTAAAACAAACAAACAACTACAACTACAACAACCAGCTTTTCCTACAGTGGAAAAGTAAATATAACCTTAGGAGTAGCCTAAAATTTATTTTTAAATATTTTAAGATAAACGTTTTTGTTAGAAAACCATATATTTTATATTACTAAGAAATAACAGGCAACGTTTTATAAACTTCTAAAAAGTCTAGTTACTTGTATTTATCTATTAACTCATCTCTTTATGAAGTAGAACATGATCACACCTCTTGTATCTACCCAAGTTTGTATGCTTTGGTTGTTTTATGTTTGCTATTTCCTTGCTTAATTTTTACAATATTTGATACATAATAGTATCTTTAAGTCCATCTATGGTTTCACAGAATTTGTTTGAACTTCATAAAAATGTACCATACTTTTTGCACTGTCCTTGTTTTACTTCTCTATTAGCTTTCCAAGTTTTATTCACTTTAGAGTGTGTAGCTATCATTTATTTTTACTCCTCCATAATGCTATGTTTACAAATTTGTATTTATCTGTACTTTTAAAAATATATTAATTATATACCATTTCTCATCTCACGTAACACTCATGTTACTTCTACACTTATCAGATATTATGTAACGGAAAACCACAACTCAGCAACAATAGAACACCATTTTTCAAAATTAAATGGCTTACCAGAATTCTTTAATTCTATCCTTTATTTGTATTAGATGACCCTTTATTCTGGTATTTGGCATTGTTCATATGGAGGAAAGCTTATAAGTTGATATTCCATAAATAGAAGGATTTTTATGATCGATTAATTATTTTCATTTAGAATGCATAGAATATGGTTGATTTAATATTTCTTTCTTACTCTCTGCCTGGAACATAGTGCTATCTATGCAATAGCCACTAAAATATTAAGTTAATTACCTAGACTTTAAACTGCATATTAATAGGAATAGCATACAGAACTCTTCTCAGATTGGGACACCTGGGTGGCTCAGTCAGTTAAACGCCTGAGCCTTTAGCTCGGGTCATGATCTTAGGGTCCTGGGACTCAGTTCTGCAACAGATTCCCTGCTTAGCCGGGAGTTTGCTTCTCCCTCATCCTGCTGCTCCCCCTGCTTGTGCTCTCTCTCACTCTCTCTCTTACAAATAAATAAAATTAAAAAAATAAATTCTTCTCAGATAGCTAATATAGAATATCGTCTTTGTATTCATCAAAGGGAAAGTGCCATATAATAATGAAATCCAGACTACTTCAAATTCACTTTTTAACCAGTAAGAAAGTACTGGAAACAAGCCAAAAATGTCTTCAATGAATTAAAGAAATAGATTGATTTTCAATATCTTAATGTTTCTAATGTTAAATTGCAAGATTTTTATACTAGATATCAGTGTAAATATTCATTATACAAGGATATTCTAAAAATAAACCTGAGAAAACTACTTGACATATATGATGACAAAAACCAATGTCAGTTTGGGTAAAACTTACAACACCTACCACCTGAAACTCTTGTTCTATATGGTGCCATCTTGTGATGCTGGGCAGCGGCAGTGAGCCACAGCTTCCAGTCAGCTAGAAGATTACAGGGGTGAACACCTGATATTCTTACAAGCATTCTATATATAGAATATATATATAGAATATATATATTCTTCTTTTTTTAGTGTAATATTTAATAAATTGCATGTGATATTTGATACTTTGTTATAAAATAGGCTTTGCTTAAGATGATTTTGCCCAAAGGCAGGCAAATGTAAGTGTTCTGAGTATGTTTAAATAAGCTTAAGGTAAGCTATGATATTTGATAGTTTTGGGGTATTAAATGCATTTTCAATTTTTTATGTGTTTCTCTGTACATAGCCCCCTTGTAAGCTGAGGAACATCTCTATATGTATATGTCGCCTTGGTATGGCTTACATATTATTGGCATGAAACATCTAGAACAGTACGTGTGCCATAGAATTGTCTACAACATCAAACAAGTTTCTTGAAAACTTGTGCCAAAGGGGTTATGTCTTTAAGGATTCTTATTTCAGAAGGGTTCTCTCAAACGTAAGATTTTTCAGAAGTTAAGTGAAAATCTGACCAAACTAAACATTTTTCCATTTTCCCTAGTGAGCAAAGATAGCTAAAATCTATCTGCCATTTTCAACACTGTACTCAACGATTGTAATTCTAATTTAAGAACAGATTATTTATATCAAAACCACATGTTGGCCTAATCTTATACAATATTCATAAGTCACACTCAGACCCTTGGACACTTTTATTTGTTGAGTCTATATGGTACTACGGACATTCATCTTTTTTGACCTCATAGCTTCATGTATGTCTATACTTTTGAAAATACATGCATCATAGTTCCATTGTAAAATGTCTGGGTTATAAAATGTGCTATGCTATCAAAATGGTAATAAGAACATACAAATGACCTGATGTAATGAACTGGACCAGATTGCCAGATATCACATTTCATACCAGAAAGATTCAGTGGTAAGTTTTAAAATGGCCAGCTATACATTGACTGAATTATAACTCATTTAACTTCTTTCTTTGTGTACAGTATTATACATTAGTCAGTATTATAGTAGATAAGTACTTTGGACAGATGTAAATATGCTGTAATAAAAAATGTTTTTTTTTTTTTAGTCCTTTTTACTTGTAAGACTAGCCACAAATACCACGCCTCCCCCAAAATAATTTGCAATCCAAATTTATCTCTAAATGAATTTATTGCACAGAAAAATATGTATATATATATATATATATACACACTTACAGAAGACATGTTCAAAAATAGTTACACAACAGCAGGGCCCTAAATGTAAGCAGTATAGTTGTTTTGTTTTGTTTTGTTTCTTTTAAAAAAAGAGGTTATGTGAAATATTAGGATTTTATTTCCAGGCGTAGTATTTCAAGACAGTTAACTACACCTATGGTGTCAACAGCCTCTTGTTGGCAGTATGATTTTATTGGCTCCATGGAATAACAGCAAGAATTTACTATTGCTTCTTTCTTTTATGACACACACAGAAAAAAAAAAATTGACACATTTGCTCAAGACCAACCAGAATCATTTTAACCTATCAAAATTGATGGGAGGCCTTCACTGCCAAAGTCACTGCTGCGTTTTCACAATTCACTGCAGACAATCTGCTACTCCCATTATGATAAAGGAGAGAAGAGTCATAATCAGGGAAGAAAGCTAGATTAATACTTGTAATTATCATTGAATATTTAGCCTGCTATAGGATTATTATTATTAGTGTCATTTGATAATTTTCTCTCATTTTATTAAACACAACTGTGAGTAATTACGCTACCTAATATTTCTCTGTATTGGCTGACTAGCTAGCAAACATTCATGAAAATATCCATTAGCCACACATATAAAATGCTGCATTATGATGCTGTTGAATCAGAACATACCACTACCTGATTCTGTAGCTCTTTGAGGATTTGCAAATCAATTAATTCTATGTTTATTGGATTCTTCCCATACAATTAGAAAATTTATAATCGAGTCCATGAACATTATTAGTTTTGCCATTTTAAACCAGCAATCACACTTTGATTTTTACAACAAAAGCAGAAATATAAACACACACATTTGGATCAGTTTTCTCTTAGTCTGTCTGGACTTCAAAATCCTATTCCTCAAGATGATGCACACCAAAGTTCTGGATTAAACAAGAAATTAGATGGCACCTGAACACTTGGTTTAATATTCTCAAAAGGATTATGCAACTTCTTTCTTACAATATGACATTGTTTTACAAAGATCCACACTTTTATAATGTTAGTATTTATAATAATCAATAAAGTCAATTAATCATGATTAAAAATCAAACATAAAAATTTCTACTTTTTGCTTTTGCCCCCTCCATTTAGAACTTATTTATAGCCTGATAATTCAAAGGTCCCTATGTTTATGAAAATCTGGACAGAAATAGCTCTAAGATCCCATTCAGAACTTGATATTAATCTAAGTCTTTTGGCTCCATTTATCCTGAGAGCAAAGAGTAGGACAAAGGATTTGAGTACTGTTAGTTTATCTGGGAGATTATCCAAGGTAGAAAAGAATGGGAAAGTGATACAGTGAAGAAGCAACTTTGTCAAAGAGGTACATTGTTGATATAATTGTTGTGGATAGAAAATGAAGGCTTGATTTTACTGAAAGGTCCTGAGAAACTTCTTTAAGTTGTCCTCATGAAGACCTGAAAACTGACAATTTTACCTATGGTTCTTATTTCCACTTCACTGAGAGCTGTCCTCAGAGGACATTAACTCTCCTACACTTTTGGGTTGTGTTGGAGACATTCTAAAATGAGAGAGAGAACATGAGATGCTATCAGTGTTAAGTAACTGCAATTTCCATTGGAACTATCCACCACAGGTTTGGCTATAATCAGGTGTTGGGCCTTGATATCAGAGGGATTTGAGGCAGTATCATTTTAGGTTAATCATTATATCTGAAATTTCCAAAAACTACAACTGATGAAACTTTGATTATAAACCTACAAATATAACAATAAATCTACAGTATTCAAATTATTTTCATAGAAATACACAAACAAAGCATCAACTGATTAATATTTAAATGTTACAAAATACTGAACTGAAAGAATTTGGTCATATAACAACGTGTAAGAAGTAGAGCTTAGGTTTAGGTTAGAAGTCAGGATGCATTTGGGACTCAGTTAAGAAATTGAATGGAGGGACGCCTGGGTGGCTCAGTGGGTTAAGCCGCTGCCTTCGGCTCAGGTCATGATCCCAGGGTCCTGGGACCGAGCCCCAAATCAGGCTCTCTGCTCAGCAGGGAGACTGCTTCCTCCTCTCTCTCTGCCTGCCTCTCTGCCTGCTTGTCATCTCTCTCTGTCAAATAAATAAATAAAATCTTAAAAAAAAAGAAATTGAATGGATGTCTGACTATCTTATAGGTTTGCTAAAAATCAGTGACTTTGTGTTCACATGTGGCTATGCGGGAATTTTTAACTTTCTCTAAGAAGTTATTAGATTGATTATATAATGGCAGTAAAGGATGGGGAAAAGCAAAGTACAAACCCCATAAAGACAAAGACACTGAGTATGAGAAAAGAGTAATAGATAAGAAGAATCAATGCATTTGAGGAAAATGGGAATTGAAATACACAATGATTGTTGATTTTTTTAGATGCAGAAATCAAAACTAGCTTGCAAGAAGGAAATAACAGAAGACATGTTGTGAAAAGGCAGTAACGTGGAATAAAGGAATTGGGAGAGCATATCAGGTAATTTGGATAGGAAGGAGTTAGGAGATAATTGCTTGATAAATTTTATATGGCCCACTTAAATGCACAGATTTCTCTTCTTTAATTTATATGGAGAACAGGGTGTCCTTTCTCTTCCCTTTCAGAGCACCCGAGGTGTACTCTTTCAGACTGAAAACCTGAAAAGCTCAGGACTCAGTTGCTTAAGCACAGCTGAGAGGACATATTTCAATTAAGATTTACAGTTTGCTGTAGGTAGTAGACTGTCAAAAGTGGTTTAACCATATTTTTCATTTAACAAGAAGACTACAGAGAGTGTTTTCTGGTGTTGGTTCAGAGTCTTAAGAAAGTCAAGTGAACTATCTTAGAGGTTTTCATGGCTTTTTATTCACAGTTGCAAAAATTGCCGTTGGAGTTCTCACTATTAAGCCCACATTTCTGGCAGAAAGATAGAGGTAAAAGAGAATGATATCTTGTACGACTGATACTTTGTCATATGGGTACAATGTAACTAGAAAAGAGACAATAAAATATTTGATGTTGTTTTAAGTTTCCTTGTTGTCAATCCCTCAGTGCTTTCTGATACTAAAGGAAAAAGTAGATGGATATTGACCTGGCAACTATCAACACCTGTCAGTCTCTCTTGGATAACCAATATCTCTATAATCTCTTCTTCCCAGTAAAAAAAAAAATAAAATATATTCATAAACCACACTGTGCCATCTCAAGTTACTGCACCAAGATAAAATTACAATGATTTTCAGTTGTTCCAAATGGACAGAATACCCTTCCTTATGATATCATGTCTTATAAGATAGATAATTGGCTTGCTACCAATATACCCAGATGAGACTGTGGAAGAGACAGGAAAAAAATAATAATATTTATTTATTCCTTGGGTTGACCCTGTTTACACAGATGCATTACTATTAGAAAAGGTTGGTTTGGGACATTGGAATGAATTTACTTAATGGGTCTGTATGTAATTGGGTTGGAGAAAATTTTTAATTTCTACAAAAATTATTAGAATTCTATCTTATTCCCTTTTGATAATTTTCACATGTTAACAAAGCCAACGTTTTTGTCTAGCAGACAAGATCTTAAATCCTAACAAAACTCAATTTTTTCCTTTTTTTTTTTAAGTTTGAGAGCCTTATGTTCTCTCATGCTGCTTTAAATACAACTCAAAAAAACAAAAGGAGCTAAATGGGGCAGTAAGCCCAGTCTTTTTATTTTAATTTATTTATCTTATTTTTAATTAAAAAATTAAAGATTGTATTTATTTATTTGAGAGAGAGAGAGCATGAGTGGGGCAGGGGGATGTAGCTGCAGAGAGAGACTGAGAAGTATACTCCCTAATGAGCAGGAAGCCCGATATGGGGCTCGATCCCAGGATCCTGACTGAGATCATGACCAGAGACAAAGGCAGATACATGTGCAAAATCCCTTTTTTTCTGGGAAACAATACTTTACAAGAGATGTTTGAAAAAGTACTGGGGAAACAACTTTAATCAGAGATACAAAAATTTAATTGACTTCTGTAAAGCTACAGGGATCCAAATGATGGGAATCCCAGGCCGTTTAGGTTGTGGACCACAGAGTATTCTTCTCTGTAATATTTTATTTTCTTCCATGTCTACTAACTCCAGTCCAAGTTCACTGATCTCTTTTTAGATAGTGCAAAACATGGCAAAGAATACCAAACAAGTGCCCAATATTCTACATTTATTACATCATTTCTAACATATAGAAGTGTGTTATCAAGGCTGGTTCTGTGAACGAACCTAGTTATGCTAAAGTGTGTTTTGTTCTCCAAAAATTAAATTCATGATTATCACACAATTATAAAATACTTGTGTCAAGAATTTTTATTCAAAAATTAATAAGAGAAGCAGATATTAAAACTAGTTCACATGGTTATTTGGGATATAAGCAGAGTTGTGCAGCAGAAGTGCTCTGGGCCCATAATTTGGGTTATAGAATTTATGTTTTCTAATGAAAAATCACTAACTTGCATTATTGTTAACAAGAATCCTGTGCATTACCATCAGTTTTCTCCATTATAACCTCTTGCTCTACAGTTTGTAAATAACTTTGTCAATAGCAAGCTAATAAACGGGGTGACTCCAATGGATTGAGATAATCTCCAGAGTTTCTGCTACATAATGAACAGGACTCCATTGAAAGGACACCTAAGAGTTTATTTTGCCCAAAAATTTGATCACTTTTTTCACTGTCCTTACCTATTTTCCAAACCTAGTTCTTTTCAGTCTACAGACAACCCTGTATCTGACTGACTTGTTAATTCTGGGAATGTCTTGCAGATTAATTTGCTTGCCCGAGGTGGTTCCTCTAATTGATGTCTAAGAACCCTAATTAGTTAAGAAAACTTTTTTTTTAACATTTTCATTGCTACTTATTATTATTATTATTATTATTATTATTATTGCTAATATCTCTATTATAAATAATTCACAAGGGCATCCTTCTGACAAAAGACAAAGAGCTGGCTACTAGTAGAAAAAGTACATTTGACTCTGTCAGTGAAAGTGGTAAAGGGATTTGAGAAAATAAGGCAAAGCAGTGGAATTATGTGTTAAAACTTTAAATATTATAGACACATTTACTTAATTTCTAATACTGCTTATAATTAAAAAAGATGTTTTCCATGAACCACGCATTACAACAAATATATTGTTTATACAGATTAAATTTTCATCAAAAGGGACGCCTGGGTGGCTCAGTTGGTTAAGCAGCTGCCTTTGGCTCAGGTCATGATCCCAGCATCCTGGGATCGAGTCCCGCATCTGGCTCCTTGCTCGGCCGGAGCCTGCTTCTCCCTCTACCTCTGCCTGCCATTCTGTCTGCCTGTGCTTGCTCTCTCGCCCACTCTCTCTGAGAAAGAAATAAAATCTTAAAATAAATAAATAAATTTTCATCAAAAAATTATAAGTGTATTTTTTTGTAGGATCATGATAAGCATTTTGCAGATGAGAAAAGTGAAATTTAGAAAAGTATGTCTCTTCAAATCCCTCATACAATATCTGGCCTAGATAGAAGGATATACTATCACAATTGAGGAAGATAATTGAGATTACTTAAAATGATAAACTTTACTGTATAGGGTTTTTTACAAGTTTGCCACAGATTCACATTTTTTAAAATATATATCTATTTGTGTAAAGAGAATGCACTGAGAAGTAAAAAGATAGTGATATATCAGTGCTACCAACTAATGGCTATAATATCATCACCTTATTTATGAACAATGAAACAGTGTGTAATATTTAAATAAATTTAAATAAATTCCTATTTATTTTATATATTTATAAATTTAAATGAATTCCTATTTATTTATTATTAAAGAAATTCCTCTAACAAACAGTATGTTTTGAAGGTTGCTAGCAGGAAAGTGTTGTACGACATGGAAGTAATCAGAAAATGTGATCTAAAATTCTGCTTTCAAGGGCGCCTGGGTGGCTCAGTGGGTTAAAATTCTGCTTTCAAGAAGCTATAACAGTAAGTACTGAGCATTAGCTATTATATGCTATGGATGAATAACTGAAATCTACATTTGAAACTATTGGTACACTATATGTTACCTAATTGAATTTTAAAAAGTTAATAAAAAAAACCACTATTTTATAAAACAATATTCCCAACAGGCTCTTTTGCTTTAAAATACTCACTTTGTTTCCTCTCCGAGAGAACACCAAATGGCGGATGACGCCGGTGCTGCGGGAGGGCCCGGAGGGCCCGGGGGCCCTGGAATGGGAGGCCGAGGCAATTTCCGCGGTGGCTTCGGCAGAGGCATCCGGGGCCGGGGCCGGGGCCGGGGCCGGGGCCGTGGTCGGGGCCGGGGCCGAGGCCGCGGAGCTCGCGGGGGCAAGGCCGCGGACAAGGAGTGGATCCCCGTCACCAAGCTGGGCGTCTGGTCAAAGACAAGAAGATCAAGTCCCTGGAGGAGATCTATCTCTTCTCCCTGCCCATCAAGGAGTCTGAGATCATCGACTTCTTCCTGGGAGCCTCCCTCAAGGACGAGGTTTTGAAGATCATGCCTGTGCAGAAGCAGACGCGCGCGGGCCAGCGGACCAGGTTCAAGGCATTTGTCGCCATCGGAGATTACAATGGACACGTCGGTTTGGGTGTCAAGTGTTCCAAGGAGGTAGCCACTGCCATCCGCGGAGCCATCATTCTGGCGAAGCTTTCCATTGTCCCTGTGCGGCGAGGCTACTGGGGGAACAAGATCGGCAAGCCCCACACTGTCCCGTGCAAGGTGACTGGCCGCTGTGGCTCTGTGCTGGTGCGTCTCATCCCCGCCCCCAGAGGCACTGGCATTGTCTCGGCCCCTGTGCCCAAGAAACTGCTGATGATGGCTGGTATTGACGACTGCTACACCTCGGCCAGGGGCTGCACTGCCACCCTAGGGAACTTTGCCAAGGCTACTTTCGATGCCATCTCCAAGACCTACAGCTATCTCACCCCTGATCTCTGGAAGGAGACTGTGTTCACCAAGTCTCCCTATCAGGAGTTCACGGACCATCTTGTGAAGACCCACACCAGAGTCTCTGTTCAGAGGACCCAGGCTCCAGCTGTGGCTACTACATAGTTTTATACAAGAAAAATAAACTGAACTAAAGCTTGAAAAAAAAATACTCACTTTGTAATGAGAGTCATTACTTTTGTCTAGCCAAATCTTATAGCACTGTTTATCCCTTCCCTGCTTTATCCCTTCCCAGTATCAATAAAGGCTCACTTGGGTTACCTAGAAGCCATGAGAAAGCTTGTAATAGATCTGGCTGGTTTTCACCAGCAATTTGACCACCATGTGCACAGGGAAGTCTATTGATAAAGGCTTTATTGCAATAAGTTGCAAATACATGGATGATTTTGAATTCTCTTTCTTGAGGTCTTGTTTCATGATAATAAATTTAGGGTGGCTTATTGGAATGGATGTTATTAACATATCTTCATAGTTATAAGCACATGGAATTGTAAAATAGATGAATGAATGTGGCATTACTGACAACTGTCCTCATTTTGAAATCAAATTACAGTGTACTAAGATGAGGAAGCAAAGCAGATTTGGGATTATGAGTGAAATAATTTAAAAAAGTCTTGGGGTATGATCAGACTATTGGGTAATTCAGTAGAAAAATGTCAACTGATTGAGATTCTGTGTTCCCTGATTTCAGAGAGAAGTTAAGATAAATAAGTAACACGAGGAGACTAGGAAGCCAAACATAAGTGATAATTTTGTGCCAGGGTGTGTTTACATCTGTTTATCTTCTTGCTTTACCACTAAGGTTGCTCCTAGAGGAGAGTTTAAATATGTGTTGGAGCTAATCTCTGTGGATTACACAAGAAACCACATCCTACAGCTCTCCCTGAAACACCCCTTATGATTTCAATGTAATTTGGTTTTTGCATTTTTAGAAATAACAAAATACTTTGCAAACTCATCTACTTTATTACCATCACAAGTGAGTCAGCTGACTCCACATTTTAACACAGTGACAGTCACAGAGGAATGGAGGAATGAGTAGAGTTATCAATATATGTGCTTTTAAGAAGTATGACAGGGTAGCAGCTATTTCCAGGAACCAAAACATGGGTCAGCAGCTGTGCAGGAAAAGTGATGGAATAAATGACTCATTTCAGAGGAGTTCTATAACATATTAGTTCTATAATGTATCTTCAGCCCCCAATTACCCGCTTTGATCTAAAGATAAGGATTTACAGTTAAGGTCCCATTTATGATTTGACTGGTGTGGTCTGAATCATGTTTACTATTGTTTTGACTATTACTTGAAGCCTATAGTAGTACTTGGGATATGTGTTGTGTATTCTGTGAACATGTGCTATTTTTAGATTAGATAATTTCTGTCTCGAACCCCTGTTCATTTGTTTGTTTTTGTTTATTTGATAGTGGTTTCAGTAAATGGATATATCTGAAAAATTGCAAAGCCACTATTAAAACAAGTTATTATTATATATAGCATGGAATTGCACATTCCTCCTTTGAATCCGACAGAGCTTCACCATATCCTTAACAATTTGGGAAAAACATGCTATTATTTTTCTTTATAAAATTTCTCCTGTTAGGCTGTGATGGTTGTCATCAGCAGTAACTCCTCTGAAGGCTTTGTCAAAAGAGTTGAAAAAATTGGAAAGGTGTGTGAATGAAGCTGTTTGCTGAATATAAAGAAAAGAGCATTGAAGTACAATTCACACTCTTACTTCTCCTTCTATGCTTTCAGATGTTTGACATTTGAAAATTTTGCTTCTAGAAGAGATGCCCTATATAATTCTTACTTTAAGGAGCAAGTTGCTTTTATAATTTTTTTATTATTCTACCATTCCAGTATTTCCATTTAAATTAAATTCAATACCATTTAAAAAAAATCAAAAGTGCAGCCAGTATTCAATTCCTGGGCTAAATAATTTTAGAAAGCTTTGTGTTATTGAACCTACAGGGTTTTTCTGTAGTTTTAACTCTTTCTTTCTGTGATTTTTCCCATTAGTCACGTAAGTGACTGCAATATAACAGACATTGAGGATAAAGAAGGACTGAATAGAACAATCCTTGGCCTCATGAAGTTGAGAATCTAGCAAGGGAGTCAAACAATTCAATCATTCAGAGACAATTTATTGAGTGCCTGGCCTAAAATGAGCACAACAAAACCCCAGGCCAGAGGAATCATTTTAATGGGAGAGATAGATAATAGGTAAGCCAACTTTAAAAAAAAAATCGTACTGCTTTTTCTTTAATAGAGATGCATATTTGAACTAAATAAGCACATTTTAAAAAGAGCAGTGATTGAGAAGAGGTTTTTTAACTGAGTGGTCCGAAAGGGCCTCCCTGAAAAAGTCTGTTTTGAACAGATTTCTGAATAATATCAGCTAGGAAGCTGCGTAAAAATCTCAGGGATGGGTGATTTTTCCAGTCGAAAAACTGTAAAGGCTCCAAAGTCACAATAGAGCTATAAGTTTCTCTAATAAAGTAACTTCTGACAAAGAATGAGAAGAAATAACTAACCCAGGTTTGAAAGAAAAGGGACAGACTTTCTATGGAATTCATATTTAATTAAAGCTCTAAAGGACAAAAATACAATAGAGCAAAATTCTGGTCACGCTGATATACCTAACGAAAGTTCATAAACAAGGTGTGGGTAGCAAAGAGTGTGTGGGAATGTTGGTAAGAACAGTGGGGAAGAGTCATCCCTGAACATGTTCTTAAATGAAGCAATTCTTGGGTTGTATTAAAGGGTAAATTGGAGTTTGCCTAAGTGATTAGAGAAGGATGCCTCAGCTTATGGAAGTTCAAAGCCATAAAGATGTGATAAACTACTGCAGATATTTTCATGTATATTTGTTGTTGCTTCTAGTAATGGTGATCTAAAAACTCCTACTTAAGACAACTAAAAATCCAGACAAAATAGCTTTTAAAGTTAAAAATATCAGAATGATTATAAAAATAAGTGAGGGATTACTGGGCCAAAATACGAAATACAATGAGAGCCTAGAGATATATGCCCTGAAGCCATTTTAGCTATGAGAGCATTTGAAACTGCTAAAACACACTGAGCTGTGTTGTTAATAGACTCTTGATACTAGAAAAACAAATCCAGCAGCAATCAAATTTGAGGACTTTGGTACAACCCAAATTTAAGTTGAGATCCCCAAAGCACAAGGAGAAGCAGAAATAAGACTATAGCCTACCTTGCCTTCTGTGTAAACTGAGAAAGCCAATCACTGAATTTGGAGTATGATTGTCTTGTAGAGTCTCAGATATAAGAGAAAATCCTACCAAGGAGGACCATACCGTTATTATAGCTCTTAATTATCCCTACTCAATAAGAGTTTCAAATATAATGTCTTGAACATAGCAAAATGTAACAAAGCACACAAAGAAAAACCATTAACAAGATTTGATAGACAAAATGGGATTAAGTATGATGTTAAAATGATCAATAAAGATTGTAAAATGGCTTGATTACTCTGCTCAAAGAAATGAGAGGGGAAGCAAATTGAACAAAAAACTGACACTAAAAATGATATTGAGAAAGGTTTTATAAATGAACCAAATGGATACTCTAGAACTTTAAAGATATGACAGCTAATTTAAGATACCACAGGGGTGCCTGGGTGGCTCACTTAATTAAACCTCCAATTCTTTTTCCTTTTTTTTTAACACCTTACTTTTATTTTATCTCTTTCAATTTGGCTCAGGTCATGATGTCATGGTTGTGAAATAGAGCCCAGAGTTGGGCTCTGTGCTGAGCCTGGAGCCTGCTTAAGATTCTTTTCCCTTCTTTTTCTATCCCTCCCTGCACTCTCACTTGCTCACTCTCTCTTGCTTGCAAATAAATAGATAGATAGATAGATAGATAATAGACAAAGAAAAATAAAAGCAGATTATGAAAATAAATATAAAGATTTTGAAATGAAAACAAGTTCAAAATAAAATAGAGAAGACCTACACAGCTAAAAGTTCATTCAGAAAATCTACTATTAAAGAAGTCAGTATGACACAGTGTTAAGATATCAAAAGAAATGAAATCTTGCCATTTGCGACAACATGGATGGAACTAGAGCGTATCATGCTTAGCGAAATAAGTCAAGCAGAGAAAGACAACTATCATATGATCTCCCTGATATGAGGAAGTGGTGATGCAACATGGGGGCTTTAGTGGGTAGGAGAAGAATAAATGAAACAAGATGGGATTGGGAGGGAGACAAACCATAAGTGACTCTTAATCTCACAAAACAAACTGAGGGTTGCTGGGGGGAGGGGGTTTGGGAGAAGGGGGTGGGATTATGGACATTTGGGAGGGTATGTGCTTTCGTGAGTGCTGTGAAGTGTGTAAACCTGGTGATTCACAGACCTGTACCCCTGGGGATAAAAATATATGTTTATAAAAAATAAAAAGTTAAAAAAAAAAAAAGATTTGAGCATGTACTTTACAGAAAGGGTAATCCAAATGGCCACTCATATATAAAAACTGTTTATCTTTATTATGAATCTGGAATTAAATTAAATTAAATTAAAAATAAATTAAAACCTAAAATGACATACTATTACACACTTACCATATTGGGCAACAGTAAAATTGCCTTGCAAGAATGTGAAAGAATGAAAGTGCCCATAATAAAAACATTTGAGGTAAGTTGGACAATATTTAGAAAACTTAAAAATAAAAATAAAAATTTGGTCCATTCCTAGAAATACAACATGGAACTAAATGAATATTTTCACCAGGATATGCAAACAGATGATTATAGCTATTTCATTCATAACGGCAGTTCAGTAGTGGTCTATTTGCACAATGTTACATTAAATAAGAGAGAATATTAACAAACTGGGAGGAGGGGCTAGGTTGTTATCAGAAACAGATCTTCTATGGTGCTGATTATGTTCTATTTCTCAAAATCTTTAAGTTAAAAAAGTTTTCAAATTTATATCTAGATAGATAGATGATAGATAGACAGATATCCCAGAAGCTGCAATGCCAGGCTTTAAAGGGCTTTTCTATACTCTACTAAATACTTGAAACCATTCATTATATCATAGCTCAGTGTTCAAATCTCCAATTGTTTCCTCAGTTTCCTAATATTTACCTTAAGGTGACCTGATTCAGACTTTTGATCACCTTTGTCTAAATATTTCTATTTTAACAAAGTCCTTTTTAACACTGAGAGACTAAAACTTAGAAAAATACTCTGATTGTTATCTCACTAGGGTGGAAAATATATAGTTACCCATTAACTAATGATATCCATGTCTACATTAGATCCGTGGCATTTTTAATTCTTGGGAGCTTTTGGTTAAATGAAATTTTTAAGCTTCCTTTAAAGGAAGCTTTAAGCCATCACCACATGAATAAAATTAAAGAACCAAATGAAAACAGGCCAAGTATTTACAGAGTAATAGAATGTGCAGTGGAAAGAGTACAATTCTGAAATCATAAAGCCTAAATTAGTGTGATGCATTTTTGCTACCCATGTAATCATAAACCAGTTATCTAAATGTGTTAGCCTCAGTTTTTTCACCCATGAAATGGTGATGATAATACTTATTATGCAGCGTTGTTGTGTGGATGTGATGAAGCATGGAGCATGAGAGTCTCATATTCCATGCTAAAATGATAGCTATTTTTATACTTATAATAATTCTAGTAATAGTAATTAAATTGTTCAAAATGGTAATATTCATTTATATTGAGGCATTGTATTGACTATTATTAGACACATTTACCAACATAAATTTCATTTTACTTTACCCCCTCTGAGGATTTATATTCCCTAATTCAATATGAATCTCCTTATGAATAATAATTATCATAATAAATATGCTGATTTTTCTTCTATTTGTTTTTAAGGAGGTATCCTTTACTGTTGAACATAAAGAAACTTAAGCAAGTCTGTCTTATTCAAACTTTGCATGCTGCTTTCTTATGAAACTAGATTATAGAGTTGTATGAAATAAATTCATGCAGTTAAGACATTGATGTTTAGAACACTGGGTGGTCAGTTTAGTATTTTAAAAGAAGATATTAAATTTAAACCTTAAAACTGAGCTCTTTCAGCCTTTTTTATAGACCATCCTTCATGCTTCATAAGTACTCCTCCATTGTAAACTAAGTAATAGTTTTTGTCACAGTGTATATACCAAAAATGGATTTTATATTCTATTATTTCAGACTTAGTTGCAGTTTCTACTGCCTTACTTCCTTTTTTGAAAAATAGATTAATTCTACAAAAAGTTTTTTCCAGCTTTATTGAAAAAAATCGACATATTTGTAAATTTAAGAAATGATTTCTTATAACATTGCAAACTTTTAACATTGTGTAAATTTTGTACAATTTGATAAATTGGTATACATCTTTATTGCAATATAATCTACACAAAAATGTTAATACATCTACTATCTCGTATAGTTGCCACTGTTTTTTATGCATGTATCGTAAGGAATTTTAAGATCTACTCTCTTAGCAACTTTTATGTATATAGTATAGTAGAGATAAACTTCAGAGGTCTTGTGGGTTTTGTTCCAGACTGCCTCAATAAAGTGATTATCTCAATAAACTAAGTCAAATTATTATATTTTTTGGTTTCCCAGTGCATATAAAAAAATATGTTTCCCAGTGCATATAAAAAATAAAAACTATACTGCACTGTTCAAAAGCATTATGTTTTTAAAGAAAAACAATGTATATACCTTAAGTACACTAGTTCTGAGTTTTCAGTGGGTCATAATTACTGATCACAGATCACCATAACAAATACAATAATAATGAAAAAACTTGATATATTGCAAGAATTACCAACATGTGACAAAGAGACACAAAATGAACAAATGTTGTTAGAAAAATGGTGGCAGCAGACCTCTTTTATACAAGATTGCTATAAACTTTCAACTTGTAAGAATGTGATATATGCAAAGTTTATTAAAGGGAAGCACAATAAAAAAAAGTATGTATATCTTATTAACTATGATCATCATGCTGTACATTAGATCCCCAGAACTTTTTCATATTATAGTTGCAAGTTTGCACCCTTGGACCACCTTACTCCACCCCAGGTTCACCCCTTGTCAACTCAACTCTAAGTTTCCATTAGTTTTCCTTTTCCTCAGATTCTGTATGTAAGGGATATCATAATACATAAATTAAAAAGATATATAAAATCTTTGAAATATTTCACTTAGAATAATACCTTCAAGATCCATCCATGCTGTTGTAAATGGCAGTATTTCTTAATTTTTCATGGTTAAGTAGTATTCCATAGTATATATTTACCATACTTATTTTACTCATTCATCCATTAATGGATACTGAAGTTATTTCCATCTCTTGCTTAGAGTTAATAATTTTATAATAAACATAAGAGTGCAGATATGTCTTTGAACAGTGACTTCGTTTTCTTTAGATAGATACCTAGAAGTGGGATTACTGAATCATATGGTAATTTTACTTTTAATAATATGAATAATCTCCATACTGTTTTCCATACAAATTTATATCCCTATTACAGTGCATAAGTTCCCCGTTTTCCCCAATATTTACCAAAATTGGTTAGTTTCAATTTTTTGGTAGTATATATTCTAATATCTTGCTGTGTTTTTCAGAGGTAAACAACAACAACAACAACAACAACATAAGGACTTTGCCCTGAGATTTTTACGTTGAGCACTTTTTAATGCTCCTGTTGGTCATTTATATAACTTTTTTGAAAAAAAAGTCTATTGAGATCCTTTTGCTATTTTTTTAATCATATATTTTTTTCTATTTGTATCTGTTGGTTATTAACCTCTTTTCAGATATAAGATTCGTAAGTATTTTCTTACATTCTGTGGATTGTGTTTTCATTCTCTCTCCCTTTTTTTGGCAATGCAGAAACGTTAGTTTGATGTAATACCATTTATTTATTTTTGCTTTTTTTGCTTGTGTTTTTGGTCTGGTATCCAAAAAACTATTGGCAAGACCAATGTCAAGGAGAATTTTTCCTATGTTTTCCTTTAGGAAATTTAGTTTCATGCATCACCTTTAAGTCTTTAATCTATTTCAAGTTCAGACTTATGAGTGATATAAGGTTCCCTTTTCATACTGTTTATGTGACTATTCAGTTTTAAATATCATTTATTGAACAGACTATCTTTCCCCATTACATATGTTGGCCCCTGTCAAATATTAGGTGACTGTATGAAAGGATTTATTTCTGGGCTCTCAATTCTGTTCTACTTGTTTATTGGTCTGTTTTTATGCCAGTATACTTTATTGTTTTGAGCATGAGGGCTTTGTAGTATAGTTTCAAATCAAGAAGTGTAATCTCCCTTCTTCATTCTTTCTCAGAACTGCTTTGATTATTTGTTGTCTTTCATGGTCTCATATAAACTTTAGGATTCTTTACTTACTTCTGTAAAACAATAATATTGGATTTTTTTTAAGATTTTTAATTTATTTATTTGACAGAGAGAGATGACAAGCAGGCAGAGAGGCAGGCAGAGAGAGAAGAGGAAGCAGGCTTCCTGCTGAGCAGAGAGCCTGATGCGGGGCTCGATCCCAGGACCCTGGGATCATGACCAGAGCCGAAGGCAGCGGCTTAACCCACTGAGCCACCCAGGCGCCCCTAACATTGGATTTTTGATAGGAATTGGATTTACAGATGGTTTACGGTAGTATGGACATTTTAACAATGTTAATTCTTACCATTCATAAATATGAGCTATCTTTCCATTTCTGTCACCTTCAATTTCTTTATCAATGTCATAGTTTATGGAGTACAGATCTTTCATCTTCTTAGTTAAATCTATTCCTAAGTATTTTATTATTTTTGATGCTATTGTGAATTAGATTGTTTTCTTTATTTTTTCAGATAGTTCATCATTAGAATGTTAAAATGCTCCTGTCTTGTGCTTACTTTGGCAGCACATATACTAAAATTGGAATGGTGCAGAGAAGATTAGCGTGATCACTGAACAAGGATGATATGACAAACTGGGAAGCAGTCCATAAAAAAAAAAAAGAAACAAAACAAAATTCTTTTCTTTTATATATTGATCTTGTATTTGGTAATTTTACTAAATTTGTTTATTCAAATTTATTGTGAATTTTTTAGGATTTTTTAACATGTAAGTTCATGTTATCCAAAAAAAGAAAATTTTACTTCTTCCTTTTTTTTTTTTTGGAGTCTCTTATTTCTATGTGTTCCTTGTTTCTCTGGCTAGGACATCCACTACTGTGTCAAATGAGAGTAGTGAAAATGGACACACTTGTCTTTCTTCTGATCTTTAAGGGGAAAACTTTCAAAAGTTTTGATTGAATATGAGATTAGCTCGGGGCTTGCAATCTGTGTTTTTTCTTTAATGGGTTTTTTAAATTATTTTTTAAAATTTTTTATATAATGTGTTTTAATCCCTAGGGGTACAGGTCTGTGAATCACCAGGTTTACACATTTCACAGCACTCACCATCACTCACCATAGCACCTGCCCTCTCCAATGTCCATACCCCCACCATCCTCTCCCAACGCACCTCCCCCCAGCAACCCTCAGTCTGTTTTGTGAGATTCAGTCTTTTATGGTTTGTCTCCCTCCTAATACCATCTTTTTTTATTTTTCTTTTCGTATGCCCGAAACTGCCTATGTTGCATCTCCACTTCATCATATCAGGGAGATCATATGATAGTTGTCTTTCTCAGATTGATTTATTTCGCCAAGCATAATACCCTCTAGTTCCATCCACGTCATCACAAATAGCAGGATTTCATTTCTTTTGATGGCTGCATAGTATTCCATTGAACATATATACCACATCATGTATCTACTGAACATTTGAATGTGTTCTTTGGGGAAACACTTGTTCATGTCTTCTATCCATGGTTTTATTGGATTATTTGTTTTTGGATGTTGACTAAAAACTGGATATTAAGTAACACACAAGACAGGTTTCCTTGAGCTTAAATTTTATTTGCATGAGTATCATTAACAGGAAAAAATATGCATATGGGTATGTACAAGTGTGTTTATGTATACATCTATCTATCTATCCTCTATCCCATGTCTTCTAATTGTGGTAAATCCTGTAAGGTGGGGAATGGGATAGTCTGAAGAAATATGCTTCTGGATATGCTGGGTAAGCAAATTTAATTGCACTCAGATGCATTGGATATAAGTGAATCACTCAAATGAGTTATTTAATATTATATAGAAACAAATTAAAAGTTTATGTAGTTGAAAATAATAGGTAGTTAAAATAATTTTTTTGTTTGTTGTTTTTGTGTCTTTTTTTGTTTATATATACTATGGTGTGAATGTTTATGTCTCCCAAAATCATATTATGGAATCTAACTCTGGAAGTGATAGTATTAAAACTTAGGGGCCTTTGGGAGGTGATTAGGTCATAAGTGGGATTACAGTCCTTTTAAAGGAGACCCCAGTGAGTTCTCTTGATTCATTCATCATGTACGTTTACAGTGAGAAGATAGCCATCTATGAGGAAGTGGGCTCTCCCTGGATCTGCCCATTCCTTAATCTTGAACTTCTCCGTTCTAGAACTGTGAGAAATAAATTCCTGTTCTTTATAAGCTATTAAGTCTATATCATGTCCGTTATAGCAGCCTGCATGCAGAAGGACACTATGACCTAAAATGAGAGCAATAAATATAAAGTTTCAGTAAAGTCAGTTGGTACAATGTTTTTTTTTTTTACTTAGAGAAGCCATGCTGCTTCATGTTAAACCTTGATATTGTATATGTTTCTTGAAGGGCCACTTCTTACTCCTTTGTGTGTTTTCCACAAAGTCCAGGATGATGCCTTACATAAAGGTAATATTTTATAAATACTGTTGGAAATATATACTTCTCTAAAATCTTATTTTGCCTACAGATTACTTGGATCCACTTTGTCTTGTGTAGAATATTTGAAATATATTAAGAACAGAATGTCTCTCTAAATAACATTTAGAATCATCATTAGTTTATGACTCCTGACTCATTTGTTTATGCAGTGATACTTACTTCAAGAACACTGAAGTTTGTAATATAATTTTGAATTAATCACCAAGCTAGTTTATTTTAACTTATGAAAAAATAATTTCTCATGTTGGTTTAATTCTGCTCTTATGTTATGGTCATGACATTTTCATTAAAATAAAGTAGAAAATAGAAGTAAATAATTAATGAAAAATAAAAAATAATAAATAAAAAATAAAAGCAAATCTCTTGTGAAATGTTAAACTTTTCTTACTTATTTTGTTTTGCTTTTCCTCTACCATGCTGGCAAAGCTGTATGTTGCAGATAAGTATAATTTTCTAGGTGCTAGGTTTGTTACTTTTACTAAAATTTTCAAAATATAAGGAGTTGAATAGTCATGGATTGTTTATTAAACTCCTTATCTACACATATAAAAATAAAACAATGATGGTGACCTGGGTATTTCTAAAATTGTATTCTGTTTCTCCATATTATGGTTTACAATGTAATTAATAAAGATTCTGCATATATTAACATCCATCCCCTTCTATCTCATCTGTATGTCCATACAGAGCATGTATGATTTCTATTCATTTCTATGTTGTGGTGAAGAGATTGTCTGAAGTAGCCTATATTTATGCAGGTAGATCTTAAGCTACGGTGCTCTTGTTTATTTGCTTGTTCGTGATCAGTATGTCTGAAAGATGGTAACTATTGCATCAGGTGTGACGATTAAAAAATATTATTGGTGCCTGATACGCTGTATTAAATAGGTAAGTCGATTCATAATTTGTTAATTAAATTAGAAAAGAAATTCCTTTGGATTTGTTCTTTATTAAGAGTTTTTTTTTTAACGAATTCCTTGGGATGTTTTTTGTGTAATATATATCACATGCCTCAACCTTTAAATTTGAATGTAGAAAAGAGTTATCAGAATGAGCCTAGAAAATATTGTTATGGGGGTGCCTGGGTGGCTCAGTGGGTTAAGCCGCTGCCTTCGGCTCAGGTCATAATCTCAGAGTCCTTGGATCGAGTCCCACATTGGGCTCTCTGCTCAGCAGGGTGCCTGCTTCCTCCTCTCTTTCTGCCTGCCTCTCTGCCTACTTGTGATCTCTCTCTGTCAAATAAATAAATAAAATCTTAAAAAAAAAAGAAAACATTGTTTTGAAATATTTTTGTTCTGTTATATTATGTTAACTTAGGAAATAATGGTAGTTATTTTTATTAGCATTTCCTACTTTCCACATGCCCTTACAGATGAGATATCATGTTTTTCCTACTCTTTTTATCGTGGTTGTTATATTCTTCATGATCAATAACAATCAATAAAAATTCATAACATTAATTTTCTTTGGGAAAGTGATATTTTAGCAAGAATCCATGACCAAAAATTTTAGCTGTTGTTCTTCCAGGAGATGAGACTATCAATGTTCCCGAAATTTTAAGAAATAGAACTTATTAATTGTGTTGGTTGATGTTTATTGTCTCTGAACTTAGAGGTGCATAATTCAATTTAAAATTTATTTTGGGGGCGCCTGGGTGGCTCAGTGGGTTAAAGCCTCTGCCTTTGGCTCAGGTCATGATCCCAGGGTCCTGGGATCGAGCCCCGCATCGGGCTCTTTGCCTAGCAGGGAGCCTGCTTCCTCCTCTCTTTCTGCCTGCCTCTCTGCCTACTTGTGATCTCTATCTGTCAAATAAAATAAATAAATTCTTAAAAACAGAGTGGACCTTATGGGGGTGCTTATCTGAAATTGAGGGACATTATAAAAAAATAAAAAATAAAATTTATTTTGAATTGAAAACAAGATCTTACTGAAGTTTAGGCATCCCACTTTATATCAGGCCTCCAGTACATTCTAATTTATTTATAGAAAATATCATAAACATGAATGACACTTTTCCTATTGCATTTATATGAAACTGCAATGACTCAAAGATGTCAGATTTGAAAAGCACTACCTTTCTATAATTTCTGTTTCCTAGGAGGAATGGATATACCATTTTAGCACAATTATCCAACAGTATTCAAAACCACCATGAATTTTAAAACATAGTTATTACATCCTAAAAATCAAGTATGAAAATGTATAAACAACCAAATCTCTATCTGTAAATGAAATACTCCCACACAGACGGGTTTTAAAACTTTCTAACTTAAGGAATTTGATAGCACAGACTCAGGGTAGTAGTTTCAGTGCCTACAGTATACTTTCAGGGAGAGAGTAATGTAAGCTCTGAGTCACTTTCTGCCTAGAGATGACCTAATAGTGGTTCTGGCATTGTTTGTTTGTTTTTGAAAATACGTTCCTGGGCGTCATTCAGAAAATGCAGAGTTTGGCATCTATATAAATTAAGGATGATCTTTTTGAACTTTTGTCTTTCATTACATCAAATTACCATAATTGGACAGAAATTCCACTAAATTAAGCATTGTTAGGAAATGTGTAAATTGGAGCTACTCAAATTAGTTGCTCTTTGAACTATGTGCTGTTGGTTCAGGATTAGATAAGGAGTTTGAAGGCAAACCTAAATCATTGCTTCCTTTTTTGAGAGATTCTCAGCATATTTTCTTAAAATTAGCTGAAATAAACAATGTGTTTAGTCGCAAAGTGATTTGCATTTTTGCACAAACTCCCTATCTCCTTGAGAATTATAACAAATATTTCATGAAACATCATTGATCTTTACTTTGTTACACTGCTGTAAAGTACATTCAGAGTTGCCAGTTAAAGGTGTTAGTGTTGAGATGAAATGTCATGCATTTTTCTTCACTTCCATGCAAATGAACATAGTAATTTATTAAGACACAATGAAGAAAAAAAATTGACAATGAGTTCCAGATTTTAAAAATCACTTGCCATTCAATCCAAATTGTGAGTTTGATCGGTTACCGAACACTTTATAATGCACCCCCGGTAATTTTACAGAGATTACTTTTTTCTTACCAATTCTTGATTATTCTGTCTTGCAATGCAGAGAAAGCTAACTAATTTAAAATAAACTTCCGTTAATTTTGATTGTTATAAACTTAAAATTGACTAATTTCCATATACAGAGTTTAAAATGTTCACAATTTACATTAAATATATATTCTGTGTATACCTTGGAAAAATTATACTGAAAATTGAAATTAAAATGATGTTGTATATAGCTGCAAGAAGCCACCTGTCCCATTTCATCTTACTATATAAGTTGTGTAGGTAATTTATAAAATCCCTGCTGCATAACAAATCTATTTTTTGTTGGAATGGGTAGTAATGTTTCTTCTTATTTCGAAATAAGAGTTGGTCTATGAGTGCCTCTGCAACTGTATTTTTCCTAAGTGGCTTCATGGTCTTGAACTGAGAAAGCTCAGAGCATTAAACATCAAAGTAATATATTTTGACATAATTAGACATCAAGGAAATGCAATTAAAATGACACTGAGATATCACTACACACTTACCAGAATGGCTAAAATAAAATATAATGACAAGCCCAAAAGAAAATATATACCATTTGATGATACACAATGGCAAGTTGTACCATAACTTAACCATCTCAGACTAGTGTAGTGTTAAATTTGTTTTTCTAAGCCATGTTTTGGGTCACTTACCACTTTTCAAGGATATAAAGTGCTATCATTTTACTTAAAACTGTGAAATTTGGTCAGATTTAAATTTCAATTTATGTTAAAACATTCTGTAAACTGTGTTAGACTTTGACATTTGTTCCCTCAGTTCAGTGAATAACACTATATCATATTCTGAAAAATACGCTAATTTTTATTTTGAAAAATATCCCTTTTTCCTCTATGAATTGGGCCATGGAGAAGGTGACACCGACTCGCTTCGCAAACTGCCTTGGTGAGAGACCCAGGCAGCTCCAGAGGTTTGGGACGGCCTGGGGTCCTCTTGGCCCACCCATGACTACTCCAGTCAAGTGTAGTGATCAGGCCTGGGTTGATGAGGAGTGGTTGCTATGACCTCAAAGCTTTGTGACATCACAGATGCTGGCTTCACTGAAGCAGCTGTCCCTCTCCCATGACCTTGGTGTCCTATGGCTTTAAGTAGGAAGCTCCGGGAAGGACAGAACAAGAGCCCTCTGAACCTGATCAAGAACTCAGGATGTCTTGTGGGTTAATGTCCAACTTCCCCTTTCTGGAGACATAGAGGAAGGAAAATGACATTCAGTATACCTTCCTTTAGGCCAACATATCCCCGGAGATGGCAAGGTGTCCTTTTCCACTACAATTTCTAGATATTTCAAGAAAAGGTGAGGCCTCGCAGGTATGAATAGCTCTCCGTGGGTTTTCTCGTCCTGTGGGTGAGAGCGTACTTTGTCAGCGTCTTTCGCCTATGCGTCTGTGATGACTAAGGTACGGAAAGTCCCTTTCCGAGGTAAAAGGTGATGGCATCGATATATGGTGCTGTCTGGGGCCTAGTCTCCTAGTGTTCTGAAACACACGGCTAAGGGATGAGGCCTCTGTCTACCTGGCTTTCCCTTAAATACCTTTGCAAAGACTTCGAGGGAGTGACCTTCTGCATCAGAGCTAACTCTCATTGAAGAGGCCTGGACCGAAACCGTTGTCATTATTAGTTAACTGTACTTGTTGTGGTAACGGGTATAGACATGTGGACCAAGTCTCTTTAGTCAGAAGGAAAGGGACGGCCTATACCGACGGCTTGCAAGGCCCATTCGAGCAGACTTTTGGAGTGAGCCGCAATGCCTTTGCAAGGACTAGTGGATCAGGAAGTTTGGGTCCATTTCGGCACCACAGTATTCCTCTGCCGTCGAAGTGAATGAACCCCTGGACCTTGCCTTGACATGAATGTCCCATGCCCTGCTGTTGGGAAATGGAAAAGGAAGGGAATACTGACGGGCAAGAAGTCAGAGAAGGAGACCCACCAGGAGTGACTCAGGACTCTGAGAATCCAGCTGAGGTTTACCAAAAAGAGAACTGCTTAATGGGTAGTCAGGAGTTGTGGAATATATTAAGAGGAGCACTGGACGTACATGCAACTAAAGCATCCCTGAATACTCTGTCAAAAACGGATGATGGATGATAGGCAGGCTTTCTCAACAGAACAGCAACAAGAACAACATAATTTCAGAGGAAAACATTATGGCCCTCTCTAAACCAAAGGCAGTCACAGGAGAAAAGGAAAGAATTATATTGTTTATTGTCTTTCCTTTATTGAAATGACATGGAATTGGTTTCCTAAAATGTCCTTTTTTGAATTGGGTCTTTATCCTTGTGAATTAGAGTTTACCCACCTCTTCCATCTCTGGATTTGATGAGAGGACATCACAATGCCTTCACTAAATACCTAGAGGAGTGGCTCAAGAAAATGTCTTGACCTGGCCTTCTGTGTGTTGGCTGGGGTTGGATTACTGCTTCAAATGGTTCCGTCACTACTAGAGCTGAGATTTTGTAGGATTACTGACCTAACTTGGATGTTCCTATGTGTCTGCGAATTTATCCTTTTCTCTCAGTTCTTGGATTTGCTAGCATAAATGTGTGGATGTGCCTCTTCGGTTTTTCTTTTTTCCTTTCTCCGAGTTGTCATGTGGTTTCATACTTGCAGCTGTGTGCTTGTCTCCCTGTTTTATCCCAGTAATGGCTTCTGTGGTTTGTTCGTGTTGTGAAAACTGAAGTGTGAGGTCTCCTGATTCATTTCCTATTGGTTTGTTTGTATTTCCTTAATTTTGATAATCACATGTATGATTTCAATTTTTCTGTTAACTTTGGAGTTCGGTTTTTCTTCATCTTGTTCCTTCAGTCGTCCTTATAGGGGGATTTCTTTTTCAGTGTTTTTAAATTTTGGAAATGCATGCTTTTAACCCTATATGGTTTCCCCATAAAATGTTTTGGCATCCTCCTCTAAGTTTCTTAGAATTCCTTCGTTCATGGCTCTTCTTTTCCTTTGGATTTTCTTTCTTGCATTCATTGCAGTTCGTGAATGTGTTGTGTTTTCCACTTTAGTGTCTGGCTGTATTTCCAATTTGAAAGTGATATCTTCCTGTTTTCATACCTTCGTGATCATAAGTGCACAGGATAGGTTTTGACTTCTCTTCCATGAATTACGACTGGATTTGGACTCGAGCTCATGACCTGCGATAGACAAAGTTAGGTCTGCTGCTGGGAAGAACATATCTTATTGTCCTCAGAGACGCAATCTTTCTCATCGATCCCCAAAGTTCAGGTGGTCTCGAGAGCCCATGTGGACGTCTGTTATTCCTTAGCACCTTCCCATCCAGATGATCTGTCCTGTGCTTAACGTAGATATCATAATTGCCAACAGTATTGGATAAAATTTACCATCTCCCTTCCTGTGTGTTCATACCTTCCAACGTTTAGATACACCCTTGTTCGTGGTGTATATGTTGGCAATTCTTCCAGGTTTCTGTTGTTTTGATGCTCCATCAAGACAAAACAACTTCCGCTTATCTTTTGTCTCTCGAAGGCATAAAATGACTCTCGCTGACTTATGCACAAACACTTTGGCTCTCTTCTCCTTGGGAATAGCATAACCTATGTCTTCCCTGTTTCTTCACTTGCAAGCTATGAGTATCTTTATAGTCGAAGGAAATCTCCTATGGTCAACAGAAGGACGAGCTAGTTTAATATTTGTTGTTTTCTTATGGATGTTTTCTACCTTTTTTTTTTTTATTTGGAATTTCAACCACTCTTACAAACTGTTTGTATTGACGGGAGACTTTAGTCCTGATACTGAATGTATTATTGATAGGTAATAGTTCACTTTCTCATTTCGGTTGGCTTCTGACTTGGATTCTATTTGCCTTTCACCTATATGGTATTTTCTTGGGGTTGCTTCATTGGTACGATTCCTCGCTTCCTTCCCATATTTTGCATGTGCATGTGTTAATGCTGTGTGGTGTGTGTGTGTTTCACATCACAATTATTATTAAAATACGAGAGAATGGAATTCGGTCTCTTGTGGGTAGCAATTCAATTTGACATGCCTTGAAATCTCACATTCCATCAGTTTCAGGAAATCTCCTGCAAGGAATGTCATCTCTTGTCCTCTTCAAGTAACACGTGTTCTCACAAAACTGCTTTCCAAAGAACAGCACCATTTGAATTTCTCATTAGAGTCATACTGTTTGTACCAATACCCTTTCTTTTTCGTATGATTCTTGAGTGTCATGAGTTAGTGAAATCGTCTGTCTGATGTCGTTCTGAGAATGATAGATGTGACAAAGCCCAATGCTCTCCGCAAGACTGCCATAAGAGACAAGTGGAAGAATTCCTTCTTGCTTATGTCTCAGTACGAATTGCGGTGACATGGAGGAGAGTGAGATGGTAGTAGTGTCTAATAACCTCATGCTTGTCTTCAGCTATGAAGGCAACAGGAAGATGAACACAACAACTGCATTGGGGTGGAAATTGACCTGAAGCCTACAAGATAAACTCCACAGCGAAAGAGAACGGAAGTTGCAGAGATGATGGGAGAAGGTTGGAGACATGGCTCATGGGAGATTTGGTTGGTTCGTGGATCAGAGGGCTGGAGTCCATGAAGAGGACCAAGGCACAGGAGAGCAGGGCACACTGGGAACCCACAAGGAACCTGTTTCCCAGTGCCATTGACTGTGAGACGCAGAGGGTCTGAAGGGCACGAGTACTTTACAACACAAGTGTTGAAGGCTGAAGTTTTCCTATCAGCAGGCTTGGCAGACATCAACTTGAAGGAACACCATCTTTTTCCTGCATATGACACCAACAAGCGACCAGGAGCAGACAGCCTGGAGACAATGATCAGAGAGAGACAATACTAAGTGACGCACTGGGAAGATGGTGAGTAGTGGGAGTGATTCCGTGAAAGGCAGTGTTCGTGGAGATGTCTCAATGTGGACATAATAAATTTTGGGCTCTCGCAACAGCAGCATCAAGACAAAGCTACTGGCCAAGACAGGTATGTGAGGACATAGGCTGCCTAGCCAGCCAACTTGAAATCCCGACAGTGGAATACTTGGAAAACTGCCTTCCTCAGTCCAAGATGCTTAGTCCAAGGACAACGACTCTCCCATAGGGGACGAGAAGAAAGCTTTGACCACATGTTCTCTTCTGAACACAGCATTCTGCAGGCCTGCGTTCTGCTGAGTTGCTCGAATTTCTCCTTTCACAGGCACACCAGAGCCCACCAAGGTAAACCTCTGCATATTCAACCCGGACCCTAAAAACAACAAACGGCCGGAAAGGAGAGCTACAGCAAATGACTGGCCTCCAGGACAGGGTCAGCCACAACACAAACAGCAGTGGCATGCATGCCACATACACACTCACAAACACACACACATGCACGCACTCAACAAACCTTAAGGGCCAGCCCTGGGTACTCCGGATCTCTTCCTCCTAAATAAATTACCCTCAGGTTAGAAAGCAGAATGAGTTTAACGAATACAGAGAGGTGACAGAGACTTAGATCCAATGCAAAGATGAAAAAATCAATTGATGCCCAGGTAAAGGAAGAAGGAATGATTATGGCTAGGCAATCAGAGTGAACCCTCTACATAGAAAACGCCCGATGCGGGATTGAAAGCAGGGGCCTGGATACTCGCTGTACGTCAGAAAACATAGGAGATATCAGAGAGTCTCGAACCACAGAGATAAAACTGATAAAGATAAAAGCACCTAAAGAACTCCTGAAGAGAAGATTGGTAGGAGACTGTACACTGCAGCTCCATGCAGGATCCCATGATCTTACCTCCAGAGGCTTTTCCAAAAATTCCAATGCTGTTTCAGTTCTCATCATTTGAATTCGGGTGGCCCTCCAAAGATAGGGTCCTTATTCAAAAGAGCGAGACTGATACAAAGTGAAGGTCAAGCAAACGTTAATTTTGCACAAAGCATCGAGAATCATATTGACCGGTCAGGGCCTTCTCTTGCAAAGAGGCAACCCCTCCCAGCCTCAGAGACTAACATTTATAGCGGTAGTTTAGCCAGGCTATACAGACGTGGCCAATGAGATAACAATACAGAAAAAACTGCACAGTCGTGCTAAGTCTGCTACACCACAAAAACAAAAATGCTAGGTAACACATGGGTGGACAATTGGATCTCAATTTACCCTAGTAGATATATGCGTGCCCCTCTAATGGGATGTCTTCACCTGGCCTGATTCACCCTTGTATCTAGGCTTTGAGAGTAAGCTCCTCTGGGAGGAGTAGGGTCAATTTTGTTTACAGCATGGGTTCAATATAAGTTTACTGCAGAAACACAAAATGACTCCCTCTGGCCTAGCGGACCTTATAATGAGTAGCTGTAGCATCCCTAGAAATAGAGCCAAAATGACTTCCAAATCTTCAAAACTGACGATTTACCAAAAGCAGATTCTACATCCTAGAACCTTAGGTCCAGAATGGACTCATGTACTTGGAGTCCACAGGAGCAAGCATGGAGCATGTTGGAAAAGACCCATAGCCCAAGTGAAGCCATCTGAAAGACTTCCGTGCCCGTTTCAGGAACACAACTTGTATCTTCAAAAGGACGCATTGAAGAGGATTCAAATGTCAAAGAACCTGGAGCATTCCCACAGGGTCGTGTAGATACCCTCTGGAGGAGTACATGTAGATGTGACAGCACAAGCCTGCCTTCACCCTCTCATGAACATCCCCCAAATAGTTTCATGGGATAAGCAAACAATGCCTCTTGTGGAAGATGGGCGTGTTCTAATGGAGGCAGCAGAAGATGAACAGTGGGACAACAAAGGGCCATTAGAGAGCCACAGACAGCGTATGCTACAGGTTGGTGAGGATATTCAGGAAGACAAGGAACTGGAGAATGAACATTGGAGCTCTGAGCGAAGGTCTAGCATTTGAGGATGGTGGGAGGTTCTCTGAACCTGGCTGCCTTCCATAGAGATCTAGGTCCAAATTAAAGAAAACATCCCCTGGCCACAGTCAATCCTTGTACCCCGGTTGTGTTTTTGTCTTTTTGTCAAACAATGCACATGCACATATTTGACAGAGAGACAGAGAGATCACAATCAGGGTGTAGAGCTGGAGAGGGAAAAGCTGACTTACCCCTGAGCAGGGAACCTGAGACCAGAGTCGATGCCAAGACCCTGGGATCATGAGTTGAGCTGAAGGCCGCCTCTGAACTGATAGACACAATCCATGACACAACCTTTGACTTCTGAATACGTCCTAGTTCTAGACGTGAACCACTGCTCTGTCATTGTTCACAAATGCAGGGAAAATGGATTTTGTCTTGGGCTGGTGTTGCTTGAGCTACCTGACCTGCTTTGAGAGCTGGTATAGTTTGTCCTCTTGAGGTAAGTGATTTGGCTATGTACAAACTACACTCCCACGCATATTTAGGTAAAGAGAATTCCTCCATTGAATGAAACTATGTCTTGTGGTTCCATGCTTCTGTGGATGGTGATGTGAGTCCTCCTTGCCTCTGAATCTGGATCTCTGTTTCTGCTCCCAGATGAGGGACAGTTTTAGCTCTGAATTCTCAAATCCATGTTCAGCCCTCTTTTTTTTTCTCTCACTCCTACTTCTCCTACAATAAGCACCTCTTTCTATTCCTTGGAGTCAATGACTTTCCTAAGCTCATTGTCATGTTTCATCATTCTTCCTTCTTTCTTTGGATTTGTTTCCTTATTTACCATTCCTTTTCTGCCAGGTCAAAAATTTGGTCCTTTGCTTCTGCCAGCTTTTTTGGACTTTTCCTTCAGTCTGCTACCAATCTTTTCTTTAGAAATTCTTTATTTATTTTATTTTATTTTATTTTACTTTATTTTATTTCTATCAGTTTAATCTATGTGTTTTGAGACTCCCTGATATCTTTCTGCTTTCAATCCTCCATTGGGCGTGTTATATGTGAGGTTTCACTCCGATTACCTGGCCATGATAATTTCTTGTCTTCTTCCTTGGCAACAATTGATTCTTCCATCTTTGTCTTGGATATAGGTCTCTGACTCTTTCTCAGTATTTGAAAAATCAATTCTGTTTTTTATCCTGATGGTAATTTCTTTAGAAATAAGATATCATGGAGTGCCCAAGGGCTGGCCCTTGAGGGAGTCTCAGGTATGTGTGTGTGGCATGCATGCCCTCTGCTGTTGTATCATAGCTGCCCCCTGTCCTTGAAACCAGTCATCTGCAGAGGCTCTCTTTGCCAGCCTTTTGGTGTGTTTGGGGTCTGGGCTGAATAGGCTGAGGTTTAGCTTGGTGGGATCTGGTGTGCCTGTGAAAGGAGAAATTCAACCTTCACAACAGAATGAATGCCTGTAGCATTCTGTGGTCAGGGGACAGCCTATGGACAGGGCTTTCTTCTAGTCCCCTATGGGAGAATCTGTTCTCTTAAAATGAAGCAAGTTGGACTGAGGAACACAGTACCCTATGTGTTCCATGGTTAGAATTTCGTGTTTGCAGGAGAGGCAATTAAAGCCCTCACCAACCTGTCTTTGGCCAGTAGCTCGGGCTTGATGCTGCCTGTGCGAGAGCCCCAAATTTCTTTTGCCCCCATCAAATCATCTCCAAGAACACTGCCTCTCACTAATGTACAGCCAGAACCCACCATCTTCCCACTGTGTCACCTGGTATTGTCTCTAATCGTGGTTTCCAGGCTGTCTTCACCTGGCTATTTGTTGGTGTTCTCTGACAGAGAAATACAGTGTTCTTTTGAGTTGATATGCCAAGGCTGCTGATCTAAAATCTCCAGGCCTCAAGGCCCTTTGTTGGCATGAACTAGTATGATTCAGACCCCCTGATGGTCAGAATCAATGGAATTGGAGAACGTACTCCTTGTGGGTTCCAAGTGTGCTCCGATCTCTTGTGGCTTTGCCCATTGCATTGTCTCACTGCCTTCTGAATTACCAACTTTCCACTTTTCCCCTAAACCATGTCTCCAATCTTCTCCCATAGTGATTGCAACTTATTCTCTCTTTTGCTATGGAGTTTGCTTTGTGGGCTCCAGTTCATTTCTGCCATGTTGAAGTTGATGTGGTAATCTTCCTGTTGTGTTCCTGGATAAAGACAAGTCTGGAGTTACCAGACACTACTACCATCTCACTGTCCTGAAAAAGCCCCACAGAATCTTACCCAGCCATAAGCAAGAATGAATTCTTTCCACTTGCCTCATGTGGCAGAATTGTGGAGAGCATTAGCCTACGTCACATCTATCAGTCCCAGAAAGACAAATAACATACAATTTCACTCTCTCATGACTGTCAAGAGACATATGAAAAAGCAAGGGAAAAATGGACAAATAATACGACACTACCCAGGCACACAAAATGTGGTGTTTGTTGAGGTCAGTTTTGAGAAAATATGTGTTTATCAAAGAGGACAAAAGATGACATTCTTTGTAGGAAATGTGGCTGAAAGAGAGGGAATGTGAGTTTTCAAGGCATGTCAAATGGAACTGCTATCCATTAAATACCGACTTCCTATCTCCATCAATTTAATTATAATTGTTATTTGAAACACACTCAGCACACACACACACACACACACACACACACACACACACACAGATAAGACACACAAAAGATGGGGAGGAAGTGAAGAATAGCACTAATGAAGCAAACCCAAAAGAAAAGAACTGAGAGAAAAGGATAAATTCCAAGACACATATTCACTCCAAAGATTAGGTCAGGAAACCTACAAAATCTCAGCTCTGTAGTAGTGACTAAAGCGTTTGAAGCAGTAATCAAACCCCTGTCAACACACAGATGGCGAGGTGCAAATCATTTCCTGTTCAACTCTTCTAGACATTTAGAGAAGGCAATGCCATTTTCTTCTCATCAATTCCACATATGGAGGAGGTGGATGAACTCCACTTTACTAGTATAAAGACCCAATTCAAATAATGACATTTTAGGAAATAAATTATATTCCATTTCAATAATTAAACATAATAAAAATATAATTCTTTCCTTTTCTCTGTCTGTCTTCACCTGCATTTGAAAGGGCCAGCTTGTTTTTGTATTATTTTGTACTGTTGAGGAAGCCAGCCTGTCATCCATCATCCATTTTTGACAGAGTATTCACTGATGCTTCAGTTCCATATATGACCTAGTACTCCGCCTAAGATATGCCAGAACTCTTCAACACCCATTAGCCCGTTCCCTCATTCCCTGCATGTCTCTTTTTTCCTTGACTCTCAGCTTGATTCCTCAGAGTTCTGAGTTACTCCTGGTTTGTCTCCTTCTCTGACTTATCCCCTTCAGTTTTTCCTTCTTTCTACTAAGGGCCGTGGTATTCGTCCTAGGGCACATATGAGAGAAGCCATATGATATTTCCCTATGTCTCCTTGCCCATTTCATTTCACAAACCCAGTCCTGTGGCATTCATGCCAGTGCAAGAATCAAGAGTTCATCCTCCCTAATTGCTGAGGAATACTCTGTTGCCAATATGGACCACACCTTCTTTATCCACTAGTCTTTGCAAGGACATAGCAGCTCAATCCTCAGTTCTGTTCAAGTGAGCCTTGCAGACCATCGATATAAGCCATTAATTTTCCTTTGATTAAAGAGACTTGGTCAACAGGGTTATACCCATTAACACAGTAGGTAGAGATAAATAATGGTAACAAGGAGTGCTGTCCATTGCTCCTCCTTAAGGATTAGCTATAATGTATAATGTCACTCTCTCATGCAAAGGATGACAAACCTCAGAGAGACGGGATGATATACCAGAGGACTTGTTGTTTCTGATATCTCTAGATATTTCAGAGGAAATAGGAAAACTTTGCCATCTCTGGAGAAAGGTTGGCCTAAAAGATTATTTTCCTGGGCCACTCTTCTAGGTATTTAGTGAAGGCATTGTCATGTCCTCTCATCAAATCCAGAGATGGAAGAGGCGGGTAAGCTCTAATTCACAAGGATAAAGACCCAATTCAAAGAAGGACATTTTAGGAAACCCACCCATGTCATTTCAATAAGGAAAGATAATAAACAATATAATTCTTTCCTTTTCTCCCTGTGACTTCCTTTGGTTTTGAGAGGGCCACATTGTTTTCCTATGAATTGATGTTGTTGTTGCTATCTGTTGAGAAAGCCTGCCTATCATCCATCATCCATTTTTGACAGAGTATTCACGGATGCTTTAGTTGCATGGACGTCCTAGTGCTCCTCCTAATATATGCCACAACTCCTGACCACCCATTAATCAGTTCTCTTTTCGGTAGCCCTCAGCTGGATTCTCAGAGTCCTGAGTCACTCCTGGTGGGTCTCCTTCTCTGACTTCTTGCCCTTTATTATTCCCTTCCTTAAGTGGGCCAAGGTATTCCTCCCGAGGCACATATTGTGGGTAGCCATATGACATTTCCCTTTGTTTGCTTGCCTTTTCCATTTCCCAACAGCAGGGCATGGGACATTCATGTCAAGGCAAGGTCCAGGGGTTCATTCACTCGACGGCAGAGGAATACTGTGGTGCCGAAATGGACCCAAACTTCCTGATCCACTAGTCCTTGCAAGGGCATTGCGGCTCACTCCAAAGTTCTGCTCGAATGGGCCTTGCAAGCCTTCGGTATAGGCCGTCCCTTTCCTTCTGACTAAAGAGTCTTGGTCCACATGTTTATACCCGTTACCACAACAAGTACAGTTAACTAATAATAACAACGGGTTCGGTCCAGGCCTCTTCATTGAGAGTTAGCTCAGATGCAGAATATCACTCTCCTCAAAGACTTTGCAAAGGTATTTAAGGGAAAGCCAGGTAGACAGAGGCCTCATCCCTTAGCCGCGTGTTTCAGAACACTAGGAGACGAGGCCACAGACAGCACCATATAGCGATGCCCTCACCTTTTACCTCGGAAAGGGACTTTCCGTATCTTAGTCATCACTGACCCATAGGCAAAAGACGCTGACAAAGTACGCTCTCACCCACAGGACGACAAACCCCACGGAGAGCTGCTTATACCCGCGAGGCCTCACCTTTTCTTGAGATATCTAGAAATTGTAGTGTAAAAGGACACCTTGCCGTCTCTGGGGATATGTTGGCCTAAAGGAAGGTATACTGAATGTCATTTTCCTTCCTCTATGTCTCCAGAAAGGGGAAGTTGGACATTAACCCACAAGACATCCTGAGTTCTTGATCAGGTTCAGAGGGCTCTTGTTCTGTCCTTCCCGGGGCTTCCTACTTAAAGCCATAGGACACCAAGGTCATGGGAGAGGGACAGCTGCTTTAGTGAAGCCAGCATCTGTGATGTCACAAAGCCTTGAGGTCATAGCAACCACTCCTCATCAACCCAGGCCTGATCACTACACTTGACTGGAGTAGACATGGGTGGGCCAAGAGGACCCCAGGCCGTCCCAAACTGCTGGAGCCGCCTGGGTCTCTCACCAAGGCAGTTTGCGAAGCGAGTCGGTGTCACCTTCTCCATGGCCCAATTCATAGTATTTGGTCGTGAGTGTCAGCACCAGCCCTCTGGACCTCAGAGAAAGGCAAGGATCCCTCATTCCATCTTAGCCACGACAGGCCAAGAAACTAACAGACCACAAGCAAAGCCTCAGGGGAGGAAATCCGAGCCCTGCGTAAGGGTGAGACCCTCCCACCAAATCATGGAGCATCTCAACAGGAAAAGGTCCACCCAAGGGAAGCTCAAAGTGAACCCCCGCAACCGTGCCAAAGACATGTCTGGAATCTTCCACAGCAAGCACACGAGTACCTCGATGATCTCCAGAAACGGTGCCAACAAGGCCTCCCAATCTTCCAAAACACCATTCATCCAAGGCAGACTCTACACCCTAGAACCTTAGGTCCAGGATGGACTCATGTTCTTGGAGTCCACAGAAGCCAACGGAGAGCAAGTTGGAAGAGACCCAAGCCCAAGTGAAGCCATCTGAAAGACTTCTGTGCCCATTTCAGGAAGACAACTTGTATGTGCAAAAGGACGCATTGAAGAAGATTCGAATGTGGAAGAACCTTGAGCACTCCCTCATGGTGGATCAGCTACCCTCTGTGGAACTGCATGGAGATGTGGCAGCACAAGCCTGCCTTCACCCTCTCATGACCATCCCCCAAATGGTTACATGCGATAAGCAAACAGTGCCTCTTGAGGAAGATGGGCATGTTCCAATGGAGCCCCGAGAGGATGCACAATGTGTTAACAAGGGGTCAGTACAGCACGACAGACAGCGGATGCTGCAGGTTGGTGAGGAGATCCAGGAAGGCAAAGAACAGGAGAATGAACAAGGAAGCTCCAAGCGAAGGTCGGGCATTTTAGGATGGTGGGAGGTTCTCTATACCTGGCTGCCCTCCATAGGAACCTAGGTCCAAATTCAATAAAACATCCTTTGGCCCCAGTCAATTATTGTGCACTGTTTTTGTCTTTGTTATCTTATCGAACGTGCACATGCACGTTTGGACAGAGAGGCAGAGAGATCCCAATCAGGGGGTGGAGCTGGAGAGGGAGAAGCTTACTTGCCCCTGAGCAGAGAACCTGAGAACAGAGTCAATGCCAAGGCCCTGGAATCATGAGTTGATCTGAAGGCCGCGTCTGAACTGATGGACACAACCCGGGACCCAACAATTGACTTCTGAATACCTCCTGGTTCTAGACAGAACTGCTGCTCTGTCATTGTTCAGAAATGCAGGGGATAAGGATTTTGGCTTGGCTGCTGTTGCTTGAGCTATCCGGCCTGCTTCGAGAGCTGGTATAGCTTTTCCTCTTGAAGTCAGTGACTGGGCTATGGACAAACTATTCTCCGATGCCTATTTGCCTAAAGAGAATACCTCCATGCCTAGATTTTCCGGGGGGAATGGCACTATGTCTTTAGGTGCTCCGCTTCTGTGGAAGGTGTTGGGAGTTCTCTGTGCCTCTGATTCTGGACCACTTTCTCTGCTCCCAGATGAGGGTCCTTTCCAGCCCCGAGTTCTCTAATCTAGGATCAGCCCTCTTTTCTTTCTCTCACTCTTACTTCACCTACAAGAGGCACCTCTTTCATTTCCTTAGAGATTCCCTAAGCTCACTATCATGTTCCATCATTCTGCCTTCTCTCTTAGAATTTGCATCCTTATTTTCTAGGCTTGTTCTTCTCGGTTCCTAATTGGATCCTCCACTTCTACCATGTTCCCGAACTTTGCATCCAGTCTCCTGCCAATCTTCTCTTCAGGAGTTCTTTAGGTGTTTTTATCTTTATCAGTTTTATCTCTGTGTTTCGAGACTCTCTGATATCTCCTATGTTTTCTGATGTACAGCAAGTATCCAGGCCACAGCTTTCTATCCCGCATCGGGCGTGCTCTATGTAGAGGTTTCACTCTGACTGCCTAGTCGTAATCACTCCTTCTTCCTTTACCTGGGAATCAATTGATTCTTCCATCTTTGCATTGGATCTAAGTCTCTGTCACCTCTCTGTATTCGTTAAACTCATTCTGTTTTCTAACCTGAGGGTAATTTATTTAGGAGGAAGTGATCCGTGAGTGACCCAAGGCTCGCCCTTAAGGTTTGTTGAGTGCATGCGTGTGTGTGTGTTTGTGAGAGTGTATGTGGCAGGCATGCCACTGCTGTTTGTGTTGTGGCTGACCCTGTCCTGGAGGCCAGTCATTTGCAGTAGCTCTCCTTTCCGGCCGTTTGTTGTTTTTAGGGTCCGGGCTGAATATGCTGAGGTTTACCTTGGTGGGCTCTGGTGTGCCTGTGAAAGGAGAAACTATACCAACTCAACAGAACGCAGGCCTGCAGAATGCTGTGTTCAGAAGAGAGCATGTGGTCAAAGCTTTCTTCTCGTCCCATATGGGAGAGTCTGTTCTCCTTGGACTAAGCATCTTGGACTGAGGAAGGCAATCCTCCAAGTGTTCCACTGTTGGTATTTTGTGTTGGCTGGCTAGGGAGTCTCTGTCCTCACATACCTGTCTTGGCCAAGCTCTGTCTTGATGCTGCTGTTGTGAGAGCCAAAATTTATTATGTCCACATTGAGTCATCTCCACGAACACTGCCTTTCACGGAATCACTCCCACGACTCATCATCTTCCCACTGCGTCTCTTGGTATTGTCTCTCTCTGATCATTGTCTCCAGGCTGTCTGCTCCTGGTCGCTTGTTGGTGTCATATGCAGGAAAAAGATGGTGTTCTTTCAAGTTGATGTCTGCCAAGCCTGCTGATAGGAAAACTTCAGCCCTCAACACTTGTGTTGTCAAGTACTCGTGCCCTTCAGACCCTCTGCGTCTCACAGTCAACGGCACTGGGAAACAGGTTCCTTGTGTGATCCCAGGGTGCCCTGCTCTCCTGTGCTTTGGTCCTCTTCATGGACTCCAGCCCTCTGATCCACGAACCAACCAAATCTCCCCTGAGCCATGTCTCCAACCTTCTCCCATCATCTCTGCAACTTCCGTTCTCTTTCGCTGTGGAGTTTATCTTGTAGGCTTCAGGTCAATTTCCACCCCACTGCAGTTGTTGTGGTCATCTTTTTGTTGCCTTCATGGTTGAAGAAGCATGAGGTTATTAGACACTACTACCATCTCAGTGTCTTCATGTCACCACAATTTGTACTGTGACATAAGCAAGAAGGAATTCTTCCACATGTCTCTTATGGCAGTCTTGCGGAGAGCATTGGACTTTGTCACATCTATCATTCTCAGAAAGACAATAAACAGACGATTTCACTAACTCATGACAGTCAAGAAACATACGAAAAAGAAAGGGTATTGGGACAAACATTATGACTCTAATGAGGAATTCAAATGGTGCTGTTTGTTGGAAGGCCGTTTTGTGAGAACACGGGATTCTTGAAGAGGACAAGAGATGACATTCCTTTAAGGAGATTTCCTGAAACTAATGGAATGTGAGATTTCAAGGCATGTCAAATTGAATTGCTACCCACAAGAGACCGAATTCCATTCTCTCGTATTTTAATAATAATTGTGATGTGAAACACACACACACCACACAGCATTAACACATGCACATGCAAACACACAAAGATAAGACATGCAAAATATGGGAAGGAAGCGAGGAATCGTACCAATGAAGCAACCCCAAGAAAATACCATATAGGTGAAAGGCAAATAGAATCCAAGTCAGAAGCCAACCGAAATGAGAAAGTGAACTATTACCTATCAATAATACATTCAGTACTCAGGACTAAAGTCTCCCGTCAATACAAACAGTTTGTAACAGTGGTTGAAATTCCAAATCAAAAAAAAAAAAAAAATAGAAACATCCATAAGAAAACAGCAAATATTAAACAGGCTCGTCCTTCTGTTGCCCATAGGAGATTTCCTTCGACTATAAAGATACTCATAGCTTGCAAGTGAAGAAACAGGGAAGACGTAGGTTATGCTATTCCCAAGGAGAAGAGAGCCAAAGTGTTTGTGCCTAAGTCAGCGAGAGTCATTTTATGCCTTCGAGAGAAAAAAGCTAAGCGGAAGGTGTTTTGTCTTGATGGAGCATCAAAACAACAGAAACCTGGAAGAATTGCCAACATATCCACCATGAAAAAAGGTGTATCTAAACGTTGGAAGCCTATGAACACACAGGAATGGAGATGGCGACGTTTATCCAATACTGTTGGCAACTATGATATCCAGGTTAAGCACAGGACAGATTATCTGGATGGGAAGGTGCTAAGGAATAACAGACGTCCACATGGGCATTCGAACCACCTGAACTTTGGGGGTCCATGAGTAAGATTGCGTCTCTGAGGACAATAAGATATGTTCTTCCCAGCAGCAGACCTAACTTTGTCTATCGCAGGTCATGAGCTCGAGTCCAAATCCAGTCGTAATTCATGGAAGAGAAGTCAAAACCTATCCTGTGCACTTATGATCACGAAGGTATGAAAACAGGAAGATATCACTTTCAAATTGGAAATAAAGCCAGACACTAAAAGTGGAAAACACAACACACTCACAAACTACAATGAATGCAAGAAAGAAAATCCAAAGGAAAAGAAGAAAGAGCCATGAACGAAGGAATTCTAAGAAACTTAGAGGAGGATGCCAAAACATTTTATGGGGAAACAATATAGGGTTAAATGTGTGCATTTCCAAAATTTAAAAACACCGAAAAAGAAAGCCACCTAAAAGGACGACTGAAGGAACAAGATGAAGAAAAACCAAACTCCAAAGTTAACAGAAAAATTGAAATCATACATGTGATTATCAAAATTAAGGAAATACAAACAAAACAATAGGAAAAAAATCAGGAGATCTCACACTTGAGTTTTGACAACACGAACAAACCGCAGAAGCCATTACTGGGATAAAACAGGGAGACAAGCACACAGTTGCAAGTATGAAACCACATCACAACTGGTAGCAAGGAAAAAAGAATAACCGAAAAGGCATAGTCACACATTTATGCTAGCAAATCCAAGAACTGAGAGAAAAGGATAAATTCCCAGACACATAGAAAATTCCAAGATTAGGTCAGGAAACCTACAAAATCTCAGCTCTCTAGTTTAGACGGAAGCCTTTGAAGCAGTAATCCAACCCCTGCCAACACACAGAAGGCCAGATCAAGTCATTTGCTTGGGCCACTCTTCTATGTATTTAGTGAAGGCATTGTCATGTCCTCTCATCAAATCCAGAGATGGAAGAGGTGGGTAAACTCTAATTTACACGGATAAAGACCCAATTCAAAGAAGGACATTTTAGGAAACCCACCCATGTCATTTCAATAAGGAAAGATAATAAACAATATAATTCTTTCCTTTTCTCCCTGTGACTTCCTTTGGTTTTGAGAGGGCCACATTGTTTTCCTATGAATTGATGTTGTTCTTGTTGCTGTTCTGTTGAGAAAGCCTGCCTATCATCCATCATCCATTTTTGACAGAGTATTCACGGATGCTTTAGTTGCATGGACGTCCTAGTGCTCCTCCTAATATATGCCACAACTCCTGACCACCCATTAATCAGTTCTCTTTTCGGTAGCCCTCAGCTGGATTCTCAGAGTCCTGAGTCACTCCTGGTGGGTCTCCTTCTCTGACTTCTTGCCCTTCATTATTCCCTTCCTTTACTAGGGCCAAGGTATTCCTCCCGAGGCACATATTGTGGGAAGCCATATGATATTTCCCTTTGTCTGCTTGCCTTTTCCATTTCCCAACAGCAGGGCATGGGACATTCATGTCAAGGCAAGGTCCAGGGGTTCATTCACTTCGATGGCAGAGGAATACTGAGGTGCCGAAATGGACCCAAACTTCCTGATCACACTAGTCCTTGCAAGGGCATTGCGGCTCACTCTAAAGGTCTGCTCGAATGGGCCTTGCAAGCCGTCTATATACGCCGTCCCTTTCCTTCTGACTAAAGAGTCTTGGTCCACATGTCTATACCCGTTACCACAACAAGTACAGTTAACTAATAATGACAACAGGTTCGGTAGACCTCTCTGAGAGTTAGCTCTGATGCAGAAGGTCACTCTCCTCAAAGACTTTCAAAGGTATTTAAGGGAAAGCCAGGTAGACAGAGGCCTCATCCCTTAGCCGCGTGTTTCAGAACACTAGGAGACGAGGACACAGACGGCACCATATATCGATGCCCTCACCTTTTACCTCGGAAAGGGACTTTCCGTACCTTAGTCATCACTGACCCATAAGCAAAAGACGCTGACAAAGTACGCTCTCACCCACAGGACGAAAAACCCCACGGAGAGCTGCTCATACCCGCGACCTCACCTTTTCTTGAGATATCTAGAAATTGTAGTGTAAAAGGACACCTTGCCGTCTCCGGGGATATGTTGGCCTAAAGGAAGGTATACTGAATGTCATTTTCCTTCCTCTATGTCTCCAGAAAGGGGAAGTTTGACATTAAACCACAAGACATCCTGAGTTCTTGATCAGGTTCAGAGGGCTCTTGTTTTGTCCTTCCTGGGGCTTCCTACTTAAAGCCATAGGACACCAAGGTCATGGGAGAGGGACAGCTGCTTCAGTGAAGCCAGCATCTGTGATGTCACAAAGCCTTGAGGTCATAGCAACCACTCCTCATCAACCCAGGCCTGATCACTACACTTGACCGGAGTAGTCATGGGTGGGCCAAGAGGACCCCAGGCCGTCCCAAACTGCTGGAGCCGCCTGGGTCTCTCACCAAGGCAGTTTGCGAAGCGAGTCGGTGTCACCTTCTCCATGGCCCAATTCATAGTATTTGGTCGTGAGTGTCAGCACCAGCCCTCTGGACCTCGGAGAAAGGCAAGATGCCGCATTCCATCTTAGCAACGACAAGCCAAGAAACTAACAGACCGCAAGCAATGCCTCAGGGGAGGAAATCTGAGCCCTGAGTAAGGGTGAGACCCTCCCACCAAATCATGGAGCATCTCAACAGGAAAAGGTCCACCCAAGGGAAGCTCAAAGTGAACCCCCGCAACCGTGCCAAAGACATGTCTGGAGTCTTCCACAGAAAGCACACGACTACCTCAATGGTCTCCAGAAACGGTGCCAACAAGGCCTCCCAATCTTCCAAAAAGACCATGCATCCAAGGCAGAGTCTACACCCTAGAACCTTAGGTCCAGGACGGACTCATGTTCTTGGAGTCCACAGAAGCCAACGGAGAGCATGTTGGAAGAGACCCATAGCCCAATGAAGCCATCTGAAAGACTTCCGTGCCCATTTCAGGAAGACAACTTGTATGTGCAAAAGGACGCATTGAAGAGGATTCGAATGTGGAAGAACCTTGAGCACTCCCTCATGGTGGATCAGCTACCCTCTGTGGAACTGCATGGAGATGTGGCAGCACAAGCCTGCCTTCACCCTCTCATGACCATCCCCCAAATGGTTACATGTGATAAGCAAACAGTGCCTCTTGAGGAAGATGGGCATGTTCCAATGGAGCCCCGAGAGGATGCACAATGTGTTAACAAGGGGTCAGTACAGCACGACAGACAGCGGATGCTGCAGGTTGGTGAGGAGATCCAGGAAGGCAAAGAACAGGAGAATGAACAAGGAAGCTCCAAGCGAAGGTCGGGCATTTTAGGATGGTGGGAGGTTCTCTATACCTGGCTGCCCTCCATAGGAACCTAGGTCCAAATTCAATTAACATCCTTTGGCCCCAGTCAATTATTGTGCACTGTTTTTGTCTTTGTTATCATATCGAACATGCACATGCACGTTTGGATAGAGAGGCAGAGAGATCCCAATCAGGGGGTGGAGCTGGAGAGGGAGAAGCTTACTTGCCCCTGAGCAGAGAACCTGAGAACAGAGTCAATGCCAAAGCCCTGGAATCATGAGTTGATCTGAAGGCCACGTCTGAACTGATGGACACAACCCGGGACCCAACAATTGACTTCTGAATACCTCCTGGTTCTAGACAGAACTGCTGCTCTGTCATTGTTCAGAAATGCAGGGGATAAGGATTTTGGCTTGGCTGCTGTTGCTTGAGCTATCCGGCCTGCTTCGAGAGCTGGTATAGCTTTTCCTCTTGAAGTCAGTGACTGGGCTATGGACAAACTATTCTCCGATGCCTATTTGCCTAAAGAGAATACCTCCATGCCTAGATTTTCCAGGGGTAATGGCACTATGTCTTTAGGTGCTCCGCTTCTGTGGAAGGTGTTGGGAGTCCTCTGTGCCTCTGATTCTGGACCACTTTCTCTGCTCCCAGATGAGGGTCCTTTTCAGCCCCGAGTTCTCCAATCTAGGATAAGCCCTCTTTTCTTTCTCTCACTCTTACTTCACCTACAAGAGGCACCTCTTTCATTAACTTGGTGATTCCCTAAGCTCACTATCATGTTCCATCAAAGAATACATTCAAATGGCCAACAGACACATGAAAAAATGCTCCACATCTCTCGGCATCAGGGAAATACAAATCAAAACCAGAATGAGATACCACCTCACACCGTTCAGAATGGCTAAAATGAACAAGTCAGTCAATGACAGATGCTGGCGAGGATGTGGAGAAAGGGCAACCCTCCTACACTGTATGTGGGAATGCAAGCTGGTGCAACCACTCTGGAAAACAGCGTGGACGTGCCTCAAAAAGCTGAAAATAGAACTACCCTATGACCCAGTGCTTGTAGTACTGGGTATATACCCTACAGATACAAACGTGGCATTCTGAAGGGGCACATGCACCCAAATGTTTATAGCAGCAATGTCCACAATAGTTAAACTATGGAAAGAAACTAAATGTCCTTCAACAGATGAATCAATAAATAAGATGTGGTATATATGTTCAATGGAATACTATGCAGCCATCAAAAGAAATGAAATCCTGCTATTTGTGATGACGTGGATGGAACTAGAGGGTATTATGCTTGGCGAAATAAATCAATCTGAGAAAGACAACTATCATATGATCTCCCTGATATGATGAAGTGGAGATGCAACATAGGCAGTTTCGGGCGTATGAAAAAAAAATAAAAAAAGATGGTATTAGGAGGGAGACAAACCATAAAAGACTGAATCTCACAAAACAGACTGAGGGTTGCTGGGGGGAGGTGTGTTGGGAGAGGATGGTGGGGGTATGGACATTGGAGAGGGCAGGTGCTATGGTGAGTGATGGTGAGTGCTGTGAATCACAGACCTGTACCCCTAGGGATAAAAACACATTATATAAAAAATTTTAAAAAATAATTTAAAAAACCCATTAAAGAAAAAACACAGATTGCAAGCCCAGAGCTAATCTCATATTCAATCAAAACTTTTGAAAGTTTTCCCCTTAAAGATCAGAAGAAAGACAAGTGTGTCCATTTTCACTACTCTCATTTGACACAGTAGTGGATGTCCTAGCCAGAGAAACAAGGAACACAAAGAAATAAGAGACTCCAAAAAAAAAAAAAAAAAAAAAGGAAGAAGTAAAATTTTCTTTTTTTGGATAACATGAACTTACATGTTAAAAAATCCTAAAAAATTCACAAAAAATTTGAATAAACAAATTTAGTAAAATTACCAAATACAAGATCAATATATAAAAGAAAAGAATTTTGTTTTGTTTCTTTTTTTTTTTATGGACTGCTTCCCAGTTTGTCATGTCATCCTTGTTCAGTGATCACGCTAATCTTCTCTGCATCATTCCAATTTTAGTATATGTGCTGCCAAAGTAAGCACAAGACAGGAGCATTTTAACATTCTAATGATGAACTATCTGAAAAAATAAAGAAAACAATCTAATTCACAATAGCATCAAAAATAATAAAATACTTAGGAATAGATTTAACTAAGAAGATGAAAGATCTGTACTCCATAAACTATGACATTGATAAAGAAATTGAAGGTGACAGAAATGGAAAGATAGCTCATATTTATGAATGGTAAGAATTAACATTGTTAAAATGTCCATACTACCGTAAACCATCTGTAAATCCAATTCCTATCAAAAATCCAATGTTAGGGGCGCCTGGGTGGCTCAGTGGGTTAAGCCGCTGCCTTCGGCTCTGGTCATGATCCCAGGGTCCTGGGATCGAGCCCCGCATCAGGCTCTCTGCTCAGCAGGAAGCCTGCTTCCTCTTCTCTCTCTGCCTGCCTCTCTGCCTGCTTGTCATCTCTCTCTGTCAAATAAATAAATTAAAAATCTTAAAAAAAATCCAATATTATTGTTTTACAGAAGTAAGTAAAGAATCCTAAAGTTTATATGAGACCATGAAAGACAACAAATAATCAAAGCAGTTCTGAGAAAGAATGAAGAAGGGAGATTACACTTCTTGATTTGAAACTATACTACAAAGCCCTCATGCTCAAAACAATAAAGTATACTGGCATAAAAACAGACCAATAAACAAGTAGAACAGAATTGAGAGTCCAGAAATAAATCCTTTCATACAGTCACCTAATATTTGACAGGGGCCAACATATGTAATGGGGAAAGATAGTCTGTTCAATAAATGATATTTAAAACTGAATAGTCACATAAACAGTATGAAAAGGGAACCTTATATCACTCATAAGTCTGAACTTGAAATAGATTAAAGACTTAAAGGTGATGCATGAAACTAAATTTCCTAAAGGAAAACATAGGAAAAATTCTCCTTGACATTGGTCTTGCCAATAGTTTTTTGGATACCAGACCAAAAACACAAGCAAAAAAAGCAAAAATAAATAAATGGTATTACATCAAACTAACGTTTCTGCATTGCCAAAAAAAGGGAGAGAGAATGAAAACACAATCCACAGAATGTAAGAAAATACTTATGAATCTTATATATGAAAAGAGGTTAATAACCAACAGATACAAATAGAAAAAAATATATGATTAAAAAAATAGCAAAAGGATTTCAATAGACTTTTTTTTCAAAAAAGTTATATAAATGACCAACAGGAGCATTAAAAAGTGCTCAACGTAAAAATCTCAGGGCAAAGTCCTTATGTTGTTGTTGTTGTTGTTTACCTCTGAAAAACACAGCAAGATATTAGAATATATACTACCAAAAAATTGAAACTAACCAATTTTGGTAAATATTGGGGAAAACGGGGAACTTATGCACTGTAATAGGGATATAAATTTGTATGGAAAACAGTATGGAGATTATTCATATTATTAAAAGTAAAATTACCATATGATTCAGTAATCCCACTTCTAGGTATCTATCTAAAGAAAACGAAGTTCACTGTTCAAAGACATATCTGCACTCTTATGTTTATTATAAAATTATTAACTCTAAGCAAGAGATGGAAATAACTTCAGTATCCATTAATGGATGAATGAGTAAAATAAGTATGGTAAATATATACTACGGAATACTACTTAACCATGAAAAATTAAGAAATACTGCCATTTACAACAGCATGGATGGATCTTGAAGGTATTATTCTAAGTGAAATATTTCAAAGATTTTATATATTTTTTTAATTTATGTATTATGATATCCCTTACATACAGAATCTGAGGAAAAGGAAAACTAATGGAAACTTAGAGTTGAGTTGACAAGGGGTGAACCTGTGGTGGAGTAAGGTGGTCCAAGGGTGCAAACTTGCAACTATAATATGAAAAAGTTCTGGGGATCTAATGTACAGCATGATGATCATAGTTAATAAGATATACATACTTTTTTTTATTGTGCTTCCCTTTATTAAACTTTGCATATATCACATTCTTACAAGTTGAAAGTTTATAGCAATCTTGTATAAAAGAGGTCTGCTGCCACCATTTTTCTAACAACATTTGTTCATTTTGTGTCTCTTTGTCACATGTTGGTAATTCTTGCAATATATCAAGTTTTTTCATTATTATTGTATTTGTTATGGTGATCTGTGATCAGTAATTATGACCCACTGAAAACTCAGAACTAGTGTACTTAAGGTATATACATTGTTTTTCTTTAAAAACATAATGCTTTTGAACAGTGCAGTATAGTTTTTATTTTTTATATGCACTGGGAAACATATTTTTTTATATGCACTGGGAAACCAAAAAATATAATAATTTGACTTAGTTTATTGAGATAATCACTTTATTGAGGCAGTCTGGAACAAAACCCACAAGACCTCTGAAGTTTATCTCTACTATACTATATACATAAAAGTTGCTAAGAGAGTAGATCTTAAAATTCCTTACGATACATGCATAAAAAACAGTGGCAACTATACGAGATAGTAGATGTATTAACATTTTTATGTAGATTATATTGCAATAAAGATGTATACCAATTTATCAAATTGTACAAAATTTACACAATGTTAAAGGTTTGCAATGTTATAAGAAATCATTTCTTAAATTTACAAATATGTCGATTTTTTTTCAATAAACCTGGAAAAAACTTTTTGTAGAATTAATCTATTTTTCAAAAAAGGAATTAAGGCAGTAAAAACTGCAACTAACTCTGAAATAATAGAATATAAAATCCATTTTCATTATATACACTGTGACAAAAAGTATTACTTAGTTTACAATGGAGGAGTACTTATGAAACATGAAGGATGGTCTATAAATAAGGCTGAAAGAGCTCAGTTTTAAGGTTTAAATTTAAAATCTTCTTTTGAAATACTAAACTGACCACCCAGTGTTCCAAACATCAATGTCTTAACTGCATGAATTTATTTCATACAACTCTATAATCTAGTTTCATAAGAAAACAGCATGCAAATTTTGAATAAGACAGACTTGCTTAAGTTTCATGTTCAACAGTAAAGGATACCTCCCTAAAAACAAATAGAAGACAAATCAGCATATTTATTATGATAATTATTATTCATAAAGATATTCATATTGAATTAGGGAATATATATCCTCAGAGGGGGTAAAGTAAAATGAAATTTATTTTGGTAAATGTGTCTATGAATAGTCAATACAATGCCTCAATATAAATGAATATTACCATTTTGAACAATTTAATTACTATTACTAGAATTATTATAAGTATAAAAATAGCTATCATTTTAGCATGGAATATGAGACTCTCATGCTCCATGCTTCATCACATACACACAACAACGCAGCATAATAAGTATTATCATCACCATTTCATGGGTGAAAAAACTGAGGCTAACACATTTGGATAACTGGTTTATGATTACATGGGTAGCAAAAATGCATCACACTAATTTAGGCTTTATGATTTCAGAATTGTACTCTTACCATTGCACATTCTATTACTCTGTAAATACTTGGCCTGTTTTCATTTGGTTCTCTAATTTTATTCATGTGGTGATGGCTTAAAGCTTCATTTAAAGGAAGCTTAAAAATTTCATTTAACCAAAAGCTCCCAAGAATTAAAAATGTCATTGATCTAATGTAGACATGGATATCATTAGTTAATGGGTAACTATATATTTTCCACTCTAGTGAGATAAAAGACTATTTTTCTCAGTTTTAGTCTCTCAGTGTTAAAAAGGACTTTGTTAAAATAGAAATATTTAGACAAAGGTGATCAAAAGTCTGGATCAGGTCACCTTAAGGTAAATATTAGGAAACTGAGGAAACAAATGGAGATTTGAACACTGAGCTATGATATAATGAATGGTTTCAAGTATTTAGTAGAGTATAGAAAAGCCCTTTAAAGCCTGGTCTTAGCCTAGCATTGCAGCTTCTGGGATATCTATCTATCATCTATCTATCTAGATATAATGTGAAAACTTTTTTAACTTAAAGATTTTGAGAAATAGAACATAATCAGCACCATAGAAGATCTGTTTCTGATAACAACCTAGCCCCTCCTCCCAGTTTGTTAATATTCTCTCTTATTTAATGTAACATTGTGCAAATAGACCACTACTGATCTGCCGTTATGAATGAAATAGCTATAATCATCTGTTTGCATATCCTGGTGAAAATATTCATTTAGTTCCATGTTGTATTTCTAGGAATGGACCAAATTTTTATTTTTATTTTTAAGTTTTCTAAATATTGTCCAACTTACCTCAAATGTTTTTATTATGGGCACTTTCATTCTTTCACATTCTTGCAAGGCAATTTTACTGTTGCCCAATATGGTAAGTGTGTAATAGTATGTCATTTTAGGTTTTAATTTATTATTAATTTAATTTAATTTAATTCCAGATTCATAATAAAGATAAACAGTTTTTATATATGAGTGGCCATTTGGATTACCCTTTCTGTAAAGTGCATGCTCAAATTTTTTGATATCTTAACATTGTGTCATACTGACTTCTTTAATAGTAGATTTTCTGAATGAACTTTAAGCTGTGTAGGTCTTCTCTATTTTATTTTGAACTTGTTTTCATTTCAAAATCTTTATATTTATTTTCATAATCTGCTTTTATTTTTCTTTGTCTATTATCTATCTATCTATCTATTTATTTGCAAGCAAGAGAGAGCGAGCAAGTGAGAGTGCAGGGAGGGATAGAAAAAGAAGGGAAAAGAATCTTAAGCAGACTCCAGGCTCAGCACAGAGCCCAACTCTGGGCTCTATTTCACAACCCTGACATCATGACCTGAGCCAAATGAAAGAGATAAAATAAAATTAAGGTGTTAAAAAAAAAAGGAAAAAGAATTGGAGGTTTAATTAAGTGAGCCACTCAGGCACCCCTGTGGTACCTTAAATTAGCTGTCATATTTTTAAAGTTCTAGAGTATCCATTTGTTCATTTATAAAACCTTTCTCAATATCATTTTTAGTGTCAGTTTTTGGTTCAATTTGCTTCCCCTCTCATTTCTTTGAGCAGAGTAATCAAGCCATTTTACAATCTTTATTGATCATTTTAACATCATACTTAATCCCATTTTGTCTATCAAATCTTGTTAATGGTTTTTCTTTGTGTGCTTTGTTACATTTTGCTATGTTCAAGACATTATATTTGAAACTCTTATTGAGTAGGGATAATTAAGAGCTATAATAATGGTATGGTCCTCCTTGGCAGGATTTTCTCTTATATCTGAGACTCTACAAGACAATCATACTCCAAATTCAGTGATTGACTTTCTCAGTTTACACAGAAGGCAAGGTAGGCTATAGTCTTATTTCTGCTTCTCCTTGTGCTTTGGGGATCTCAACTTAAATTTGGGTTATACCAAAGTCCTCAAATTTGATTGCTGCTGGATTTTGAATTTTGTTCCTCTAGTATCAAGAGTCTATGAACAACAGAGCTCAGTGTGTTTTAGCAGTTTTAAATGCTCTCATAGCTAAAATGGCTTCAGGGCATATATCTCTAGGCTCTCATTGTATTTCGTATTTTGGCCCAGTAATCCCTCACTTATTTTTATAATCATTCTGATATTTTTAACTTTAAAAGCTATTTTGTCTGGATTTTTAGTTGTCTTAAGTAGGAGTTTTTAGATCACCATTACTAGAAGCAACAACAAATATACATGAAAATATCTGCAGTAGTTTATCACATCTTTATGGCTTTGAACTTCCATAAGCTGAGGCATCCTTCTCTAATCACTTAGGCAAACTCCAATTTACCCTTTAAAACAACCCAAGAATTGCTTCATTTAAGAACATGTTCAGGGATGACTCTTCCCCACTGTTCTTACCAACATTCCCACACACTCTTTGCTACCCACACCTTGTTTATGAACTTTCGTTAGGTATATCAGCGTGACCAGAATTTTGCTCTATTGTATTTTTGTCCTTTAGAGCTTTAATTAAATATGAATTCCATAGAAAGTCTGTCCCTTTTCTTTCAAACCTGGGTTAGTTATTTCTTCTCATTCTTTGTCAGAAGTTACTTTATTAGAGAAACTTATAGCTCTATTGTGACTTTGGAGCCTTTACAGTTTTTCGACTGGAAAAATCACCCATCCCTGAGATTTTTACGCAGCTTCCTAGCTGATATTATTCAGAAATCTGTTCAAAACAGACTTTTTCAGGGAGGCCCTTTTGGACCACTCAGTTAAAAAACCTCTTCTCAATCACTGCTCTTTTAAAAATGTGCTTATTTAGTTCAAATATGCATCTCTATTAAAGAAAAATCAGTACGTTTTTTTTTTTTAAAGTTGGCTTACCTATTATCTATCTCTCCCATTAAAATGATTCCTCTGGGCTGGGGTTTTGTTGTGCTCATCTTAGGCCAGGCACTCAATAAATTGTCTCTGAATGATTGAATTGTTTGACTCCCTTGCTAGATTCTCAACTTCATGAGGCCAAGGATTGTTCTATTCAGTCCTTCTTTATCCTCAATGTCTGTTATATTGCAGTCACTTACATGACTAATGGGAAAAATCACAGAAAGAAAGAGTTAAAACTACAGAAAAACCCTGTAGGTTCAATAACACAAAGCTTTCTAAAATTATTTAGCCCAGGAATTGAATACTGGCTGCACTTTTGATTTTTTTTAAATGGTATTGAATTTAATTTAAATGGAAATACTGGAATGGTAGAATAATAAAAAAATTATAAAAGCAACTTGCTCCTTAAAGTAAGAATTATATAGGGCATCTCTTCTAGAAGCAAAATTTTCAAATGACAAACATCTGAAAGCATAGAAGGAGAAGTAAGAGTGTGAATTGTACTTCAATGCTCTTTTCTTTATATTCAACAAACAGCTTCATTCACACACCTTTCCAATTTTTTCAACTCTTTTGACAAAGCCTTCAGAGGAGTTACTGCTGATGACAACCATCACAGCCTAACAGGAGAAATTTTATAAAGAAAAATAATAGCATGTTTTTCCCAAATTGTTAAGGATATGGTGAAGCTCTGTCGGATTCAAAGGAGGAATGTGCAATTCCATGCTATATATAATAATAACTTATTTTAATAGTGGCTTTGCAATTTTTCAGATATATCCATTTACTGAAACCACTATCAAATAAACAAAAACAAACAAATGAACAGGGGTTCGAGACAGAAATTATCTAATCTATTCAAAGCAACCTAATCTTGAGTGATGTCTTAGGCGCTCTTCTAGGGACTGGTGACACGGTGAACAAAATAGGTAAAAATCTCACCTTCATGGAGCCTCTCTGGTATTTAGGGGAAAATCTTTCCTTATCAACATGAAAATACTTTTTATGGATGTTGCTTAGAATTTCAGTTTTTTTTTTTTCTTGACAGTATCTCAGGTGATCATCTTTGAGGTGGTTCTCCTGAAAATACCTTTGGGGGGTACTGACTCGACTTTCTGAGTCAGACACTTTCCTAAAGACAGGGGTCAAAGGAAAAGTGACAACTGTCACTCTTGCAGTAAGAACAGGGATCACAATGCTTGAAACAGATATGCTGCTCAGCTGTCAGAAAGTCCACAAGGCTCCAAATGTGTGTGGCCAACTAACGGAACCTGTAACTCAGAGGTTATCATCCTGAGAGCAATGGGAAATCCCTCTAGTTAAGGACTCTCCTTGACGGAAGCTTGACAATGGCCTTGATTTACTTACTATGATGTTTAGGTAATTATACACATTAAGAAAAGTGCACAAGGCACTTACATTTCCATGATACCATCAAAGATATTGTTGTTTTATTAAAATGTTACATCTAGAGTTGTAACGTATAGAGTAGTTAAGTCAATCACTATGAGGTACAGGTGAGACTATTGTAACAGCCATACTTCCATAAAAAAGAAAATTTTTTTGTGGTTTCTGATCTAGGAATCAGCCAGTGAATAATTCTATATCAGTGTCCAGTTACCGGGCTAAACATGTAATCTATTTATATTTCTGAGGGTAAGCTGAATTGTGATCACTGAGCCAGCTGTATTCTAGTAACTACTCATTTACCCAACATAACAGATATAAGAAGGTAAAAGGCTTCTAAGGAGACTGGTTACTTATATTTTGAACCACATTTTGGCAGGTATAACTTGCAACTTGTGCTTAGTGGTAAGATTTCTGATATTTACTTTCTCCTTCCTTTGGCAAGTCAAGTTAGTTAAAAAGTAATTAGAGTAGAGTCCATTGTTTTTCTTAAATGCTTACAGAGATATAGAACTCTCAAGTTTCTTTACTAGACAGGATTAGATCACATTAGTGATAAAGATCAGAATGATTTACATTGCTAAAACGAGAACTTCCTGTCAGTTTGGAGAAAGCTCATTTTTATAACCAACATATTGGCTGGGCTAGAGATTAATGAGTGCTATGGGTGGGGTGATGAATGTGATATATTCAATGACCTGTGGAATTTGTTCTGTAATTTCCCCACTCCTCTGGTCAGCAGAGCGTCTTCTTCAGTACCCAGCACTGCCCATAACTGCATTCAGAAAATCACTCTCCAAAAATGGTTATTTGTTTTGCCTTTTTTATAATTTTTTAAAACATTTGATTTATTTACATGTCAGAGAGAGGGAATGAGAGCACAAGCAGGGGGAGCAGGAGAGGGAAGGGGAGAAGCAAGCTTCCTGCTTGGTGGGATTGCACAAGGGCTGAAGAAGACAGAATGGGAAGGGGACAAGGAGAATAGTGGGTTTCAGATTCTTGGGAACAGAGCCCACATCTATTTCTATGTTTATCTCACTGCTATAAACCCAGGTCACAGCAGAGTGCCTGCAGCAGAGTCATGGAAGTGCTCCAGAACTGATAACTATTGCTATTTATACTACTAACATTCCTCCACAAAGGGCCAAGTGTCATAGCTTCTCCCAGTTCCCCACACTGAACGCAATGAAGAATCAAACTATCGGGTGAAGGATGGCGAGGGGCATTTAACAGGACCCAGATCACAGGAGCCATATTGTATTGCAGGACCAGGGGTCTTACCAGTGACTAGGTATTCACTCCTCTTGAGAGGCTAGCTCCTTGGATCTCCCTCTTCAATCCTCTGAACCCATGTCTGGCATCAGAAACAAAAGTAAACATAACGTATCGCCCTTGTTTATTTTTTACTATTATTTGTTACAGAGGAAGAGAGAGATCACAAGCAAGGGGAGCTGCAGGCAGAGGGAAGGCAGGCCCCCCACTAGAGCCTGGTATGGGATCCAATCCCAGGACCCTGGGATCATGACCTGAACCAAAGGTAGATGCTTAACTGAGTAAGCTACCCAGGCGTCCCTTATTGTCCTTCTTTAAAATTTAATGTATTCTCTCTCCCTCTCTCTTTGTCCCCACTCTGTCACTCATACTCACACAATCACAGAGTCACAGACAATAGCAAGGCATTTCCCATTCTAATTCGCTAAGGCACTATGAGCTTAAGCTCAACAGAATCACTTTGCCAGCTGCTGCTCTACCGTGCCCTGATCCCTTCTCTATCCCCAAGCTCGATCTGTAACTCAAGTGTCATGGTGGTGGCTCTTTCTGCCCTCCCTCCACAAGGCTGTCATCAGCACACTCTTCCCCGTGGCTCCACTCCCCAGCACTGGCTGCCTTTGGTCTATGGGTATGCCCTCTCCTAGAGCTTTTCCACTCTCCCTGAGGGGAAGACAACCCTTACTTCTCCCCGGTGGCTGTCACGTGTCCGCTATATATTGTGACGATCAGCCCGATTAAGAGATTGGGAACTAAAAGACCGGCTTCTGCTTATGGATCAAACTAACTCTGGGGCTTGGGACACATGACAGCAGCACATGGTGGTAGAACTGAGATGGTTAGGGAGTTAATCTGCATTTTCACATCTGGTCAGCAGCAGAACAAAGAAGACACCCCAGATCTCCTATCTCCCAGAACAGTACTCTTCAAGTAACTTACAGCACCATCCTTCTCCAGCTTTGGAAGTGGCACTTTTCCAACCCCAAAGTCTTGATTCTAGGCAGCACTCCGAGAGATACTCCCTCCAGAATCACCCCTGGCTAGAAGTAGTGGTCGGCCAAGGCCTCCCAAATATCTTCCCTTCAGAGTTGCGCTTGCATCAAACTCAAAACTGTGGCACATACGGGACTTTCCTGTCAGCCTCTAGCTCTAATGACCTATTGGACTTCAGAGGTGCTCTTTTATACCCACTTACCTTATAACATCAACGTGTGACTCCTCTAGAATTCTCTCCATGGTTTTTCTCCTGTACTAATTGTTATGGACTGAATTGTGTCCCCACAAAAGTCATATGAAGAATTCCTAATCTCCGGTGTGACTGCATCTGGAGATAGGGCCTACCTAGAAGGAGGTACTGAAGGCTTGGTGAGGTCACAGGAGTCCTAATCTGCTAGGACTGGTGTCCTCATAAGGGTGAAACACATGAAAGCACTCCCCCTACCTCCCCTCTGGGGGTGCACAGAGAAGAGGTCATCTGAGGGCACAGTTGAAAAGGTAGTGATCTATAGACCAACAAGAAAAGGCTCACTGGAGACCAACCTTGCTGGCACCTTGATCTGGAACTTCTGGCCTCCAGATCTGTGAGAAAATACATTTCTGACATTAAAGCTCTCCAGCCTGTGTTTGTCTGTCCCCGACGGCCTGGCTCCAAAGCCTCAGAGAATGGGGACAGTGAGGAGCACCATAGGACTCACCCTGCCACCCTGAAAGGAACCATGCCATTTGGAACCTCAGAAAGGATTCAGAGGAGCTGAAATCTGCATTCCTACCTCTGGACAGCCCCATATTCAGCAGGCCCCTGGATGCAAACCTGGAGCTTGACACTCAACCTGAACAAATCCGTCGACTGCCCCCTCCCCCAGAAAGATGGACAGAGTGCTAGCAGATCGGGCCTGCCATGTGGTGTTCCCTAACCATAACCTTTGGTTTGGTTCGGTTCTCAGGATTCTGACCCCAAAGGCCTTGCAGTAGGTGCCCTACAATTTGGGGACACATGGGCAATCCCAGAGGACTCAGCCTGCTGCCCAGAAGGAAACTGTGCCATTTGGAACTCCGGAAAGGATTCAGAGGAGCAGAAATCTGCATGCCTAGCTGAGGACACACCCACACAGAGCTGACTCCTGGACACAAAGCCAGAGCCAGACACTCACCCTCACCTCCACTGTCAACTCAGCCACCCAGACAGCTCTCCATGGGGTCTTCAGATCAGTCCTGCCATGTCCCTGGTTCCTAACACTAACCCTTGGATGGGTTCTGTAATGATGTCCTCATTTCAGGTTATGTGGTGGTTCTGCAGGACATTGTCCTGGTGTGGGATCAAACACACTGAAGCATCCCGTGTGAAGTGGCAAACGTGGTAAAGAAATGACGGCTGGGGAATCTGAGTGTGGAGACAGCACGTATTTGTGCTGCTATAACAAGCTGACTGCACTTTGAAATCACCACAGAGGAAATGAATCTTCCAAACAACCATGTTAGCACGACGACAAGGAAGCAGAGAGAACATCAGACTTTGGGATGGAGTCCAAGCCCTCCCAGATCCAGGTCACCCAACATGGAGAGGACACATGTTAGCAAGAGACTCGTGGGAGAATTAAATCATGGGCCCCTGTATCTCAGGTGCAGTAGAAGCAGTGGATTTGGAATTTCAGTTTTTCCACAACGTTCCACCACAAGCTGGTTAGAACTGTGCAAAAGCAGGAAGGGAAGCCCCAGTAAAGTGGACTGGGGATGCCAGAAGGGGAGGCTGGAAGGGGGCGCCTGCTGCTCAGTGCCCATTACAGACTCCACATTGCAATTCCCCACAGGAGAGACTCACCAATTCCAGGCCCCAAACGGGAAGCTGGAGGTTCATCTCCTGACTTTTTGTAGGAGCTTTGCAGCTCAGCTGGTGAGAATTCTCCATCACCCTGCCTTTCTCCAAGGGACTTTCCTTCAAGCACCCTTCCCAACTTCTTCCTCCTCCATGAAATAATGTTCCTCTCCTTTGTTTCTCGCACTTGCCTGTGATGGGACCTTAGCTTGCTCAGCCCAGACTGCCATTCTCTGCTCTTCCCAATTAAATCCATGCTGCTGGTCAAATAACTGGCAGATTGAGTTTAAGGCCAATCGAACAAATAAATTCAAGATATTGCATGGAACAAAATCAATATGCACAAATTAGTGGCACTCCTAGGTGCTCGGAAGGAACCATCAGAAAGAGACTGCGGAGAACGATCTCATTAACACCTGCATCCAAGACAGCAAGATACCTGGGAGGCCCCTGAACCAAGAAGGTGACAGACCTGTCATCTGACAGCCCTGCAACAATGACAACAGACAGGGAGGGGTACACACAGAGATGGGGAGGCACTGTGCTCAGGGAAGAACCCACACTGGGAAAATACCTACTCTCCCCAAAACCGTCTACAGAGTCCTCACTCTGGCTCCCGAATTTCCGGACTCAGCGCAAGCCTGGAGTGGGTGTGGACACGGGAAGGACCCCGCAGGGCTGAGGTGGGGAGAGCACAAGCCCCGAAGCAGGGGGACGCTCCCTGACTGCAGACCATCTGAGGAGCCAAAGGAACCTAATCCGCGAGCACACAAACACAGATGAGGACCTAGGAGCACCCGAGCCCAGAAAGGGGGGACCCCACAGCCCCACGCACAGCACAGCAGGAGGCCACGTCTCCTCACACAAAACGACGGAAGCCCCAGTGTCTACACAGGGCGCCCTTCCTCTGTGGGGTCCTGAGACCACGAACCCCTTGACAGTCCACTCAGGCGGCTTCTCCTCAGCTCCTCCAGCATCTGGTCCTTAGGAGGTTGGACTGCTGCCAGTGTGGGCACGTCCTCCACAAAGGGTCCGGTCAGTGTGGATGCAGAGCCACACCCTCCTCAGCTTGTCCTGTCAGGGTGGGAGGCGCCCCACATTCTCCAGAAGTCTCCACAGTGGGTCCTGAAGAGGCGGGGCTCAGGTCCCAGCTGTGGCTGTGCAGCCTGGGCTCAGGGCGGGAGCTGGGGTCTGGCGCCCTCTGCAGGCGGTGCAAGGCAGTGCAGGACTGTGGGAGCTCACCCTTCAGTGGAAGGTCCTGCTCCCTCCCCGGGTCCAGCTGATGCCATTTCATTCCGGAAATTCAAGCTGCATGGAGCCCAATACCCCCCAACTTCCCCCCAAATAGCTAAGGAACAATGAATTGGAAACAATGTGGAATTACAACAGTCCTTGACCCAAACAGTGGCACTGAACATGGCCCTGATGCAGACCCACACTCTGTCCTCAACTTGGTCTCAAGCCTGGACCCTACCCTAATCCAAGACCCTAACCCTAGCCCCCAACCCAAACAATGTTCACAAGAATCAAAAGGTAGAAACTGCAAATATCCATCAATGGCAAGTGCATATGCAAGTGTGGTGAAGGGTTTGAATTTGGGTTCAGGTTCAGGTTTTAGTCAGAGTTCTAGATCAGGCTTTGGGTTTAGTGTTAGGGTGAGGGTTTAGAGTGAAGGACAAGGGAACAGAGTTATAGTTTAGGGCTTTACGTTTATGATTTAGGCTTTAAGACTCAGGGCTTATGGGATAAACTTCAAGGTCAAATTTGGGGTTTGACTTCATGCTGAGATTTGGGTTCAGGTTTCATGACTTGTAGGTCTGGTTTAGGGTTTGGGTTCGTGGTTCAGGGCTTGGATCCAGGGCTCAGGTACAGGCTTTGGGTTCCATTCCAGGTTTGGGATTCAGGGTTCTAGTTTGGGCTTTAAGGTCAGCTTAGGTTTCAGCGTTGGTAGGGTTTAAGGTTAGGTTTAGGGATGACACATTTTCTTCAGTTGTCATCATGGACAAAATATTTCTATCTGAAGTTTCTAAGTCAGAAATGTATTTCATCTGGGGGCGCCTGGGTGGCTCCGTGTGTTAAGCCTCTGCCTTGGGCTCAGGTCATGATCTCAGGGTCCTGGGATCGAGCCCTTCATCTGGCTCTCTGCTTGACGGGGAGCCTGCTTCCCCATCTTTCTCTCTGCCTGCCTCTCTGCCTACTTGTGATCTCTGTCTGTCAAATGAATAGAATTAGTAAAAGCTATTATATGATCTTTTACAAACCATTTCCTATCTTTGCATTCTCATGTGCCAAGAAAGACAGGGGTTATTTAAAACCCTGAAGAGAAAGCTCTTGCTTTTAAATTGCCTGTAACCTTCGTGTAATAGATTTATGATTGATAATAGATTTAGTTAAAATATAACTATTTAAAATATTTACTCTCAGTAAACGATTTCAACCTATGCTCATTTAAGTAACTTGGTGCATAATCCCTTTTCTATTAAACCATAGTGCAAGGACCAATGCCGCGTTTCTGAGAGAACCCCAAGCTATTTTTCTAGAATGGCTGTATGCTATATATGGCGTCCTGTTTTCACTCCCTTTGTGGAGCACCTACCCTGGAGATCATGTAATAACCAATGACCAAAAAAACAAACAAAAACCCAAACATCCAGGTCGAAGTGCCATCCCTGCCTGGAGTGGAGGAGACTGCTCAGACAGATCCCAGGCAGGCATCTCAGCCCAGGCCTGTGCTGGGGAAGCTGGTTCCTGGCTTTGGGCGCAATCTGGAAGCCAGCAAACTGACCCAAGAGTGCAGCTGGCGTTTAGGACTGATGATCTTTTCGCAGCCAGGCTGCGCGTGGACACCCGCTCAGGGAGCCAGGCTAGGAGGCTGCCCAGGGCAGGCGCTGGCAATGCAGCAGCATGCCAGGGCTTAGCCCCGCACCCCAGCATGGGCTCTGGCCTCAGAAGTGAGGGGGCGGGGCCAGCGCAGAGAAGGGTCTTTGCTAATTTCCAACGCTGGAAGTGAGCTCTCAGAGGACTCAGGAGGGAGGGGGGCGGGGGCGGGTCGGGGGCGGCCGGGAGAAGGGGCTTTGCTAATTTCCCAGGCGGGAAGGAGGGGCGCGCAGCGCCAGGGTGCTGTGCTGCAGCCCATTTGGGACTGCAGGACCCACCATACTCGCTGCCCCTGCACTCCCATGCTCCAGCCTAGCCCCTGAGGCCGTGGTGTCCTGTTCCCATTCCAGCCGCCTGCTGCCCCTCCCCGCCCCATGGCTTCTCTGGAGGACCCTCTGCTCACAGGTAAAGTGACACCATGACAGGCCCTCACCTGAAGCAGAAAACGCAGTCCAGGAGCTGGGCGTGGGATGGTCCGGGCCCAGCTTCCCGTCAACCCCAGGGCACCAGGACCACCACAGAAGCTGCGCCACACCCTGTCCGCAGGGGGTCAGGCCGGGACAGCGCCACAGGAGGTACCCCCCCTGCCAGCGGGCAGGCTAGCCCCCTTTAGTTCTGCACCCCCATGCGCTTTTCAGAGCCTCCTGCCATTCCCAGGGCACCCAGAACCCAGAGAGTGAGGCCTTGGGTGTTTTCTAGTGACAGATTCAAGGCAATTTTTTGACTTTGGGACTCAGAGTTAACATAGTTTTCATTTGTGATTATTATTTTTGTGTGGGGGCCGTCGCTTTTCTTTTGACCTATGGTTGTTTTCACTCCCGGTTCTGAAGAAGCCCCTAAATCCTAACCCTGTTGAGGACTCAGAAAGCTCTCAGAGCAGCAGTGCTGGGGGACAGTGTGGACACATGGTTTGGTTTCTCCTCTGGCCTGCTTCTGTGGCAGCCCCGCTCTGTCCTCCTCAGACTTCAGAGCAATATCTGAACAAGTGGAGAAGCGACCAGGGGGTCAGGAAGGTGGCCACCGAAGAGTGACTTCTCTGGAGGTTGGCTGAGCAAGCAAGTGAGCATGTTAGTCCAGCTCTGCCTGCATTCAGTATGGAGCTGAACAGGGGCCAGGGAAGGGGAGGAGGAGCAGAGAGCAGGGACAAAGGGACCAAAGAGGAGATTCAGATGAAGGGAAGTATTGGGGAGGAAAGAGAAGAAACTCTAGAAGACAGGTATGTAGAAAGGAAAAGGGATGAAGTGGGCATTGGGAAAGGGCACCACCAGGGAAGGAGAGAGGGGAAGAAAAGAGGGAGGAAAGAGGAAAGGGGAAAGGGAGAAGGGAGGAGTCAGCATGCCAGGGCTCCCCCTGCATCTGAAGAAGAGGTGGCTGGTCCAGCTTGTCAAACAGGGTGCTCACTCTTTGGCCCCAGTTTCTGCTCCCAGTGCTACTGGGCTTTTCAAGGAAGGCAGGCTGTCCCTTGGGACCTACTGGAGCCCACTGGAGCCCACAGGAGGGTGGGAGAGGTAAGATGCCACCAGGTCCTGTCCTGAGCTGCTCCCAGCCACCAGCCTCACCACATGGTGCAAGAGGGACCCCAGAACAAAGGACAGACACAGGCCAGCATGTCTGCTGGTGGCCCTGGGCACTTAGCTCATCGCAGTGAACCACACGGCCTCCTCAACCCACGCTTTCAAAGCCTCCTTCTTCGCTTCTGGCTTTCATGTCTGTAGGAACATGAGCCAGATCTAACTCATCTCCGACAGACAATTCTGACTCACCCCGTGTCAGATTTTTAAGAGTGGCTGTGATAGAGTAAGATAGCAATGCTCCAACAAACGGACTGTTTCCTCCCACTTGACCTCAACAGTCTTATACATTTTCTTAGCGAAAACATCTTTTCTCCTTCCATTAAACTCATAACGTGGTCTAGGAGTATACATGCGCCTTTGGTAGATGCGAAGCGATACAGAGGTCCTTTTTTTTTTTTAAATTTTACAAGGTAAAGTCAGTGAACATATCCAACTTGACGAATACGTCTCTAAAATGTCAATCCAGGCAAAGCTTTTTCTGCCTACAGTTTGGAGCCCAAGTGGTGACATTTTTAAAATGCTTTCAGTCCCTCAGTGAGGCTCTTAGAAGCTAGCCAGGGCTTACTACGTGCCAGGCACTGTGTCAGGTGTTGGAGCTAAAGGGAAGGAGAGCTTGGAGGCTGGCTGGGGAGGGACATCCATGACACAAGCACAGCTAGAAACGGAGGCCAGTGCTAGAAAAGAGAGAGCAGGCTGCATGGAGAGTGTGTACCATGGGGCTTGTGAGCTCACGAATAAGTGGGAGTAACTGGAGTGGGGAGATGGGGGAGAGAAGAGGGTCTTCCCATCAATGGGAATCACCTGTGCTTGGAGGCAGGTGCCATGAGAGGTCTCCACAGGAAGAAGGAGGCCGTGTGGTTGAAGGGCAGAGAGATGGGGCAGAACAGGCATCAGTCAGTTGGAGGGGTATGAATAGACTGATGGGAGGATTATGGGTGCCTTTGGAGGACTGAGAATTTGTTAGAAGATCAGTGCAGATTTCTATGGAGACAAATGCCAGGAACTGATAGGTCTTTGAAAGGTCACTCTGGCTGCCTTTTGGCAAAGGGGTTGGTAAAAGGCACTTGCAGGTGTGAACACACCAGGTGGGAGGTGAGTGCAGGAAATCGGGTGAGGGAGCATGGGAACTTGGTCCGGGGGTATATAAGGGAGAATAGCCTTTAAGGAGTTCCACAAATTGGCACCAGCTGTGGCTTCATTACAGAGCTGGAAGGGGGAGGTGGGTGTGTCCTGGAGGTTACAGAAATTACATGAGAAAGGGAAGTCTTTTTAGATCTCTTTTTCAACTAGAGGAACTCTCACCTTATTGATAGAATTCCAGAGTGGGAACCAATGATATGAGGACATCTTTGAAATGTCTGAATATGTTCTTCGACATCTTTGCAAGTGACGAGGAGACCTTGACCTTAGGAGGCCTTGGCCCTCTTTGTAGCCAGAAAGATTTCACCTACAGATTTGGGTTCTCCCTTTTAAAGTCAAGGAGTCAGTCCTTCCAAAGGACACCTCCTATCATTTTACCCTCTCATCATACCTCACGTGCTGGCATCTCCAAGACCCTCTGTTCCAGGTTGAGAGTATCCACTTTGGCCGGGCTGGTCTTGCCAAGAACACCACCACAGGAAATCTAGAGCCTGTAGTGCTATTAATAACATCATCTAAGACTGTGTTTGCTGCCCTCTTGGCCTCTTCCCACCATGACTCACTGAAGCTTTTTACACATTGTATCCATTATGCTATAGTTCCCAAAGCTCATCTTCTCTAGTGCCATTAGTTTTTAGGGGACCAGGCAAACCTTAAACTTGTCCCCCTTAATTGGATCCCTGTGCCCCCACAATCTCTTTGAATGCCTTTCACCATGATCCTTGAATGAGATCTGAGACCACTGCTGGTACCTAACACTTCTTGGCACCTTGTCTGCTAGGTTCTTGGAAGAGGAGGCGGCTATGGAGGTGAGTGGGAATGGGAGTGGGAGGATTTCTCCCTTCACTTCCCTTTTTGTGTTTTCAAATAATGGGTTTTGAGGGGGAGGGAAAGGTTAACCAGACCATTTATTTTCCATCTCCCATCGATAAAATGTCACACAGGAGAGAGGTGGCAGAAACGCACTTTCAGGTTAATTTTTTTACAAGGAAGATTGACTTATGAACCTACTTTGTTATTCCCTTTCATTCAATTTCCCTGTACCTCCTTTTCTATGAAGTGTAACGGTAACCCATTATTATTTTTATTGTTGGCACGTGCTTTGTGAACCATAAAGTGTACGCTATAAATGGGAGCGCTTTTCTTTTCTTTTTTTTTTTGTAGTTTACGAAAAACTAATATTTTTTAAATTAATTTTTTATTTATTTTCAGCATAACAGTATTCATTCTTTTTGCACCACACCCAGTGCTCCATGCAAGCAGTGCCCTCTATGATACCCAACACCTGGTACCCCAACCTCCAAATCCCCCGCCCCTTCAAAACCCTCAGATTGTTTTTCAGAGTCCATAGTCTCTCATGATTCAGCTCCCCTTCCAATTTCCCCCACCTCCCTTCTCATCTCTAACTCCCCATGTCCATGAAAAACTAATTTAAAAACATTCATCCACCAGAGTACCCAAAGGGCTCCCATATAAACTATCTGTCGTTACATTATGTCCCGATGTGGAGCTCGATCCCAGGATCCTGAGATCATGACCTGAACTGAAGGCAGAGGCTTTAACACACTGAGCCACCAGCCCCAATGTATTCTCTTCAGTACCAGAATTTGTAACCAATTGACAGATGAAAAAGGAGGCAGTCAAGTGAAAATCAATAGGTCTTAGACCTGCAAGAAATTTGAATTAGATGAATTCAGCTACTCAGGCACTGTTTCACATTTTCAGAAATCTGCAGAAAAGGGGTTTACCTTTTTACAGCATGTAAAAGAGAAGACTATAACACATACTATGTGTAAGCATGTAAATATCAAAAAATATCCCATTAGTTGCTAAGACACACAGGGCCTATATTTTCTCTCAAATTCATGAATATGTAGGAGCAATAAGTGAGAAGTGAATGTATACTTTTCACTTCGAAGTCTTTTAGAAATCTAAAATATGACTTTCTATGGTTTGTGTTTCCATATTCCTTTATTGCCAGTTTGAACAAATCCACATGCTTTGATTCAAAGGTAATTAATTCCTCTTATTTGGAAACATGATTTTATTTTTATTCTCTCACCCTTAGCAGGTGGTTTCATTTTAGCACACTTCAGAGTTATAATTTCATGCTTATTAAAAACATTTATTATGATCTACATAGATGAATGAAACTTTTATTTTATTAAATTATTTGACAAAAAATCTGTTATTTTTAAAAATGTATTTCCTTTAGGGTTATTTTAGAGCGTTCAGAGAGGATCTAGGAGTGTGGTATTATGTAGTTTTTAAGTAGGTATGAAATGGTTATTTATAGGATTGTTTCTTTAAGGCTTATGTATATTGTCCATTATATGCTATAAAATATTTTGAAAGTAAATTTAAGGTATGTTTTACATAGTTTATTTTTTGGAAATAAATATTGAAATGACTTGTGAAATTCAGTATATTCTCAACATTAATTTATTTTGAAATTTACCAGTTGTCTACTGAACTATTATATGGCAGATATTACTTCAGACTACACTGGTAAATGAAATACTTGGCTTTGTAGAACTTTTATTTTAATGGGTGAGACAATTCAAAGCTATAAACCTTAATAAAAATTGCATAGTGCATTCAAAAAGGATGAGTACAATGGGGAAAAAGAAAAACTCGATCAGGGTGAGAAAAATCAAGGTTGCTAGGCAGGGGATGGGGAGTTAAAATTTTTAATAGGAAGATCAGGGTAGTTACAATGAAGCTGACAATTGAACAAATGTATGGAAAGGTGATGAATTTGCCCAGAACTATCAGCAATAAGGTCACTCCAGACAAAGGAATTGGCTATCTTGAAGGCCATAAGGTTGGATCATGCCTGGCATATCTGAGGAATAGCAAGGAGGCCACTGTGAGTGACTGAAGAGTAGCAGGGAAAGAGGTCACAGAGGTTAAATGAGTGGCTAGATCCTGCAAAAGCTTAGAAGTCATTGTAAAACTCTGGCTTTTATATTTGGAAAATTACTGTGTGATAGAATTTCTGCTAATAACTGAGAGTTCAATTGTCCATAAAATTTCAAGGACTCTTATTCTAGTAAGACAGAATGAAGAGAAAGAGTTCATATTTTCACATGGTGTAACAAATGCTCAGAGATGCAAGTGTAGGAAGCTATAGGATCACAGAAGAAGGCACTAAAATCACACCAATATATTTGATGACTGTGACTATATATAAATTTGTATTTTCTAGATTTTTTATAGTCATGGAATCACAATGTATATACTATTCATTGCCTGGCTTTTCTTTTCTCAGCATCATTACTTTGAGAATCTCCAATTGTAAATAGTTCATTTTGATGTTGAATAGTAATCTCTTTAATGAATAGATCATAATTTTTCTTTGCTCTATGGATGGACATTGATGAACATTTCCACTGTTTTCAATTCTTAAAAATAAAGCTGATATGAAATTCATATACAAGTCCCTGTATGAACATAGGGCTTATTTCTCTTGGTTAAATGCCTAGAAGTAAAATGGCTATTTTTGTAACTGCAACATATTTTGCAGTTAAAAAAATTTTCAAACTATTTTCCAAAGTGGTTGTATCATGATATATGCCAACAACAGTTTAGATTTTTTGTTGCTTCTCAATCTAGCTCAGACCAAGTACAATTAGCCTTTATAATTTTAGCCATTCTAATAGATATGTAAGCATGTCTCATTATGATTTTAATTTGTATTTCTTTAATGTCTAAATGTTGAGAAATTTGTCATGTGCCTATAAGCCATCCATATACTTTTGGTGACATGTCGCTTCCATTATTTCCTTCACATGTAAAATTGGATACTCTGTTTGGTTATTAGTAAGGTTTTTTATTTTTATTCATATTTAAATAATCAGAGTAGATGTCCATTATCAGATATGTAATTTGGAAATCCCTTGTCCATCTTTACAGTTTCTCAATGGAGCTTTGATAGCTGTGTCTTTCAAGAAATATGCTACTTCTTTTTTTTTTTTTTAAATATTTTATTTATTTATTTGTCAGAGAGAGAGAGTGAGCGAGTAAGAGCGAGCACAGGCAGACAGAGTGGAAGGCAGAGGCAGAGGGAGAAGCAGGCTCCCTGCAGAGCAAGGAGCCCGATGTGGGACTCGATCCCAGGACGCTGGGATCACGACCCGAGCCGAAGGCAGCTGCTTAACCAACTGAGCCACCCAAGCGTCCCGAAATATGCTACTTCTTTCCTGGTACACGGAGGTATGACTAGAACATTATCAATGTTGACCTTTGCAAAGAAAATCATGGCTTAAGATATATGTAGTCTGGGGGAGGAGTCAAGATGGCGGAGAAGTAGCAAGCTGAGACTGCTTCAGCTAGCCGGAGATCAGCTAGATAGCTTATCTAAAGATTGCAAACACCTGAAAATCCATCGGCAGACCGAAGAGAAGAAGAACAGCAATTCTGGAAACAGAAAAACAACCACTTTCTGAAAGGTAGGACCGGTGGAGAAGTGAATCCAAAGCGACGGGAAGATAGACCCCGGGGGGAGGGGCCGGCTCCCGGCAAGCGGCGGAGCAACCGCGCACAAAATCAGGACTTTTAAAAGTCTGTTCCGCTGAGGGACATCAGTCCAGAGGCTAACCCGGGGCGAAGCCCACGCGGGGTCAGCGTGGCCTCAGGTCCCGCAGGGTCACAGAAGGATCGGGGGTGTCTGAGTGTCGCAGAGCTTGCGGGTATTGGAACAGGAAAGCCGGCTACAGAAACAGAGCCGACAGTAAGCTCACAGCTCGGTGTTACCTTGAACCGATCGCAGGCTCGGTGAGCTCGGAGCGCGGCCAGAGGTCAGGCAGACGGGAGTAACTGGGCGCTGTTCTCTGAGGGCGCACTGAGGAGTGGGGCCCTGGGCTCTCGGCTCCTCCGGGCCGGAGACCAGGAGGCCGCCATTTGTGTTCCCGTCCTCCGGAACTCTACGGAAAGCGCTCAGGGAACAAAAGCTCCTGAAAGCAAACCCGAGCGGATTACTCACCCCGGCCCCGGGTAAGGGCGGTGTAATTCCGCCTGGGGCAAAGACACTTGAGAATCACTACAACAGGCCCCTCCCCCAGAAGATCAACAAGAAATCCAGCTGAGACCAAGTTCACCTACCAAGGAGTGCGGTTTCAATACCAAGGAGAGCAGCAGAATTCCAGAGGAGGAGAAAGCCAAGCACGGAACTCATGGCTTTTTTCCTGTGATTTTTTTTTAGTCTTGCAGTTAATTTAATTTTTTCTTTTTCATTTTTTTTTCTTTTTTTCTTTTTCTTCTCGCCTTCGGGTAAAATTTTTTTTTTTTTAACTGTTACCTTTTTCTTTTTTAACGATTTTTTACTAGTTTATCTAATATATATATTTTTTCTTTTTTACATTTTTCTCAGGTGTTTTCTTTTTTTAAAAAAATTTTTTTTTCTTTTCTTTTTTTTTTCTTTCTTCCTTTTTGAACCTCTTTTTATCCCCTTTCTCCCCACTCACGATTTTGGATCTCTTCTAATTTAGTTAAAGCATATTTTCCTGGGGTTGTTGCCACCCTTTTAGTATTTTACTTGCCCCTTCATTTACTCTTATCTGGCCAAAATGACAAGACGTAAAAATTCAACGCAAAAAAAAGAACAAGAGGCAGTACCAAAGGCTAGGGACCTAATCAATACAGACATCGGTAATATGTCAGATCTAGAGTTCAGAATGACAATTCTCAAGGTTCTAGCCGGGCTCGAAAAAGGCATGGAAGATATTAGAGAAACCCTCTCGAGAGATATAAAAGCCCTTTCTGGAGAAATAAAAGAACTAAAATCTAACCAAGTTGAAATCAAAAAAGCTATTAATGAGGTGCAATCAAAAATGGAGGCTCTCACTGCTAGGATAAATGAGGCAGAAGAAAGAATTAGTGATATAGAAGACCAAATGACAGAGAATAAAGAAGCTGAGCAAAAGAGGGACAAACAGCTACTGGACCACGAGGGGAGAATTCGAGAATTAAGTGACACCATAAGACAAAACAACATTAGAATAATTGGGATTCCAGAAGAAGAAGAAAGAGAGAGGGGAGCAGAAGGTATACTGGAGAGAATTATTGGGGAGAATTTCCCCAATATGGCAAAGGGAACGAGCATCAAAATTCAGGAGGTTCAGAGAACGCCCCCCAAAATCAATAAGAATAGGCCCACACCCCGTCACCTAATAGTAAAATTTACAAGTCTCAGTGACAAAGAGAAAATCCTGAAAGCAGCCCGGGAAAAGAAGTCTGTAACATACAATGGTAAAAATATTAGATTGGCAGCTGACTTATCCACAGAGACCTGGCAGGCCAGAAAGAGCTGGCATGATATTTTTAGAGCACTAAACGAGAAAAACATGCAGCCCAGAATACTATATCCAGCTAGGCTATCATTGAAAATAGAAGGAGAGATTAAAAGCTTCCAGGACAAACAACAACTGAAAGAATTTGCAAATACCAAACCAGCTCTACAGGAAATATTGAAAGGGGTCCTCTAAGCAAAGAGAGAGCCTACAAGTGGTAGATCAGAAAGGATCAGAGACCATATACAATAACAGTCACCTTACAGGCAATACAATGGCACTAAATTCATATCTCTCAATAGTTACCCTGAATGTGAATGGGCTAAATGCCCCTGTCAAAAGACACAGGGTATCAGAATGGATAAAAAAACAAAACCCATCTATATGTTGCCTCCAAGAAACTCATTTTAAACCCGAAGACACCTCCAGATTTAAAGTGAGGGGGTGGAAAAGAATTTACCATGCTAATGGACATCAGAAGAAAGCAGGAGTGGCAATCCTTATATCAGATCAATTAGATTTTAAGCCAAAGACTATAATAAGAGATGAGGAAGGACACTATATCATACTCAAAGGGTCTGTCCAACAAGAAGATTTAACAATTTTAAATATCTATGCCCCCAACGTGGGAGCAGCCAACTATATAAACCAATTAATAACAAAATCAAAGAAACACATCAACAACAATACAATAATAGTAGGGGACTTTAACACTCCCCTCACTGAAATGGACAGGTCATCCAAGCAAAAGATCAGCAAGGAAATAAAGGCCTTAAACGACACACTGGACCAGATGGACATCACAGATATATTCAGAATATTTCATCCCAAAGCAACAGAATACACATTCTTCTCTAGTGCACATGGAACATTCTCCAGAATAGATCACATCCTTGGTCCTAAATCAGGACTCAACCGGTATCAAAAGATTGGGATCATTCCCTGCATATTTTCAGACCACAATGCTCTAAAGCTAGAACTCAACCACAAAAGGAAGTTTGGAAAGAACCCAAATACATGGAGACTAAACAGTATCCTTCTAAAGAATGAATGGGTCAACCGGGAAATTAAAGAAGAATTGAAAAAAATCATGGAAACAAATGATAATGAAAATACAACAGTTCAAAATCTGTGGGACACAATAAAGGCAGTCCTGAGAGGAAAATATATAGCGGTACAAGCCTTTCTCAAGAAACAAGAAAGGTCTCAGGTACACAACCTAACCCTACACCTAAAGGAGCTGGAGAAAGAACAAGAAAGAAACCCTAAGCCCAGCAGGAGAAGAGAAATCATAAAGATCAGAGCAGAAATCAATGAAATAGAAACCAAAAAAACAATAGAACAAATCAACGAAAGTAGGAGCTGGTTCTTTGAAAGAATTAATAAAATTGATAAACCCCTGGCCCGACTTATCAAAAAGAAAAGAGAAAGGACCCAAATAAATAAAATCATGAATGAAAGAGGAGAGATCACAACTAACACCAAAGAAATACAAACTATTATAAGAACATACTATGAGCAACTCTACGGCAATAAATTTGACAATCTGGAAGAAATGGATGCATTCCTAGAAACATATAAACTACCACAACTGAACCAGGAAGAAATAGAAAGCCTGAACAGACCCATAACCAGTAAGGAGATTGAAACAGTCATTAAAAATCTCCAAACAAACAAAAGCCCAGGGCCAGATGGCTTCCCGGGGGAATTCTACCAAACATTTAAAGAAGAACTAATTCCTATTCTCCTGAAACTGTTCCAAAAAATAGAAATGGAAGGAAAACTTCCAAACTCATTTTATGAGGCCAGCATCACCTTGATCCCAAAACCAGACAAGGATCCCACCAAAAAAGAGAGCTATAGACCGATATCCTTGATGAACACAGATGCGAAAATACTCAACAAAATACTAGCCAATAGGATTCAACAGTACATTAAAAAGATTATTCACCACGACCAAGTGGGATTTATTCCAGGGCTGCAAGGTTGGTTCAACATCCGCAAATCAGTCAATGTGATACAACACATCAATAAAAGAAAGAACAAGAACCATATGATACTTTCAATAGATGCTGAAAAAGCATTTGACAAAGTACAGCATCCCTTCCTGATCAAAACTCTTCAAAGTGTAGGGATAGAGGGCACATACCTCAATATCATCAAAACCATCTATGAAAAACCCACCGCAAATATCATTCTCAATGGAGAAAAACTGAAAGCTTTTCCACTAAGGTCAGGAACACGGCAGGGATGTCCATTATCACCACTGCTATTCAACATAGTACTAGAGGTCCTAGCCTCAGCAATCAGACAACAAAAGGAAATTAAAGGCATCCAAATCGGCAAAGAAGAAGTCAAATTATCACTCTTCGCAGATGATATGATACTCTATGTGGAAAACCCAAAAGACTCCACTCCAAAACTGCTAGAACTTATACAGGAATTCAGTAAAGTGTCAGGATATAAAATCAATGCACAGAAATCAGTTGCATTTCTCTACACCAACAGCAAGACAGAAGAAAGAGAAATTAAGGAGTCAATCCCATTTACAATTGCATCCAAAACCATAAGATACCTAGGAATAAACCTAACCAAAGAGACACAGAATCTATACTCAGAAAACTATAAAGTACTCATGAAAGAAATTGAGGAAGACACAAAGAAATGGAAAAATGTTCCATGCTCCTGGATTGGAAGAATAAATATTGTGAAAATGTCTATGCTACCTAAAGCAATCTACACATTTAATGCAATTCCTATCAAAGTACCATCCATCTTTTTCAAAGAAATGGAACAAATAATGCTAAAATTTATATGGAACCAGAAAAGACCTCGAATAGCCAAAGGGATATTGAAAAAGAAAGCCAACGTTGGTGGCATCACAATTCCGGACTTCAAGCTCTATTACAAAGCTGTCATCATCAAGACAGCATGGTACTGGCACAAAAACAGACACATAGATCAATGGAACAGAATAGAGAGCCCAGAAATAGACCCTCAAATCTATGGTCAACTCATCTTCGACAAAGCAGGAAAGAATGTCCAATGGAAAAAAGACAGCCTCTTCAATAAATGGTGCTGGGAAAATTGGACAGCCACATGCAGAAAAATGAAATTGGACCATTTCCTTACACCACACACAAAAATAGATTCAAAATGGATGAAGGACCTCAATGTGCGAAAGGAATCCATCAAAATCCTTGAGGAGAACACAGGCAGCAACCTCTTCGACCTCTGCCGCAGCAACATCTTCCTAGGAACAACGCAAAAGGCAAGGGAAGCAAGGGAAAAAATGAACTATTGGGATTTCATCAAGATCAAAAGCTTTTGCACAGCAAAGGAAACAGTTAACAAAATCAAAAGACAACTGACAGAATGGGAGAAGATATTTGCAAACGACATATCAGATAAAGGACTAGTGTCCAGAATCTATAAAGAACTTAGCAAACTCAACACCCAAAGAACAAATAATCCAATCAAGAAATGGGCAGAGGACATGAACAGACATTTCTGCAAAGAAGACATCCAGATGGCCAACAGACACATGAAAAAGTGCTCCATATCACTCGGCATCAGGGAAATACAAATCAAAACCACAATGAGATATCACCTCACACCAGTCAGAATGGCTAAAATCAACAAGTCAGGAAATGACAGATGCTGGCGAGGATGTGGAGAAAGGGGAACCCTCCTACACTGTTGGTGGGAATGCAAGCTGGTGCAGCCACTCTGGAAAACAGCATGGAGGTTCTTCAGAATGTTGAAAATAGAACTGCCCTATGACCCAGCAATTGCACTATTGGGTATTTACCCTAAAGATACAAATGTAGTGATCCAAAGGGGCACATGCACCCGAATGTTTATAGCAGCAATGTCCACAATAGCCAAACTATGGAAAGAACCTAGATGTCCATCCACAGATGAATGGATCAAGAAGATGTGGTATATATACACAATGGAATACTATGCAGCCATCAAAAGAAATGAAATCTTGCCATTTGCGACAACATGGATGGAACTAGAGCGTATCATGCTTAGCGAAATAAGTCAAGCAGAGAAAGACAACTATCATATGATCTCCCTGATATGAGGAAGTGGTGATGCAACATGGAGGCTTAAGTGGGTAGGAGAAGAATAAATGAAACAAGATGGGATTGGGAGGGAGACAAACCATAAGTGACTCTTAATCTCACAAAACAAACTGAGGGTTGCTGGGGGGAGGGGGTTTGGGAGAAGGGGGTGGGATTATGGACATTGCGGAGGGTATGTGCTTTGGTGAGTGCTGTGAAGTGTGTAAACCTGGCGATTCACAGACCTGTACCCCTGGGGATAAAAATATATGTTTATAAAAAAAAAAAAAAAAAAAGAAAGGACCAATACCCAACTTTTGTAGCAACATGGACGGGACTGGAAGAGATTATTATGCTGAGTGAAATAAGTCAAGCAGAGAGAGTCAATTATCATATGGTTTCACTTATTTGTGGAGCATAACAAATAGCATGGAGGACATGGGGAGTTAGAGAGGAGAAGGGAGTTGGGGGAAATTGGAAGGGGAGGTGAACCATGAGAGACTATGGACTCTGAAAAACAATCTGAGGGTTTTGAAGGGGTGGGGGGTTTTAGGTTGGGGTACTAGGTGGAGGGTATTATAAAGGGCACGAATTGCATGGAGCACTGGGTGTGGTGAAAAATAATGAATACTGTTATGCTGAAAATAAAAAATAAATTAAAAAAAAAAAAAAGAATGAAAAAAAAAAAAAAAAAAAGATATATGTAGTCTGCAGTTGTTGGGAGTGTTCACCATCCTTGCCTCTAACTCATCTCTCACTGCCCACACATTCAGATATAGGGGAATATTGATTGACAAAATATTAATTGCCAAATAACACTAGTTAGAGAATAAGAAAAATGCAGGCACCTGATTATATAATATTACATAAATAAAATATGTTTTTATAAGTGCTATTGGAAGTAAATTCCTCAATACTTTAATCACACAGAATGATGGAATCCTAGTTTTTTTTTCTTGTATTTACTAAGAAAATGATCATGCCTCAAGTATATTAAAATGGAATAGGGAAAATTAAAAATTGTTTTAAGATGATTTGCGTGTGTTGTGCGTATGTGAGAGAGAAAGTGAGAGAGAAAGATAAAGAAAAAGAGAAAGGGAAAGACAGAGAGGTGGCTGCAGTGAATTGATGAGTTGGAGGATAGATTTTAAAGTTTTGTCTTTTGCTTTCTACATTTCCTTTTCCTTAGGTTCAAGAGAACAATCAGTAATATCTCAGAAGCCTGCTGGTAACATCAGCAGAAAGAATTAGAGGTTCCCAGAAAATTAAGATGACATATAGTTTTCCTGACATAAGAAAATCATTTTTTGTCCCCAGCTATTTTCAATGATCTATACCCCACCTGTGTACTTGCCCAAGCACACTTCTTCCAAAACTTCCTGGGAGGTTCTTAAAAAGAAATGCATAAACCTCACTCCTTAAGGATTTTGAGGGAACAAGGCAATGGGAAAACTAACAGTCACCACCAGACCAGGAAATAGCCTAAGCTATTGAGACAATAAATCAGTGGTAAAACTCCTAGTGCTATTTCAAAAGCAATCAAGGCCTTGCATTCCTTGTCCCAGAAAATGAGCCCAAGACCCCATCTAGTTTATATCTGCTCTTGAAGCCAGCAGAGTCCCTTTCCCTTGTCCAACAGTTACCTCTGCTTTATTCTAACGTTGAAGTTTCTGCCCTCGGTGGAATACAAGCTTCATTCAGGTGAACATGCAATACATATTGCACAAATACATATGTGGATGTGCATGCATCCACAACCTTATGACCAACCATACACGGAATAATAAAACTCTCCCTTCTGAGTATTCATCTTAAATACTAAATAAAAATCTCTCTCCTGTTCAAACAGTCAAGGCTTTGGAACTTATTCCCTGTGATCTCCTTGTATGTTGTAAACAAAGATTCCTTTGTTTGACAACTCCACCTGTTTCTGTGATTCACCAAAGACTGTCCTCAGTTAGTTCAGTTGCTGTAATGGCTTTCACTACTCTGATTCTACCTCTCTAAGTCTCCAAATTTAACTATTTTTTCTCCCAATTCTGCATGTTCTTGGCTTTAAACTGCAACTCTGAAGAGAAGATTTGCTTGTTTAAAAAAAAAAAATCAAGAAAAGGTAGTAGTAGTTAACATTGTTACTTTGAACTTCCTGCCCTAAGGGGCTCTCCTGTTCTTTCTCTTTGACTTCCTGGACTAAAACGACAGAAATTTGGCAATACATCACTCCCCAATCCAGATTAATGCCAGAACAGTTTATACTCTTAGAAAAATATTAATCTAAAAGATCACATAATTAAATACTTAAGCATGTAGTGTAATATAGTGGTTTACAAGAAATATATTTTGGTCATCTGAATATTTGGTTTTCAACTATGGCTACTGACTCACAGCTCCTAAAACTCTTGGGATTTCCTGTGATAAGGGTGAGAGAGGTGTGTTTTGTTATGTTAATGAAGTGACCTTCAGACCTCACTCAAGGCAAGGGCTGTTTGCCTGAAGGACCAACCACTTGGTGAAAGCCTTCACAACTTTTTGCCTCCCCTTCCTCCCAATACAGGATTATCTGGGGAGGGAAGAGGATCTGGAGATTAGATCAGCAAATGACAATGATTTAGTCAGTCATGACTATGTCATGAAGCCTCCACAGAAAAGCTGAAAGGACTGGGTTCAGAAAGCTTTTAGTTTGTTAAATGTATGAAAAGGCAGGAAGAGTGGCAGTCTTACAGAAGGTAATAGAAGCTCTGTGCCCATTCTCCATACCTTGCCCTGTGCACTTCTTTATCTATCTATTGATTTAAATCTTCTATTATATCTTTTAATAAGCTGGCAAACATAAAGTAAGTATTTTTCTGAGTTTTGTGAGTCCCTGTAGCAAATTAAAAGAACGTAAGAAGTAGGCCACTGGGACCTCCAACCTGTAGTTGCTCAGTCACAAGCACAGGTAATAACCTGGGGCCTACAGTGAGACTGGCATCTGAGGTGGGGTTGGAGATAGTCTTGGAGGACTGATCCATTAACTGATGAAATCTTACGCTATGTTCAGGTAGATAGTGTCAGAATTTAGTTGAATTCTTGGAGATCCTGCTGTTGTCTGAAAATTATTTGGCATTGTTGGTATGATGTCCTAAAACCTAAAAAGATATAGCTACCTCAAAATAAGAATACGGTTGACAGCTTATATATAATAAGTGAGTATTTCAGGGATTTGAAATATACCCAATAAATAATGTAAGGAAATAAGGAAAGATTTTGAAATAAAAACAAGAATAAGAACCTAGTGGTACTAATAGATTAAATATATGTAATCTAGTTGAATTAAGAATACAATGGATAGAATACGTAATGGATTCAATAGAGATAAGAAGTCACTTAAGGATATAGTCATCTGGATACCAGCAAAGCATTAAAATTATCAATATAAAAGAGGTGTAAGATGTAGGTGATGTGTGTGGAACAAAAGCTAGAGAAGAAATTAGATTTCCTTACTACTCATAGCCTGTTGACAAGTCCTTGAAGCTCCTCTGGGGACTCAGCTGCTTCCATGTGGACAGATCCACTCAGGGCAAAAAGCATTCTTAGTCCATCCCCCAGGATACTGAAAATCTACTTTCACGTGTAACTAAAAGCTTTCTGAACCCAGTCCTTTCAGCTTTTCTGTGGAGGCTTCATGACATAGTCATGACTGACTAAATCATTGTCATTTGCTGATCTAATCTCCAGATCCTCTTCCCTCCCCAGATAATCCTGTATTGGGAGGAAGGGGAGGCACGTTGGGCAAAAAGTTGTGAAGGCTTTCACCAAGTGGTTGGTCCTTCAGGCAAACAGCCCTTGCCTTGAGTGAGGTCTGAAGGTCACTTCATTAACAGAACAAAACACACCTCTCTCACCCTTATCACAGGAAATCCCAAGAGTTTTAGGAGCTGTGAGTCAGTAGCCATGGTTGAAAACCAAATATTCAGATGACCAAAATATATTTCTTGTAAACCACTATATTACACTACATGCTTAAGTATTTAATTATGTGATCTTTTAAACTAATATTTTTCTAAGAGTATAAACTGTTCTGGCAGTAATCTGGATTGGGGAGTGATGTATTGCCAAATTTCTGTCGTTTTAGTCCAGGAAGTCAAAGAGAAAGAACAGGAGAGCCCCGTAGGGCAGGAAGTTCAAAGTAACAATGTTGACTACTACTCCCTTTTCTTGATTTTTTTTTTAAACAAGCAAATCTTCTCTTCAGAGTTGCAGTTTAAAGCCAAGAACATGCGGAATTGGGAGAAAAAATAGTTAAATTTGGAGACTTGCAGAGGTAGAATCAGAGTAGTGAAAGCCATTACAGCAACTGACCTAACTGAGGTCAGTCTTTGGTGAATCACAGAAACAGGTGGAGTTGTCAAACAAAGGAATCTTTGTTTACAACATACAAGGAGATCACAGGGAATAAGTTCCAAAGCCTTGACTGTTTGAACAGGAGAGAGATTTTTATTTAGTATTTAAGATGAATACTCAGAAGGGAGAGTTTTATTATCCTGTGTATGGTTGGTCATAAGGTTGTGGATGCATGCACATCCACATATGTATTTGTGCAATATGTATTGCATGTTCACCTGAATGAAGCTTGTATTCCACCGAGGGCAGAAACGTCAACGTTAGAATAAAGCAGAGGTAACTGTTGGACAAGGGAAAGGGACTCTGCTGGCTTCAAGAGCAGATATAAACTAGATGGGGTCTTGGGCTCATTTTCTGGGACAAGGAATGCAAGGCCTTGATTGCTTTTGAAATAGCACTAGGAGTTTTACCACTGATTTATTGTCTCAATAGCTTAGGCTATTTCCTGGTCTGGTGGTGACTGTTAGTTTTCCCATTGCCTTGTTCCCTCAAAATCCTTAAGGAGTGAGGTTTATGCATTTCTTTTTAAGAACCTCCCAGGAAGTTTTGGAAGAAGTGTGCTTGGGCAAGTACACAGGTGGGGTATAGATCATTGAAAATAGCTGGGGACAAAAAATGACTTTTCTTATGTCAGGAAAACTATATGTCATCTTAATTTTCTGGGAACCTCTAATTCTTTCTGCTGATGTTACCAGCAGGCTTCTGAGATATTACTGATTGTTCTCTTGAACCTAAGGAAAAAGAAATGTAGAAAGCAAAAGACAAAACTTTAAAATCTATCCTCCAACTCATCAATTCACTGCAGCCACCTCTCTGTCTTTCCCTTTCTCTTTTTCTTTATCTTTCTCTCTCACTTTCTCTCTCACATACGCACAACACACACAAATCAACTTAAAACAATTTTTAATTTTCTCTATTCCATTTTAATATACTTGAGGCATGATCATTTTCTTAGTAAATACAAGAAAAAAAAATCTAGGATTCCATCATTCTGTGTGATTAAAGTATTGAGGAATTTACTTCCAATAGCACTTATAAAAACACATTTTATTTATGTAATATTATATAATCAGGTGCCTGCATTTTTCTTATTCTCCAACTAGTGTTATTTGGCAATTAATATTTTGTCAATCAATATTCCCCTATATCTGAATGTGTGGGCAGTGAGAGATGAGTTAGAGGCAAGGATGGTGAACACTCCCAACAACTGCAGACTACATATATCTTAAGCCATGATTTTCTTTGCAAAGGTCAACATTGATAATGTTGTAGTCATACCTCCGTGTACCAGGAAAGAAGTAGCATATTTCTTGAAAGACACAGCTATCAAAGCTCCATTGAGAAACTGTAAAGATGGACAAGCGATTTCCAAATTACATATCTGATAATGGACATCTACTCTGATTATTTAAAAATGAATAAAAATAAAAAACCTTACTAATAACCAAACAGAGTATCCAATTTTACATGTGAAGGAAATAATGGAAGAGACATGTCACCAAAAGTATATGGATGGCTTATAGGCACATGACAAATTTCTCAACATTTAGACATTAAAGAAATACAAATTAAAATCATAATGAGACATGCTTACATATCTATTAGAATGGCTAAAATTATAAAGGCTAATTGTACTTGGTCTGAGCTAGATTGAGAAGCAACAAAAAATCTAAACTGTTGTTGGCATATATCATGATACAACCACTTTGGAAAATAGTTTGAAAATTTTTTTAACTGCAAAATATGTTGCAGTTACAAAAATAGCCATTTTACTTCTAGGCATTTAACCAAGAGAAACAAGCCCTATGTTCATACAGAGACTTGTATATGAATTTCATATCAGCTTTATTTTTAAGAATTGAAAACAGTGGAAATGTTCATCAATGTCCATCCATAGAGCAAAGAAAAATTATGATCTATTCATTAAAGAGATTACTATTCAACATCAAAATGAACTATTTACTATTGGAGATTCTCAAAGTAATGATGCTGAGAAAAGAAAAGCCAGGCAATCAATAGTATATACAGTGTCATTCCATGACTATAAAAAATCTAGAAAATACAAATTTATATATAGTCACAGTCATCAAATATATTGGTGTGATTTTAGTGCCTTCTTCTGTGATCCTATAGCTTCCTACAGTTGTATCTCTGAGCATTTGTTACACCATGTGAAAATATGAACTCTTTCTCTTCATTCTGTCTTACTAGAATAAGAGTCCTTGAAATTTTATGGACAATTGAACTCTCAGTTATTAGCAGAAATTCTATCACACAGTAAGTTTCCAAATATAAAAGCCAGAGTTTTACAATGACTTCTAAGCTTTACATGATCTAGCCACTCATTTAACCTCTGTGACCTCTTTCCCTGCTACTCTTCAGTCACTCACAGTGGCCTCCTTGCTATTCCTCAGATATGCCAGGCATGATCCAACCTTATGGCCTTCAAGATAGCCAATTCCTTTGTCTGGAGTGACCTTATTGCTGATAGTTCTGGGCAAATTCATCACCTTTCCATACATTTGTTCAATTGTCAGCTTCATTGTAACTACCCTGATCTTCCTATTAAAAATTTTAACTCCCCATCCCCTGCCTAGCAACCTTGATTTTTCTCACCCTGATCGAGTTTTTCTTTTTCCCCATTGTACTCATCCTTTTTGAATGCACTATGCCATTTTTATTAAGGTTTATATCTTTGAATTGTCTCACCCATTAAAATAAAAGTTCTACAAAGCCAAGTATTTCATTTACCAGTGTAGTCTGAAGTAATATCTGCCATATAATAGTTCAGTAGACAACTGGTAAATTTCAAAATAAATTAATGTTGAGAATATACTGAATTTCACAAGTCATTTCAATATTTATTTCCAAAAAAATAAACTATGTAAAACATACCTTAAATTTACTTTCAAAATATTTTATAGCATATAATGGACAATATACATAAGCCTTAAAGAAACAATCCTATAAATAACCATTTCATACCTACTTAAAAACTACATAATACCACACTCCTAGATCCTCTCTGAATGCTCTAAAATAACCCTAAAGGAAATACATTTTTAAAAATAACAGATTTTTTGTCAAATAATTTAATAAAATAAAAGTTTCATTCATCTATGTAGATCATAATAAATGTTTTTAATAAGCATGAAATTGTAACTCTGAAGTGTGCTAAAATGAAACCACCTGCTAAGGGTGAGAGAATAAAAATAAACATCATTTTTCCAAATAAGAGGAATTTATTACCTTTGAATCAAAGCATGTGGATTTGTTCAAACTGGCAATAAAGGAATATGGAGACACAAACCATAGAAAGTCATATTTTAGATTTCTAAAAGACTTCGAAGTGAAGAGTATACATTCACTTCTCACTTATTGCTCCTACATATTCATGAATTTGAGAGAAAATATAGGCCCTGTGTGTCTTAGCAACTAATGGGATATTTTTTGATATTTACATGCTTACACATAGTATGTGTTATAGTCTTCTCTTTTACATGCTGTAAAAAGGTTAACCCCTTTTCTGCAGAGATCTGAAAATGTGAAACAGTGCCTGAGTAGCTGAATTCATCTAATTCAAATTTCTTGCAGGTCTAAGACCTATTGTTTTTCACTTGACTGCCTCCTTTTTCATCTGTCAATTGGTTACAAATTCTGGTACTGAAGAGAATACATTGGGGCTGGTGGCTCAGTGTGTTAAAGCCTCTGCCTTCAGTTCAGGTCATGATCTCAGGATCCTGGGATCGAGCTCCACATCGGGACATAATGTAACGACAGATAGTTTATATGGGAGCCCTTTGGGTACTCTGGTGGATGAATGTTTTTAAATTAGTTTTTCATGGACATGGGGAGTTAGAGATGAGAAGGGAGGTGGGGGAAATTGGAAGGGGAGCTGAATCATGAGAGACTATGGACTCTGAAAAACAATCTGAGGGTTTTGAAGGGGCGGGGGATTTGGAGGTTGGGGTACCAGGTGTTGGGTATCATAGAGGGCACTGCTTGCATGGAGCACTGGGTGTGGTGCAAAAAGAATGAATACTGTTATGCTGAAAATAAATAAAAAATTAATTTAAAAAATATTAGTTTTTCGTAAACTACAAAAAAAAAAAAAAAGAAAAGCGCTCCCATTTATAGCGTACACTTTATGGTTCACAAAGCACGTGCCAACAATAAAAATAATAATGGGTTACAGTTACACTTCATAGAAAAGGAGGTACAGGGAAATTGAATGAAAGGGAATAACAAAGTAGGTTCATAAGTCAATCTTCCTTGTAAAAAAATTAACCTGAAAGTGCGTTTCTGCCACCTCTCTCCTGTGTGACATTTTATCGATGGGAGATGGAAAATAAATGGTCTGGTTAACCTTTCCCTCCCCCTCAAAACCCATTATTTGAAAACACAAAAAGGGAAGTGAAGGGAGAAATCCTCCCACTCCCATTCCCACTCACCTCCATAGCCACCTCCTCTTCCAAGAACCTAGCAGACAAGGTGCCAAGAAGTGTTAGGTACCAGCAGTGGTCTCAGATCTCATTCAAGGATCATGGTGAAAGGCATTCAAAGAGATTGTGGGGGCACAGGGATCCAATTAAGGGGGACAAGTTTAAGGTTTGCCTGGTCCCCTAAAAACTAATGGCACTAGAGAAGATGAGCTTTGGGAACTATAGCATAATGGATACAATGTGTAAAAAGCTTCAGTGAGTCATGGTGGGAAGAGGCCAAGAGGGCAGCAAACACAGTCTTAGATGATGTTATTAATAGCACTACAGGCTCTAGATTTCCTGTGGTGGTGTTCTTGGCAAGACCAGCCCGGCCAAAGTGGATACTCTCAACCTGGAACAGAGGGTCTTGGAGATGCCAGCACGTGAGGTATGATGAGAGGGTAAAATGATAGGAGGTGTCCTTTGGAAGGACTGACTCCTTTACTTTAAAAGGGAGAACCCAAATCTGTAGGTGAAATCTTTCTGGCTACAAAGAGGGCCAAGGCCTCCTAAGGTCAAGGTCTCCTCGTCACTTGCAAAGATGTCGAAGAACATATTCAGACATTTCAAAGATGTCCTCATATCATTGGTTCCCACTCTGGAATTCTATCAATAAGGTGAGAGTTCCTCTAGTTGAAAAAGAGATCTAAAAAGACTTCCCTTTCTCATGTAATTTCTGTAACCTCCAGGACACACCCACCTCCCCCTTCCAGCTCTGTAATGAAGCCACAGCTGGTGCCAATTTGTGGAACTCCTTAAAGGCTATTCTCCCTTATATACCCCGGGACCAAGTTCCCATGCTCCCTCACCCGATTTCCTGCACTCACCTCCCACCTGGTGTGTTCACACCTGCAAGTGCCTTTTACCAACCCCTTTGCCAAAAGGCAGCCAGAGTGACCTTTCAAAGACCTATCAGTTCCTGGCATTTGTCTCCATAGAAATCTGCACTGATCTTCTAACAAATTCTCAGTCCTCCAAAGGCACCCATAATCCTCCCATCAGTCTATTCATACCCCTCCAACTGACTGATGCCTGTTCTGCCCCATCTCTCTGCCCTTCAACCACACTGCCTCCTTCTTCCTGTGGAGACCTCTCATGGCACCTGCCTCCAAGCACAGGTGATTCCCATTGATGGGAAGACCCTCTTCTCTCCCCCATCTCCCCACTCCAGTTACTCCCACTTATTCGTGAGCTCACAAGCCCCATGGTACACACTCTCCATGCAGCCTGCTCTCTCTTTTCTAGCACTGGCCTCCGTTTCTAGCTGTGCTTGTGTCATGGATGTCCCTCCCCAGCCAGCCTCCAAGCTCTCTTTCCCTTTAGCTCCAACACCTGACACAGTGCCTGGCACGTAGTAAGCCCTGGCTAGCTTCTAAGAGCCTCACTGAGGGACTGAAAGCATTTTAAAAATGTCACCACGTAGGCTCCAAACTGTAGGCAGAAAAAGCTTTGCCTGGATTGACATTTTAGAGACGTATTCATCAAGTTGGATATGTTCACTGACTTTACCTTGTAAAATTAAAAAAAAAAAAAAGGACCTCTGTATCGCTTCGCATCTACCGAAGGCGCATGTATACTACTAGACCACGTTATGAGCTTAATGGAAGGAGACAAGATGTTTTAGCTAAGAAAATGTATAAGACTGTTGAGGTCAAGTGGGAGGAAACAGTCCGTTTGTTGGAGCATTGCTATCTTACTCTATCACAGCCACTCATAAAAATCTGACACGGGGTGAGTCAGAATTGTCTGTCGTAGATGAGTTAGATCTGGCTCATGTTCCTACAGACATGAAAGCCAGAAACGAAGAAGGAGGCTTTGAAAGCGTGGGTTGAGGAGGCCGTGTGGTTCACTGCGATGAGCTAAGTGCCCAGGGCCACCAGCAGACATGCTGGCCTGTATCCTTCCTTTGTTCTGGGGTCCCTCTTGCACCATGTGGTGAGGCTGGTGGCTGGGAGCAGCTCAGGACAGGACCCGGTGGCATCTTAATTCTCCCACCCTCCTGTGGGCTCCAGTGGGCTCCAGTAGGTCCCAAGGGACAGCCTGTCTTCCTTGAAAAGCCCAGTAGCACTGGGAGCAGAAACTGGGACCAAAGAGTGAGCACCCTGTTTGACAAGCTGGAGCAGCCACCTCTTCTTCAGATGCAGGGGGAGCCCTGGCATGCTGACTCCTCCCTTCTCCCTTTCCCCTTTCCTCTCTTCCTCCCTCTTTCCTTCCCCTCTCTCCTTCCCTGGTGGTGCCCTTTCCCAATGCCCACTTCATCCCTTTTCCTTTCTATATACCTGTCTTCTAGAGTTTCTTCTCTTTCCTCCCCATTACTTCCCTTCATCTGAATCTCCTCTTTGGTCCCTTTGTCCCTGCTCTCTGCTCCTCCTCCCCTTCCCTGGCCCCTGTTCAGCTCCATACTGAATGCAGGCAGAGCTGGACTAACATGCTCACTTGCTAGCTCAGCCACCCTCCAGAGAAGTCACTCTTCGGTGGCCACCTTCCTGACCCCCTGGTCGCTTCTCCACTTGTTCAGATATTGCTCTGAAGTCTGAGGAGGACAGAGCGGGGCTGCCACAGAAGCAGGCCAGAGGAGAAACCAAACCATGTGTCCACACTGTCCCCCAGCACTGCTGCTCTGAGAGCTTTCTGAGTCCTCTACAGGGTTAGGATTTAGGGGCTTCTTCAGAACCGGGAGTGAAAACAACCATAGGTCAAAAGAAAAGCTATGGCACCCACAAAAAATAATAATCACAAATGAAAACTATGTTAACTCTGAGTCCCAAAGTCGAAAAATTGCCTTGAATCTGTCACTAGAAAGCACCCAAGGCCTCACTCTCTGGGTTCTGGGTGCCCTGGGAATGGCAGGAGGCTCTGAAAAGCACGTGGGGGTGCCGAACTATGGGGGCTAGCCTGCCCTCTGGCGGGGGGGGGTACCTCCTGTGGCGCTGTCCCGGCCTGACCCCCTGCGGACAGGGTGTGGCACAGCGTCTGGGGTGGTCCTGGTGCCCTGGGGTTGGCGGGAGGCTGGGGCCCGAACATCCCACGCCCAGCTCCTGGACCGCGTTTTCTGCTTCAGGTGAGGGCGCGTCATGGTGTCACTTTACCTGTGAGCAGAGGGTCCTCCAGAGAAGCCATTGGGCGGGGAGGGGCAGCAGGCGGCGGGAACGGGAACAGGTCACCACGGCCTCACAGGCTAGGCTGGAGCATGAGCGTGCAGGGGCAGCGAGTATGGTGGGTCCTGCAGTCCCGAATGGGCTGCAGCACTGCACCCTGGCGCTGCGCGCCCCTCCTTCCCGCCTGGGCAATTAGCAAAGCCCCTTCTCCAGGCCGCCCCCGACCCGCCCCCGCCCCCGCCCCCCTCCCTCCTGAGTCCTCTGAGAGCTCACTTCCAGCTTTGGAAATTAGCAAAGACCCTTCTCTACGCTGGCCCCACCCCCTCACTTCTGAGGCCAGAGCCCATGCTGGGGTGCGGGGCTAAGCCCTGGCATGCTGCTGCATTGCCAGCGCCTGCGCTGGGCAGCCGCCTAGCCTGGCTCCCTGAGTGGGTGTCAACGCGCAGCCTGGCTGCCAAAAGATCATCAGTCCTAAACGCCGGCTGCACTCTTGGGTCAGTTTGCTGGCTTCCAGTTTGCGCCCAAAGCCAGGAACCAGCTTCCCCAGCACAGGCCTGGGCTGAGATGCCTGCCTGGGATCTGTCTGAGCAGTCTCCTCCACTCCAGGCAGGGATGGCACTTCGACCTGGATGTTTGGGTTTTTGGTTTGTTTTTTTGGTCATTGGTTATTACATGACCTCCAGGGTAGGTGCTCCACAAAGGGAGTGAAAACAGGACGCCATATATAGCATACAGCCATTCTAGAAAAATAGCTTGGGGTTCTCTCGGGAACGCGGCATTGGTCCTTGCACTATGGTTTAATAGAAAAGGGATTATGCACCAAGTTACTTAAATGAGCATAGGTTGAAATCGTTTACTGAGAGTAAATATTTTAAATAGTTATATTTTAACTAAATCTATTATCAATCATAAATCTATTACACGAAGGTTACAGGCAATTTAAAAGCAAGAGCACTCTCTTCAGGGTTTTAAATAACCCCTGTCTGTCTTGGCACATGAGAATGCAAAGATAGGAAATGGTTTGTAAAAGATCATATAATAGCTTTTACTAATTCTATTTATTTGACAGACAGAGATCACAAGTAGGCAGAGAGGCAGGCAGAGAGAAAGATGGGGAAGCAGGCTTCCCGTCAAGCAGAGAGCCTGATGAAGGGCTCGATCCCAGGACCCTGAGATCATGACCTGAGCCCAAGGCAGAGGCTTAACACACGGAGCCACCCAGGCGCCCCCAGATGAAATACATTTCTGACTTAGAAACTTCAGATAGAATTTTTTTGTCCATGATGACAACTGAAGAAAATGTGTCATCCCTAAACCTAACCTTAAACCCTACCAACGCTGAAACCTAAGCTGACCTTAAAGCCCAAACTAGAACCCTGAATCCCAAACCTGGAATGGAACCCAAAGCCTGTACCTGAGCCCTGGATCCAAGCCCTGAACCACGAACCCAAACCCTAAACCAGACCTCCAAGTCATGAAACCTGAACCAAATCTCAGCATGAAGTCAAACCCCAAATTTGACCTTGAAGTTTATCCCATAAGCCCTGAGTCTTAAAGCCTAAATCATAAACTTAAAGCCCTAAACTATAACTCTGTTCCCTTGTCCTTCACTCTAAACCCTCACCCTAACACTAAACCCAAAGCCTGATCTAGAACTCTGACTAAAACCTGAACCTGAACCCAAATTCAAATGCTTCACCACACTTTGCTTATGCACTTGCCATTGACGGATATTTGCAGTTTCTACCTTTTGATTCTTGTGAACATTGTTTGGGTTGGAGGCTAGGGTTAGGGTCTTGGATTAGGGTAGGGTCCAGGCTTGAGACCAAGTTGAGGTCAGAGTGTGGGTCTGCATCAGGGCCATGTTCAGTGCCACTGTTTGGGTCAAGGACTGTTGTAATTCCACATTGTTTCCAATTCATTGTTCCTTAGCTATTTGGGGGGAAGTTGGGGGGTATTGGGCTCCATGCAGCTTGAATTTCCGGAATGAAATGGCATCAGCTGGACCCGGGGAGGGAGCAGGACCTTCCACTGAAGGGTGAGCTTCCACAGTCCTGCACTGCCTTGCACCGCCTGCAGAGGGCGCCAGACCCCAGCTCCCGCCCTGAGCCCAGGCTGCACAGCCACAGCTGGGACCAGAGCCCCGCCTCTTCAGGACCCACTGTGGAGACTTCTGGAGAATGTGGGGCGCCTCCCACCCTGACAGGACAAGCTGAGGAGGGTGTGGCTCTGATCCACACTGACCGGACCCGTTGTGGAGGACGCGCCCACACTGGCAGCAGTCCAACCTCCTAAGGACCAGATACTGGAGGAGCTGAGGAGAAGCCGCCTGAGTGGACTGTCAAGGGGTTCGTGGTCTCAGGACCCCACAGAGGAAGGGCGCCCTGTGTAGACACTGGGGCTTCCGTCGTTTTGTGTGAGGAGACGTGGCCTCCTACTGTGCTGTGCGCGGGGCTGTGGGGTCCCCCCTTTCTGGGCTCAGGTGCTCCTAGTTCCTCATCTGTGTTTGTGTGCTCGCGGATTCGGTTCCTGGGGCTCCTCAGATGGTCTGCAGTCAGGGAGCGTCTGCCTGCTTCGGTGCTTGTGCTCTCCCCACCTCAGCCCTGCGGGGTCCTTCCCGTGTCCACACCCACTCCAGGCTTGCGCCGAGTCCGGAAATTCGGGAGCCAGAGTGAGGACTCTGTAGACGGTTTTGGGGAGAGTAGGTATTTTCCCAGTGTGGGTTCTACCCTGAGCACAGTGCCTCCCCATCTCCATGTGTACCCATCCCTGTCTGTCGTCATTGTTGCAGGGCTGTCAGAGGACAGGTCTGTCACCTTCTTGGTTCAGGGGCCTCCTGGGTATCTTGCTGTCTTGGATGCAGGTGTAAATGAGATCGTTCTCAGCAGTCTCTTTTTGATGGTTACTTCCGAGCACGTAGGAGTGTCACTAATTTGTGCATATTGATTTTGTTCCTTGCAAGTTTTTGAATTTATTAGTTCAATTGGCCTTAAACTCAATCTGCCAGTTATTTGACCAGCAGCATGGGTTTAATTGGGAAGAGCAGAGAATGGCAGTCTGGGCTGAGCAAGCTAAGGTCCCATCACAGGCAAGTGCGAGAAACAAAGGAGAGGAACATTATTTCATGGAGGAGGAAGAAGTTGGGAAGGGTGCTTGAAGGAAAGTCCCTTGGAGAAAGGCAGGGTGATGGAGAATTCTCACCAGCTGAGCTGCAAAGCTCCTACAAAAAGTCAGGAGATGAACCTCCAGCTTCCCGTGTGGGGCCTGGAATTGGTGAGTCTCTTCTAACCAGCTTGCGGTGGAACGTTGTGGAAAAACTGAAATTCCAAATCCACTGCTTCTACTGCACCTGAGATACAGGGGCCCATGATTTAATTCTCCCACGAGTCTCTTGCTAACATGTGTCCTCTCCATGTTGGGTGACCTGGATTTGGGAGGGCTTGGCCTCCATCCCAAAGTCTGATGTTCTCTGTGCTTCCGTGTGATCGTGCTAACATGGATATTTGGAAGATTCATTTCCTCTGTGGTGATTTCAAAGTGCAGTCAGCTTGTTATAGCAGCACAAATACGTGCTGTCTCCACACTCAGATTCCCCAGCCGTCATTTCTTTACCAGGTTTGCCACTTCACACGGGATGCTTCAGTGTGTTTGATCCCACACCAGGACAATGTCCTGCAGAACCACCACATAACCTGAAATGAGGAGATCATTACAGAAACCATCCAAGGGTTAGTGTTAGGAACCAGGGACATGGCAGGGCTGATCTGAAGACCCCATGGAGAGCTGTCTGGGTGGCTGAGTTGACAGTGGAGCTGAGGGTGAGTGTCTGGCTCTGGCTTTGTGTCCAGGAGTCAGCTCTGTGTGGGTGTGTCCTTAGCTAGGCATGCAGATTTCTGCTCCTCTGAATCCTTTCCGGAGTTCCAAATGGCACAGTTTCCTTCTGGGCAGCAGGCTGAGTCCTCTGGGATTGCCCATGTGTCCCCAAATTGTAGGGCACCTACTGCAAGGCCTTTGGGGTCAGAATCTTGAAAAGCAAACCAAAGGTTATGGTTAGGGCCCACCACATGGCAGGCCCGATCTGCCAGCACTGTGTCCATCTTTCTGGGGGAGGAAGCAGTCGAGGGATTTGTTCAGGGTGAGTGTCAAGCTCCAGGTTTGCATCCAGTGGCCTGCTGAATATGGGGCTGTCCAGAGGTAGGAATGCAGATTTCAGTTCCTCTGAATCCTTTCTGGAGTTCCAAATGGCATGGTTCCTTTCAGGGTGTCAGGGTGAGTCCTATGGTGTTCCTCACTGTCCCCAATCTCTGAGGCTTTGGAGCCAGGCCATCGGGGACAGACAAACACAGGCTGGAGAGCTTTAATGTCAGAAATGTATTTTCTCACAGATCTGGAGGCCAGAAGTTCCAGATCAAGGTGCCAGCAAGGTTGGTCTCCAGTGAGCTTTTTCTTGTTGTTCTATAGATCACTACCTTTTCAACTGTGCCCTCAGATGACCTCTTCTCTGTGGGCCCCCAGAGGGGAGGTAGGGGGAGTGCTTTCATGTGTTTCACCCTTATGAGGACACCAGTCCTAGCAGATTAGGACTCCTGTGACCTCACCAAGCCTTCAGTACCTCCTTCTAGGTAGGCCCTATCTCCAGATGCAGTCACACTGGAGATTAGGAATTCTTCATATGACTTTTGTGGGGACACAATTCAGTCCATAACAATTAGTACAGGAGAAAAGCCATGGAGAGAATTCTAGAGGAGTCACACGTTGATGTTATAAGGTAAGTGGGTATAAAAGAGCACCTCTGAAGTCCAATAGGTCATTAGAGCTAGAAGCCGACAGGAAAGTCCTGTATGTGCCACAGTTTTGAGTTTGATGCAAGCGCAACTCTGAAGGGAAGATATTTGGGAGGCCTTGGCCGACCACTACTTCCAGCCAGGGGTGATTCTGGAGGGAGTATCTCTCGGAGTGCTGCCTAGAATCAAGACTTTGGGGTTGGAAAAGTGCCACTTCCAAAGCTGGAGAAGGATGGTGCTGTAAGTTACTTGAAGAGTACTGTTCTGGGAGATAGGAGATCTGGGGTGTCTTCTTTGTTCTGCTGCTGACCAGATGTGAAAATGCAGATTAACTCCCTAACCATCTCAGTTCTACCACCATGTGCTGCTGTCATGTGTCCCAAGCCCCAGAGTTAGTTTGATCCATAAGCAGAAGCCGGTCTTTTAGTTCCCAATCTCTTAATCGGGCTGATCGTCACAATATATAGCGGACACGTGACAGCCACCGGGGAGAAGTAAGGGTTGTCTTCCCCTCAGGGAGAGTGGAAAAGCTCTAGGAGAGGGCATACCCATAGACCAAAGGCAGCCAGTGCTGGGGAGTGGAGCCACGGGGAAGAGTGTGCTGATGACAGCCTTGTGGAGGGAGGGCAGAAAGAGCCACCACCATGACACTTGAGTTACAGATCGAGCTTGGGGATAGAGAAGGGATCAGGGCACGGTAGAGCAGCAGCTGGCAAAGTGATTCTGTTGAGCTTAAGCTCATAGTGCCTTAGCGAATTAGAATGGGAAATGCCTTGCTATTGTCTGTGACTCTGTGATTGTGTGAGTATGAGTGACAGAGTGGGGACAAAGAGAGAGGGAGAGAGAATACATTAAATTTTAAAGAAGGACAATAAGGGACGCCTGGGTAGCTTACTCAGTTAAGCATCTACCCATGGTTCAGGTCATGATCCCAGGATCCTGGGATTGGATCCCAAACCAGGCTCTAGTGGGGGGCCTGCCTTCCCTCTGCCTGCAGCTCCCCTTGCTTGTGATCTCTCTCTTCCTCTGTAACAAATAATAGTAAAAAATAAACAAGGGCGATACGTTATGTTTACTTTTGTTTCTGATGCCAGACATGGGTTCAGAGGATTGAAGAGGGAGATCCAAGGAGCTAGCCTCTCAAGAGGAGTGAATACCTAGTCACTGGTAAGACCCCTGGTCCTGCAATACAATATGGCTCCTGTGATCTGGGTCCTGTTAAATGCCCCTCGCCATCCTTCACCCGATAGTTTGATTCTTCATTGCGTTCAGTGTGGGGAACTGGGAGAAGCTATGACACTTGGCCCTTTGTGGAGGAATGTTAGTAGTATAAATAGCAATAGTTATCAGTTCTGGAGCACTTCCATGACTCTGCTGCAGGCACTCTGCTGTGACCTGGGTTTATAGCAGTGAGATAAACATAGAAATAGATGTGGGCTCTGTTCCCAAGAATCTGAAACCCACTATTCTCCTTGTCCCCTTCCCATTCTGTCTTCTTCAGCCCTTGTGCAATCCCACCAAGCAGGAAGCTTGCTTCTCCCCTTCCCTCTCCTGCTCCCCCTGCTTGTGCTCTCATTCCCTCTCTCTGACATGTAAATAAATCAAATGTTTTAAAAAATTATAAAAAAGGCAAAACAAATAACCATTTTTGGAGAGTGATTTTCTGAATGCAGTTATGGGCAGTGCTGGGTACTGAAGAAGACGCTCTGCTGACCAGAGGAGTGGGGAAATTACAGAACAAATTCCACAGGTCATTGAATATATCACATTCATCACCCCACCCATAGCACTCATTAATCTCTAGCCCAGCCAATATGTTGGTTATAAAAATGAGCTTTCTCCAAACTGACAGGAAGTTCTCGTTTTAGCAATGTAAATCATTCTGATCTTTATCACTAATGTGATCTAATCCTGTCTAGTAAAGAAACTTGAGAGTTCTATATCTCTGTAAGCATTTAAGAAAAACAATGGACTCTACTCTAATTACTTTTTAACTAACTTGACTTGCCAAAGGAAGGAGAAAGTAAATATCAGAAATCTTACCACTAAGCACAAGTTGCAAGTTATACCTGCCAAAATGTGGTTCAAAATATAAGTAACCAGTCTCCTTAGAAGCCTTTTACCTTCTTATATCTGTTATGTTGGGTAAATGAGTAGTTACTAGAATACAGCTGGCTCAGTGATCACAATTCAGCTTACCCTCAGAAATATAAATAGATTACATGTTTAGCCCGGTAACTGGACACTGATATAGAATTATTCACTGGCTGATTCCTAGATCAGAAACCACAAAAAAATTTTCTTTTTTATGGAAGTATGGCTGTTACAATAGTCTCACCTGTACCTCATAGTGATTGACTTAACTACTCTATACGTTACAACTCTAGATGTAACATTTTAATAAAACAACAATATCTTTGATGGTATCATGGAAATGTAAGTGCCTTGTGCACTTTTCTTAATGTGTATAATTACCTAAACATCATAGTAAGTAAATCAAGGCCATTGTCAAGCTTCCGTCAAGGAGAGTCCTTAACTAGAGGGATTTCCCATTGCTCTCAGGATGATAACCTCTGAGTTACAGGTTCCGTTAGTTGGCCACACACATTTGGAGCCTTGTGGACTTTCTGACAGCTGAGCAGCATATCTGTTTCAAGCATTGTGATCCCTGTTCTTACTGCAAGAGTGACAGTTGTCACTTTTCCTTTGACCCCTGTCTTTAGGAAAGTGTCTGACTCAGAAAGTCGAGTCAGTACCCCCCAAAAATATTTTCAGGAGAACCACCTCAAAGATGATCACCTGAGATACTGTCAAGAAAAAAAAAAAAACTGAAATTCTAAGCAACATCCATAAAAAGTATTTTCATGTTGATAAGGAAAGATTTTCCCCTAAATACCAGAGAGGCTCCATGAAAGTGAGATTTTTACCTATTTTGTTCACCGTGTCACCAGTCCCTAGAAGAGCGCCTAAGACATCACTCAAGATTAGGTTGCTTTGAATGAATCAAATGAATGAATGAACTGTAGCCTTTGATAGTGAGGTAGTTTATGGTCCTTAGGCAAGAGATGTGATTTGTGTTGGGATTTCAAGAATGGGAGGTGCCGAAGAGAAAATTGAGAAGCTAAATGTGAAAATATGCAATTTACTGACTGGAGTAGTTCTGAATATATTTCAAACATAATTAAACTATGGCTGTGGGTCTATATGTGTTTTCATAATTTTCCCTTGAAAATGTGAGGCATACAGATGTCATCTCCAGTGAATTCTCCTTGTCCGTATACAGAATCACCAAAAAAAAAAAAAAGGCATTCTGACAGTCCTCAGCCCATCCACTCCAGGATTGTGACTCTTTCTTCTCCATGTTCTTTCTGACATCATGGACTTTCAGGTTGACCTCTCTCATCTTGGGTCCCACTCTCATTAGCTGTAGAAGTCATGCGATGTTTGTGATGTGAGGGTGGCAATACTCTCTGACTTTTGGTTACAATATGTCTTTGAAAGCCAGTGTTTATTCTGCTTTTACAGCATTTCTCCATTTGAATTGGCCACCTTTTAAGTGGTCATTAGCCACATGTGGCTACTAGCCATGGGACTTGGACAGCAGAGGTGTGGAAAGTCCGCACATTCTTCCACTCAAAGGATATTGTGAGTTATGCTACATCTTTTTTTTTGAAGTGCCTTTTTTAGATATTTAAATTCAATTAGCCATTAGATAGTACATCATTGGTTTCAGAGAATTCAGTAACTCATCAGTTGTGGATAACCCTTGGTGCTCATCACATCACGTGTCCTCCTTAATGCCTATCACCCAGTTTCTCCATGTCTCCCACTCCCCTCCCCCCCAGCAACTCTCAGTTTGTTTCCTATAGTTAAAGGTGCCTCATGGCTTGTCTCCCTTTCTGATGACTCCCATTCAGATTTCCCTCCCTTCCCTCTGATCCTCTGTACTACATCTTAATCTCAACAGTCAAGCAGTGGTAGTAATTCAGTCATGGAGTCATGCATATTCTAAATCTGATGAGGTGGATTCCCATACTGCCTTTGTCTCTTCTAGAGCGCTTACATTTGTTATGTTATTGCTGCTGCGTTCATGTTTCTCGTTCACTGAATGTCTGATAAAAGAATTAGTAAAATGTGTGACTGCAGAAAATACAATGGTCATGGATGATGAAGATTTTCTCCTTGACCAGACTCGAGTCAAGTTCCTCTGAGTCCTCTTTCTGTCTAGCCTTGACCTTAGGCTCCGCCCACTTAGCCCAGTTTTAGCAAGAAATCTGCTTGGTCATTTTTCAGCAATCTTCTATCCTACTCTTGATATCTGATCAAATTCCTTATCTCTCACCCCTGGTATCTTACCACTTTTTTTTTTTTAAGATTTATTTATTTTGACAGAGAGAGAGCCTGAGCAGGGGGAATAGCAGAGGGAGAGAGAGAACCAGACTCCCCACTGAGCAGCAAGCCCAATGCCAGGCTTGATCCTGGGATCAGATCATGACCAAGCCAAAGCCAGAGATTTAACCAACTAAGCCACCCAGGTGCTTCAGTATCTATAACCCTTAATATCTGATCCAATCCCTTATTCCCAGGGCACCTGGTTGGTGCAGCTGGTTGTACGTTTGACTCTTGGTTTCTACTCTGGTCATGATCTCACGGTCCTGAGATTAAGCCTCACCTCAGGCTCTATGCTCAGTGAAGAGTCTGATTAAAATTCTCTTTCCCTCTCCCTCTACCCCTACCCCTGCTCCCTCTCTCTAAAATGTATTAATAAGTCTTTTAAAAAATTCCTTATCCCCTGATCTCAATAGTTTATGACCCTAGCCTTCCTTCAACAATATTACTGTCCAGATGGTTTAGCCAGAATCCCTTCATCCTTACCCTTGATGTTCCATCTTAATTTTACATTCAGTGATCCCCACCATGCTCTTTAGCTGTAAATCTCCATTTGTCTGAGCTGAGCCAGATTTCTCTCCCATACTATACAATAAAATCTCATCATAGTAGCATCCCTTGAATAAAATCTTCCTTACTCTCTTTAATGGGTGTCACAATATTTTTTTTTTCTTTAACAGTCAGGAGGGTGCTAATTGAGTACCATGACAAAAGGCCTAACTTCCTATAATGGACATTTCCTTGGTTTACCTGACAAATACTCTTTCTCTCTTCTAAGGAAAATTTCCGGTTCTCAGTATAACTGCCAACTGGCCCAGGGGTGGACAAGTGAGGCAGATGAGACCAAAATGAAAATTCTGTTGAGACACTGGACCTTGAGGATTCAAGCCAAGGACATAAAAGTGTTGGTACTCCATTATTCTGATGGTCCGTTAACTCTTGCTTTTTTGGTTCCTGTGTCTATCACTGCCCCTGCCTTTTTGAAGATAATGACCATTCATCTGAGTACACGGTTCACAGAATCCCTTTGCAGTGGCCCATGCGGGCCAAGGTAGTAGAGCATAATAGATCTCTGTAAGTTTTTAAAAAATGTCTTTGTCCCTGTTGCCCATGGCCATTAAAGACCAAAGGTCGGGGGTAGGGGGATATTGGAAAAGGTGAAGTTATAGTTACTCACTGATTTTTTGATTGGTAGAGAGAAAGCAACACCTACATACAGGGCCAGTGGGTGAGTGGAGGAAACATCTTTGGCTCTAGGAGGAATGGGGGAAGGAGAAATATTAATAATCTTTGTCTTTGGAACTGCCCCTGAAGACTTCCCCACACAGGAAAATGACCTAGCGTGACTCTCCTAAACTTCGGCAAGCCCCTTAAATTTAACTGACTTCTAGATCTGATACTCCCTGCTGGATAACTCTGATCATTATTGGATTGTTACTTATTTTATTTTAAAATTATTTTTAAAGAAAATTTTAATCTAAATACAATTAATTAACATATAATACTAGTTTCAGACATACAGGTTAGTGATTCATCAGTCTTTTGTAACACCCAGTGCTCACTGTATCACATGCCTTCCTTAATGTCCATCACCCAGTTACCCCATCCAGCCATCCCTCTCCCCTCCAAGAACCCTCAGTTTGTTTACTGTGATTAAGAGTCTCTTCTGAGGGGTACCTGGCTGGCTCAGTGGGTTAAAGCCTCTGCCTTCAACTCAGGTTATGATCTCAGGGTCCTGGGATCGAGCCCCACATCAGGCTCTCTGCTCCCTGGGGAGTCTGCATCCTCCTCTCTCGCTCTTCCTGCCTCTCTGCCTACTTGTGATCTCTGTTTGTCAAATAAGTAAATAAAAATCTTTTTTTTTAAAGTCTCTTCTGGTTTGTCTCCCTCTTTGACTTCATCTTGTTTTATTTTTTTCCTTTACTCCCCTATGATTCTGGTTTGTTTCTTGAACTCCACATATGAGTGAGATCATATGATAATTGTCTTTCTCTGACTGACTTATTCGCTTGGCATAATACCCTCTACTTTCACCCCTGTCATTGCAAATAATTGCCATTTATTTTAACTCGACAGAGAAGGCCACTAGAAACAGCAGGTGATGGCCCCAGCTCCTGTTCCTCCATGCAGAACATCTGTCAACACCTGTGGACATCTTTTCCTCCCCCCATTCCTATGAATGTTGCTCAGTTGTTACATGGCATGGACAAATGCTGTTGGCTGGTGGCATGGACACACTGGACAAGCTTGGCCTTCGGTAAAACAAAGACTGGCTTCAATTACTCAAACTGAAACAGGAATGCTTGGATGAACAAGCCTGCCAGGAAGTCCCACTGGAGGTACTCAACCTGTGCCCCTTCCCTCCTTGGACCAAGAACCTGAACTTGAGAGATGAATGGCTTATCCAAGGTTATGGCAAGGTTACACAGAGCTGAAACTAGACACAGGTGTACATGCCTATTGATCAAGGCTGGCTGAGAAATCGAACTGCCTCAAATCTTGATTCTTTTTGCCACTTCTTATTCTCTGACCCTGTTTTTCATAGTTTAGGATGTAGGAATAATAAAAATATCAGCTATTGGGGTATCCTGACTTTTTGATGTTTTAGTTCTTGTCAGACATTTACCATAATGCTTAGCACATGGATATGTGTGTGCACACACGTGCACATGCATGACACTCAAAAAATTGTTTCCTGATATTAACTTTATCAGTGCACTTTGCATCCACCACCAATTGGCTGTTTTGTCACAAACTGATTAAAGCAGAACTGTCAAGTGAGGAACTTCAAAGCCAAAGCATTAAGTGCTTTGAAAAACCAGCACCTGGGAGGATTTGTCTCAGCATCTGTGATTAGAAGGCAGCAAAAAGAGACTTTGGGGACACAGTTCACCCCTTCATGAAGCAGCCATTCAGAACTTTCTCCGAAGGGCTAATGCCTAATCTTCCAAAGACCAGCAAGAACAAGCTTATGGTCTGTTAAAATCAGATTTTTAAAAGATTTTTATTTATTTATTTGAGAGAGAGAGAGAGAGAGAGTGAGAGAGAGAGCATGAGAGGGGAGAAGGTCAGAGGGAGAAGCGGACTCCCCATGAAGCTGGGAGCCTGATGCAGTCCTTGATCCTGGGACTCCAGAATCAAAATCAGTTTGATTGACTCAATACAGTCAGGGAGGACAGTCCTCAGGAGTCACAGAATGCTGGTTGCCATGAGGGAGGAGTCTTTTACAAAGTCTGGGCTCTCACAGAAGGAGTCTGAAGCACGTGTATGGAAAGCAGAGGTCAGTTCTGGATTAGAAGCTCTTTCTGAGGGGAAATGAGTAGAAGCAGGGATTAACCAGGACTTGGGCTCTGCTTTATTCAGTTCAAGTTGCTGCAACAAATGATGACAGACTGGGTGGCTGAAACAGCAAAACATGTACTATTCCTTGCAGTTCTAGAGACTGAGAAGTCCAAAAGCAAGATCCTGGGAGATCTGATATCTAGCAAGAGACTGCTTCATTATCTACAAATGCCCATATTTCTGTTGTAGACTTGCATGGATGACAGCTGGCAGAACAATCTCTCAGGTCGTTTCTCAGAAGTGCTTTTATCTCATTCACAAGTGTTCCAATCTCATGACCTCACCACCTCTCAAAGCCCATACCTCCTGATGGCACTCCTTGAGGGTCAGGGCTTCAACATCTGAATTGGGACAAGACACAAACATTCAGTCCATTAGCAAGTGTTGTCATGAGGACAGCATAGCTTATCAACTGGGTATCCCCAGGAATCCATGGGACTAGCAAAGCAGAATCTGGGGGTGTCACTGGTAGGAAAGCAGGAGGTCCCCAAGAGACAGTCCTCATAGCATTTTACAGAGACAGCAGGACCCTTGAGAAACAATAGTTTCCGTGACCCATACACCAGCCTTTATCTATGCCTGTCCTCCCTGCTGGATTCACAGCAAGCCTACTTCTTTCTTTTCCAGTACAAATGGATTTCCACTCTCTGAATCCTGATGAATTTTTGCTCTTTTGCAGTTAGTAGGTTGTCCCTCAGGATTCTGCATGTCTGGATTTGCAATCGTGGAAACTGCCAAAGGTCTAGGGACCTGCATGGCAGAACCCGGCCTCTACCACTATTGCCCAAGGTAGGGACTCTGGTCCCTTGAGCGTCCTGTGCTGCTGTCAAAGGTCTGTGTGCATTGGCTTATTGTTTTTTTTTTTTAATGTAATTGCTTATACGTGTGTTTCATCATGCTCAAGTGGCCTTTCTGTGAAAAAGTGGCCAAGCTACACCTAGAAGTCACTGAAGAAAGTTCTAAGAACTCCTGGTTAGTATGAGGCTAGAGAGAGAGAGAAAGAGAGAAAAGAAATCTGCCTCTCTGCATTTTGCAAGTCCCTGGGCAAAATCTGTTGGCTGTGCACTCCTCACACGAAGATTCCAGGCAGGGAGACCCTCCTGAGCCTCATCTCCCTGAGTTCCTCTTCCAGAAGCAATCCCTAGTTTGAGACCAGGGTTAGCGAAAATAGAGCAGCAAAGCAGGGTCCAGAAGGAAGGACTGCCACAGACCATGGAGCACCAGGGGGACAGGCTGGTACCTCCTCACGGTTGGGGTACAAATGGGCTCAGCTCAGCAGGTATAGGGGTGCCCTTGGCCCCTCTGGTGGGCTTTGCAGTGCCCCAATCTCAGGAAGAAAAAAGGCTGGCTCAGGTGACATATTTTTGACTGGGAAGGAGCTGACAGCAATGGAAATAAACAAGTAGGGAATGATGTTGTAAAGTTGGAGGGTTTGTCCTTTATATCTCAGCTTTCTCTCCTATCTTCCCTTGCTCTGTAGTGTGTTATCAAAGAAGTTTTTGGCATGATATTCCTGTTCACTGATTAACTCTTGAGCTGTGTCTTTTCTGCTGTTCAGCTCATCTGGTGAATTCTTTTACTGTAAAAAGTATCTTGCCCTTGCAAGGGCAATGGCAAGACCTGAGAAATCCCAGAGATTTCAGCTTGCCACCCAGAAGGAAACCAGGCTATTTGGAATGCTGGAAAGGATTCAGAGTAGGGGAAATCGTCTTGGACATCTGAGACCACCCCCACATTCAGCGGTCCACTGGACACAAACCCAGACCTTGATACTGATCCTGAACCATGCTCTCAACTCAGACCCCTGTGATCCTCGCCACAGTGCTTTCAGATCAGTGCAGCCATGCCCATAGGCACAAACTCTTAAGCCTAGATTCTGTCCTGAGAGGTGTGTCCCCGACGGCCTGGCTCCAAAGCCTCAGAGATTGGGGACAGTGAGGAACACCATAAAACTCACCCTGCCACCCTGAAAGGAACCATGCCATTTGGAACTCCAGAAAGGATTCAGAGGAACTGAAATCTGCATTCCTACCTCTGGACACCCCCATATTCAGCAGGCCACTGGATGCAAACCTGGAGCTTGACACTCACCCTGAACAAATCCCTCGACTGCTTCCTCCCCCAGAAAGATGGACAGAGTGCTGGCAGATCGGGCCTGCCATGTGGTGGGCCCTAACCATAACCTTTGGTTTGGTTCGGTTCTCAGGATTGTGACCCCAAAGGCCTTGCAGTAGGTGCCCTACAATTTGGGGACACATGGGCAATCCCAGAGGACTCAGCCTGCTGCCCAGAAGGAAACTGTGCCATTTGGAACTCCGGAAAGGATTCAGAGGAGCAGAAATCTGCATGCCTAGCTAAGGACACACCCACACAGAGCTGACTCCTGGACACAAAGCCAGAGCCAGACACTCACCCTCACCTCCACTGTCAACTCAGCCACCCTGACAGCTCTCCATGGGGTCTTCAGGTCAGTCCTGCCATGTCCCTGGTTCCTAACACTAACCCTTGGATGGGTTCTGTAATGATCTCCTCATTTCAGGTTATGTGGTGGTTCTGCAGGACATTGTCCTGGTGTGGGATCAAACACACTGAAGCATCCCGTGTGAAGTGGCAAACGTGGTAAAGAAATGACGGCTGGGGAATCTGAGTGTGGAGACAGCACGTATTTGTGCTGCTATAACAAGCTGACTGCACTTTGAAATCACCACAGAGGAAATGAATCTTCCAAACAACCATGTTAGCACGACGACACGGAAGCAGAGAGAACATCAGACTTTGGGATGGAGTCCAAGCCCTCCCAGATCCAGGTCACCCAACATGG